>NC_137806.1:11927260-12527260 GCF_963383645.1 Muscardinus avellanarius
GTAATAGCCCACAGGTTAAGTGTTGTTTTTTTTTTTTTTAACACATTTAGAAAATGCTATTTTCTCTTAATTTTGCTTTGTTTTTCAGGACTCAGAGTTCTACCGTCTCAATCCAAAAAGCCCTGGCACTATATGTATTAAATAAGTTTACTTTAATAGTTTTTTGCTTTTATCCAGTGCCAATTTTTATATCTAGGCTAGAGATGATTTCTGAGGTCTGTGTTTCACTAGCTTTTTTTCAGCTGCAATACAAACAACACATTATTCTCATTATTGTGGTTTTATCGTGTTTGTGTATTCACTACTACAAGTTCTTTGCTACTCTTTAACAAAGTTTTCCTGATTTCCATAAAACTAGAGTAGCCACTAATTCCAGGAATTGTGGTAAGAAGATCATCTAACAGAAACAGGTGGGTAGGAGCCTCTACCTATACAAGTTTATAGTCTAGCGGAATGTACAGCTGTTGAATAATTGATTATGCAAATTAACAATCACAATATTCATGTTTCTATGAAGAAGGAGGACGTTAAATGGGAAGGAATGTACTCCAGTCTTCCCTGAAATGCTCTTGAGCTGCTTCTTAGCGGACAAGGAAGAAATAACCGGGGTAGGAGGAAGAGGAAGAGAGATGGTCGCAGGAGGACGGTGAGGTCTTTAGTTCACATACATGAGATGTACGGGAAACTGAGGCATCCTGCCCAGAGCCCAGAGCAGGAGGGAGAGGCGCTGTTAGGGCAGAGGACCGTGCGGCAGGAGACCTCGCAGACCTCGGGAGGATTCAGGCTGCTGCTCTTGTCCTTGTTGTTTTGGTACTGGGGATAGAACCCAGGGGAATTCTACCGCCAACCTTTTTTATTTTGAAACAGGGTCTCACTGAGGTGCTGAGGGTCTCACTAATTTGCTGAGGCTGGCCTCTAACCTGTGATCCTCCTATCTCAGCCTCACAATTTCCAGGTGTGCACTACCACACCTCACTACGATTTAGCTCTTCCTTAAAACAGTAATAAGACACCGAAGGAGGATTTTTAGGCAGTTCAGCTACAAGATCAAATGTTCCCCTTCTCGTTCTCTCAGAAAACATAAAGGAATTGAGGCTACACCGGCGGGGGTTGGAAGAAGGGAGCGGTTAGGAGAGGATTCAAGAACCATGGTTGCCTGGCGGGCAGAAGGAGGGTGGTGTTAGAGACACAGAGACTAGAAAGGAAACGCCGGCACCCACGATGCACCGCGCCCTCGATCAGGATGCGGGGAGCCTGTGAACAGACTTGGGGCGGCCGCCGTTTTGGCCAGCGTTGGTTTCGTTCGACTGGAGCTGGAGTGGCTGGCCCTTAGTCGTGTCCACGCCTTTCTGGGCGCTCAGCAGTCCTGGCCTTCCCTCTGTGTGAACCCACGTGCAAGGCTGGCTCTTAGGGGCAGTGTTTCCTGGTTGGTACACATTGTATCTTCCAGTGTATCTTTTATTCCCTTGTCTTTTTGGTACACACAGCCTTTGGCTTCGGTAATCAGGCTGTAACTCAACACCTCGCAATAGTATTCATTGTTACACCTAATTTTCCCCCAGCTAATTCTCCTGGGTTTTCTGCAACTAATAATCACTTAATTTCTCTGATTCGGTGGCTACCTCGCCTTCCACTAACCTGCTCCCCCAAATTGCCACATGAGAGCATTAAGCTCTGCAGAACACAGCGAATCTTCTTGTCCTATTTCTGGCTTTAAGAGGAATACCAGCCGGGTGTGGTGATGCACACCTGTCATCGCAGTACCAGGCAGGCTGAGACAAAAGGATCATGGGTTTGAGGCCAGCCTCAGCAACTTAATGAGGCCCTCGGCAATGCAGCGAGACCCTGTTTCAAAATTTTAAAAAAAGGAATAAATAAAAAGGACTGGGGGTGTACCTCTACTAAAGTAGAATGCCCCTGCGTTCAGTCCCCAGCACCGAAAAGAAGATGAAGACAAAGGAGAAAAAGGAAGGAGACCAAGGTGCAGTCATTTGCGAGAAACCTTCCAGAGCATTCTGACACGGGACCCTAAGAAAGGCTCTCAGGGTTCCACACATTTGGGAAGCATCCGCTTGAATGAGACAACACTGGTTTCTTTATGGTTCATCTTGACGCCACCGCAGCGCCCAACGCTGTGCCCTGGCAAAGCACAGACCAGCGTGTGTCTTTGGGCAAGGAGCACCGGGAGCGGGCTCATCACAGCCCCCGCCGCCTCTGACGCTGGCCACTTCCCCGGGGTGTAACCCCAGTCCCTCCACGCCCAGAACTGACAATCGATGAATGCATCTACACCAGTAGTCAAAGGCATCGCTCAATTAAAGATATTTGTCTCCGCACCCACTAAGTGGCTGCTTGAGATGTCCCGGGCAGATGCTGTGGAGGAGCGCCATGCCCGGCGCGCCCAGCAGACAGAAAGCAAGATGGCCCAGAGGGTGCCAGCAGCCACCGGGCGCTGACGGGAGCCACATGCTCTCTGGAGCTGCCATGTGCAGCCTCCTTCGCCAAACTGACTTGGAAGCTTCCCTCCCAGGGCCCCTCTCCCGTCGCCTTCCCCCCTCTCTGTTTGGAACACATCACAAGACACTTGGCTGAAGGACAACAGAACAGGACGATGATCCGCGGTGATCAAATGTTCCGTCAACCCCCTGCGGAAGCTGTCAAGTTCGTCAATCCTCCTGCTGTCGAGATGCCATTTTTATACCTGTTCAAATAAAGACCATGCGACTCCAGACCACAATCAGCACGGGTTAATTTCCAACAGGATTGTCTGCCCAGCCGAGCGGCTTCCCGGAGCCCTGGGCTTGAGGTCGCTGTCCTCCCTGTGGACGAGAGAGAGGCCCAAAGGCTGCAGGGAGCTGCAGGGCCGGGAGGCCTAAGGCTTTCTCAGCAGAGACACGCATGGAATTGTATAGCTCACGCCCAGCCCGCGAGGGCCACCGCAGAACCTTTTGGAAGTGTGACAGTGCTTTATTGGGATGGGAAGCGGATTTTTCTTGTCCAGGATCCCACAGTTTCTAAGAAGTGGACAAAAGAAAAACCCACCTGTAAGGCTGACCTCTCGCTAACCCACCTGTAAGGCCGACCTCTCGCTGCCCCACTACCCAGCGTCTGCAGGATCCCCAAGAGGAAGCCTTTATAAGTAAGCCAAGTGAGAAACGGGCAACACACTAAACAGACACTTCAGAAACGCAGAAAGACCAAGGGCCAATAAATGTTCAAAAACAGGCTCAACAGCGTTCGCAGCCAGGGAGATGAAAATCAGAACTGCGGTGAGATTCCGTCTAAGCCCGGTCAGGATGGCAGTCGTCGCCAAGTCCAGCATCAGTACGTGCTGGCGAGGGCGTGGGGAAACAGGAACTCGTCTACACCGTTGGTGGGATTGCAAACCAGTGCGGCCGCCATGGAGGTCTGGGTGAGGAGTCCTGAGAAAACTGGGGATGGGTCCACCGCATGATCCGGCTGTACCACGCCTGGGTGTCTTCCCAAAGGATTGGAATCGGAATATTAAAATGATGCATGTACATCCATGCCACAGCAGCGCGGTTCACACAGCCAAAGTGTGGAACCAGCCTAGGCGGCCGACAACAGTGGGTCCCAAATTATGGGATCCCCACACAGTGGAATTCTAGTCCGCAAGAAAGAAGAAGACATTGGTGTATTCACAGGGAGTGCATGGTCCTGAGCACATTACGCTGAGTGAGATCAGCCAGGCGCAGAGAGCGAAGGACCGTATGTTTTCTCTCATATACGGAAGCTACGGAGTGATCAGGATACCGGAGGCTTCAGATAATGGAGGGGGACCCCAGCGGGGCCAGGGAGCGGCGACAGTCAGAAAATCAACGCCACTTCCACCGACATTGTGTCCGTGATGTCACCAACGCCGATCTCAATACCGTGCCTGGGGAAAGGGAGGTGGGGAGCGCCCGGGGGGCGCACTGGGTGCCCTGCGTGGGCAGCACTTGCACTTGAATTTCACAGTGGTGTGAGCTTACCAATTAAAGTATTTTTTTATTGCAGTACCAGGGGTGGAACCCAGGGGCATTCTACTTCCGAGCTACACATCCAGCTCTATTTTTCTTCTTGACTTTTACAGGGTCTTACTAAATTGTAGAGGGCCTCACCAAGTAACTGAGGCTGGCCATGAACCCACAATCCTCCTGGCTCAGCCTACCAAGAACTGGGATTATAAGCATGCACCACCATGCTTCATAAAATACCATGAAGGTATTTTTTAAAAAAAAGAAAGGAAGAAAAGAGTAGCTAAGAGTGGTGGCCCATGCCTGTAATCCCAGTACGCGGGAGGCTGAGACAGGAGGATCACAGACTCGAGGTCAGCCTCAGCAGCATATGGGACTCTCAGCAACTAGCAAGATGCTGTTTCAAAATAAAAAGTGCTGGGGATAAAACTCAGAGGTAAAGTACCCAGTACCAAAGAGAGAAAGAGAGAGAGCATAGTCACAAAGAAGGAGAGAGAGAGAGAGAGAGAGAGAGCGCGCGCAGAAAGAGAACAAGATAGGCTTTGCTGCATTCCGAGACCAGTCTTAAGTCCTGGTCTTCTGCTGCCTTGGCTGTCTCCCAGAAGGCCTGCTGCCGGTCCCGCCACCTTCAGCTCCCAACCACAGCTCTTCTCAGAGAAAGACCTTGCGGGCAGGGACCACGGCCAAACGTAGCTCACGGTCCTCCCCAAGCCACTTCCTCCAATTCAGAATGGTGGCTTTGTTATTTATACTTGGCATTGAACCCAGGGTCATTGTACCTCTGAGCTACACCTTCAGCCCTTTTTATTTTTTAGTTTTATACAAGGTCTCAGTTGCTGAGGGACTTGCTAAGTTGCCGAGGCCGGTCTCCAACCTGCAAACCTCCGGATCAGCCTCCCAAGTACTGGGATCACAGGTGTGCACTGCCACGCCCGGCAAGAACAGCAGCGTATACATAATCGGCGCTCCATAAATATTTATGGCAGTCAATCTGCTGTGACCTCTTTCATGCTAACACTCTGACAGCGCCAAACAGCCCAGCCAATCAACTTGAGAATAACAAAAACTGTTTTCCTAAGGAGAAAGCATATTTTCCAATGACACTTGTGAGCTTTTTTTCTGATTACGAAAGTAATACATATTCATTACAGAAATTTGGAGAGTTCAGAAAAGCATCAATAAAAAGTACAATAATTAATAATCTCATCGTCTTACCAAAGAATCACAGTTAACATTTAGAGGTTTATTCTTTGAGGTGTCTGTACGCTACACGCTTCTGCATATAGATATTACCAAATTGGGGCCCTAGTGATTACTCTATTTAATCTTTTTAACATAACTTATTAGCTTTGTCATGCATGTCCTTAAATATGCTGGAAGAACATGATTTCTAATGGCTGCAATGTGTTCCTCCATATGGGCTTTCCAGCATTCTGTCATTTAACCAGTTTCCTTTGTTGGATATTTTGGTTATTTTCAATTTTCTACTATGATAAATAAAGCTTCAAGGAAGATCCTAGTGCATAAATCTTTGCACCCATTTTAATTATTTTCATATGTGAAATCTCTACACGCAGAATTGCTCAAACGCTAAAAAGCAAAAGTGTTTTAAAAATTAAAAATAATACAAAAGCTGGGATCTAACCTCACCCCTTTAAGGATAACCAGGTAACAGCGCTGGCTCGAAGCTACTACCATTGAACCCAGGTTTTAGGCTCATGGACTGCGTTTCTGGTCTGTGAAAAAAACCCACCTTCAGCCAAATGTGGTGACGCACCCCTGTAATCTCAGCACTGGGGAGGCGGCGACAGGAGGGTTGCAGGTTCAAGGAAAACCTCAACCAACAGTGAGACTCTCATCAACCTAGACAGATAGTATTTCAAAATAAACATAAAAAATAGGGCTGGGAATGTAGCTTGGAGGTAGAATGCCCCTAGGTTCCATCCAATAAGAAGAAAGAAAGAAAAAAGAAAGAGAGAGAAAGAAAGAAAGAAGGAAAGAAAGAGAGGGAGGGAGAGAGAGAGAGAGAGAGAGAGAGAGAGAGAGAGAGAGAGAGAGAGGGAAAGGAAGGAAGGAAGATCGGGAGGTTCATGGTTCGCGGACAGCCTCACTACTTAGTGAGGCCCTCTGCAACTCAGTGAGACCCAGTTTCAAAATAAAATAATAGCCGGGCATGGTGGCGCACGCTTGTAATCCCCGCACTTGGGAGGCAGAGACAGAAGGATCGGGCTGGTTCGAAGACAGCCGCGCTGGCTTAAGAGACCCTGTTTCTAAATTTTAAAAAAAGTATAAAATAGGTCTGGGAGTGTAGCCCGGAGGTAGAAGGGCTTCCAGGAACCCCAGTACCACCAAAAAAATTAATTAATAAAATAATAAAAAATAGGGCAGGGGCTTTAGCTCGGAGGTTGAATGCCCCTGGGTTCCATCCCCAGACCCACAGGAAAGAAAGAAAGGAAAAGAAAAGAAAAGAAAAGAAAAGAAAAGAAAAGAAAAGAAAAGAAAAGAAAAAGAAAAAGAAAGAAAGAAAGAGGGAGGGAGGGAGGGAGAAAGAGAGAGAAATAAAGAACAAGACCAACTTCCATCGACTTGTAAGTAAGGAAAGAGAGCTGGCCCAGAAGTCAGATGAGCCTGGGTTCTAATTCTGATACTTCCTCTCATTTCCCCCTGTAACCCCTAGGTAGTATGTGGAGCCCCACTTTCCAAAAATATGAAATCAAAGACAACTGTGCCAGAGAAAGCCAGCTGACGATCCCAAATGTGTCCTACTCTCCTTTGCCATTGACCCACCCCATTCTGAGAGGCGCTGTGCCTAGTCGATTTATGGCAAAATCAGTTTCCCTTGCAGCTCGCTGTGGTCCTGTGGGGTAGCCCTTAGGCAGACGGCAAGGGAAAATGATTGTGAGACTTTTTCTTAGAATCAGAAATAATTGGGAAACATCCTTTCGCATTCCCTCCGTCCCAGTGCTTGGAAGGCAGACGTGATGGCTGGAACTCGTGCAATTATACCAGGAAGAAATGAAGCCACGCTCTAGAACACTGGGAAAGAAAAGCTGTCTGGGCCTGCGCGGCATCGTGGAGGCTGGAGCTGCCACATCTGCCCCCGGCTCCCAGGTTGACGTGGTTTTCGCTGAGAGAATAATCCGTGAGTGGTTAAGCACACCTTGTCTTGTGATTCCTCCTCTAGGCAGGCAAACATAATTTTAAATGACGAGAACACCCCTATTGCATAGTCATTGTGAGGATATAGTAATTTATTAACGTGTCCACCAGGGAGCCAGAGGCCGGCCCTTCGTATCCAGTGGTGTCCAGTCTCTATTCCCAGAGCAACCTTCAGGTGGCCTCCTCTCCTTTGTTGTCCAGACCTCTAATGAGAAAGCGCAGGAAGGCTTCCTCCTCCTCCTCCTCCTCCTCCTCCTCCTCCTCTTTCTTCCTCCTCCCTTCCCTCTTCTTCCTCCTCTTCCTCTTCTTCCTTATCCTCATCCTCTTCTTTCTTCTCTTCTTCCTCCTCCTCTTCCTCCTCTCCCTCCTCTTCTTCCTTTTCTTCCTCTTCCTTCCCCTCTTCCTCCTTCTCCCTCTCCTCTTCTCCTCTTTTGCCCTCCTCCTCTTCCTCCTCTTTCTCCCCTCCTCCTCCTCTTCCTCCTCTTTCTCCCCTCCTCCTCCTCCTCTTCCTCCTCCTCTTCCTGTTTCCCTCCCACTCCCCTTCTTTTAATATCAGCAGTTAAACCCTTGGCACAAATTGCTACATCTTACCCCTCTGCTCTCTGCCTTGAAGCCCAGGTTTCTATTGATTTACTGAGATTTCTATACCCACATGCCTCTCTCAGGGACACCAGAATCGATTCCGATTTTTCTGATAATTAACTCAAAAATGTACTCAGAGTATGTATCATCAGGACGTACTTGTTCATCACACGTGGCTCCAGAGAGCTTTCACACCCTCACCTATCTGTGCCCCAGTTTGCATGCCTCGCTGCCCAGGTCTAGTGGTCTGGTCTCCAGGCAGGAAAAATGTCTCCTCAGCCAGGCCTGGCGACACAAACCTGTAACTCTACTGGTTCAGGAGGCTGAGGCAGGAGGGCCAAAGTTCAAGGTCAGCCTGGGTACCTTAGAGAGATTCTCTCTCAAAATAAAATGGATATAAAATGGATTTCCTGTCTGGTCTCCAGGCAGGAAAAATGTCTCCTCAGCCAGGCCTGGCGACACAAACCTGTAACTCTACTGGTTCAGGAGGCTGAGGCAGGAGGGCCAAAGTTCAAGGTCAGCCTGGGTACCTTAGAGAGATTCTCTCTCAAAATAAAATGGATATGAAAAGACTGGGGTTCCAGCTCAGTGACAGAGCAGCCTTGGGTTCAATCCCCATGGCAATACTGCAGAAAGAAGAAAGAAAGAAAGAAAGAAAGAAAGAAAGAAAGAAAGAAAGAAAGAAAGAAAGGAGGGGGGGAGGAAGGAAGAGGAGGGGAGGGAGGGAGGGAAAATGATAAAAAGAAGAAAATAGAAAATAGAAAACACCTTTCTCAATCTAGAAATGGGAAGGGGCCCAACCTACTCTTTGGACCGAGGGCACCGCGGCTGTTCATCTATTTATCTCTCACTCCTCCAGCACAAGGGCTCTCCCCCTACAACCAGAGCAGAGCCTCCCTCGTCCATGGTAGAAGGGAAATTGATTGACATAGTCACACAAAGCGCTTTGACTGAACTTGATCCATGGTTCATTAAAAAAATATGTAAAAGCAATTGTTTGAATTCAAACAGCATTTTCGGTTTTGTTTGCAAACATATATGCAAATACAAATGTGACTCAATTATATTTAACAGTGAAAAACTGGGAACATTTAAATGGAGCAGGGGGGCCAGAGATTATGATAACAACCACAGTTACAACTATCGGTTACAAGTTACGTTTCTGAAGAAATGATGAGGAAACCATCGGCGATATTAGAACACATTCAGTACGTAGATGGTGGGTGCGAGCCCACGCCGCCTCCCGGCTGCTGTCTGCCGCGTGTCTGGCTATTTCGACTTGTTTAAGGACCAGTTCTGCACCCGAGTCACACGCTGGCCCACCCTCGTTCTGCTGGGTCTTCCCGACTCACTTGATTGTAGGACTGTGAACCTCCACAAACCTGGACCGCGGCTATCTTTGTTTTCACTGTGTTTTGCTGGCAGTGAGGGTTGCTGAGGCATGAGCCCAGGGGCATTCTACCTCCAAGCAACACCCTCCAGCATTTGTTATATTCTGAGATGGGATTTCCTAAAGTGCTGAGGCTGGCTTTCAACCCGAAATCTTCCTGTCTCAGCTTCCCAAGCGCTGCCTGCAATTACGGGCACGTGCCGCCACCCGGGCTCCTCTGAATTTTGATTTCTAGAATTCCAGGGAGCCCCTCCATCCCACTGAACAATCTATTTTGGTTATCCCTCTAGATCCTCTTCTTCTCTTTCACCTCCTTCTCTGCCTCCTATTATTTATTTTTACTATTTTCTGTTTGTCCCGCATCGTGACTGTTTTGCGCTGTGTCCGGTCCCCGCCTGTTTTCTGTGTGAGCGTCCGTGTTTGCCCATTTCCCTGCATCTTGTATTTGTGTGTTTCTTGCCCGTCTTGCGTGTGTCTCACTGCCTGGCTCTTTTCCATGAGTCCAGTTTCTTGCCCGTTTTCTGTGTGTCTCATTTGCTGACTGTCTTTGCCCGGTTTCCTGCCCATTTTGCGCACGTCCCGTTTCCAGGCCTCTCGGGCACCTGGCACTCAGCGTCTTTCAATTCCCTCACTTAGCCACTCGCTAGGCGTCGAGCCGCCGCCACCTCTCAGATGCCCCGCCGCGTGCCGAAGGATCCGGAGGTGGTAAGAGCGAGGGCCTGCCCTGCTCCCTGCGTGGCGCAGCTCAAGTCGAAATGGTTCCCAAGAAGGAAGGAAATCTTGCGTTTGGTGCAGGTTGTCTGTTCAGAATTCAACGGCAATGAAAATACCTTGCACGTGGTTTTTAAGAAGGCTGGAGATAAAGAAGGAAGAACGAGGTAAATGAAAACCGCTTTGCCATTTCCAGAGCACCTATTGCTGAAGAGACAGCCTCCCAGAATCTGTGAGGACGGCGAGGAGCGGGCCCTGGCCCTGCCTGGGGCAGCGCGAAAGAGAGACAGACAGACAGACGTGTAGGCAGCTCGTATGCGGTGGGCTTCAGGAGATGCTGCCCGGGGGCTCAAACAAGATGCCCGGGTCCAGGGCAGGGCAGGTTACGGGAGAGCATCGGGAGATTTGGGGGAGGGGTTGATTACGGCTGTGCATCTGGCAACATCGGCATCCACAGCTTTGCACACAGCTTTGAATGTCTGCACCCACAGCGCACTCCATCCGCCCTGCCCAAACGGGCGGGATAAAGGTGTTACAGTGAGGTCAACCAGTGCCGGGCTTGTGCACGAGCAGGTCACACCTGGCTACAGACAGGCTTCTCGTGCCCTCTGAAACAGAGGGTCAGTACCCAGGGCAAGGGAGCGGCGGACCGTCTCTTGCGGCCCCCTCTCTGAGCACCACCATCTACTGCTCCGTGTTCTGACCCCGAGCCTGGGTCTGTGCTCAAAGGTAAGAATTCTTTAGCTTGCAACCCCAGCCGACTCTTGGAGTTTTGAAGTTACCCACACTTAAAGGGAAAGTAGGAGAAATGAATATGAAATTAAATATAACTTGAACAATCTGTTTTATTAAGGCAAATTGATCATAAATCAGAAGAGGAGGCGGGGTCTAAACTACACAGAGGAGACGGGAACTTGGCCACGGCCCCATCCTGGCGAGCGGTCATGCCAGGTCCTCACAAGGTCAATATGGCAATTCATTTCCTGAAATTACTTAATTCTGCTGTCTGTAGCCAAACAGTTATTTATCGTCACTTCAAGGTAAAATTGATACTTGGAATTCTAAAATTACACTAAGGTGAACTGCTATTAAGACACAGGACTTACCCGGGTGTGGTGGCATACTCCTGCAACCCCAGTACTTGGGAGGCTGAGACAGCAGGATCACAGGTTTGGGCCGGCTGTACAATTAGTGAGGCCCTAAGCAACTTAGCAAGACCTATAGCTCAGAGGTAGAATTTCTCTCTGGGTTCAACCTTCAATACAAAAAATTAAATTAAATTAAAAAGTAGAATAAAGTAAATAAAAATCAGGCTGGAAGGGTAGCTCAGGGATATAATGCCCTTGGGTTCCAATCCCTAGCACCAGGGGGAAAAAAGAAAAAGAAAAAGAAAACAAACAAACAAACAAAAACAAAAAATATAGGACTTGACTCCATTTGCTAAAGCACATTTATTTCGCACTGTAAAATCAAACTTTATACCACCCTTCCTATAACATAGTTTTTCCATAGAGCTGGGTACTTCTCCACAAAACTAACTAAAGAAATAAAACTCTTCCCACTACGATCAGTAGATAACATTTGAGCTAAGGTAAGGTGCAAAAAAGTGAGTGATAGAAGTCTGTATCCTGCCAAATTGCTGGAGGTCGATTTCAACTTCCTTTCAAAATACAGTAATTAACAACAGATCTCCCCCATTATTGACCCAGACATAAGTGCAGTCTTGAAAAACAGCCCAATAGATCAAGAAAGAAAGAAAGAAAGAAAGAAAGAAAGAAAGAAAGAGAGAGAGAGAGAGAGAGAGAGAGAGAGAGAGAGAAAGAAAGAAAGAAAGAAAGAAAGAAAGAAAGAAAGAAGGAAGGAAAGAAAGAAAGCAGTCTGGCTCTGTGGCATCAACGTAAGCCTTGTCCCCGACTGCTGGCACGGGTCTCCTCCCTGCCTCTCCTCAGCACAGTGGTAAAGAACTCCGGCAGAGAAACACAGAAACAGAGAACACACACAACATGCAGGCAGGGGTGCTCCCTACGTGAGCAGCTCCTCCCTGCGCACACTTGTCATCCCAGTATTCGGGAGGCTGAGATAGGAGGATCACGATTCGCGGACAGCCTCAGCTACTACTTAGTGAGGCCCTTTGCAACTCAGTGAGACCCTGCTTCAAAAAATAAAGAAAAAAGGAAACCAAACTACCAAACCAATGCATGTATATCCATGTACACAGCTGCAGAATTCACCATAGCCAAACTGTGGAACCAGCCAAGATGTCCATCAACAGATGAATGGATTACAAAACTGTGGGATATGTACACAATGGAATTTTACTCAGCCATAAAGAAAAACTCAATTACATCATTTTCAGGGAAATGGATGGAACTGGAGGACATTATGCTAAGTGAGATTAGTCAGTCACAGAATAATAAGAAATCGGATGCTTTCCCTACCGTGTGAAAGCTAGGGAGAAATGGGTCACAGGAGGAACTCTAGATGAAGAAGGAGAGCCTATAGATGGGCAATTAAGGCGACCTAACTGAGGGGATGGGAGGGGGGAGAGGGAAACTCTCTAAAGCACATGATGTACTTAAACAAACATATCAAAGTCAATCCCTAAGCCAAGCATGGGAAGGAGGGATGGGGAGGGAATGGGGCGGGAATTAGGTAAGGGCTAATTGGGTGATGTGTGCATGTATGTCTCTGCCATCTTGCATCCCATTATGACTACAATGCACCAATAAAAAATTTAAAATTTAGGAGCCGGGATGTAGCTCAGTGGCAAAACGCCTGCTTTTCAGGTGTGGCGATCTGGATTTGATCCCCGGTTCAAAAAAAAAGACAAAAAATTTTTAAAAATTAAATGACTATTAAAATCTTAAAAAATGAAAAAATGAAAAAACTAAAAAATAGGGGTGGGGGTATAGCTTGGAGGTAAAATGCCCCTGGGTTCCATCCTTGGTACCGCAAAAAAAAAAAAAAAAAAAAAAAAATCAGGCTGGGGCATAGCTCAGAGGTAGAATGCCCCTGGGTTCTATCCCCAATACTGAAGAATAAGAAAAAAAAAAAAAAAAAAGGATAGAGAGGTGGCCAGGCCCAGACAATAATGGCTGGGACCTCAGACAAGAAGATGATCTTCTCTGGGGCCAGAGAGTGCCCTCCTCCTGTGTGGGACATAAAAAGATAGGGGGGAATCAAGCCAGGGGTTCCTGCAAACACCCTGCCCTCCTTATTCAAACACCAACACTTTCAAGTGATGGTAGAACCTTTAACAGAGATACAATCTTTTTCCCTAAAACTGAAAGCATGTTTGGAATATTCCAGGTGATGAGTGGAACTGAAATTTTTTTTCACAAAAGAAGACGAGATCTAGCCTAGGCTTGGTGGAGCCTCCCTGGAATCCCAGTACTCCAGAGGCTGAGGCAGGAGGACCACGAGTTTGAGGCCAGCCTCAGCAACTCAGCAAGACCCTCCTCTGAAGTCCTGGGCAGTGAGTAGGCTGAGGATACTTTGTTCTCCTTTCTTTGGGGGCTGGAAATGACATCTGTATTTAGCACAAGCCATTGCCATCCGTATGCATTAGACAAGCCAACTTAATTTTAGGATAATAGGATTCTCCAAGACTTCAAAGCTACAGGCAAGAGAGAGAGAGGGCTTCCTAGGATTGCTTGAGTGCTGGAAGTGAGTTTTCTCTCTCTGTCAACTATTAAGGTAACGGCAACTGTGAGTATCACCAGGTTGGCGCCATCGCTCCCCTTTTGCCTTTGTATTTCCTGCGCATTGTTACAAAGGAACAGGAAAGGTGGGGTGGGTGACGCGCTGCCCTTAGCTAAGAGGAGTCGTGGTGCTGGCAGGCCGGGCTCCGGGGAGGGCCTGGGAAGTCGGGACACGCCGACTCCGCGGAGTCAACGTGCGCGGCATCTGGGAAGCCTTTCCTATGGAAAAGCACAAGCAGGATCGATGGAATTGGGTTTTAATTAGAACCCAAGTCAATGAGGAGACTACATTCCAGGGCTCATTCTAGCACCATTCCCAAACAGAAACAACAATGGAGACAACAAAAGGCTCAGTTAGACACTGTCTTCTCGGTCTCAGCAAAAACCGAAGCATCTGGCTAACTAGAAAAAGACAACGTGCATCCAGCAGACACGGAGGTTGCGTGCACACTTACGTGCGGCTTGGGTACGAATTTCTGTAACACCAGAATGCGCTTACTCAATCACACAGCCGTTGGTGAAATTCTCATAGCCTCCTGCTCTTAGGATGGTGTGAATAGACTTATCCTTATCTTTAACTGAACAAATGCCAAGAATATCCCGTCCCCACAGCCTCTCAGCATAGCAAGAAAGAAAAATGTGGATTTTTTTTTTTTTTTTTTTTTTACTGAATGCACAGTTAGCGTCCCTAATTTATAATTTTCAAATTCATTTTTATTGACTTGGTTGAGCTTAAACATTTAATTGGCTTCACGTAAGACTAAAATAGGCTTTATAACAGTTTGCACTGAATTTTAAAGATGCAAAATAGAAAAATAAAATAATGTAAGCATATTTACTCAGGGGTGCCAATTCCGCCGTGGATCCCCACAGACATAATTCCATCTAGGCTGTACACCTGTTCTCTTAGGGTGTCCAGAAAACCATTACACAAGTGACCATGTAATGAAAATTATTACTCAGCTTAGAAGGAGAAAAAAATTACCTGCATTGCAACTCTGTATTTTAATGTGGAGGAAGTAAGTCCAGGTAGTTACGGGTTTATCGCAGAGCTGCTCACCACAGGGTATCTGTTAAGAATCCACCTGTACATCTGGCTCTGCAGTAAGCCAAACCAAGGTCACCTGTGTCTGAGGAGACACAAATGTCAGTGCCTTCAAGAGATACACTGTGCAAAGATCAGGCCGTGCTCACACAGAATTCAGTTATCAAGTGCAAAGTAAATTTTAATAAAATATTTTCTTTTTTCCACCAAAATGTCATCCTCAGAATATTCTTAAGAGACAAAAAAAAAGTGTGTAATATTCAGACTCAAACCTTTTAACTTCCCCGGATTCAAGTTGTACTCCTGAATGAAGAACTGATGTCAGAACTTATTTATCTGTCGTCCTCTTTGTTTCCTATTTTTTCTCTAGCTTTCGTGTTTGGGAGAAAAGATGGGACCTAGAAAGCCACTTTTATTGGCGTGAATGGACTGACTGGGTGGCAGGTGTAGACAGGTGGGACACGGCTGAGGGAGGCCGCTGAAGTGCGGCCGTGCAGAGTTCACTGCGCCCTGGTGTCCTTCTCTCCCCTCTGCTTCCAGCGGCCGTAAGCTGAGCAGCTTCCGGCGCCACAATGTTTCTAACTTGGAGCCAGCCAACTATGGACTGAACCTCTGAAACCACAAGTCAAAATAAACCTTTCATCTTCTAAATTGGACTTGTCAAGTTTTTGGGTCACAGCAATAACAAACAAAAAAAAAGGCTAACTAAAACACCATCCAACTTTCTTTTCCTTTTTCAAAATGTGCCTCAACAGATTTCTCACCCCTTTTGTTGCCAAAATTTCCAACATTTGCACCTTTGACAAAAATACTAGAAGGCTTGTGCTCTGTCAGTTTCTTTGTTTTGCAAATCTACACTGAATCCAACAGTGTGGAAGTGTTGACAAAGCCGATCGCAGCTATACCCCGCTGGCAGCCGTCCGCCCGCCCTCCACAGTGCTCAGGAGCGTGTGCTACGCCATTCTTTGTCTCGGGATGACCAGCGATTGGACAGACAGCAGCACCTCACAGGCGATCCGGCCCAGCTCAGTTCTGTGTCATGATCAGCCCCAGACAACAGCGTCCATGGTAAATAGTCAACTATGTGGCTTTCTGGGATGCGCACTGGACAGGGAGAGAAAGGTCAGTTCACATTGATGACAGAAGGGAACAGAGAGGAGAGTTGACAGGACAAAGAAGCCACGCAGATCTCAAAAGCCGAAGAGGGCACGATCAGATCCTGAGTCTCCGCCATAGCTTCCACTCAAGTTGCCATCTATCCTGCGCAAGCCTGTGGCGAGGAATAGAAAAGCACGTACTTAAGTGCACGTGTTCAAAGCCTTCCGTTTCCTCTCCTGATTTATCTCACACCCCCCTCTCCCAACATCCAGAAAACCCAATACTGTATCTGCTGACTCTAGAACCTTCTTCCCTCCTTTGACTCCTGCACATGCCACAAAGACTTCCCCCTGGGCGACCATGGACGTGGTTAGAGACAGCCAACAGTAGTCCTACACCATCTGTTGAGCATAGAAGAAAGTGTTCTATAGACACTTTGGTTTAAAAAACTTGGCTAATATTCGAAAACAGTTGGGGCCAGAAACATGTAGGAACTTGGAGAAGAGGCAGGGTTGGGGACGGTGTCCGGCTTCAGAGCCACCAGCCTCAGAAAGCCGTTTAAGCCGACGAAGACTGCAGCTGGGAACCACAAATGAAAGTACAGCTCAAAGTTGCCTTTGGGAACCAGCGGTGAACATGAATGATAATCCAAGCAGCCTTTTTTTGGAAATGTGATATGTCAGTAGAAATAGCCTTAAATGATGAGGTTTTCACCTCACTCAGCATAAACAGCAAATTTTTCCCCCCTCTGGAAACTTCATTTTTTATGTTTATTTCTAGTTCCTGAGATTCACTTGAAGAGCCATGAAATCGACCAATCTTTAATTGTGGTAAGCAGTGTTTTGCGTTACATTGGTCTGTGATTTATTATCTGAACCATCTTTACCATACCAGAGACAGAATATAGCTCACTCTCTCATAACACAGAAGTTTAATCCATTCTGATAAAGGGTACAGCCTGTAATTAACTCAAAGAAAGGAATGAAACTTGTGTTTGCAGAGTAAAATAAATGTGTTTTATCTTTTTAAGCCAAAGATACTCTTTCCCAGAAACCATTTAATTTGATTCAACTCTGAAAAAAATCCCATTTCCTCTTCCCACTAGAAGATGGTCCTTTTATTTAAAAACTGATGCAAGCACTAAGATTAAACTCAAGTTCGCATATCCTGGGCCCCAACAAAAGCGGTCCATCTCCTCAGCCACCAGATAACCCCTCTCAACTCCTTCCCAACAACCCCCTGTCAGCAAAATTCCTGGGTACCAGGCTGAGCCCAAGATAGGATTTCATTCTCTACAGAGAGCGAATATTTAAATTAAAGGGAGTCAAGCAAAGCAGGTTTGGCATTAAAATCTCCATGAAGGAGAAACACTTCTCTTGATGTTTACTTTGTGGTTGCAAATATTCCTCAAAAAGTCAATCAAGCACAGCAACGGGAGAAACTTCTGGAAAAGGCATACGCTAAAGGGAGACGTCACGGACGATAACCTAATCTGTGCTTGCCTCATATTTTCAGGGCAAAATTAATTTCAATTCTGTGTGTGTGTGTGTGTGTGTGTGTGTGTGTGTGTGTGTTTCAGAAACCACTTGCAGAAAAAGAATCTCACAACAACATCACACAGCCCAAAGTATTACACACTCAAAAATAGAAACCCTGGACTAGACAATGTACACACATTTTTGCCCTTTGCTGTTTGAACAAAGCGCCTGGTGCCCTCACTTTTACCTGTGTGTGGGCTCTGGTGGAATGCCAAGCCTTCCCATTTTCTACAAACTGGCTTCGAACCAGAGGCAGCTTCCGGCCGTCACAGATACCATCGGTTGATCAAATACTTCTCTGATAAGAAATTCCGTCTTCCCATTTCACACTGTGGTCTTTGCCCTTAGAATGGCAATGCTTTTAAGGAACGCTATGTCTGTCATTCCTGACTCTACTTACCCTTCCAGAAAGGAAAATATTGAAGTTTCTGGGCCTCGTGGATATGAGGTGTTCTGATATCTGATATACCATGATGGGCATTTACAGAGAGAGCAGAAAGTGACAACTGGGTGCCGATAACATGGACAAAGTTAGCTGACGTTATCAGTGATGGTGGCCTTCCCTCCCCAGCCTGGGTTTGTCCAGCTGTGGACAAACTTGTCGACACCCCACCTTGAACGCAGGAGATAAAACAAGAATTAGAAGACCATCTTCCAATTCTTATCACTGTCAGGCAATCAATGCATCTGTGCCTTTGCTGAACACGTCTTAATAACACCCCTGGAAGAACTTTCCTAACCCTAGGATGTGAGGGGGGGGGGAGGTGCCTTTGCATCGCTGAATGTTTACTTGGGTTTAACTACAGGAATGGTTGAGGCATGACGTCATACATCACTCGTCTATTTCAGACACCTGGGGAAGGGCCTACGTGACACAAAGACAAATTGGTAGTGCTGTTCAGAAGGAAAAATGATGTGCTAGGTAAATATCGAGGACAGAAGAAATGCTTCTGGAAATATTCTTTTGATCTGGATTTGTTGTAAGAGTTCCAGGTAAAGTTGATTCCATTGAATAAAGGACAAAGCAGCTTACTGGTTTTCTCTCTCCCTCACAAGGGTCCACAGAATGACAGCTGATGAAGTATCTTGTGGTTTTCTTTTTTTTTTTTTTCTCTTTCTTTTTTTTTTATTTTTATTGGTGCACTGTATTCATACATCATAGTGGGATACAAACTTTTGTAGACATACATGCACACATCGCCCAGTCAGCCCCCACCCTATCCCCACCCCATTCCCTCCCCATCCCTCCCTCCCATGCTTGGCTTAGTGGTTGACATCTAGTATTATAGCAATTTATCCAAAATTAAAAATGATAATCTCACATAACAGTTTCATTTGTCTGATACCAAGCTTTTGATGACTTAAAGATGACATTTCAATATTTCTTTTTACTTTCTTTCTTACCAGAGAATATTTTTTTCTATTTTTTTAGGTGAAACTATCATATATTTATATATTTATTTTTCAGAAAAAAATCTATCCTAATATGGAATATGGACTCTAGATACCCAAAACGATCTTGAAAAAGAACAAAGCTAGAAGATATATATTTTCTGATTTCAAACCATATAAAGCTACAATAATTGAAACAGTGTAGTACTATTCTAAAGGCAGATATATAAACCATTGGAGTTAAATAAAAGCCTAGAGTTAAATTCTTCCCTATATTGTCAAGTTATTTTTGACAAGGTTTCCACGAACATTTGGTGGAGGAAATAATAATCTTTTAACTAAATATTGTTGAAACATAATAATTACATGGAAAAGAATAAAGTTGGACCCTTACCTAATCCCATATACAAATATTAACTCAAAATAGATAAAAGACCTAAATATAAATCTTAAGACTATAAAATTTTAGGAGAAAATCTGGGTCATAAAACCTCACAACATTGAAATTGGCAGTGATTTCTTGGATATGATTTCAATGGCACAGGCAACAGAAGAGTATATAAACTCCCTAAAAAATTAAAAAAAATATTGTATATCCAAAGACAATGTAAACAGAGTTAACAGTTACTAATAGAATGGGATAAAATCTTTCCAAATGCTATATCTGAAGGTATATTAATATTCCAACTAGAAATCCTAAAAATTAACAACAATAAAGGCAAAAAATACAATTTAGAGATAGGTAAAAGACTAACATAAATAATGAAGCTCCACAGATAACCAATCTTAGTTGTCTGTTGGATGGAAAATCTTGTTTCTCTGGTTCTGGTGTGTGTTACCTATTTCTTCTTTGTAGTTAATCTCTTTGAGTATTTTCTCTAGCGCTGGTTTTGAAGACATAAATTCCTTCAGTTTCTGTTTGTCATGGAAGCTTCTTATTTCTCCATCTAATTTGATAGAAAGTTTTGCTGGGTAGGAAATTTTTGGCTGGAAGTTGTTTTCTTTCAGAGTTTGGAATATGTTACTCCAAGCCCTTCTGGCTCTCATGACTTGGTTTGGGAAGTCTGGAGTGATTCTAATTGGTTTGCCTCTGAATGTCACTTGGCCCTTTGTTTTTGTTGCCTTTAAGATTCTCTGCTTGGCTTCCACATTGGTCATTTTGACAATTATGTGGCGTGGGGATCCTCTTCTCGGATCCTGTCTAAAGGGAGTTCTATAAGTTTCCTGGACCTGTGTATTGACCTCTTGCTCTATGTTTGGAAAATTTTCTGCTATTACTTCCTTGAAGAGATTGTTGACCCCTTTGGTTTCACTTTCTTTTCCCTCCTCTATTCCAATTATTCTTAGGTTAGCTCTCTTAAAATGGGCCCATATTTCTTCAATATCAGATTCCTGCTGTCGGATATTTTTTTCTAGATTAGAAACTATGCGTTCATTTTTGGATTGCTCATCTTCTAAGAGCGAGATTCTGTTCTCCATGTGTTCTAATCGGTTGTTTGTGCTTTGAATTGAGGCCTTTACTTCATTAATTGCATCCTTTATCTCTTTTTGGCTCTCTCTGAGTTCTTTTCGAAGCACCTCTATTATTTCTACAGTTATTTTCCTGATTTGATCTTCTAGAAATCTCTGATTTTCTGTTTTATCGGGTTCTGATGTTGTGGGGTTGTGGGCATTCATTGCTCCAGTATTATTCCTCTTTCCCATGATTTTGGAAGTTTGTGCCTTCTCTGGGTTTTTCCCTTGGGTCACTATGACTTCACTTAAGGTGCTCTGGATATCGAGTCAGTAGTATCTCAGACCCCACTACTCCTTTACTGGGTTGTATCACAGAGTCTCCTATCCAGGGAGTCGATAGAGGCTGCTTTAGACTATGGGGGTGCCAGGTTGCACGTTCTCCTATGGTGTGATATCTCTGCCACCGCCCCTCCCCCACTGGGTCAAGTCCCAGGGAGTACAGTACTGGGATTTCTCCTCTGTGGCCCGCAATTTGACTCACTGTTCTTGAGTACGCAGATGTAGCTGTACTGGACTCAGTGAATTCTCTGCTTCTGCCGCCAGTGGCAATATGGCGCCGCTGCTACACCCTCGGCCATGAGGCTGGCGTATTTCTTCTTGGTTTTGATTTCTACTCTGAATCCCTGTGGCGTGTGCTGAGCTCAGCCACTGGGAGCTTTAGATTTTACCTGCGGCGAGAAATCCTGCCTGGCTGTTCTGCAGCGGCTCACCTCGGCTTGCTGTAGCCGTCCGGTGAATTTGCCGCTGCTGTCGGCAGTGTGGCGCTGCTGCCGCGTCCTTGGGCGTGAGGCCAGTGTATCTCCTCTGTGGCTCTGAGCTCTGTTCTCAGTCTGCTTTCTCTCTGGAGCCTGGTGATTTTTTTTGTTTCTCTGGTGATGGTGTTTTCTGACTATGAAAGGTGCTGATTTTGTGGTAATGGAGATTGGTTGTTAGCGGGGCTCCTAAGCCCCGCTTTTCTTGGTCACCATCTTCCTGGAAGTCTCTTGTGGTTTTCAAGTCGTGCACATTTTGACACATGGATCACTGAAGACCTTATTTATGCCGTGGCATGGTTATCTAACAGGTGTTCTCTCGCCCACAGAATGATTTGTTGTTTTATAAACATGCATTGACCAGTAAAATAATGTTAACTTTTCCTTCTTGATTTTTAATATATACATATTTATTTTTAAACTTGGGAATTTATCCTATGTTGAGTATTTGAAAACTATATTATCAGATTCATTATCTATTTTGTATATTAGACATCAAAAAATGGGCATCAAAGAAAAATTATTGGGCTAGGTACAGAGCTGGGTGGTAGAGTGCTTGCCTAACAGGGCCCTGGGTTTCACCCCCAGAGTTGCAGAAATTTAAAAAGAAAAAGAAACACTGTGGTCTTTGCTTAATAGAATCTCACACTAGAAATGACGCAGAACTAACCCTTCCCTTTGTGTGTGGTACTAGGGATTGAACCCAGGGGCATCCTACCTCCGAGCCATACTCCCAGCCCTATTTTTTTCCTTTTGGTGGTACTGGGGTTCCTGGAAACCCTTCTACCTCTGGGCTACACTCCCAGGCACTATTTTTATATTTTTCTTTGGAAACAGGGTCTCTTAAGCCAGCGCGGCTGGCGTTGAACCTGTGCGATCCTCCTCTCTCCGCCTCCCAAGCACGGGGATTACAAGCGTGCGCCACCATGCCAGACCTCCCAGCCCTATTTTTTATTCTTTATTTTGAAACAGGATCTCACTAAATTACGGAGGGTCTCACTATGTAGCCGAGGCTGACATGAACCTGGATCCTCCTGTCTCAACCTCCCAAGTACTGGGATTACAAACATGCACAACCATGCTCAGCTTAACCCTTTCCTTCTGCAAAAGTATGGTTAACTAAAGGTAGGGTACTATTAGGAAGAACGCAATAGAGAAAAAGGTCAGTTAGACCTGTGGGGGCGCACACTTGTAATCTCAGTACTTGGGAGGCTGAGACAGGAGAACTGCAGTTTCGAGGCCAGCCTCAGCTACTTAGTAAGGCCCTCAGCAACTTAATGAGACCCTGTTTCAAAATAAAGATTAAAAAATTATAACTTGGAGGTAAAATGCCCCTGGGTTCAGTCCCGGTTCTGAAAAAAAGAAAGAAGGAAGAAGGAAGAAGGAAGGAAGGAAGGAGAAAGAAAGAAAGAAAGAAAGAAAGAAAGAAAGAAAGAAAGAAAGAAAGAAAGAAAGAAAGAGAGAGAGAGAAAGAAAGATCCCACGAGGGAGGGTATTTTATTATATATCTATTTAAGTGCATTACATGTTACTCTGAGTTACTAAAAAGATAAGGAGAGGAAGTGGAGAGGAGGATGAGAAGGAAGAGGAAGGGAAGAAAAGGTGGAAAGAGAGACAAAAGAGAGATGAACCCTTTGGGTGAGATGAGCCACTTCTACTGTATCAGACACACATCATGGGCTCTGTTCATACCTTTCCTTATATGTTTTCCTAAAGGTAAGGTCTATTTTCATACTAGCAATTCATTTTAAGATGAATTTTTATAAATGTCTGGCAAAGTAACTGCTTCACACGTGGGCCTCCGAGGAGGGGGAAGGGGGGCTCAGGCTCAGAAAACGCCCAGCACTTTGGAAACTGGCTGCCCGGCGGGGAGGGGGGCGGACTAATGCTGACTTGCATTTCCCCCACTGTAAACATCGGTGTGTTCATTTTCAGAACATAAAATAATAATGATTTATAATAGCATTCCCTCCTGGTCGAGGATCTATTGATGAGAGTCATGTTACTAATGGAATTTAAGCCATTTTCACTTATTATTCATAGTAGGACTCAGGTTCAGCTGGAGGCAAAATTGTTAAATAGGCAAAACTTATCTTTGGTGCCTTCCCTTTCAGTAGAAGTTTCCCCTGGTGGGGAAACCAGGCTCCTACTTTCGCAGATGTTTGTAGCTAATGCAGCAAAACATTCAGCAGCACCTCGTCCAGGGGTATTTGTGCCTGAAAAAGGGATTCTCCAGGTTCCTGAACGTCCAGTGATTCTCTGATTCTGAGCTTGCACACCCTCGGGGCCAGCTGGATTTCAGAGCTCTCTGGGCAGCACCCCTACCTAACGGGCAGTGGCGTCTGCCTGGCCTCTTGGTGTGAAGGTGATTCACGAAGATATAAGGGCTGCAGTGTACAGAACGTGCCCAGCCCTAAAACCAAATAAATAAGTGAACCATAAAATAACAGCAAAACACTAGATTTGAAACCTAGATCTAACTGTAGTTCTCACTCTAGTAGATGTTTCGATTCCACATTGTAGGATTGCTTTACGATCTGTGAATGCAAAGTTTCCTGTCCCCCGTGCCTTCTGAAAAACAGAAAGCAAGACACAACACACCTTTGTTCTTTGTTTATCTAGGAGAAATTTCTACAAACTGAAGAAGAGAGGAAATTCCCTAGACTTGGACAAACTCGCTGGTCTCCTTATCTACCCACGTCTTATTGATGAGAAAGAAAAATAGAATTGCTAAGGACCGGATTGCCATGTTCCTCCTCTATTTTCAGAATAATCCCGTAGAAAGGGGAGCGCAGATGGACTGGACACGGGATAAGAACCCAGGTTCCGAGTTCAGGTCATAAACTTGCCTCTGTGAGACTCCAATCATGCCCAAGCTCTGGTCCCTCTCACAGGAGACACCACCTCAAAAGTTTCTGCCAGCACTAAAAATATTTTGAATTTAAGAATGCCATATGAGTAATGGCCCAATTCAGACCCCAACTCCGAATGATAAAGTGTGACTTTAAATATTTGAATTACTTGCAGTAATGAATGGCATTCTTATTTCCTCTCCCACATCTGTATTCACACATTTATTACAGCCTTCCAATTATGATTCATTAAGAAGAGAAATCTCTCTTCCTGGTTTAGTGAAAGGTCCATTTTTTAATGTGATTCGGGTCAGAATTGCCTTTTCAGAGTTGGGTGAAATTACATAACTAACTCCAGGGACAGGGGTTGCACAATGAGCGAGATAATAGCATTTCCAATAATTAGTGGGTCCGGTTGCCTTGGTCCGTGCGGTTGACGTCTCGTAGGGCTCCGTATTTCTTCTGTGTTCAAGTGCGGGCATCAATAAGACAGCTGAACACCGATTTTGGTTTGCACAGTAGTTGAGGGGGAGGCCTGTTAATTACACTGCTTACCCTTTTTTAAAGTGTTATTGCTTTAATAAGAGTTAAGTGGATTTTGAGAAATTGGATTTTCCCTACTTCTCCCCGGGCAGGAACCAAACACAGGAAAAACTCTAAATCTGGTTGACAGAATTCCTTCCTCCAGACTGTTTCCTGATGCTGAATAAGGCGCACAGGCTGGATCGGTCCCTTTGTTTTCTTGTAACATCGTCTGCAGCTGAACACTTCGTAATAATAGACTACGCTTTGAGTCTCCGATTTAAGTAGCGACTATTGATTGACTAGTTAGGACTTCCGTGCTTTATGAATTGTTCTCTGGAGGTGATGAAACGAGGAAATCGATGCTCTTATTTGCGTGATAGTCAGACTATGGAGGGAATTGGCTTTGCAAACGCCAGATACAAAGATATTTTAGAAGGCCATTAGTTAAGGGATAAAATTTTTAAAAGGGCTAATGATATCAGGGCAAATATTACCCAAGTGATCCCTACACATGCTGAAGTCAGTGATCGATATGAGAAGACCTCACCCTCAGCCAGGACTACGGCTTCTTCAAGTCAGAAACTGCCCTTCTTTGTCTTGGCTGCTAAGTTCAGGCAGAGCCACGTCCTCTAATAAGCAGGAGTGTCTACTTAAAGTCACATTGAACTGGTTTATTTCTGGTTGCGTGGCCTTCTTGGTTCATGTGCATTTCAGTTCTTTTTCCTATAAAATGGGTTGTGATACTTCTTTCTCCTGTAATATATAATGTGCTGTCTGGCTTATAGATATCATAATAAATGCTAATCATTGTATTACTTTTACCAGCAGCAGTATATATAAAGTAGATACTCAAGAAATGTTGACGGCGCCAACTATGAAAGCAACGCTTAGAGGACCAGCCTGCCCACTGTGTCCTGTCCTGTCCCATCCCCTCGTCACCCCTTTAACTTGGAGTACCTACGCCTTGTTATATCAAAACGAGATTTGTCTCCTCCATTTAGACCTCCTTCAGTGTTAGTTGACTGAATAGACCACTCCACCAATCAGCCTATTGAGCTCTATACACAGCCTGAAAATTCTCCATGCATATTGGGACTCAGAGAATAAAACCCCAAAAGGTGAGACCTTAGCATGCTGAGCTGGAGAAGCAATCTTAGCAATTGGTCTCTCTGACCCTGCCGTGGTCCCCATCTCCTTGTCTCCTTTCATTGTATTTCTCTGCTGAATTGCAGACAAAAGCTTTCACAAAAGATTATTTATTTACCTAAAGATCGGATCTGCCAAAGAAGGGCGCAGTTGCCTTTAATCCTCTTACTGGAAATTTATTAACCAAGGAAGATGAAACTTAAATCACAGAGGAAGAGAAGCAAAATCAGAAGCCACACCTAGACGCCCAGGGGACTTTGCTCCAGTGCGCTCTCTGGGTTCCTCTTTTCTATAAGAATCATTTTCTACCCCTCTAAAATTTCCCTCCATGTCCTCCCCCCTTGGAGGGTATCTGAGCGTCAGACTTGCCTGGGGACCACTGTGATCTTACCCGGACATCCTCATTATGTGAGTAAAAAGCCTTCTCGCGTCTACTCACTTCGCTCGCTCTCACTTCTTATTCAGCACCAGACAGTGTGTCCTGGATGCGTAGGGAGTTGAAATGACTTAGGAGAGAATGCAGGATGGTGGAGGACAGCTCGAGGCGAGCGGGTTCGCACGACTAGAGGTCGTCTTCCTTAAACGCCATCATGATGAGAGGTGTAGACACACCAAGATAAATGGTAACATCTCTAAAAGACCTAGAAAACCACGGGTCTATCTCCCCACTCGAGGAATCATCTTTCTGTTTAAACCAGCCTCCCCACGGTGCTCAGCAGCAGCACGCTGGGGGTCATCGGTTTGATCTTAAAGGGGACAGTCCCCACCCCCTCTTGCCCTATGGTCCTTAGACCCCTCTACAGAAGTGAGTTGACTTGTTTGACCACCAACAGACTCTGATTCATTTCCAACGTTTCTTACAAAATCATTACAGAAAACGTGGAATGACTTTTCCCCATAACTAAAAACTCCATACCTTGTGTTTTAATGAAACTTCCCTGACATCTACCAGCCTGGGAGCCAGCTCTAAACCATGCGTGCAGTAAGCAAACAAATCAAAATGCAGACAAGTTACTGTGTTATATGATCATAACAACTTATGTTAACTTGGGTTACCACAAACAGATCCAGCAGCTCTCTGCAATTATATATATTTATATACACATATACACATATATATGGAACAACTCTGTACACATATACGTATATATAGACATATATACATATGTGTATATGCACATATATATACACATAAATAAATATAAAGAACCATATAAACATATGTACACAATATATGGTTCCTTACAGAAAATACAAGATAACATTCTGTTACTATTACTTATTATATTTTTATTAATTTTTTCAGCATTGTGTTAGGTGAACTGACTGAAAACATTCCAGGGAGGAGAGAAGAGAAAACAAATATTGTGGCATTACTTTGTTAAATTATTCTTAAGGCCAGCAAAATATATGCTCAGTGTTTTGATTTTAGCCAGAAATAAAGGCTTCCCTCTCATGACGGTGTGTTGGTATTTCTTAGTGCAGACAGCACTGCCAAATTTCACTCCATTTAAAATGATCTTGTCTCACAAGTAGATGTGACAGGTCTGAGTGAAATAAGATTTCTTGAGGAGAAGCAGTAATTATTTCCATTTTCATTACAGTAACTCATTCAGTAGTAAAGGATCAGGGAACATGTAAATTATGATGGAATTTTACCAAAATGAGCCACTGGAAGGAAATGTAAACAAGATGAACATGAACACTGCTAAGAACTTCTAAAAACAGGTAACGACAGACACTAAGAGCAAATACACTACAGGTCTAAAATGCCTAGCGTCTAGGACTGAGAATTAAAGGCAAATGAATAAATGATTATAACACGCAGGAAGAAAGGCCCAGGGTGGAACCTCCCTGCCACCTGCGCGGAGAGAAGTAGACTCCAGGAGGAAGAGAAATCCGAGGAATTCTTTTCTGCCTCACACTTCATACTTCTGACAACTGGGTTGTCTTTGAAGACAGGTTCTCAGTGGGATTTCTGAACTCTGCACACTCTTTCAAAGCACAGAACAAAACAGACGTGGTGTGTGGAGGCCAAGACGGAAGAGTGCGCGCGCGCGCGCGGTGTGTGTGTGTGCGTGTGTGTGTGTGTGTATGTGTGCGTGCGTGTGTTGGATATACACTCCTGCCCGGCTTTGCCCTATTTTTCCTCCTGCTAGGATATGTCTGAGTTGTTGGACCAACACAGAAGAGGGAGGTAGAAATGAAAAGCCCTCCAATCCAACTAGTTGTCCTTTAGAAATCTCCATGACTTAAATCCGCCCCATTGTTCACCAGGTATGGATGGTCAGGAGACCCCATGATTTTAAGCCCACACCAAGTTCACCAGGGATGGTCGGGGATCCCATGACTCTGACCCAAGCCAAGTTCCCCATGTATGGCCTGGGGACCCCATAACTTCAAACCCATACCAGGTTCACCAGGTATTTTCCGGCGACCCCATGACTCAGACCCATGCCAAGTTTGCTGAGTATTGTCTGGGATTTGAACACGAGAGTGCCCATTGGTTGAGCTAAGTGAATTTGTTCTTTGCCTGGTGTTTTCTCTACTTACGCTGAGACACACTTTAGTGGCTATATTTTTCCTACACATCAAAAACTCTAGAAGACTCTTAATTCTATCTTAAAAGAAACAAGAATCTCTTTTCCTTTCTCTTTTTCTTTTTTATTTTCAAAATCTGCCCATGGTGGCCCACATTTGTAATCCCAGTACTTGGGAGGCTGAGACAGGAGGATTACAGGTTCAAAGTCAGCCTCAGCAACTTAGTGAGGCCCTCTGCAACTCTGTGAGTCCCTGTTTTAAAATAAAAAATAAAAAAGGGTTGGGGGTATAACTTGAGGGTAGAGTACCTCTGGTTTCCATCCCCAGCACCAAAATTGTCACCAAGATTATAGATATGTTATCCGTGCTTCTAGCTGTATATACCTCCAAGGGAAAGAAAAGGTTATCAAAGAAAAGAGTTACCAGAACAAAAGCAAATGATTTTTGTGTATTCTGGCCAAGTTACTACACAAACACAGTCTCCATCACCAGACGGTTTGCTTCCTCAGCCCGGGACGAGAAAGCTGGTCGCAAGAGCAATCCAGCACTGCCTCAGAAGTCGGATCAGGTTTTTCACTTCCAGGCTGGGGAAAGTCATTTAATATCTGTAGACCTCAACTTCCTCACCTTTAAAATGGGAACTAAATTAGATCACGTGGCCGGGCACCTAGCTGGTAGTGCTCAGTAACTGTTCTACATTAATGATTGACTCGAGCCAGTGAGCATTAAGAAAAAAAGAGGAAAGGGGGATATACGAGGAATAAAGAGGCCAGTTCTATTGTAACAAATAAAAATGATTTTTGGTTCACAGCACGTTTAAATTTTGCCATGAGCAATTAGAGACCCTCAACTCAGTAGAGAGTTAAGTTTAATTGTTTTGCCATAGTCAGGTAGGATGGGATGTAGAAATAAGACAGAGGTTATCACTTGTCCTTGACCTGAAGAGGCATTTCCCCCAGAGTCTCAAAAGCCTATGAACAAATGCCACGGACCCCTCCCACACCTGTGGAAGGTCATGTTTAGAAGCAGCATTCTCTCTCCAGACAAGGAAGGCACCGGTGGTGGTCAATATTGTGTGTCAACTTGAACGGGTTAAGATACCCCAACACTGCTAAAAAATAATTTCTGGTTGTGTTCATAAGAATGTTTCTAGAAAAGATTCCCATTTGAATTGATAACATGGGGCAAAGATCACCCACACTGTGTGGAAGGCCTGGTCCCAAGTCAGAATGTCAGGGGCAAGGCTCTTGGGAAGAGACTGAATTCCTGAAGCCAGACCTCATCACTGGATTCAGCCCTGGAGGGATTATCAGGAGGTGGTGGGAGCTGTAGGAGTGGGTCCCTCAGCTCTGCCTGTCCCTGGATCCTCCTCATCTGTGTGTATGAGTCTCCATCTTTCTCTCCTACTCTCTGCTTCCAGTTGCCATGAGCTGAGTAGCTTCCTCCAGCATGAGGAAGCCTTACCTCAGAGCCTGCCACAGGTCCAGAGCAATGGAGCCGTCGGCCATTGGAACCTTGAACCCATGAGCCCACATCGCTCTGCCCTCCTCTGACTCGTTCTCACAGGTCCTTGTCACAGTGGTGCAAAGCTGACTGACACACTCACCAGTGTAGGTGGGCCTTGTCCAATTCACCAAGGACCCAAACAGAACAAAAAGGCGGAGGAGGGCTCCTCATGATAGGCTGGAACATCTATGATCTCCTGCCCTCAGTCATGGGTGTTCCTGATTTTCAAACACTCAGACTCTGACCAGTGTCTGCACCACCAGTTCTTTGGCCCTCAGGCTTGGAATGGAACTACACTACCTGCTTTTCTGGGCCTCCAGCTTTCAAACAGTAGATGATGGAACTTTTCAGCCCCCAAAATGGTGTGAATCAATTTCCTCATAATATATCTCTTTCTATGTGTCTTTCAATATCTGTGGTTTGAACACTGCAAACTCCCCCTCCCATTCACATTTTGAAATCCCACCTCTTAAGGTGATGAATGGGACTAGGAGTTGGAAGCTTTAGGAGGTGATTAGAACAAGAGTGCAGAGCCCTCGTGGGTGATATTAGTGCCTGTATGAGTTGGCGTCTTCACTGAGGTGACCAAGACACCTGATGGAAACAACTTAGAGGAGGGCAGGTGTATTTGGCTCACGGTTTCAGAGGCCAATCCAGGGTTGGTCAGCTCCATGGAATAAACCTTGGTCAGCAGAGAAAAGCTGCTCAAGGTCAGAGATAGTCCCTGATGCCACCCCCATGAGCAACCTCTTTCCTCTGCCATATCCCACCTCTAAACTTAGTCCTATTGCCTAACACATGAGGTTTGGGAGACATACCAAATCCAAACCATAATAGTGTCCTTATTTTTTTTTTTTTAAAAAAAAGGCCCAAGAAAGATCTCTTACCCTTTGTGCCATGTGAGGACACACAAAAAAGAGGTTGTCTATGAACCAAGATACCTTCTGGACACATTCAGGACACAGCCCTCATAAGACAGATTCTGCCAACACCTTGAACTTCACAGCCTCCATAACTGTGAGAAATAAGAGCTTGTTGTCTATAATATCAGACATTTTTGTTTTAGCAGTCCCAAATATTTAAGACAATATCCCATGGAACATGTCTCTCTGGAGAACCCTCACACAAACAGAGAAATCCCACTAAGAAAAGCAGCCCAGATATACACAGGCCTTCAGCTCCAGGGACCACCACCGCGGCACAACCTTGCGGCTAGGACTTAGTCCCTCTCCTTAAGCAAGTCTCTGCTTCTTCTCTTAGCGAGCGGTGATTTTAGCAGAATCTATGTCATTGGTTGTTTCATTCTAATGCTTGGCCCGTGGCAGCCTTGCAATAAATATTACTCGTATTAATATTACCATCTCTCTCTCCAATTGCAAAAGTCAGACATGTAGGCACTCAGAAGATGCTTCCATAATGAGGTCAAGTCAAGGATACCGACTTGGCCCCGCGCCCACCTCTTCTTCTTGGACCTACCATGGCAGAAGCCCTGTAGGAAAGTGGCTCCACTCAAATGAGGGAGATTAATTGCCTGCTCTGAATTCTGAGCAAGAAGGGAGCTCCCAGCCCTGGGTTATAAAAACAGTGCTCGGCCTGTTCATTTTAATTCCAATCCAGCCCCTCCTCAAATCCTGTCCCGGTGACTGGTCCGTGGACCCACCGTCCCTTCAGAGTGAGAGGAGACACTGCTTCCAGAAGCTACGTTATCTTTAAGCAGATGACTAGAGTCCAGAGGCGATAATCATTTCAAACTACCCAGGAGAGGGGGAGGCGAGAACGGAAACCATGTTAGTCAGGTAGGGATCCCGCCTTATCGGTCCCCACAGATGCGACACACGCTGACAAATGCTACACCCGAGGGCAGGATGAAAGTGGAGCTAGGATGTCACTACCTCCAGGAGATCCTGGGCTTCCAAATTCGATATGCAATTGTAATATAGATAACACAGGGAAGCAGATAATAAACACAGCTTTTAATTCAAACATGACCTTCAAAGAGCTTTTTCCCTGGAAACACGAATCAAAAGCCGCAAACCTTTGAAACAGATGATACAGACAATAGGTCTCCCCCCAGAGTATAAGACACATCACAGCCATGTCTCATGATAATGGCCTTGCATAGCATCTTTATCACGTTTAATCACATCTTTTAAAGTTCTTTATCGCGTTTGAAAGATACGCTTCCTTAGCCGAGCTTTATCTCCTCCAAAGGTATCTTATCAATATTCAGCCTACGAGTATTTGTAAAAAGACAGCTCAGAGCAGTATATGATAAACGGAAGCTGCCTCTGCTCCCCATCAGCAAGCGAGACAAAGAGAGCGTAGCCAGCCAGAATAATCCACAAGCAAGGCTGAAGCGTGGGCATCATCCGTCCCGTGCCAGGGAAAGATTCATCGCCGGGCAAGCCGCCCTCCTGGTGAAGGGCTGCAACACAAGGTCCTTGCAGAAGTGACTCCCAACTCCAGCCCAGTGGCTGCCACCCACTGTCCTTGAGAAGTCAGGCGAGCTTTGCGTGACACTGCTCTTGATTTTATGGGACCAGAGCATTTTAATTGAGCCCAGTTACGTGTGCCGGCCTCTTAAGGATCCAGCAGACTCTTCCCTCATGATAGTGAAGGAGACGCTGTTTCTGCTGCTTATCATGCATAAATCACAGAGAAAAGCTTGCAGGGACAACGTCCCCCAACCCCTCAGCCCAGCACCCTGGTGTCTTGGCTGCTCCCTAGGCCGGTCTCCATCCTGAAATCGACCACTGCATCTTAGAGAGACAGCTTCCCACAGGACGAGAAAGCAAGCCCTGACCTGCTTCCTCACACCAACACCCCCAGTGTTCAATGCTTTCCTGGTTTCCAGCAGTACTGGAAAGCATATTGTTTTGAACAAAGTCGCGTGAATGGTCTGTTTAAGAAAAACCACTACACAAAGAAAGTTAGCCCCACCAACCACAGCGAGACATGCACGCCCTCGATTCTGAGGCCAAACCCGAAAAGCAGTCTCAGATTAATCAAATAAAAAAGCAGAAACTCGATCCGTAAAAAGAAAGAACTCAATCCTATAATGAGTATATTAACCAGTGCAGAAGCCAATGAAGGGACACGGCACACAGCCCTTCCTAATCTCATCAGTTAAGTGTCTGGAAACCAGGTGCAAAACCAGCCCCAGACTCTCGGTGTTACAGGCGACCTAGCAGGCAGGTCAGTGACCCCAACAGACTCTGATCCCTTTTGCTGGACAGAGGAATTGCAATTCACAAGCAATTGAGCAGATATTATTTCCTCTCTGGGGCAGTTGACTAGCATAGCAGAATCATGAACGCCCTGTGCCTGGGTTAGCTTGGTTGTTTCAAAACCAACTCTAATGAAGTCAGGGGTGCAGGGTCAAACCCCATATGGGTGAATTGTCTTTGGAGCAGGAGAATGGGTATCTGTGACCAGGAGTCACAGGAGAACGGGTATCTGTGCTTCAGGAGTCTCCTTACAAGGGGATCTGGCACCAAGACTTCACTAAAACCCAGAAGCAGTTCTGGGAAAGAGTTCAAAAGATCATTTCCATCTGCCTAATTATACCTAATAAACATGACCCCGGAAAAGAAAGCACAGGTTAGAATCTCATCAGCGCAGAATACAGACAGAGAGGAAAATGAGCTGACTTTTACCTTCTGTTGCCAAAGAGATCAGAGAAGAGATAGTTGGGAATTTAGGGCCAGAAGCATGAATGTTTTAAGGAGAGAAGAATCCCTCTTAAAAACAAAAAATCGGCCGGGTGTGGTGGCGCACATTTGCAATCCCACTACTTGGGAGGATGAGACAGGTAGATCACAGGTTTGAGGCCAGTCTCAACTACTTAGTAAGGTCCTCTGCAACTTAGTAAGATCTTGTTTCAAAATAAATAATTAAAAAATAGGGCTAGGGGTGTAGCTCAAAGGTAGAATGCCCCTGGGTTCCATCCCTAGTACCATATATATATATATATATATATATATATATATATATATATATACTAATTTAATGAGTGAGAGTCCTTTCAAAATAAATTTAAAAAGGCTGGGAGTGCTGCTCAGAGGTAGAATGCCCCTGAGGTTCAAACCCAACATAAAAAAATAAATAAATAAGTCGGGGTTGGTGGTATACACTTGTAATCCCAGTACTTGGGAGGCTGAGATTGGAGGATCACAGGTTCAAGGCCAGCCTCAGCAACTTAGTGAGGCCCTCTGCAACTTAGCGAGGCTCTGTTTCAAAATAAATAATAAAAAATAGGATTGGAGGTGTAGCTCAGAGGTAGAATGCCCCTGGGTTCCATTCCCAATACCTCAATAAATAAATAAATAATAAAATCTCATAGACCAATTAAAAAACTAACCCACATGGGGAAAGCAAGAAACATCTAAAAAGGCCAATATGACCACAGAAAAAGGTCCAAAGATAGGAGAGTCCCTTAGTGTTTTCCACCACCATTAAGACTCTCAGCATGGGGCCTCCGAGGCCAGGATAGGAACCTGCCGAGGGGTTAGACCAGTGCCAGAGCCAGGGAGGCTGGGATTGAAGCCTGCTTTGAGGCAAGGCCAGTGCTGGGGCCTCCGAGGCTGGGATCAGAGCCAGCTGAGGGGTTAGGCCTGTGCGGGGACCAGCGAGGCCAGAATCAGGGCCTCCCATGGGGCAAGGCCATTGCTGGAGCCAGCGAGGTTGAGATCAGAGTCCTCCGGGTGGCCAGGCCACTACTGGGGCCATCAAGAGTGGGATCAGAACTTGCAATGCGGCATGCACAGAGAAATGTCACAGAAAATAAAAAGCAGATGCTTCCCCTAATTAGCCATAACTAGGAGGAAAGGGGTAACAGGAGGAGGTGGAGTTATAGAAAGGGCCCTATAGCGAAGCAATTAAGGTGACCAATCAGAGGGTATGAAATAGGGGAGGATGGAGCCTCTTTAAAACTCAGGAGGTACATAAACAAATGTATCAAAGATAATCACCAATCAAGCATGGGATCGAGGGAGGGGGAGGGAATGAGATGGGGGCTGGATGAGGGCTAATTGGATGATGTGTGCTTGTATATCCTCTCAAGTCTTGTATTCCAATGTCATGTATGATTAGAGTGCAGCAATAAAAAATAAATAAATAAAAACGACTCTCAGCATCTCCAAACCTAACATTCTCCGCTCCACTCTTGAACCATCCAGGGAAAACAGTTTCCAGAAAAACCAGGTGTGGCGGTGCATGCCTGTGATCCCAGTACTTGGGAGGCTGAGATAGGAGGATCACAGGTTCATGGCCAGCCTCAGCTACTTAGTGAGACCCTGATTCAAAATAAAAAATAAGCCAGGCATGGTGGCACATGCTTGTAATCCCCGCGCTTGGGAGGCTGAGACAGGAGGATTGCACAGGTTCAAAGCCAGCCTCAGCTACTTAGTGAGGCTCTCAGCAACTTAGTGAGACCCTGTTTCCAAATAAAACACAAAATAGGTCTGGGAGTATAGCCTGGAGGTAGAAAGCCCCTGGGTTCTACCCCCAGTACCACCAAAACAAATAAGCAAATAAATAAAGAAAGAAAATGAAAAATAAAATAGGGCTGGGAGTGTAGCTCAGAGGTAGAATGATCCTGGTTTCAATCCTCAGTAACAACAACAAAAGAATTGGTAGATATACAGGATTTGACAGCTGAGCCAGAGTGATGTATTAACCATGTCTACAAAGCAGTCAATAACTAAAACCTCAATTTCCCTGAAGGATTACTTCTAGCTTCATACCTATAGATAAGGCTCTGGTACTTTTCATAACTTGATTATAAAATCAAGGTGCGGGACCTTGGGACAGAACACGACTGTTTCTCTTTATCCTGGGACATTTAAGTCCTGCACAATCACAAAGGAGCTGAGAGTACGCTGCTTCCCAGTTACCCAGATCTTCAGAATGTCAGCCCCGGAAAGCAAAACTACAAAAATCCAGATGTGCACATCCCCTCACAAATTGGAGCTGTGATGTGATGGAGAGCCCTTAAACTGCGTTCCTTGAGAATATATTTCTGTCTCTAACTAGTGAGGAGAAAGATGGAGGGAAAGGTCAAGAGAGAAGAAAGCAGCGCCGACTTGTCAGAGGGTCCAGATAATCAAACTGAGAAAAGAAAAAGACCTGGGGTTAAGAGGCAAAATGAGAAAGGGAATTAAGCTTTGCCTGCTCTGGTCTAAACAGAAGGAGCGACTCTCCTCGCATCTTAATGACTGCACACCTTGGAGGAGTCTTTCCCCAAGGACTCAGCCCCGGCACCCCGCGCTATCTTCCCATCAGCCCTCTTCGGAGACAATATTTCAGCCTCAATTCTGTCCCAGGGTTGATCCAGCCCCTCTGAGAATACTCGATTGTTGGCTTAATGTTCAGGGGCAAGAGACAAGGAGAAGAGGGTAGATTCCGCTACTGATGCCGACATCCCCGACAATCAAGCCCTGTCATCAAGAGTTTCTCCTGACCAGCCCAACCCAGGGTAACACCTTCCTCTCTCCTTTCTAAAAGCTCCTTCCTCTAAGACTCACTCTGCGCGGCAGAGTTAGCTGTTTATGTAAACGTACCGTGTTTTCCAGAGGTGATGGCAAAGCAAGGGATACAGAGCCCTTGGACGAGGTGACGTAACGTGAATAAAGTCACAAGTGTCCATCACCTTCCGACAGCCCGGCACAATGCCTCCTATAGAAACCAGTAGATACAGCCAGGCGTGGTGGCGCACACTTGTAATCCCCGCGCTTGGGAGGCTGAGACAGGAGGATCGCACAGGTTCGAAGCCAGTCTCAGCTACTGAGTGAGGCTCTCAGCAACTTAGTGAGACCCTGTTTCCAAATAAAACAAAAGAAAATAGGTCTGGGAATATAGCTCAGAGGTAGAAAGCCCCTGGGTTCCACCCCTAGTACCACCAAAAAAATAATCCAGTAAATACTTGTTGATATCTTAGAAGTATTTTGCTAATAAGTGAAACTTCATTACCCAACTACAAAATGAGGAGTTAAGATTAGATTATCTTTAAATTTCTTTTGAAGCCGGGCATGGGGATGATCACCTGTAATAAGCCTAATACTTGGGCGGCTGAGACAGAAGAATCACATGTTCACAACCAGCTTTGGCAACTTAGCAATGCCCTCCACAAGTTAGTGAGACTATGTTTCAAAATAAAAAATAAAATAGGGCTGAGGGTGTAGCTCAGAGATAGAATGCCTCTGGGTTCAATCTCCAGCAACACACACACACACACACACACACACACACACACACACACACACAATCTTTTGAGCTTTGATTCTTACTCATTAATTTGCAATCAAATGTTATATTAATATTTAGCATAATATATAAGACAAAATAGTGCTAAAAAGCAATAGAATAGAGCAAATGGCCCTCAGTAAAAAATGTTTGCATGAAGGTTGTGTGGGTTTTATTGGAAGAAGGGGCACTTTGGGTGCTATTTGATTAAATCATAAGTTAATTATAATTCCTTTCTATTGACTGATTTCTGTAACCTTTTGGTACTTGAAAATCATAAAACTATATATTTAATTTTTATAAATTTTGAAACAAGGTTTTGCTAAGTTCCTAAGGGTCTCACCTTGCTGCTGAGGCTGGCCTTGAACCCATGACCTTCCTGTGTCAGCCTCCCAAGTAGTGAGATTCTAGGCATATGCCACCATGCCCAGCATAAAACAATATTTCTTTAAAATATAATCTATGGTGTACTCATTCGAGTCGTCCCTCCATGCCAGTCTAGTATGGAGCTGTACCTATCCTCTGTATTTCTATCTTTTAATAAACTTCTTTAAATCTTGAAAAAAATATATAATCTATGATTCTATGCATTGCTTTACTGAAACAAATTTCACCCCAGCCTAGATACTGAGTGACAACACTAGTGTTCATTCATGACTTTACGTGACCAAGATCCACAACTTCTGAAAAGCCTTCCCAGGTGTAAGCTGCACCCACCACCCTGTCCAGTTGGCTGCTGAAGTCATCATCTGCCTATTATTTGCCAGACTTAGCTCATTGATTAAAAATCCAATAAACATTTGCAAAGAGGTATTGTATTTCAGTCAGTGGACTGCAAACTAGATTTAAAAAATTATAAACTAGATTATAGTTGAAAAGAGCTAGGCAGAAGGGTACAGTCGACCGTGGCTCGGGAGGTCACATGATAGGGATGAAAGCTGGCTCTCAGGACAATCTCCCCAAAGCAAAGTGTCCGGCAGAAGGAGCCTGAGGGGTCTCAGCGTCCAGGAGGATGCAGTGGTTTGGGGGCCAGAGCCGGAGCTCAGTGTCAGAGCGCTTGCCTGGCAGCACAGGCCCCAGCTCCGTCCCAAGCACCGCAGTAACAAGCAATGCATGCCAAGGAAAACTTTCTTGACCGAAGAAACTGACCATATTAAAAAAAAAAAAAAAGTGGGGAAACTGGTCTATTTTTTTCCTACTTCTTTTTTTTTTTTTTATTGGTGCACTGTATTCATACATCATAGTGGGATACAAACTTTTGTAGACATACATGCACATATCACCCAGTCAGCTCCCAACCGATCCCCACCCCATTCTCTTTCCATCCCTCCCTCCCATGCTTGGCTTAGTGGTTGACATCTAGTATTATACCAATTTATCCAAAATTAAAAATGATAATCTCACATAACAGTTTCATTTGTCTGATACCAAGCTTTTGATGACTTAAAGATAACATTTCAATATTTCTTTTTACTTTCTTTTTTTTTTCTATTTTTTTAGGTGAAACTATCATATATTTATATATTTCTTTTTCAGAAAAAAAAACTCTATCCTAATATGGAATATGGACTCTAGATACCCAAAACGATCTTGAAAAAGAACAAAGATAGAAGATATATATTTTCTGATTTCAAACCATATAAAGCTACAATAATTGAAACAGTGTAGTACTATTCTAAAGGCAGATATATAAACCATTGGCGTTAAATAAAAGCCTAGAGCTAAATTCTTCCCTATATTGTCAAGTTATTTTTGACAAGGCTTCCACGAACATTTGGTGGTAGAAATAATAATATTTTAACTAAATATTGTTGAAACATAATAATTACATGGAAAAGAATAAAGTTGGACCCTTACCTAATCCCATATACAAATATTAACTCAAAATAGATAAAAGACCTAAATATAAATCTTAAGACTATAAACTTTTAGAAGAAAATCTGGGTCATAAAACCTCACAACACTGAAATTGGCAGTTATTTCTTGGATATGATTTCAATGGCACAGGCAACAGAAGAGTATACAAACTCCCTAAAAAATAAAAAAAAATATTGTATATCCAAAGACAATGTAAACAGAGTTAACAGTTACTAATAGAATGGGATAAAATATTTCCAAATGCTATATCTGAAGGTATATTAATATTCCAACTAGAAATCCTAAAAATTAACAACAATAAAGGCAAACAATACCCTTTAGAGATAGGTAAAAGACTAACATAAATAATGAATCTCCACAGATAACCAATCTTAGCTGTCTGTTGGATGGAAACTCTTGTTTCTCTGGTTCTGGTGTGTGTTACCTATTTCTTCTTTGTAGTTAATCTCTTTGAGTATTTTCTCTAGCGCTGGTTTTGAAGACATAAATTCCTTCAGTTTCTGTTTGTCATGGAAGCTTCTTATTTCTCCATCTAATTTGATAGAAAGTTTTGCTGGGTAGGAAATTTTTGGCTGGAAGTTGTTTTCTTTCAGAGTTTGGAATATGTTACTCCAAGCCCTTCTGGCTCTCATGACTTGGTTTGGGAAGTCTGGAGTGATTCTAATTGGTTTGCCTCTGAATGTCACTTGGCCCTTTGTTTTTGTTGCCTTTAAGATTCTTTGCTTGGCTTCCACATTGGTCATTTTGACAATTATGTGGCGTGGGGATCCTCTTCTCCGATCCTGTCTAAAGGGAGTTCTATAAGTTTCCTGGATCTGTGTATCAACCTCTTGCTCTATATTTGGAAAATTTTCTGCTATTACTTCCTTGAAGAGATTGTTGATCCCTTTGGTTTCACTTTCTTTTCCCTCCTCTATTCCAATTATTCTTAGGTTAGCTCTCTTAAAATGGGCCCATATTTCTTCAATATCAGATTCCTGCTGTCGGATATTTTTTTCTAGATTAGAAACTATGCGTTCATTTTTGGAATGATCATCTTCTAAGAGCGGGATTCTATTCTCCATGTGGTCTAATCGGTTGTTTGTGCTTTGAATTGAGGCCTTTACTTCATTAATTGCATCCTTTATCTCTTTTTGGCTCTCTCTGAGTTCTTTTCGAAGCACCTCTATTATTTCTACAGTTATTTTCCTGATTTGATCTTCTAGAAATCTCTGATTTTCTGTTTTATCGGGTTCTGATGTTGTGGGGTTGTGCGCATTCATTACTCCAGTGTTATTCCTCTTTCCCATGATTTTGAAGGTTTGTGCCTTCTCTGGGTTCTTCCCTTAGGTCACTATGGCTTCACTTAAGGTGCTCTGGATCTCGAGTCTGTAGTATCTCAGACCCCACTACTCCTTTACTGGGTTGTATCACAGAGTCTCCGACCCAGGGAGTCGATAGAGGCTGCTTTAAACTATGGGGGGTGCCAGGTTGCACGTTCTCCTATGGTGTGATATCACTGCCACTGCCCCTCCCCCACTGGGTCAAGTCCCAGGGAGTACAGTACTGGGATTTCTCCTCTGTGGCCTGCAATTTGACTCACTGTTCTTGAGTACGCAGATGTAGCTGTACTGGACTCGGTGAATTCGCTGCTGCTGCCGCCGGTGGCAATATGGCACCGCTGCCACGCCCTCGGCCGTGAGGCTGGCGTATTTCTTCTTGGTTTTGATTTCTACTCTGAATCCCTGTGGCGTGTGCTGAGCTCAGCCACTGGGAGCTTTAGATTTTACCGGCGGCGAGAAATCCCGCCTGGCTGTTCCGCAGTGGCTCACCTCGGCTTGCTGTAGCCGTCCGGTGAAGTCGCCGCTGCCGCCGGCAGTATGGCGCTGCTGCCGCTTCCTCGGGGGTGAGGCCGGTGTATCTCCTCTGTGGCTCTGAGCTCTGTTCTAAGTCTGCTTTCTCTCTGGAGCCTGGTGATTTTTTTGTTTCTCTGGTGATGGTGTTTTCTGGCTATGAAAGGCACTGATTTTGTGGTAATGGAGATTAGTTGTTAGCGGGGCTCTTAAGCCCCGCTTTTCTTGGTCGCCATCTTCCCGGAAGTCGTAAACTGGTCTATTTTAATTTTTATTATTATTATTATTATTTTTTGCAGTACTGGGGATGGAACCCAGGGGCATTTTACTTTTGAGCAATACCCCCAGCCCTATTTTTTATTCTTTATTTTGAAACAGGGTCTCACTGAGTTGCAAAGAGCCTCACTAAGTAGCTGAGGCTGGCCGAGAACTGCGATCCTCAGGTCACGAATGCTGGGATCACAAATGTTCGCCGCCACGCCCGGCTAAACTGATCTACAAAGAGTACAAAGGTATAGATCATGGAAAGGAAGAAAGAAGGAAGGGGTTGGGTAGAGGAGAGAGGAGAGGGGAGCGGAGGGGAGGAGATGGAGGGAACACAGCTGGCCAGAGACAGATGTGGGCCACGTCAAAACCAGCCCAAGGTCTCGTGTGGAATATTAAGAAGTTTAGACTTCTCGTCTAGGTATGGGAAAATCCGCCAATGTTTCTTAAAACCTGGGAGTAAAGTGATCCAGTGGGGTAACTAAGGAAACAGCACCATTCGTAGCCGCTGAGAGCAGAGTTGTGACTAAGTAAACAGTACCATTCATAGCTGCTGAAAGCAGAGGCCTAACTAAGTCAACAGCACCATTCACAGTCGCTGAGAACAGAGGCCGTGGTGGTCCCGCAGGGGTGAGGAGGGGAACGAGCGGGTAAGGAGCTGAGACACTGAGCTTTCGGGGTGCTGAGTTTGAGGTGCTGGTCGGAGACCAGCTCACACAGGATCTGGAAGCCCGTCACAAGCAGGTGCCGATTAAGTCACTGGAGGGCAGAACAGGAAATCGAGAGGAGAGGCCGGGCGGGCCACAGTAATGGTTCCCAGTGGCTGAAGAGAGAAGGCAGAGAAGAAGGCCGCCAGGCAATCTAGGGGAGCCCGAGGAAGTGGGGAGCGTGTGGCTCCCAGGAAGCAAAGGAAGAGAGAGGCTGAGGGTGCCACGTGCTGCCAGTAACCAGTGATTAACACAAGGACATCACTCCTGCGATCCCAGTGCTGGGAAGGCCGAGATGGGAGGACTACAGGTTAGAGGCCAGCCTCATCGATTTAGTGAGACCTTCAGCAACTTAGTGAGACCCAATTTCAAAATAAAAACAAATTAATAAATAAGGCTAGGGATGTCGCTCAGACAAAAACAAAGAACAAACACAAAATAATAGTGGCATTAAGGTCAGGGCCAAAGAGGTCATCGGGGACCCTGTCGAGACTAATTTAGTAGAGAAATTATTAAAAGCTAAATGCAGAGCTTGCCTTCCAGCGTCTCAGCACAGCATTCAAGACAATCTGGCCACACTCCCCCAACCTCTCCTCTCCACACTTCCCAATTCCTCTGCCCCCCAATTGAGGAGGTTACTCTGATGGAAGCCAGAGGCATTCTACCACTGAGCTAAACCCCCAGCCCTTGTTTTATTTTTTATTTTGAAATATGGTCTTGCTAAGTTGATGAGGGTCTCATTACGTTACTGAGGCTGGCCTCAAATCTATGATCCTTCTGTCTCAGCCTCCCCAGTACTGGGCTAATAGATGGGCACCATTACATCTGGCTCTCCCCCTCTTGGAGATCATTTTTTCTTTCTTTAGGTTTCTGCTTCCAATCTAGTGAGAACTTACTTATCTCCCCACTATTCCCCGCTTCTTTCTCTTCCTTCTGTTACACACCCACTAGTCTAGTTCAGGGCTAACTCTTTCCAAACTTGAATCCAGATGGCTAGAGTCTCTTTATACCTTGCCTTCAATGTCCCTGCCTCCAGCCTCAGAGCTTTCCCCGCCAGTTCAGCACCTCCCGGTACTGACTCAACAGTGCGAACCGTCCCTGTGCCGTGGGTCCTCCGGGACTGGACATGTCACATCCTACCTTACAGCTTCCTGTTCCCCTCTCTGCTCACCAGTCCCAGCTCACCCTGCAACAAGCCAGATCCGCGTTTCCCGCTCAGCATCTCCCACCGTATCTCCTCTCTGGAAACCCTTCCACTTCACAATGCCCGCCTCCAACGCTATCGATGGCAATCGCCAACTCCTTCCCACCAAAACTGCCCCTGTGCACCGCCCCACAAACTTCTCACGGCTTTTTAATCGTGCTTCTATGGCGACACGCACCGTTTCTATCTTAATTACAATGATTTTTGTCCAGAAATGACCGCTTTCTCCTATAATCTGAATCTTGGTAAGAGGCACATACATATCTGCTTCTCTAGGCTTTGGGTGGCTGTAATTATCCACTGGCTGAATTAATAAGATTTCATTACACACACATAAGCATATGGTACTTTCATTTTGTTTTGTTTTTTAATTTTTCAATTTTTTTGTTGTTTTGGGGGTTTTATTGGAGGGGAGGATTGAACCTAGGGGCATTCTACCTCTGAGTTATACCCAAAGCCCTTTCTATTTTTGTGTTTTGTTTTGAAACAGGGTCTCACTAAATTGCTGAGACTGGCCTCAAACCTGTGATCCTCCTATCTCTGCCTCCCAAGTCCTTAAAGTACAGGTGTGCACCAATGCAGCCAGCTTGTCAGCGTTTTTTAATAGAGCTTTTCCTCTTTGTGTTCTTTTCTAGTGGCATAGAGAACAGGGTCCCAATTTGGCAGCTGGAAGCTAGTCTGGCCCACAGATGTGTCTTGTTGAATCCACAGTTATATCTTTTAATTGAGTCAACATTTTTAAATGGAATATTTTACACCAAATGCCAGCTTTCCAGCTTCTCTGTAAAAGGAGACTGTTTTGGAAACACAGAGCCCGTATTCATTCCAGGCAGAAAATGACTGACACTGGGGTCCAATCCGCACCTCAGAAAAGATGTGTACTCTCCAGATCTCTGCTCCACAACCCTCAGCATGGCCTTACAGCCCGTCAGGGTCACCTACTGAAGGCAGTAGAGTCTGCAAGCCCTGGCTTACCATCCTCTAAGGGCAGGCTGTGGAACGTACAGTGACCCTTGTTTCTAGCCTACAGCCCTTCCTAGAACGGAATTTGAGGAATAAAGGAATCCAGTCATGGCACTGTCTTCCCTCCTATCAATGAGAGGGCTGGCCCACACCTCCATCCTACAGTGTCTTTGGTCTGCAGGTGCAAACCTAGAGAGGCTAAAATGGAGAGGCTAAATGGGTGTTACTTGAGAGGCTGAAAAGGAAGGGTGGGTGGCAGAGCAAGATTCTAAGCAATCTAGGGAGATCCTGTTTCAAAACAAAAATAAAAAGGGCTGAAGGTGTAGCTCATAGGTAGAATGCTCCTGGGTTTAATCCTCAGAAAAAATTCCTCCTATGTGTTGTTTTGCATGATTAATATGTATTCAAACACTGATGAATTAATAATGATAAAATTTTCTGTAAGGATATGACAGATCTGTGTCAAAAATAATGGCATATAAACGATGTCATTATATATCACATGATGCCACAGGGCCATGTGTAGAAAAATGAAAATAGACCCTCACTCTGCACAAAAGTCAACTCAAGATGGATCAAAGACCTAGGAATTGAACCAGAAACCTTGCAATCGCTAGAAGAGGGCATAGGGTAAGGCCAGCTCTCCAGCACATAGGTACCGGTAGAGACTTCCTCAACAAGACCCCTAAAGCTCAGGAAATAAAATGGAGAATCAATTCCCTCAGTCACTCTGCAGCCCCGCTGTGCTTCCTGACGCATTACGAGACACCACGGCAACTGCAGCCCCAAGTTTAAAGGTGGGAACCATCGTAGAATGCGTCCCCGGGGAGAATGATGGGGACCCGTTGCGATGGAAACCGCCCCAGATTCAGGGCCCTTCTTGGAGATTCCTAGTCACACACGAAATGTTGTCTACGGTCTTCAGTGCTGTTAGGATGCTGGCAGTCGATTGCTTGGCATGTCCCCGAGCTGAGAAGCCGTAAGTACAGCGGGGCTGAGAAGGAATAGTACGCTTGCTCGAAAGGTGGCCAGGCGCAGGGCCGCACGTCCACACTAGGCAGTGGCGTGGCTCGGCTGAGAGCTGGACTGGGACGCAAATGACGGGCAATAAAGCAGAACCATCGTGCACCTCGCTGTCTGGCAACACGAGGCTGACTCCAGTCGACCTCCCGGTGAAGTACAAGTCCTGCCTTCTGCTAGATTTTCAAAGGTGGTAAAATGGAGGGTACCTCCCCAGAGAACCCAGAACCTCCGACTTCCACATGGCCAAGTCGCACAACGTGCCGCCTCTTAAATGTGTTTTAATGATTCCGGTGCAATGCAAGAAACATACGGTCAGTACAGCGATGATAGGCTTCCAGCCAGTTTCCTAAGACGCGCCGAGTCCCGTTAGCACTGAGGCCGAATCCACAGGCGAGAGAGGGTTAAAAGCATCTCCTTTTACTTTAACAGTAACCAAATAAGTTTTATGGAAGGGACACTTTCACACACAAAAATACAGAAAAAATACGTGCTTGTAGAAAAAAATTCTAAAAATAATGATTAATGGCTCTACTTCACGGAGTATTGCTTGCATTCATCTCTGTCATAAAGCAGCCTTGATAGCTTTTGGAGACCTTTATCAGTGTTAATTTGGAAAGAGATTATCAGGAGAAGTGGGTTAGGAAACTGCACCTTTTGTTTCTGAGGACGGCGTGGTGGGCTCCCCGGGACACGGCCGAGGGCTTAATGAGCTGTGTGCCACCGCTCATCCACCCTGTGCCACCGAGGCAGAGGCGGGCAAGCATGGCCTCTTCTCCCCCAAACAGAAAGCGCCCCTGTTCCTCCCGGTGGTACATTCAGGGGCAGGATCAATGTCTATTTCTAAGAGTCAGGCCTGGGTAATAACTCAACATTAACTGCTCGGCTCATGGGCTCTTTCTAAGTAGTTGTGTGATAAAACCTAAATCCATTTCTAGGAATTCAGAGGCAGAAAAACAGGGAAGATCCCACAGATGGTCATACACTGTCTAAGGGTCGGGTTACTTCAGCATCATCCCCAATGTAATGAACCTGACTCAATTTTTCGGTAAACTGTTTACTAGGTAAAAAGGGACTATTAGTTCTGTAAGTTGAAAAATCTTGATTTTCATCGCAAATGCCTTTTAAAGTAATGGAGGCTTTGGTAGACCACCACTCGATTTCCTTTTTTTTTGGGGGGGGCGTGTCTGGGGATGGAACCCAGGGACATTCAACCTCCGAGCTACACCCCCAGCCGTGCTTTTTATTCTTTATTTTGAAACAGAGTCTCACTGAGTTGTGAAGGGCCTCACTAGGTAGCTGAGGCTGTCCTCGAACCACGATCCTCCTGTCTCGGCCTGCCAAATGCTGGGATTACAAGCGTGCGCCACTACGCCCGGCTTCAATTTCTTAAGTATAAATAATCTTCTAGGATAAAATGTTCCAGTGTAAGTAACCGGCTTCCTTCTAATCTCTAAGAATGTTACAGCAAACAGGTACGGTTTTAATGAGGGGATTGAGGAAAAAGGTGCCAAGCATGGTGGTGCACGCCTGTAACCTTGGAGCGTAGGAGACTGAGACGGTGGGACCGCGCAGGTTTGAGGCCAGCCTCGGGAACAGCGAGGCCCTCGGCAGCCTAACACGACCCTGTTTCAAAATTTAAGAAAAAAGGAGAGGGAAGCTGAGGATGTCAGCTTGAGAGGTCGAATGCTCCTAGATTCAATCCCCAGGTGAAAGGGGGGTGGGAGAGAGAAATGCAGGAAAAGAACAAGAGAAATAGAAAGAAGAAAGAAAAAAGAAGGAAAGAAAGAAAGAAATGAAGGAAGAAAGAGGAAAGGGAAAGAGGGAGGGCAGGAGAAAGGGGGAGAAACTGCTGAATGTGCCTGATCCCTCCCTGATGCTTGGCTTTAACAGTGACTTCTTTTTTTTGGGGGGGTACTAGGGATGGAACCCAGAGGCATTCTACCTCCTAGCTATACTCCCAGCCCTATTTTTATTTTTTATTTTGAAACAGGGCCTCACTGAGTTGCAAAGGGCCTCACTAAATAGCTGAGGCTGTCCATGAACCAGGATCCTCCTGTCTCAGCCTCCCGAATGCTGGGATGACAAGCGTGTGTTGCCCCGCCCGGCATCTGGGCTGGTTTCTGGGAGACATTCACATTTGAATCAATAGACTGGCAAGGCGATTGCCCTAAAAGACTGGGCCTCATCTAAACCACTGGTGCTCTAATAAATAAGAGGCTGAATTTCCTTCTCTGCTGGGCAGTACTTATGCAGGGGCTTTAGTCTTCTGCCTCCAAACTTGAACTTAGACCATCGACTCCTGGCTCTCAGGCCAGAGGACTGCTGTTCCTGGATCGCTCAGCCCCCATAATGGCAGGAGCCAATTTATTGTACTGAATCTGTCTATTGAGCTATTGATCAATCGATCTAGCCCTCCATCTGTCTAGCCTACTGGTTCTGTTTGCTCTGAAGAACCGTGACTGCCGATGGTCAGGCAGGTTACGCGTTGTTCCTCTCACGAGCACGAGCGCTGTGCCGGGTCCTTGTGACTTTCCCTATGAAGGAACTTGGGCCGGAGGGGTTAAATAATAGGATTGGATCAGTTCGGCGTGACCCCTGATCCCTGTGGCTCTCAGGAAGCTCCATTGCTAGGTAAAAAGCGACTGTTCATTGTAGAAGCTGGGAACCTTGATTTTCACTCAAATGCCCGGGGCAAGTCACAGGGCCAGGATTCCCACGGCGGTGTGTGAGAAGGCCCAGTGCAGCCTCCTCTCTCTGCACAACACCACTCTCTCCACCTCGATGTCTCTGAATAGGGAAAAGGCTGGGGACTGAGACGGGGACAGAAGGAGGAGCACCAGGAGGGAGGACGTGGGCGGCAGATGAGATTGTCCAAATGACATCCAAGGTGGCGGCAGGAAACCGAGCAAGGCAGGCTGCGGGGATTGTCAGGCGCAGAGCCAAGCGGACCAGGGGAGTGTGAAGGAAACTGCAGACAGCTGCCCGGCCAGTGCCCGTGGGAGCGGGGAGCAGAGAGCAGACCCTCCTCTCCAGCAGCGCCCCGACAGGTGGACGGAGGAGCTGCTCCCATCCACCAGGGAGGAGACAGTGGCTCAGAGGCACCGAGGGCTCAGACCTTACGCAGGATCAGACCACACTGCTGGCACCAGGGAAAACAGGAGGTCTGGGGCCAAATTCTGCCTTCTTTCTGCCACAGCCTATGAAAGTATTCATCTAACAGAAAACAAACTAATCTGTATCATTGTGCGGGCTTCTAATTCATTCCCATGCCCCTTTCTCTTTGTGTTTTGTTTGATGGTTGGTTGGTTGGTAGAATTAGGGATAGAACCCAGGGGCATTCCTACTTCTGAGCTACACCCTAGCCCTATTTTATTTTTTGTTTTGACATAGGGACTCAGTAAGTTGTAGAGGGTCTCACTAAGTTGTTGAGGTTAGCCTCAAACCTGTGATTCTCCTGTCTCAGCCTCCCAAGTACAGGGATTACAGTCATGGGCTGCCACATCTTTTCTTTCTATTTTCTTTTCTTCCTTCCTTCTTTTCTATTGTGATGCTGGGGGTTGAACTCAAGGTCATTTATAAATTATATTCATAGCCCTAATTTCTTTCTTTCTTTTTTATTGTGATGCTGGGATTAAACTCAAGGGCATTTTACCTCTAAGTTACATTCACAGCCCTATTTTATTTTTTATTTGGAAACAGCGTCATGCTAAGTTGCTGAAGACCTTGCCAAGATGCTGAGGCTATCTTCAAACCTACCATTCTCCTGTCTCAGCCTTCCAAGTACTGAGATTACAGACATATCACCACACCTGGCATAGCATTCTATTTTTAAAATGACCCACCCACCCCACCCCCGCATCCCTTTTCTCCCAGGAGATATATCTTGGGACATATTTAATGGGCACCGATTTTTAAGCAGGAATATAAAGTAGTCTCTTCACATTCCTCTTAAGAGCAGCTTGCCTGATGATCATTTCCCATAATTGCACTCTTTTCTAAAACAGAATTTTTAATTCAAAAGAAGTGTAAGCCCATTATTTTACATTCTTTCACAATGTGAGTTAAATTTCCCAGTTATGAAATGCAAGCTGGATTCAATATTCCTTAATGATTCTAGCTAAATTCCAGAAATAGCTAAGTGACTTGGGTGAATTTCATAGAAATGGTCCCAGCTTAGTTGGGTGTGGTGGCACAGGCCTGTCATTACAGTACTTGAGAGGCTGAGAACAGAGGATCTCAGGTTCAAGGACAGCCTCAGCAACTTAGCAAGACTTTGTTTCAGAATAAAAAGGGCTGAGGGTCAAGCTCAGAGGTAGAAGGAGCCTGGGTTCAGCACCCACATGCACAAACACCACACACCAAAAAATGGTCTCAGCCAGCATATTTAACCCCCTGCTTTTAGGTCAGGAGATGTACATTATCTCTGCACAAGGAAAAATTTTTTTGAAGATTTTTTTCTCCCATATCATTAAGTAAGATATAGGCTAAATATTTAGCACAGCGAAAACGTTATATTTTTTCCTAGGTCACCTCAAAACTCTATTTTCAATTTTAAATGGTAAATTAGTGTTATGGAACTTGGTTTAAAGGCACATACATAATTGTAGTCTGGTGTTCTTATATATAATTTTACTGTTAAGTTGGGTCCTGCACTCATGTGACTTTGTGTCACATGACCTCTGCAGGGCAAGGGAGGGGCTGAAACCCCCGCGAGAATTGGGCATTCCCGCGAGTAAACCCCCATCTCGCGAGATGCATGCCTTTAAAAGGAGAGCCCGCGTCCTCTAGCTTCGGACAGGCGCGCGGGCCCCATGGTGCCTCGCCCTGATCCCCGGGAGAGCCGTGCCATTAAAACTTTACATGCCATGTGTACCGGACCTCTCTCGTGTTTTTCACACTCCGCCGTACGCACATTATTTTTATTTAACTCGCATTTAATTTTTTATTTTACTTATCATTTGGTGCCGAACCGGGAGAACTCTTGGGTCCCTCCCCATTTTTTTTCCTTTTTTTTTTTTTTTTCTGTTTTCTCTTTTTATTTTTACTCTCTTTTTGAGCCCCGGACTCTCCAACCCGCCAGCAGCTCGCCTGTGAGGTCCCACACCAGCGCTCCGCTTGCAGGCGTTGCTCCCACCACTGCCGCCGCTGCCGCCCCATGCCTGCGTGGACTACCTCCTGCATGGGCCAGGACCTCTGCCTGCCGCTTGGACTTCCTAAAACCACCGTTCCCGCCTGCCCACGCCGCCCGCCGCTGGAATGGGACCGCGCCGCCCGCGGACTGCGCCACGCCGTGCGCCTATGTCTTCTCCGCGCCTGGCGTTGCTTAGACCCGCCTGCCGGGGCCGCCTGCCTCCTCCATCTAGGTGGCCGCCACTCTGCTAAACAGCCCCCAGCCCGCGCTCCAGCTGGTTCCTACACTCGGACTCGCGCCCTGGCGCCCTTCACCCTGTGCCCGCCCACCCCCGCTGCCTGGGCCTGGCCATTCCGGTAAGCAGCCACATGGAATTACTGGGGGATGGGGTCGCCATCCCCCAGTATCACTGGGGGGAATCACTGGGGGGCCGTCATCTTGGCCCCACCATCTTTAACCCCTCCCACCTCATGGCCTCACTGGAGGCCTCGCCATCCTTAACCCCTCCCATCTCATGGCCTCACTGGAGGCCTCACCATCTTTAACCCCTCCCACCTCATGGCCTCACTGGAGGCCTCGCCATCCTTAACCCCTCCCACCTCATGGCCTCACTGGAGGCCTCGCCATCCTTAACCCCTCCCACCTCATGGCCTCACTGGGGGCCTCGCCATCCTTAACTCCTCCCACCTCATGGCCTCACTGGAGGCCTCGCCATCCTTAACCCCTCCCACCTCATGGCCTCACTGGAGGCCTCGCCATCTTTAACCCCTCCCACCTCATGGCCTCACTGGAGGCCTCACAATCTTTAATCCCTCCCACTTTCCACTCCTAACCAATCCTAGGAGTCGGCGGCCATCTTTCCGGCCCGAGCCAGGCAGCTTGGCACTTGCTCTGCCTGCCAACCGCCTGCGCGGGCCAGGACCTCTGCCTGCCGCTTGTACCTCCTAAAGCACCGTTCCAGCTTGGTTCTCCGGTCACCGCCGGGACCTCTGGCCGGTTTGCCCCACCCGCCCCGAGCCAGGCTCACTGGCGGTGCTCCTCGGGGCCCAGCCTCAGCGTCTGGCGCGTGCCTGGAAGCCATTTTGTCTCCACGCCGCGGGCCCGGCAAGCCACGCCGCCTGCGCGCCCCCACTGATCCCGCCAGCCGCCAGTGCCGTCCACACCAGCCACCGGCATCCACGCGCCCTGGCTCCACCACGCCCCCAGCAGCTTCTCAGCGCTTCTGTCGCAGCCAGCGCTGGCTGGCAACACTTCACTCCGGTAAACTGCCTCCTTCCCTTGGTTAGCGGGTTCCGGACTTGGGTCTTCCGGTCCACTGGGACCTTAAAATCCAAGCGCTTGGTGACCCATTGTCCCATGGTCCACTGGGACCACGCTGCGGATGACCAGGTCATCCTCCGGTTTTGAGAAGGAATGAAGACGTTCTTCCCTATCTCTTAACCTCTGTTTCCGAACGATTGAGCAAGGAAATCGGGGACGCCCATTTCCTGTTCTTCGTTTCCGCCCGCGAACCAATTATGGGGAGTCGAACCTTTATACTAGCAGATGCCCTGAGAGCCTGTCTGCCTTGATACGAGTTGGGAAATAGGTTGCGGTGGCCCAGGAATAGTTAGGAACTTTTATAAGCGGTCTGGTATCCTTCCAAATGCTCTCCCCCATCAGCTTCCATTTATTTTCCCGCCAGCTGCCATTTTGTGATGGCGCGTAGTCACTGCCTGGTGATGTCACAGTCGCCATCTTGGCCCGCGCCAGACAGCAATTTTGCTGGGCGGCCCGCGTGGGCGCGCCCTAGGTGCTGTGGGAAACGCCGGGGCTGGGGCAACACCCTCTGCCCGTGGGGAGTCTGCGTTGCCATTCTTGCCGGACACCAGCCCCGGGACGCGCTCTTTGTGAGTATAGGTCCGTCGCAGCTGACAGAACCTTAGCATGGCATCTAAGTTTTAATTCCAGAGAGAAACAGGCGGAAATGGAGTGTACACTCTTGACTTTGCCAAAAAGCAGATCCCAGGTAGCTGCCCTTTGGCTGGCGGTGGCGGCTCAGCCCTCTGGAGCGCCACCTAGGTGTGGAGGACTGCAACAACAACTACCTCCAGGAGCCTGCCTCAAGTGGGGCAAAGCCACGCCTACCAATCAGACTGCTCGGCGTGTGGCCAGGAGGGCCACTGGAACAATGCCCTTGGAAAAGGGTGAGCCCCAGGTGCCTCAACACAGGGGGAGCACCTTTCCAGACCAGGCCCCGCCGCTGGCCCTACTCAGCCTGGCTGAAGACTGATGGCTCCTGGATCCCTCAACCTCCATCCTCTTTGCCAGCTCAGGGTAGCTCTCCAGGTACTGAGTAAGCCAGTCTCCTTTTTGGTCGCCTGCTCAATCTCATGATTTGTTTTTTTCTTTAATAGCCCTTGCCTGTTCAAGCCTCCTCAAGCGCACATCACTAAGCTGTCCAGGGTAACCTCCAATTCGCACTGCAGCTATGCACCCACCTGCACCCCCTTCTGGGGGACTGGACTCCCTACTCCTCCCGGCCTGGGGCCCCTGACGACGCCCCTTGACAGCAGGAAGAAGCTAGAGGGTCCAATCGTCATCCATTATCCCTACCATCAAAAGGCCGGAATGTTAAGTTGGGTCCTGCACTCATGTGACTTTGTGTCACATGACCTCTGCAGGGCAAGGGAGGGGCTGAAACCCCCGCGAGAATTGGGCATTCCCGCGAGTAAACCCCCATCTCGCGAGATGCATGCCTTTAAAAGGAGAGCCCGCGTCCTCTAGCTTCGGACAGGCGCGCGGGCCCCATGGTGCCTCGCCCTGATCCCCGGGAGAGCCGTGCCATTAAAACTTTACATGCCATGTGTACCGGACCTCTCTCGTGTTTTTCACACTCCGCCGTATGCACATTATTTTTATTTTACTCGCATTTAATTTTTTATTTTACTTATCATTTACTACTGATACCAGATAGGCCCAGAGAACCTCCCAGGACCTGATGTGTCATAAAGAAGCTCATTTATTCAACTGCACTGTCCTTGTTCCCAAATGGGCTCTTCCTAACAAGCACAGAAGCTGGAAACACCAGAAAAGTATTCTGGAAAATGGTTCACAGCATCATAATGGGTTGCAGATGGCTCGGGAGCCTTCCTGCCACCTTTTATTGTTGGCGCTTCCTTTCTTCTGTCTGGACTTTTATCGCTCGCTCTCCTCCTTAGCCCCCTGGATGTCTGAAGTGACCCGCTGACTCTTTCCAAGCTGGTGGACAGAGTCGAGGGCCTTTCGCCGAGGCAGTCACCAGCTGATGAAGAGGGTCCTAGGGCTTTCTGCACAGTCTGTAACAGAAGATGCTCACAGTAGCCAAGTCCGGCAAGATGGTTGAAAAGTACGCTTCTGGAAAGATATTAAACTTACTTCAACAATTTTTTTTAATCCTTACAGTTACACTGATGTCCTTGGAGACCAGGGAAGCTTATCCAGAGCGGCTCCATTGGGTCGAATATCAATCAGTCGAGCTCTGGCTGCCAGCGGATTATGTAGCTAAGAGAGTGTCAACATGTTAATGTTTCTGCCTGTTAGCAGAGCTAACCGGTTCACCGGGCTGAGCGGGATTACTGCCTGTATCCTTGCTGGACTTAGAATACCACAGCTCGAATCGAACCCAAATTAACTACATCGGATATCACCAATGGGGAATAAGAAGCAACCAAGTCCAACAACAAAAAGGATGGAATTCAGGAAGCACCTGGACCAGGAACCAGAGGACTTGAGTCCAGGCCTCAGTGGGCAGCACCTCCTTGCCAATGCCCTCCCAGCCTTCCTCCCTGTGTCGTCTGGGAGATGATGGTCCTCCCCACTCACCACCCACTTCTTAGGGGCTGTCAATCATAGCATCCATCCTGTGCATGATCCAAGTTACAGAGTGCATCCTGCACACCATCCAGCCAATCAGAGCCGTTCCCTGAGAAAGTCTGACTTTTCACTAATAGAAGATAAGTCGTTGCACTCTATAGTGGACCCTGGAAGCCACCCATGGCCATGGCACCCAGCCTGTAGGAGAAGCAGGTCTGCAGTGTAGAAATCTGTTGCTAAGCCGGGCGTGGTAGCGCATGCTTGTAATCCCAGCATTCGGGAGGCTGAGACCAGAGGATTGCAGTTTGCGGATAGCCTCAGCTACTTAGCGAGGCCCTTTGCAACTCAGTGAGACCCTGTTTCAAAAATAAAAAGACAGCTGGGCATGATAGCGCACACTTGTAATCCCCGCGCTTGGGAGGCGGAGATGGGAGGATCACGCAAGTTTGAAGCCAGCCACACTGGCTTAAGAGATCCTGTTTCCAAAAAAAAGTATTAAAAAAAAAAATAGGTCTGGGAGTGTAGCCCGGAGGTAGGGTTTCTAGGAGCCCCAGTACTATCAATCAATCAATCAATTAATTAATTAATTAATATAAAAAGACTAAAAATAGGGGTGGGTGTGTAGCTCGGAGGTAGACTGCCCCTGGGTTTCTTCCCCGGTACCACACACACACACACACACACACACACACACACACACACAGAATACCATATTGATACATGCATATCCATGTTCATAGCAGCACAATTTGCAATAGCCAAATTATGGAACCAACCCAAGCATCCATCAACAGATGAAAGAATAAAAAATATGGTATACACACAATATGGAATTCTACTTAGCCATAAAGAAGAAAAAAATATGGCATTGCAGAAAAATGGATAGAACTAAAAAATATTATGCCGAGTAAGATCGGCCAGTCCGAGAAAGTCACAGGTTGTATGCTTTCTCTCCTCTGTGAAAGTCAGAGAGAAAACAAAACATTAGGAACTTCACATGATGCCAAGAGACCTGCAGAGTAGGGAAAGAGGTTGGAAGGGGCGTGGGGAGGGGAAGAGGGAGGATTGAAGGAGGAGAGTGTCTGATTAATACCGGGGTAACATATGAAGGTATCACCCCAACCTCACCAACCCCTGTGGGAAGAGGGCGCGGGGAAGAGGGTGCAGCAAGGTCGTATGGAAGGGCTGGTTTTGATCATACTGAACCTCACTGTGATGGACAATTGCAGCGTACCACTAAAAGTATTTGTAAAAATAAAGGAGAGTAAAACATCTGGGGAAAAAATCACAAATGTAGTCTTGGGAAAGTTGGCCTTTCGAAGCCTCAGTAGCTTGGTCTTCAGAATGAAGAGACACCAGCCGCCCGAGCGGTTCCAAGAGCCGAGTGGCACGCGGTAGGTTCTGGAGACGAGCTAGTGGCTGGGGCCTTATCACCGAGCTCCCCATCCAGCTGCCGCCCTCCTGGGCCTGCCAGCAGCATCTCAGCACTCACCCTGAGCTTCTCCTCCAACCTTCTGCCCCACCTGACAGTGTTGCCAGCCCCCAGAGACTGTGCTCGGTGCCCCCAGAGCGTGGAGACCTTCTTCGTGAGGCTCTCTTGAGGTGTGTTTACTAGTTGGATAGGTGAATGCATGACCATGTGTCTACCGTAAGCCAGGACAGAGTCATCCCCGCACCTCACACTGTCCTTCAGAAAGAAGAGTATGAGTCAGCAGACACAGCACCACCCCTTCTGCTCACTCCCCATGGCATCCCAGGACTTGAGTGGCAAGATGAACTCTGTGAAGGGAGCTGGCCCTTGCTTCTGAGTTTCTGGGATCAACCCACAGCCCACGCCAGGGTGGCCTCTGGGGAGCCGTGACTCAGGAAAGGAACTTGTACAAATCCCCACAGTTAGCCCACAGAAGCCTGTCCTACTGAGTGACCGCCAGCAGGAAAGGAAGGAGGGACGGAGGACCAGCATGCCTCCACCATGCGCACCCCGTGAGCAAGGGCGTCCCAGCCCTGGCACAAAACCCGGCAGCAGCTGGTCCTTGCCTGGAACAGCACAGCTCTGAGAGCAGATTAAACTAAAAACTAGCAGAAAGGGACATCTTTGCTCTCTGTTAGACTTACAAACATGGCACCTGTTCCCCATGCTGGGACAAGTACTGCCTCTGTCCCCTCTGGATTGCCCTGAGCTTTAGAAAAGAACTTAGGTGGCTTTGTTCCACAACCATCTCAACCTTGCCTTGAGGGCTGGATAATTAAGTAAAAACCCCTCTCTTCCTCTCCTTCTCTGCCCTTCACTGTTAAGTATCAAGTCCTGAAAACTATTTCCACCCTGTTTATATACACTTTTTCTGGTATGGAGGATGAAACCCAGGAGCATACTACTTCTGAGCTACACCTCCAGCCCTATTTTCTTTGCTATTTAGAAACAGGGTCTCACTACATTGCGGAGGGTGGCCTTGAACCTGCGATTTCCCGTCTCAGCCTCCCAAGTCCTGGGATTACAGACGTGTGCACCACACCCAACCTGCATATGCTTTTATTCGTGCATTGCGATGATACGTCCTAGTGCGGTTCCGTGTGATGGGATGTATGTGCACACAGGACCTGGTGTCCCCCCTCGTGTCCCTCCCCACACATGCTAGCCAGTCAGGTAGCAATGCCTGTGTAGACTGCCCAAGCCTTCCTGAGCGGGTTCCTTCCCACCCTCCCCAGCTTCTCCTATTCCGCGGCTCTCTCTGCACATTTACCTAAAGTCCCTTCCGTTCCGTTTTCTCTCTCGCTTCCACATATAAGAGAAAACAGGTGGCCTGTGACTTCCTGCGTCTGTTCTGAAAGGGGCAGGATTGAAAATGATGCTGGAAAGGGCCGCAGTAACAAAGTAAGAGATTTGGTAAAAGAGGCCTGAAGGCCAAGGGAGATGGAGAAGAGAGAATGGATTCTGAAAGAACCAAGTGGTGGTTTGACTGTGTGTGTGTGTGTGTGTGTGTGTGTGTGTGTGTGTGTGTGTGTGTAACTGAGACTTGAACCCAGGGGCATTCTACCCCTGAGCTACACCCTCTTTTATTTTTTTATTTTGAAATAGGGTCTCTCTAAGTTGCCATGGGCCTAAATTGCCAAGGCTGGCCCTGAACCTGTGACCCTCCTGTCTCAGCCTCCCAAGTACTGGGATTACAGACACGGGCCACCACGCCGGGCTTGTTATGCGGACTCTGTAGAATAAGGACCATGACCTAGTCATGGTGACTTTCACAAGGCGTCACGCTGGGTGCCAGGTCTATACGAGGACATAGAGAAGCTGTGGGTGGGTGCTGGGCCTCAGGTCTCTCTGCTGGAGCCAATTCCACCGTCTAACTTTCCGCTACCTGTGAAACTGACGTCCATCTGTGGCAACGGAGCCGGAATGCATTCCAACGTTTCCCCTGCTGCAGAGCTTTTCTCTGGCCAAATATGACTCAATCGGGTATTACGCGAAAGACCTGGACAGTCTCCCTTCTAGGGGCCTCTTGCCAAGCGCAGGATGTGAGCTCCTTCTCGCTCCGGCTGCCCACTGCTGACGCTGTGCCCAGGAGCCCCCTCCGCTCTCAGACGACCTTCCTCGCCGGAGCAAAGGCACTGGCTCGCGCTGGGCCCAGCATCGCCAGCAGCCACAGATTTCCGCACCATGATGTCCCCTCCTGGTCCCGGGAGATCATCCCAAACTTCCTCTCACCTTGGAGTATTTTTGGACCCTGGGAACTGGATGGGAATGATACCAAGAAAGGCCTGCATGTGGCTGAGCTCCCCCAACTTTCTTCCAAACATCCTTGCCACCACCAAACCTTTCTTTGGCACAGTAGAAACAAACCAGGGTAATTATGGGAAGTTTCTAGCACACAGCGTCTACTGCGTGGGCCTTGACTTGTTTGTTGCTGTAACAGAACACCAGAGATTGGACCATTTATTACAATAAAAAGGCTTATCGTGCCAGGCTGGCATGGTGGCGCAGGCTTGTAATCCCGCGCTCAGGAGGCGGAGACAGGAGGATCACGCAGGTTCGAAGCCAGCCGCGCTGGCTTAAGAGACCCTGTTTCCAAATAAAAATATAAAATAGGTCTGGGAGTGTAGCCCAGAGGTAGAAGGGCTTTGTGAGCTGGGCGTGGTAAGGCCCGCCTGTCATCCTAGGACTTGGGAGACTGAGACAGGAGGATCACAGGTTCAAAGCCAGCCTTAGCGACTTAGCAAGGGCCTGTTTCAAAATAAAAGATAACAAAGGGGAAAAGTGCTGAGGGTACAGCTCAGAGGAAAGAACGCCCTGGGTTCAATCTCCAGTAGCGCACACACATACATGCACATGCACACACACACACACACACGCGCACACATACACACACACACACACACACACACACACACACACACACAAGTGCACACACACGTTTACTTTGGCTCTTAGTCCAAGATCACATTAGCGCACTGTTCAGGTTCCAGTGAAGGTCGCTACGGCTCCACGTGTGGCCGGAAGCAGAAGCGGAAGCAGGTGTCTGAAGGAGAGAGATAAGGGTTGAAACTTCTGCAGCAGCTCACCCACTACCATGAGGCTCACACCGTGGTCACTCCTGAACGTGGACCCTTGCAGACCCTAAAGACCTCTGCAAGGCTTCACCGCCTCTCAACACCATGACCTAAGTAGCAATTCTCTAAGTGAGTTTTGGTGAGTTCAAAGTGTAGCAAATTGCTATCCAAATGTCTCCTGGAGTCCTGCTTAGAAGACCACTTTTGGGCCAAGTATAAGAAGACAAGAAGAGCGGCCATGGTGGTGCACATTGGTAATCCCAGCATGTGGGGGGCTGAGGCAGGAGGATCAAGGTTCATGGCCAGCCTCAGCAGCTTAGTGAGAACCTGTTTTGGTTTTTTTTTTAATGTTTTTTAAAGTGCTGGGGGTGTAGCTCAGAGATAGAATAACCCTGGATTCAATCCCCAGTACCACAGGGAGAGAAAAAAAAGAAGACAGTAAGTATCTCATACATACATGCATCCCAGTAGGTAAATATCAAATAATTACTTCCCAGTTTTTTCCATTAGACCCCACCATGTCAGCTGGGTGGCTGCCATGCCAGCCCTCAGATCTTCAAAGGATGTGGAATATCATTCCCTCCCAGAAACTCAGGACACCCATGCTCAGGTCTCTCCTGATGTTGTGCCTGAGAAACCCCCCTTCCCTGCAGAAGCACACGGGCTTGGCAAAGCTCACCAGCCCATGTCCAAGCTCTGGCCAAGGGCGAGTCCTCTGCTTTGCTTCTGTGGCTGGTGTGTAAAAGCTTACCTCAGGTCATCTGACCAGTAGACCCCTGAGCCCCCTCTGATCATTCTTTGGTCAAATAAATGCATGTGTGTGTGTGTGTGTGTGTGTGTGTGTGTGTGTGTGTGTGTGTAGGTCCAAGTACTGTAATACTCTAGCATAATTATTGGGGGGAGTTTAGACAGTGATGTGTCCAGGGCTAGGATGTTTCTGGACAGCAGGTGTGCGCGGAATTAGGGGAAACAGAGTTGGTGAGCGTGGGGGAACTGGTTTTCCTGGCAGAGAACATTCTAGAGCCAAGAAACAGCAGGGTGAACGGACACCCAGCTCTTGGGGAGCACAGAGGCGCCGCCTGTGTCCACCTTCAGCTGAGGCTGTGTAGGCAGGAGCCCTCAGAAGATATGTTTTGCAAAGGACCTGGCTGCATCTGAGTGTTAGAAAGCTAAGCCTAGTGGAGACATGTATCTGCTCCGTCCCCTTCTGCACCAACCCTCGTGTTACACAAACTGGCACCCAGCAGTGGAAGCTGAGGGTCCCAAGGTGCCTCTGTACTGGACCCCGCCTCCCTTGACCTGGCTCAGGACTCCTCAGCTTGTTACTGGCCCAGATCACACAGAGATGAGGGACATCCTTTCTTGCTCATCGCCTGGCTAGTGGTCCAGAGCCCACCTTATTCCTGCAGGCATTTTCTGGTATGGTTTTGGCTTTAATTTTATTTTATTATTTATTTTTTATTTTAATACTGGGGACTGAACCCAGGGGCATTCTAGCTCTAAGCCATATGCCCAGCCCTACCTTACATTTTTATTTTGAAACGGGTCTTGCTAAGTTGCTGAGGCTGACCAGGAGCCTGTGATCATCCTGTCTCAGCCTCCCAGTTTCTAGGATTACAGGCATGTGCTACCATGCCCAGCTTTTCCAGGATATTCTAAAGGAGCTTCTCTATCTGTGGCTAATCAGGCTGAGAAGTGCTGGTTGGGGTGCAGATACTCCCCGTTGGCTGAGCAGCCAAGGCAGGGGTGCTGGCTGCAGCCGGCCATGCCCAGCGGAGGCTGCACAGCACCTACACCAACTCCAGCCCTGTCTTCCTGGTTCCTTCCCCGCAGGAGCCCCAGCCTCTTCTCCATCCTGCCCCTCTCTCTGGCCCTTGGCATCTGTCCTGCTGTGAGAGGCTGATGGGGAGGGGCCAGGGTGGGAAAACTCCTTGTACACGAGGTTCTCCTATGAGCCCTGCCAGGTCGACCCTTTGTCTTTTCTGTAAACTTGTCCTAAAAATCCCAGAAAGAAGCATCTTTTTCTCTCCCTTCCACCCTCAATTCCCCTTCAAAAAAATAGTTCAGCAGATTTCATGAGGACAAAAATAGAAAAAGAAAAGACTGGAGAAAACTTGTATCATATTTCAAAATTATTATGTTATGGTAAAGGGGCTTTTAGAATGCTATTGGGTTTTATTAATCTATTTATTACATGCATGAAAAGCAAAATTCTTAAAATTCATCAACTACTTTCCTATGGGCTTTTAAACTCCTCCAAGTCGCTAGAGCACAGGTATTAATAAGCCAGCATATATTCGTAAATCCATCTGAATCTTAATTAATATGGTATTGCCACACAGATAAGACTTCAGAGTATTTATTACTATCATTCAACCCGCTGCCTGGTTCCTCCCCAATGATATCACTGCAATGAGTAACCGTGTGCAACAAATATTTTAGTAAATCATCTTAAAAAAAAAAAAAACATGAGATACAGAGATAATTCATTTCACCCTTCATCTCTAAATCCTAATCCAGTCTACATATATTCATATGTCTTTTAAATAGTCTCTTTGGGCTCCTTAAGCTTTCTAATCACTTCTTGCAATGAAAAAAAAAATTGTTCAGTTCTAAATAATGCCTCTGCTGGCGTAACACCGGGTAGATCCCATGAATTCTGTCCCGGATGCCAACATAGCTATGGTGTTCTCTCCCCTAGGGATGATGGGGTGAGGTGACCTATGAGGATGCAGACTCCGCTCCACCCCTGAAGGGCTAAGCCTGCTGCTAAGACCCCTAGGGCTATGCTGGCACCATATTTAGCTCCCCTAAAAAGTGCCAGAAGGCTTTATTTCTGCCCTGCTGGGTGACATGACCCAAAATGTTGGAACAGGATCACTGTCAGTATAATCTACCTCAGGGCCTCTCCCCAGCAACATCTATAAACTGTCCTATTAAGAACGTAGTCAGGCCGGGCGTGGTGGCGCACGCTTGTAATCCCTGCACTTGGGAGGCGGAGACAGGAGGATTGCGCAGGTTCGAAGCCAGCCTCACTGGCTTAAGAGACCCTGTTTCCAAAAATAAAATAGGTCTGGGAGTGTAGCCCAAAGGTAGAAGGGCTTCCAAGAACCCCAGTACCACCAAAAAAAAAAAAAAAGAACATAGTTAGGGCAGGACAGGAACATTTTTCCATTTTGAGATGGATCCAAATTGTGAATCCTTACCATGTCTGGTGAGAACTTTTCCAGGAGTAAGGAGAAGCCACTGGAGTGACCTACTGGCAATTCTTGCCTGCATTTATGTTTCTAGACCTATTACATATACTTTTGAAAATCTGCCATTCTGCCAGTTGTCCAACCCAGGGGTGTGTGTGTGTGTGTGTGTGTGTGAACAGGCTCTTCAGTTTTGCCTAAAAGCTCATCATTAATGAATTACTCACTTGAAACTAAAGCTACGGATATTTTGATCTTGGCAGAGAATTTTTTTTCTAAAGTGCACCTCTAGCAGTCCCGCCGATTACATCACTCTTCAAGTACCAGCATCCTCTGGAATATTCTTTAAATGTGCAGCCTTCTGGATCCTACCCAGACCTAGTAAATCTAAATCTCTGGCAGCAGAGGCGAGGATTTATATTTTTAAGAAACACGCTAAGTGATTCTGAAGTACACTGAAGTCACCAGGAACCGTGGCATACGCTTATTACCCCAGTACTTGGGAGGCAGAGACAGGAGAATTGCAGGCTTGAGGCCAGTCTCAATTTAGCGAGACTCTGTTTTAAGATAATAAAAGAAAATAAGACTGGGATGTAGCTCAGAGGTAGAGTGTGCCCGAGTTCAATCCCCAGCATCACAAAAAAAGAATACCAAAGTGCAGGAGCCACTGGATTAAATCCTAAGAGTACATCTTGGTGTGTGTGTGCACTCTACGCACACACACACACGCACACACACTCACACATGCATCCCACGGACCAATGTCTTCCTCTTTTCCCTTCCCTCTACCGTTCCCTGCCTCTGGAAACCACCATTCTACTCCCAGCGTCTGTGAGCTCAACTCTTTCATAGTCTGCCTGTGGATGAGGCCACGGCGCACTTGTCTATCTGAGCCTGGCCTACTTCACTTAACAGGAGGAGCTAGCTCTAGTTCCACCCATTTTGTCACAAGAGGACTCCATCCTTCTTTCTGGCTGAATAGTATTCCACTCTGTATTTCACCACATTTTCTTTATCCATCCACCAGCGGATGGACATTTAGGTGGAACAGAAACATTCCTGACCGTCAGAGAAGAGAGGTTTAGCAATGTTCTAAGAAACATCTCCGCGTTGGCGTCTGCTATTGAGGCCCCAGGCTCCTTGCTATTGAAGCAGAGCACTCAGGAGCAACGGGCGAGAGCCTTCTAAACCAAGTATACGGCTGGGCGTGGTGGTGCACGCTTGGAATCCCAGCATTCGGGAGGCTGAGACAGGAGGATCGGGGTTCTCAAACAGCCTCCGCTGCTTAGTGAGGCCCTCTGCAACACAGTGAGACACTGTTTCAAAATAAAGAATGAAAAATAGGGAAGGGGTTGTAGCTCAGAGGTAGAACGCCCCTGGGTTCCATCCCCAGTACTGCAAAAAAAAAAAAAAAAAGGAAAAAAAAAGATAAGATAAAGAAAAAAAGAAAAAATCAAGTATACATACAGCTGAAATGCAGCCTCCAGGAGCCGTTATGGGCTGTTCTGTCAATCAGGCAGCTAAGACTGTGGAGCTTATTGGCTCTTGTTAGCAATACCGTAATAAACGCCGCGGTGGTTAAATGCATTCTCAGGGTGAGTCTGATACCAAACACGACTCCTCAGTGTAGAACTACGCCGAGGAGCTGGCACGGGGCATCCCCGCCGGAGGCCGAAGGCAAGAATTACAGTGGGACAGAAAGTTTGCAGGGGCTGGACCTTTTCTCTTAGCCAGAGATCGCAGGTTATCGTTTTCCTAGTCCTCAGTGGAGAGGGAATTCAAAATAAGTACCAGAAACTCACCCTAGCAAGGGATAACTGCTGCTCAGAGCTACTCAGTCCTTACCCCCGACTGTGAGCGCTACCTTTCATGGCAAGTGGGGCTCTGAAGGTGCGGATAGAGGTATGGAGGTGCAGGTAGAGGTGTGGAGGTGGGAAGCCTGCCCTGGATCTGTTGAGGGAGCTGAGTAGTGTCTCCAGGCTCCGAGGAAGAGGAGGCAGGGAGGTCAAAAGGGAGCGCACGAACCACAGGACGAGGGAAGCCGAGATGGGAGAGGCTGGGCCCTAGCCAGGGGAGGGGGCAAGAAACAGACTCCGGGATGGAGGCTCTGAGGTTTGAGGTCAGAATCAGCATCTTCCCAAGACGCTCAGCAACTTACTGAGACCCTGTTTCAAAAATAAATAAAAAGGGCTGGGAGTGGAGCTCAGAGGTAGAAAGCCCCTGGGTTCAATTCCCAGTATCAACAAAGAAAAAAAAAGCAATTCCGCTCCGGTGTCTACGGGAGGACCCAGCATTACCAGCATCTTGGGTTTGGATCCTGAACCCCAGAACCACAGGGGCATCGCTCCGCACTATTTTAAGCCGTGGAGTGTCTGAAGGATTGTTACACGGCGACAAGAAACTAAGACACAACTATGCAAATGTTGATTGTGTGAGGCCACAGGCAGGTCAGCTGATGCAGAACCGGAGCTCTCGGTTTACAGGGCCGGCTCTGTGTGCCTCCTCGCTGGCTTCCATGTTTTGCTTTCTTTCTTTCTTTCTTTCTTTTTTTCTTTCTTTCTTTCTTTCTTTCTTTCTTTCTTTCTTTCCTTCTTTCTTTCTTTCTTTCTCTTTCTTTCTTTCTTTATCTGTCCACCTGTCTGTCTGTCTGTCTGTCTGTCTGTCTATCTCTATCTCGGTAAAATTTTGCATTAATAAATTCTATGAAGAGGAGGAATGGACCGGGGAGACAGATCCGAAGGCCAGCTCTGCACCGGGAAGCACTCTCTCAGTCGACCGAGCTCTCCTCTGTGGAGGCCGCCATCTTGACTCAGAGCCCTTCCCCTTTTTCTGGTACCCTTTCTGACCAAGCCACCCCAACTAAGGTAGCTACTAGAACCTGGGAAACAGAGATGATTTGCCAACGGGGCCCCAAAGAAGCCAGAGTGAGGTGGTTTGATACAGTAGAGACACACAGGTAGCTACATCCTGGTTCTGCAATTAGCAGCTGCACATTTTAAGGTGCATACTTGACAAGAACTTAGAGGACGGTCATTTGGGCTCATGGTTTCAGAGGTTCAGTTCATGGTGGACTGGCTCCAAGGCAGAAACATCACAGTGGAAGAAAGATGCTCAACTCATGATGGCCAGAAAGCAGAGAGAGAGAGCCAGAGGAAGGAGAGGGGAACAGAGCTGACCCCCAAGGCCATGCCCCCAATGACCTCGCTCCTCCATCCACACCCACCTGCTTGCAGTCACCAACCAAGTCCATCAAATTTTTAATCCAGCCATGGGTTCATCCACTGATGAGGTTAGAGTCCTAATTCCATTATTTTACCTGGTATTTCCTTTTGTTTTGTTTTGGTTTGTTTTTGTAGTACTGGGAATGGAACCTAGGGGCATTCTACCTCTGAGCTACACCCCCAGCCCTATTTTTTATTCTTTATTTTGAAACAGGGTCTCACTGAGTTGCAAAGGGCCTCACAAAGTAGCTGAGGCTGTCCGTGAACCGCGATCCTCCTGTGTCAGCCTCCCGAATGCTGGGATGACAAGTGTGCACCCCCACGCCCGGCCACCTTGCATTTCTGAACCGTGAGCTTTTCTGGGGACACTTCCTATCCTTGTGTGACAAACACTTTGTGTAGAATGTCATGCCACACGGCAATGCTGTTCCAGTCCAACAGCTGTGGACACCATCTCAGGATCCACCAGGCTGCCTTAGACCCCTGCGAAAGAGCTGCCCGTGCAGCTTGATGTCAGCTTGGTCCCTCTGGCTGCCACCACAGCCCCCTGGACTGTGCTCCGTTCGTGGCGTTGAACATTTGTTGAACACCAGCTGCACGAGGCATGGTGGATAATTCTGTCTGGGGTGAGAGGGGGGACATGGATGAGCAAAACAATATCCCTTCCTCAAGGCAAGTATATTTTAGTGTGTCTAGACAAGAACAGGGTTGACATTTATGGTGCATCAGAGAGACAAAGCAAGGTGCCATGACCAGTTCACCGAGAGATGAAAGGCTTCGTACGGCTCCCCAAGGAGAGCGGTGATTTAAGAAGGCCCTGGAGGCCACAGGACGGTGACAGATGGCAGAGGGACAGGAGTGTGTTACAGGAGGAAGGAGCGTGAACATCTGGGGCCTGCCTAGACGGGGTGAGCGGTCTGTGAAGTGGGCAGGCTTATCTTGACTCCGAATGCAAATGCCGCCTCTCATCAGGAAACTTCTGCTTCGTTCTCTGAGGTCAAAACACGGTACAGAGAAGGGCAGTGTGTTTAACTTGGAGCATTACCCCTTCTCTTCCCCCGGGTTTAGCCCACAAGTTAAAGTAAAGCTGAGAGCCGGGCGTGGTGGGCGCACGCTTGTAATCCCAGCATTTGTGGGGCCGAGACAGGAGGATCGCAGTTAGAAGACAGCCTCAGTTACTTAGTGAGGCCCTTTGCAACTCAGTGAGATGCGGTTTCAAAATAAAGAATTAAGAAAAATAGGGCCGGGGGTGCATCTTGGAGGTAGAATGCCCCTGGGTTTCCATCCCCAGCAAAGAATAAATAAATTTTAAAAATAAGCTGATTTTTCACTCTTACAAAAAGGATAGTGCACATTGCTTCTCTTTGTAAGCAACTACAGAGCCAGGATGCATCCATTAGCAGAAGGAAAATCCAGAGGGACGCGTGTGTGTTTGTAGGGCGGCTTCCCAAGGGCCTTTTGGTAGCGAGAGCTCTGCAGAAAGGCCCAAGTCTCCACAGGAAGCTCAGGCCCAGCCTCCAGTGCAAAGTCAGAGACACCAGCTGTCATAGGCAGGGGGCTCATGACTGGTACAATCTGTGGCCAAAGTAGACACCAGGGACCCATCAGGAAGCTTACATGGGGGGCGAGGGGGCTTTGCACTAGTGTTCAGAGCTCAGCCTCGTGCCTGAGCCTTGTGTAAGAGGACAGGTCCCAGCACAGTAGGGGCTACTGCTCAGGGTCCCCAGCGCAGCACTTGGGAACAAGTACCTGGTGCGAGGGCTTGGGACTCAGCTAGTCTGAGCTGCACTAGTGCAGGACGGTCGGCAGCGCCGGGCCAGGGCCCTAGACAGCACAGGGCCAGGTTCCAGGTGACTTTTAAGTAGCTGAGGCGGTCCCAAACTGCAATTCTCCTGTCTCAGCCTCCGAAATGCTGGGATAACAAGCATGTGCCACCATGCCCAGCTCAATAAAAAAAAAAGAAAATATATATATATATATATATATATATATATATATATATATAATGGGGGGGGGGGGTCTGGGGATGGAACCCAGAGGCATTCAACTTCAGAGCTACACGCCCTGCCCTATTTCTCATTCTTTGTTTTGAAACAGGGTCTCACTAAGTTGTAGAGGGCCTCACTAAGTAGCTGAGGCTGTCCGCGAACTGCGATCTTCCAGTCTCTGCCTCAGGAATGCTGGGATTACAAGCATGTGCCACCACACCCTGCTTCAATAAAAATATTTTAAGCCAGGCATGGTGACACACGCTTGTAATCTCACCATTTGGGAGGCCGAGACGGTAGGATCATAGATTCTCAGCCAGCCTCAGCTACTTAGTGAGGCCCTTTGCAATTTAGTGAGACCCTGTTTCAAAATAAAGAATAAAAAATAGGGCTGGGGGTGCAGCTCAGAGGTAGAAGGCCCCTGGGTTCAATCCTACCTCAAAAAAAAAAAATTAAATTCACATCCCAGAAAATTGATCATTTAAACAATTCTTACAAAACAATTTCTAACTGTGAAAGGTAACTGGAGTGTGTTGAGCAGAAAGACCTAAAGGTAGCAGAGGCTGTGTTTGAACGTGGAGACATGGTGGTGTTCAGTTAGTGCCAACAGCTGGAAAGGCCCTGCTGTGCCCATGGAATTCCCACTGAGGAGAGAGCCCGTAGGCCCACACCTGTGCCCACCACTGTGACCTCATGGCCTTTCTAGAAGCGTCTCTGGCTGCTCAGCACCCTGGCTCTGGAGCACCTGTTGAAGAAGACATGGATGAACAAGTGCTTGGTTGGCACCTTAAAATCCTTCCCTACAGCAGGGTCCATGTCCGTGATATTAACTCCGCCAGCGAGACCTGGTCTCTCATTTAGACTCCATCCTAGAGAAAGGCCCCTCCCTCCACCGCCCCTGCCTGTTTTTTAAGCAGCTACCATCAAGTGAAGGAAAGAAACGGCTGTGGAAGGAAAAGAGACAGAAGGAAAAGAGCGGAAGGGGGGACGGGCTAGCCACAGTTGACCTCTGGAGGCGCAGGGTGTTCCCGAGAGCCTGTGTTCTCTGTGATCGGTAACCAGCCTTTCTCACGAGACCTCCCATCTCCAATCTGTCTCCCCAACTGTGCGGCTTGTTGCGATCAGAGAATGAAGAGCCTGGCTGGGTGGGGTGCAGATCAGAGCTAGCGTGCTTCCCGAACTCAGGAGACCCTGGGTTTAAATCCCAGCATTAAAAAAAAAACTGAGAGACGGCTTCTCAGACCCTTAGAGCAAGGTCTGGACAGGGGCTACAGGGAGGCAACCCTGCCATGTTTCTACCCCAAGAGTCATGGTCAGAAGGACACACGGGGGAGGGTAACCGTGACCCCGGCTCCTGACCTGTGGGTCACGTCTCCCCTCTTGCCGGAGAGCGCAGACAGACAGCTGCTCCAGGCATGTTTGTGTATATGTAAATATCCATATCCATATCCGCGCGCCGCGCCCTGAGAGCAGTCTGGCCATCTGCCACAGACACAGTGTGTGCCACCGCGCCGTCCACACCCCAGATGGGGCCGGGGACGGCGGCACGCAGCTCCGTCCCAGCTCAGCCTCGCTTAGACTCCTGCAAGCAGACGAGCCTAGCGCGTGCTTCTGATAAACAGAAAGACGGCTCCGAGATCTTCTCTTAAAGTTCCACCATTCCTAAGGGGGCCAAGCAAAGCCGAAGTGTTCCTAAGGAGCCAAGGTCCGAGATGCCCAGACCACGGGAATCCCAGACGCCCTTTCCTTCTCTGGCCCGAGCTGTGTAAACTCAACCAGCCACTCTCCCTCTAGCATCCCAAGCAACGGCCCATTGGGAAGGTCGCTACCTCGGGGCCTAGGAGGGCGTGCCGAGCCATAGCCAGCGCGGGGGCCTCCTGTCCCCTCTGCTCTCTCCACCCGCCTCCAGCCCCACGGCGTGGCGGCCACAGCTCACTGACGGCGCCCCGTCTCCACAAAATCTCAGAAGCCAGAGCTAAAAAAGACTTGGCCTGGTGTTCCCTTCACACACACCCCCAGGGGCGAGATGTTACCAAACTCCTCCTCCTCCATCCAAACCAGACTCCTCTGCCGCGGGGTCCTGCCTCGTGTCCTGGAGCGCAGCCCCAGGCTTGGCGAAGGAAAAGATGCTGCGACACTTCTCTTCCAGAGAAGCCCCTTCACTCTGCTCCACTCTCCTTCCCTGCTCTAGAAACCTCAAGTTTACGTAGGTTTCTCAGCACTCTCACGATACGCTCTACATTGATAATGCAGGGCGCACCCGGAACCTAGCGGCACTCAGAGACAGATGGGGCGGAAGGCAGAGGGCGGGTCACCTCCACGGAACCAGCTCTTGTCTCTGCTCAGCGTCACCTTGGCAGAAGGCTCAGGTTTTACATGACCTGGGCCCAGGCAGCGCGCAGGGAGCTTGTTTCCGAGGATGCCTGTAATTCCGAGCATCTGTCAGGAAGGTTGGCCTCGTGTGACCCGTGCAGACCCTCCCTCCCTCCCTTCCTGGGACTCAACAGTTCCCACCTCCTGAAGCATTCCTTGGGTGTTTACTGTGACCAATTGACTCATAAAGCAATATCACTAAAGTGTCTGGGTTCTGTCACCTGACCCAAGTTATATAATACCTTCAATGTCTCAACACCAAAAGTGTTCCCTAAGGATGGAGATGTATGGGAGAGCTATCCAGGGAGGGAAATATTTACATGGTCGACATAAACCAGGCATGGTACTGCATGCCTGTCATCCCAGTACTTGGGAGGCTGAGACAGGAGGATTGCAAGTTTGAGGCCAACCTCAGCAACTTAGTGATACCCTGTTTCAAAACTTTACAAAACAGGAAATGGGACCTGGGGTGTAGCTCAGAGGTAGAACGCCCCCAGCTTTAATCCCTAGTACCAAAAAAAAAAAAAAAGGAGAATCAATATAATATTAGAAAGTGACCATAAAGTACCTGATGTACTCTCATGTTGACTCTTAAAAACTAGAATTTGCAATATTAAATTGGTTTCTACAGATTTAATCAAATCCTTTCACAGTTGGGAAGGGCAAGGCGCTAGGAGACACCAGAATCACGGACGCATCCCCAAGCCCCCCGTCTGGTCCATCGTCTGGTGATACGGGGATGCCACGTGGCCAGACCCTGCTGGACCAGCCCGCGAGGGCAGCTTGGCCGCTGACCTGGCCGCCCACGGGGAGAGGAAGGCGTACACACAAAGCCGGGTGCTTTGTCAGGAGCCGTCCAGCTCTGAAACCACCATGCTTTCCTTCCCACGCCATTCGAAAATCAGGCCCATGAAGACTCATGATCAGACCGCTATTGATTACTTCTCCAGGCATCTCTTCAAGGAACTCTCCAGACACACTTCGCTGAGCAGACTTTAATTTGAGCGCGTTGCTATCTGCAGATTCTGTCCATGACGCTTTGTGGAAATGACGACATTATGATCCCAGCTTCCCTGAGGAACACTGCGCGCTGATGTCTCGTGTCCTGCGTTTCCAGGGCTCCGTGCAGGGCTCCTGGTAAGCTGGCCCTCGCATCTGGCTGAATCCTGCGTTTCTAGCACTCTTTCAACCATCAGCCATGCTGTCTTGCTGTCCACATATCCCTCGACAACCAGCAGTGGGCAAGACTGCGTCCCCAAGACTCTAAACACACCGCTCAGCTCCGAGGAACAACCTTGCTGTCTCTACAGGGAACAGAACATTTGCGGGAACTCTTCGCAGCCTGGATTTTTTTCAATATGTCTTAATTTTTTGAGCAACACATAATATTTGTACATATTCATGATATACAGTCTGACACTTTGATTCCTGGGTACCAATCAACTCTGGGTAATTAGCATATCCTTCACTTGAATCTTTTTATCATTTTCTTATGGTGAGTATATTCAAAATCCTGTCTTCTAATTATTTTGAGATGCATAATGCTGTGTTCTTTTTTAAAAAGAGAAACCCTCTTTGACCCCTCCAGAGAAGGTCACTCCCGCGAACACCGGCTGGATGGCTTCTTTGATTCGTTGACAGTGGAGTGAAGGGGGAATTACCGGTATGTGGAGGAAGTAGGTCTCTGCCCCTTTATTTCCCTGAAACTATTTCCTCTGGTGGTGTGAATGGAATCTTAAAACTGATATCTAAGGCACAGCAGGAAAATAATGTAAATGTAGTGGCAGGAAATTCTTCCCTCTGGGTACCATTCAGAAGCCAAACTCATCTGCCAGGAGTTCAGGGTCCAGAGCAGTTGAGAGGGCTCTGGTTCCCCCCGGGCGCGGTGGGGAGCCCGAGCTCGAGCCGTGAGTCAGCTGCAGACGCCCACTGGAAACAGGAGTTCAGACTTGTCACCGTGAGACTGGGCGGCATGCGTAGGTGGTGCTCGTGTTTCGGATGCTCGCTGAGTATTTTGTCATGTCATTTGTGCCATTATGGTTTGTTTAAAAGAGAGAAAAAAAACGCACATCATTCAGGAAGCTAACGTCAACAACCCACAAGGCTGTGTAAATATCAGCCCTCCCACTGGGAGCAGCACCGCCTACACCAACACTTACCCCGTGTTGGTCATGCTTCTAGAAGAAATGATGTCAAAGTGACTGGCCAACATTTCTATTATTTCGGGAAGCTTTTACCAAACATCGACTTTGATTTCACACTTCTGAACACGAGGAGCCGTGGCCACACTTCTGAGTGTGAGCTCCGTTCCCGATGGATGGGATGTTGCCAAGAAACAAGGCCTGATGGGAAGCAAAGAAGGAAATGTAACCTGGAACGAGAGGCCGTCCTTGCGTTGGTAGGACGCGTGTTCCTACTCCACTTAGGGCAGCTTACGTGCCTAAATAGCCCACCCTAAAAGGTGTGAAGGTTTTCAATAACAAGACAAGCAGAAGGGTCTTTTACAGATGGTGCGTTAGTATGCTTCTTTCTGGTTTTGTTGTGTGTGTGTGTGTGTGTGTGTGTGTGTGTGTGTGTTACTAGCGATTGAACTCAGAGGCATTCTACCTCCAAGCTACACCTCCAGCCCTATTTTTTATTCTTTATTTGGAAACAGGGTCTCACTGAGTTGCAGAGGGCCTAGTTTAAGTAGCTAAGGCTGTCTGCGAACTGGGATCCTTCAGTCTCAGCTTCCTGAATGCTGGGATTACAAGTGTGCACCACCACGCCGGTTTCCTGTTGTTGTTTCTGTGACCAAAATGCCTGCCAAGCCGGGCGTGGTGACGCATGCATGTAATCCCCGCGCTTGGGAGGCAGAGACAGGAGGATGGCGCAGGTTCGAAGCCAGCCGCGCATGCTGGCTTAGGAGACCCTGTTTCCAAATAAAAATGTAAAAATAGGTCTTGGAGTGTAGCCCAGAGGTAGAAGGGCTTCCAGGAACCCCAGTACCACTAAAAAAAAAAAAAAAAAATGCCTGCCAAGAGCAACTTAGAGGAGGGAGGGTTGATTTGGCTCAGGGTTTCAGAGGTTCAGTCTATGGGTGGCCAGCTCCAAGGCAGAAACATCATGGCAACAGAGGGTCATGGAGGATAAGCTGTTCAGAAACAAACCAAGAGAGGAAGGAACCATGGACAGAATGCCCGTGGCAACACCCCCGTTGTCTCTCCCCCCAGGCACACCCTACCTGCCTACAGTGATGACCCAGTAAGTGCACTCAGATGCATTCAGTGACAGCCTGATCTAATTATGTCACCTCTGAACATTCTGTATTGACAACACTTGAGCTTTTGGGAGGACAATCCATGTTCAAACCCTAACAGAGTGTGGCTGTACTGAGACCCAGCAAACAGCCAGAGATGGAAGAGAGGCTGAGTGAAATCGTTATGTTTTAAGTAACATCTGGGTAGAAGGGAGCTGTGTTTTGTTCTTTGGTTGGTTGTTTCTCACCTAAAACCAGAGGATTATACTTCTGTCCCAAGTGCTGGAGGCCCTGCACGGTGTGGATGTTTTGTGGCTAGGTTGGGTTTGGAGAGACCAGGTAAAAAATAAATAACAAAAGCAATTATTGATGCAATTGATGAACACTGGGGCTGAGGGACAAGGGCTCTGCCCTAGAGCTCTGCTCAGCTAGAAACAGAGAAAGAAGAGCACAGGAGCCTCCAGCATCCTGCAGGGGGGGAGACAGGGAAAAATCCATCCCATCACAGGCACAGGGTCAACGCAGGCTCAGGTTTGGAGCTGACTCAAACTGACTGAGACAATCTCTCAAAGTAAGAAAAGACTTGCAATCCGGGTCATAAAAACCCAGTGTGGCCCATCCTCTCTCTCCTTTTACCTGAACTATTCAGCCCTAGAGCCATTAGAGGAAGAGAGCAAGGGATGGAGAGAAGGGACCACCATGGTCCAGAGTGATGGGAAGCCAAGGATTAGGAGATGTCTGCTCAGCAGGGCCATCTACGAGGGTGCCATGGCTCGGGCGGGTAAGGTGGGTGGCCTCACATGGGAGGTTCAGGTGTGGTCCAGCCCAGGGGTTTAGTGCCTGAGTGAGTGGTCCCCAAGAAAAGGCTGTTCCATACGCACACATGGATGCACACAGAGGGATTTAGCTGATAAGCAAATGAGCTAAGGACAATGGGACTCAAGGGTGTCTTGTTTTGTGCTCTTAAAGAAAATGAGTTACAAAGAGAAAAGAGAGGAAACTAGTTTTATTCTATGGTATTGTATTGGAATTGGGGATTTTGAGATTGTCCCCCAGGTCTTTAAAACACATAGATAACTAGATATAAAATAGATATAAAAATAGACATATAAATAAGTAGAGGTGAATTGTGTGCACACGTGTCCATGTACATGCCTGTGTTTCCTGCACAAATACATACCCTCTCAGTCCACTGAGAAAGCAACATTCCAATATCAGGGCGGGCAGCTAGCACCCAGATAGAGGCCTGGAATGCTTTCTCCACCAGCTGAGCCAGAGCTTTTTAGGAAAATGAAGGATTCCATGGCCAGGGTGAGAAAAGCAATCCTGAGTTGGGAACATCTCATGATGCCAGAAAAGAATGAACTGTTCAGTAATGGCGTGTCGAGGGCGACGTGCTGGCTGAGGCGCTCCTTCAGTCAGGTCTAGGGCAAGTAGGCAATCCAAATAAGGTTAGAAATGGGACACATCAAAATAAAAAAAAACTAATCCATGCATCCATATTGTTAAAACGTGAGTCCAAGTTCACAGGATATTTACATTTTCTAATTGTTCTGCTCAAACTGCTTATCGATTGCAAAGGTAGAAGAATAAATTTCATGCTGAGGCAACTGGCGATTCCACCATCAAGTAGCAAAGTAGACCTCACCTCAGTGGGACGAATGGAAGCCGGGACCTCCCTGTCGAACACACTGAGAAGATCCCCAAACACACAGGGAAATGTCTTCCTCCAATCCCTAGACCAGGGATCGGGAAATCGGGAGGTGCCAGTTGTGAGTTCTGTATCAAGGAGAAGCTCTGGCAATTGCAAACACCACCCATAGAAAGCTCTGGAACCACCCAGGATCATTGGCTGAAAGTCCTGCCATCTCGTTCGACTTCTGTGCGCACGAGCATCGCCCAAGTGGAAGGTTTGAACACCCTGGAAAGCAGAGCAAAGGCTGCCCCCCTTCTGCAATCGGGGTTGAGTGAAACCCACCACCAGCCGGTGCCCAGGGCCAATTCGCTGGCCAGCCTGTAGCCCGCCTGCCTGCGGCGGGGTGGCTCTCAATGAATTCCACTATTTTCATGGCAAGGACAAACTTCTAGAGTTGTCTGGGATTTATTTCAGGCCCTCTCTACGATGGAAAGAAAGCCTCCCTATTTGTACACGCCGCCGCGTGTTTACGGAGGGATTCTAAGCAGGCTGCCAACGGGATGCTGCGTAAGGCGCTGGCCCAGTTCTGAAGCGAATCTTAATTAGCAACACCAGCAAAAATCCCATTTGGACCAAAATTTCATGTTCCAAAGTTGTCATCTCGACTCCCCTCAGGCTTACGGACGGCTCTTTATTTCTGGAACAGTAGAGTGAACAGAGAGTAGAAGAATCCAAAACCAAAGATTTATCTCATTACATCAAAGGAAAACTCACAGGCTGCAACATGCGAATAAGCCCATTGTAAATGTCGACTGAGAGCCCTGCGTTTCCTCGACTGGCCCTTCTGTGTCAGGGAAGAGTTGACCCAAGGCCCGCACCTGCCTGCCTGGCTGGACCCCAGGCTCGTCCCCACACTTGATAGAAGAGCGTCTTCATGTGGAACAGTGCACCTGCTTTCTAGGGCAGCTCTTCTAGGACATTAATGTGCATGTTAATGAAGAAGAGCGTGTTAGGAATTTAAAAAAAAACCAAAATAGAAGTAAAGAACCCAATAAATAAATGGGCCTGTGAACTGAATAGATTCTCGACAGAAGAAGAAATACACATGGCCAATAAATATGTGAAAAATGTTCAACACCACTAGCAATCAGGGAATTGCACATCAAAACTGCACTGCTGAGATTTCATCTAACTCCAGTTAGAATTGCAATCATCAAGAATACAAATGACAAGCTGGCGTGGTGGCGCAGGTTTTGTCATCCCAGCATTCAGGAGGCGGAGACCTGAGGATCACAGCTCGTGGACAGCCTCAGCTACTTAGAGAGGCCCTCCACGACTCAGTGAGACCTGTTTCAAAAATAAAAAAGAGTAAGAAATAGGGCAGGGGTGTAGCTCAGAGGCTCAAAGCCTCTGGGTTATATCCCCTCAAAAAAAAAAAAAAAAAAACAAGAATACAACATCAACCAATGGTGCTGAGGATGTGGGGAAGTAGGGACCCTCATACACTGGTGGTGGTATCTCAACATGGTGCAGCCGCTATGGAGATCAGTGCGGAGGCATCTCCGAAGACTAAGAATAGAACCCAGCCATAAGTATGACCCAGCTACGTGATTCCTGGATATCTTTCCAAAGAAACTGAAGTCAGAATATAGCAGCAATACATGAATATCCATGTTTATAGCATCACACTTCACAATAACCAAATTATGGGACCAGCCCAGGTGTCCGTCAAGAGAAGAATGGATTAAGAAACTGTGGTCTATACACACAATGGAAATTTATTCAACCTTAAGAGAAGTGAAATTATGTTATTTACAGGAAAATGGATGGAACTGGAGAGTCTTATACTAAGTAAGATTAGCCAGTCTCAGAAAGTGAAGGGCTGTGTGTTCTCTCCTGTGTGGAAACTAGAAAGAATTTGGAAAGCAAAAGATACGTCAGATAATGAGGAGGAAAGATCGGGTGGGGCAGTAGAGGAAGGGGAAGGTGGACACTTGATCAAAGAGCCCTCCTGACTCAGTTCTTTAACTTCTGAACAGCTTGCATTGCCAATATGTGAGATTGTTCCAGGGGACAGTCTACGTCCAAACCGTAACACTTTCTTTAGAAGAGTCTATCTGCAAAGGTGTCCTACTTCTCAGACCACAGACTGTGGGATAAAATTTGCAAACTGGTTAGCCAGTTTGTTTTAATTTCAGAACTGGTTCCTCACATAAACAAATTTGTCTCCAATGAGACTAAGCAAAACATTATAGTCCACGAGCACCAGAACTCTATGGGGGTGCTTCTCAAAGACTGATGCGCCCCCAAGTCACCTCCAGACATATTATTTTTGTTAAGCAAAATATAATTGCTTTTGTCCGTTGACCTGCTAAAAACAATAGAAATTCGGTAACTAAAGTAAAAAAATTTAGGGACGCTTTTACCTTGAAGGCACTTGCTGAACAGGGAACTGAGAGCTTTCATCCTAGTAAGTTTGTGATGGAGGACACAAATCATGGTCCAGAATCTACAGTGTGTGGTGGCCCCAAGTCAGCTGGCTCCCACAAAAGACACACTTGTAGGATATGCAACCAAGCCTTCCTAAAGATCCTCACCTCCACTCAGATCACCCCAGGCCTTACCTTTGATGTAAGTGTCAGAGGCTGGTAATAACCTTAAGTATTTGTAGAAGTCAGTATAAACCCTCCGTAGAGGAAAGTACTTTAGGCCAGACCTCAGATTATTTCTAAAAATAATTTTCAGACGCAATGGCTAGCACTCAATCAAAGATTACCAGGCAATCGAGGAGGGAAGAGGCCATGAGCAAAACCAACAGGAGGAAGAGGCCCAGAAAGAGCCTCGGATCTCAGCCACTGGGCATTGTGTGAGTGTGGTCCTCGTAATACTGAAATCCGGAGGGAAAGGCTCCAGAACAGCAAGAGCAAAGTATTAAGAGGCCTAAAGAAGCCAGGCATGGCACACGCCTGTAACCCAGGACTTGGGAGGCTGAGACAGGAGAAGCACAGGTTTGAGCCAAACTGCAGTGATTCACTAAGACTCTCAGGAACCTAGTGAGACCCTATTGCAAAACAAAATAAACAAACAATGGCTAGGAGTGTAGCTAAGAGGTAGAACGCCCCGGTTCAATCCCCAGCAGCACATACACGTATACATAAACACACAGGGTACAGAGTATAGAGGCTAAAATATTGAAATATTTAATGTGTACTTGATTTTTATTTGATGTCCCAAAAGGGAAAAGAGAATACCTTAAACAGAAAAAAATAATATCGCAAAAATTTTCTAAAACAACAAAAATGACAAATTAATTACAGGCATAAGGGATCAACAAATAGAAAGACGCACACCTGTGTGCGAAATGGCGAAAAATTAAAGGCAAAGAGGAAATCTACAGACACTAAGTGGCTGGGTAAGGGGTGCAGGCCTGTAAATCCAGTACTTGAGAGACTGAGACGGGGGACCACAGGCTTGAGGCCAGCCTCTGCAGCTTAGCATGACTGTGTTTCAAAATTTAAAGAGGTGAGGAGGCTGGGAGTGTAGGTCAGCAGTAGGCTGTCCCTGGGTTCAATGCCCAGTACAGAGGGAGGGAGGGAGGGAGGGAGGGAGGGAGGAAGATCAAAAGAGAGCAGTTGGATTGACAGCCAACTACTCAAAAGCAACACTACCAGCTGAAACTCAATGGAAAACATTATGCCTTAAAGAAAATCACCATCAACAGAATTATAGGCAGGACGACAATTCTCCAAATATGTGGATGAAATAGAAACGAGTCTGTCCTTAGAAGACCTTTACTAACGGAAATCCCAAGGCGACATTTTGCAAACTTTTCATGACAAAAGACCAAGTTCTTAGTTTTACTTATTTATTTATTTGGTGGTACTAGGGGTGGAACCCAGGGGCTTTTCTACCTCCGGGCTATACTCCCAGATCTATTTTATACTTTATTTGGAAACAGGGTCTAGCTAAGTTGCTGAGAGCCTCACTAAGTATCTGAAGCTGGCTCCGAAACAGCGCGATCTTCCTGTCTCAGCCTCCCAAGTGCAGGGATTACAAGCGTGCGCCACCACACCCGGGGTTTTGCTTATTTTTTAAATCTCCAGTCTGCCAGAGATTTGGGGTCTGGTCTAAACGTTGCTCAACAAGTCAAGCACATGAGTCATGCACTTGAATACTGCAGCGTCAGATTGCTGCCCACATTTTAGATTCTCCTTTCCGGACCTGTCTTGGGATGGTATAATGACGGTTTGAAGACTGACAAACCATTCCATAGACATTTTCAGCAAAAGTTTTAGAGAGCACACCTCAGACAAGAGGAAAAGCGATCCTGTAAGAGTGGGCGGAGATACAAGAAAGGACAAAGAACCAAGAAAGTGACTGTGCTTGTCGGGGACGCACTAGTAGGGCATCCAAGTGTCAAGTTCTATATTCAAATTACGTCTCATCGCACTGGAAGTTAACCAGAGCTGCATTAGTGGGTGAGGACCTCCTGACAACCATCTCACAATCCAGCTCTTCCTATTTGAAGAGTGAATCCCATTGCGAGAGGAAGAAAAGAGAGACAGAATATTCCTCCTCTCTCTAAAATCAAATCCACTGTGTAATGACACACACACACAATCTTTTAGGGATTATTACATTTCCATGATGATATAGGTAATTATGAAAAACCACTCGAGAAAACTGTCTCAGAAAATCCTACCGAAACAAATTCAAAAAACAACTATGTTTTCTTTCCAAAGCTACCACTGAATAGCCAGCTTAAACGAACCACGGCTCTGGCGATACCGGTGACAGACTTCTCTGGAAGAGACACAGCGGACAGGACAGTATCAGGAGTCATGGTTCGATTTTGATTGACCTCATAAATAATATTGTCCCTATATAAAAGAAATAATTGCAACTCAAGTCTAGCATTCTTCAAAGTAATGAGAGCTTAAAAATAAGATTCCTTCTGCTGGTAACTGAGAACTTTACCCTACCCAACTAAACCAGAAACTGGCATCTCACTATTTTATGAACTTTATATAAGAGTACTAAAAAAATATGTATTCGGATCCCATCTTGTACTTCCCTGTCTAGATTTGTTTTGTGTTTGTGTTTGGTTTTTTTTAATTCCCTTTTATCCTCATACCTATCCCTACTTCTCTGCTTCCTGCTCACAACCATTTGATTGTGTTTTGTGTATATACAGTCTTATAACATGTATGTGGTTGTTTTGTACGCAGGTATTTTTATTATATTCATGTGGCATTGTGATGTGTAGTTCACAAATCTGGAGAGATCTGTATTTCATTGACTCGGAGCTTCATGGGAATTAAGTTGACGTTTAGAGTGAAATGCGTGCTTCCTCCTGGAACAGCTTTCACTTACATGATCCATGGCGTACAGGCTCTGGGACTGGTTGAAATTCTCTGCCAGTGGCGAACTCTGCTGCAAGGGCACATGGGTACGCAGGTGCGACTGTGGTGCTCTCGCTCCAGTTCTTTGGGGAAAATTTCAAACCAACCTAGATGTCCATCAATAGACAAATGGATAAAGAAAATATAGCATATACACGCAATGGATGGAGTCATATTCAGCCATGAGGAAGAAACAAAATGATGCCATTTGCAGGGAAATGGCTGGAGCTAGGGGAATGATGCCGAGTGAGTCAGCCAGCCTTGAGACCAGTAGAAAAGCGGAAGGGGTTGTGGAGGGAGCAGAGAGGGGGAAAAGGAGGACTGAGGGGGAAAAATTCAAATAGTGCTCTGTTCACATACGAAGGTATCACGACAGTGTCACTAGCACGTAGAAGGAGGCCGTGGCGAGGGACTGCAGAGGAGAGAGCACATCAGGTGACGTGGGCGTGTGTTTGAGTCACTTTGCATTACTTATTTATCCATTTATTTATATTTCATGGTACTGAGGATTGAACCCAAGAAGTTTTACCTCCAAGCAAACCCCCAACCCAATTTTACTTATTTATTGAGTACTGGGGATGGAACCCAGGGGCATTCTACCTCTGAGCTGCACCCCCAGCCCTATTTTTTATTCTTTATTTGGAAACAGGGTCTCACTGAGTTGCAGAGGGCCTCACTAAGTAGCTGAGGCTGGCCACGAACCGCGATCCTCCTGTTTCAGCCTCCCAAGTCCTGGGACTACAAGCATGTACCACATGCCTAGCTTACTTTTTTATTTTTGAAACAAGTTCTCTCTAAATTGCTGAGGCTCTCACTAAATTGCTGAAACTGACCTTGAACCTGTGATCCTCCTCCTGTCTCAGCCTCCTAGGTACCGGAAGGAATCCCAGGTGTGCAGCACCACACCCAGCTCATTTATGTCACTTTGAATCTCAGTATGATGTATAATTACAATGCACCATAAAAGCATAACAATGAAATAAAAGATTCAGAAATTTAGCAAACAAAAACAACCCTAAATCCCCTGCATATTAGAAATCTCGGCTTTGGAAGGGGGCGGTCCCATGGTCAAAGCCAGAACTCCTTCAGACCTGGGCTAATGTGGTAGCAGAGGTCACTGCAGCACTGCGACCTGTGGGCGCCGCATCAGAGACGGTGCTGTCCCTGGTTCTCCAGCTGAGATCCAGGCTCGGGCCTTGGCGACCCAGTTCCTGATATCACCTTCAGAGCTCTGCCCCCTGCTCCCTGGAGTTGGCCCCTCATGCTCCCTTTCAGAACTTCAGGTGTTTACCTTTTTTTGGTCAGGGAGTGGCAGTTACTGAGGATTGAGCCCAAAGCATTCCACCTCTGAGCTACACCTGCAGAGCCCATTTAAAAACTTTTTTGGGGGGTGCATTTTAATCCTATTGGGGGTAGAGAGTGTCAGAAAAGTAAAATGCAGCCGGGCGTGGTGGCGCACGCTTGTCATCCCCGCGCTTGGGAGGCGGAGACAGGAGGATCGCGCAGGTTTGAAGCCAGCCGCGCTGGCTTAAGAGCCCCTGTTTCAAAAATATAAAATAGGTCTGGGAGTGTAGCCCGGAGGTAGAAGGGCTTCCAGGAACCCCAGCACCACCAAAGAAAAGAAAAGAAAAGAAAAGTAACAAGCACACAGGTCTCGGTTCCCTTCCCATTGCGTCCCTTCCCCTCTGCCCCTCCTGTGCGTGACTTTGAGGTTGGAATTGGAGGTTTTGTGTACATTATTCCAACTGTGACATTCTTTGTGACTTTGCCGCCCCCTCTCTTAACCTTCCTCGATCCTCCGGAGTCTCTGTTCACCTCCCTGATTTTGTTCTTATTTCAAAAAAAAAAAAATCTCTCTAGCTTCCACCTACAAGAGAGGACATACATCCATGTGTGTTTTGAGACTGGTTATACTCGCTCAGTATGATAGCCTTGAGTTGCATCCATTTTCCTGCAAAAATCCAGATTCTGTTCTTCTTTATGGCTGAGTAAAATTCCATTGTGTGTCTATGCCAAAGTTTTGTGACCCATTCATCTGTTGCTGGGTACCTAGGCTGGCTCCATATTTGGCTATTGGAAATTGTGCTGCTATGAACGTGGACACGCATGTGTTATAATATTCTAATTTCAGTTCCTCTGGGAAGATCCCAGGAGCGCTATCGCTGGGTCGGATGGGAGCCCCATCCCCAGTCTTCTGAGGACCCTCCACACTGATCTCCTTAGCAGCGGTACTAGTTTGCAGTCCCACCAACAGTGTGATAGGGCTTCTATTTCCCCACATCCTCACCAGCATTTATTAGTATTTGTATTCTTGATGATTGTCTCTATAACTATAGTTAGAGGGAATCTCAGTGTAGTTTTAATTCGTATTTCTCTGATTGCCAAAGATGTTGAGTATTTTTTTTCATATACTTATTGGCCATCCGTACTCCTTCTTTTGATAAGAGTCTATTGAGTTTGATTGCCCACTTTTGTGTGTGTGTGTGTGCTGCTGGAATTGAACTCAGGGGCATTCTACCTCTGAGCTGCATCCCCGGCCTGATTTTTTATTCTTTACTTTTGAAACAGGGTCTAAGTTGCAGAGGGCCTCACTAAGTAGCTGAGGCTGGCTGCAAACCCAGGTCCTCCTGTCTCAGCCTCCCAGATATTGGTATTACGAGCGTGAGCCACCACGCCCAGTTTGGTTGCCTACTTTTTGATGGGATATTTGTTTGTTTGTTTTGTTTTTACTTTTAACAAAATGCCATCGTCATTTTTCACAGTCCTAGAGGAACAGTAACAAAAGACGCAGGATAGCCAAAGGGCTTCTTAGCAACAAGAACCACGCAGGAGGCCTCACAACGCCTGGTTTCAAATCATACTACAGAGCGCTAGTAATAAAAATAGCACCATATCGTCACAAAAAAACAGACACATAGACCAATGGAAGAGAATAGAAGACTCAGGAAAAAAAGGAAAAGCCCCATATTTATAACCAGTTGATCTCTGATCAAATTTCCAAAGACACATTGGAGAGAGTACAGCTTTTTCAACATAGTGCTGGGAAAACTGCCTATGTATATGTAGAAAAAATGGAATTAAACCCTAACCTCTTACTCTGCACAAAAGTCAACTCAAGATGGTTCAAAGACCTAGAAATTAGACCAGAAACTGAAACTGCTAGAAGAGGGAATAGGACTAATTTGCTTTAGTCTTTTTATTTTTTTGAAACAGGGTCTCACTGAGTCGTGAAGGGCCTGGGTAAGTAGCTGAGGCTGTCCACGAACCGTGATCCTTGGGTCTCCGCCTCCCAAATGCTGGGATTGCAAGCGTGCACCACTACTCCCAGCAACCCTTTCTATTTTGAAACAGGGAGGGTCTCATTAATATGCTGAGGATTTCACTGAGTTACTGAGACTAGCCCTGAACCTGTGATCCTCCTGTCTCAGCCTTCCAAGTACTAGTATCACAGCCGCGTGTCGCCATGCCGGCTACCTATTGCCTCTTCTGCCTGCCTTCCATGCCACCTGCATCCTGGCCCCTTCCGACACACACCCTGTCCTCTGTCCCCTCGGCCCACTGGTCCTGGACTCGAGTGCTGTCTCCTGTCTCGGCCCACACTGCTTTCTTCCTGACACCTCTTCCTGTCTCTTCTCCAAGACTCAAAGCAGCGTCCACTTCCTCTGTGAACATTTCCAGACACAATGGAGGAAGAAGGCAGGCCACCGTGGAACCCACCAGGGAAGCCCACGCACTGCACAAAGCCGACTGCAAGGTGGCCGTGACCGCCCCTCACGAGAGCCACGGAACCCAACCCCACGGCTCCTTCAGGCCATGAAGGGGAGAATACCCAGAGACATAAGATTATCAGTAGCTCGTAGGATCCGCAATGAAAACTAAGTGCAGCGGCTGGCAAATGGGCTGGAAGCCAGCGAGCGAGGCCAGAGCCCAGGAACCCAAAATCTCCCCTCAGACGCATCGGCCTCACCTGTGAGCAGATCCGCACACGCCGTGGGCCTCCCGGCCCCAGGGAAGTGCTAACGTGGCCTCAGGCGCCTTCAGCCCTCCTCCTGTCTTGACTCACTCGGGACAGCATGGGAATCCCAGGCCTATGACTTCCACCTGCTCCCCATTTGCCAGCAAATGGGGAGAGGGATGGAGTGCCTCCTGAAACTTACTCCATTAGGAGTGCTGGGCTACTACCATGGGCCTCCACCACTGGAAGGTTAAGAATCTAGGTGGCCAGGGATACAATATCCATCGCAGGTAGCTAGAAAAGTTATTTATTCTTCTTGATGTAGGTCCACATCTCCCAGTCTAATAATATATATATGACTGGGGACTGGATCTAGGGGGATTCTATCTCTGAGCTATAACCCCAGATCCTTTTATTCTTATTTTGAAACAAGCTCTCCTTAAATTGCTGAGGGCCTCACTAAGTTGCTGAGGCTGGCCTCAAACCTGCAAACCTCCTGTCTCAGCCTCCCAAGTACTGGGATTTTTGATGTGCACCACCACACCTGGCTCTAGTCACACATTTTGGAAAAACAATCTCAATTCTCCTAAAAAGTAACTTAAGGTAGTATTGTTTGTGATGATAATTACCAAACAAGAAGTGTCTGCAGCTGTGTAGGGCGTGTGGCGTGCCTTGTGTTTATCAGCACCAGATCCAGGTGAGCTGTGTGGCGCTGTCAATAAATCCAGGAAGCCTACAAGACCCTGCCATTCATCGATTTTGCTTTTCCAGCTCTGCCAAGGAGACACCATTGGTCATTTTACGCTCCTGGCATGGTTCTGGGAGCAAGGAGGATTTGTAATGCAGCCTTATTTTTGGTGAGGTGGATTGAATTCAGGGCTTGGGTCACACTCAGCACACGCTTTGCAACTTACCTACAACCCCAACCCAAAACAATTGAGCTTTGCTTGACTCTCAATGAGGTCAAGTGTCAAGGTCATCTGTGCAGAGTTAAATGTCACTGACAGGAGTGTGCCCGGCAAAGCCGCCTGCTGTCACTCAGCCGGAATTGGGCGCCATCACGGGCAAAGACGCTTGGAGCTCTGAGTGAGTTGGGCAGCCAGGAGACAGCAGCTCAGTGAGCTGCCACTGGGGCTGGAGACCAGGAGAGGACGGGACCCTTGGAAAGAGGTCTACTCATGCAGAAGCCACCTGCCCTGCTGGAAGAGTGGGGAGGAAGAGAGGAGGGTCCAGAGTTCACAAGCAGGAAAGCGCAGGAAGGTCTCCATCCAGCAGCAGCATCGACGGGTAAGAAGAGCTAGATGCCCCAGAGACTGCCGGCCACTCGCCAGCATACGAGGTCCCTGCTCCTTTGGGCACAGCGCACTAACCGTGTGCGCAGGTGGAGATCACTGAGTGGGATGTCGGGGAAAGCCCCTCTCCACGCAGGAGCTCCCCCTCCCCGTATGGAGTGCAGAGTTAAGAGCTGCAGCTCCTGCAGGCATCTGATGAGGCCCACGCTATGAGATCCTTGCTGGAGGAGCGCGGTGTGCAAACCACAAAGCCGGCCCAGGTCCCAGCCAGCTGACCTCTGAGCGTTTGCATATGAAAAGAGGGATGTGTGTCTGGAGCCTGTTTGCCCATCAGTTCTCCCTCATGCTTTGGACACGACCAGCGGAGGGACAAGGGACTTTCAGAGGCCCACACAGGGGAGCAGCTGCCAACGCCAGGGAAGAAGGTCCCTCCTGGGCCGAGTTTTCCCGCCACCTTGCGTGCTTTGCAGGGCGCTCTCCAGGCCCCCAGGATTGCCCAGATGGAACTTTGTCCAGGGAAAGAGGCGGCATCCAGCTTCCAGAACTTGTGCACAAAAGCACAAGAGAGTTCCAGGAACAAATAAAAACAGGGTTATCAGGACCAGATGTGGCCCAAGGTCCACGTCGTCTAAGCAGCAAAGAGGGGGTGCCGAGTTCTTCAGCCCCTCCGTCTGGAGTCAGGACTGGCCCAGAGACCAGGCGGGGATCTGCCTGTGGGCGGATGGAGTGCGGCTGCAGCTGGGGAGAGGGGCGCGGCAGCGTGTCCAGGCCACTAGAGCCGTCTCCTTCCCACGCGGCTCCTCCCGGGAGATCGCTGGACCTCCATCCCCAGCCTATTTCTCACCTTAGAGGGGCCGAGGCAGACGAGGGAGACAGCCCGGAGCTTCCAGGGGCTCTCAAGGAGTCAGGACGAGGGTCCTGGGGAAGGGATGCTGCTGGCCGTGCCGGCCCCTCCACCATGGAGGTCTGTGTGGCTCCTTCTTGTTAGGGGCCGGGAGGACCCGTTTCCCTGGGGAAGCCAGGCACGTTCTCAACCTGTGGGTTGGGGGGTTTCATCATTTGCTACTCGAAGGATGCTATCGGTCAGATGATTACACTCCCTCCGATTCATCTGTGAAGACCTAAGCCACAATGGATTAGGAGACGGGGCTTTCAGGGGGATGGAACCTTCCTGAATGGCATTAGTGCTGTTATAAAAGAGGCCCAGAGAGCCTCCGCAGCCCTTCTGCCATATGCAAAGATGGGGGCCCATTGGAAAACCAGGAAGCAGAACCTCACTGGACACAGAAATTGAAAAATATACCTCTCTGGTTGTAAAAAAAAAAAAAAAAAAAAAAAAAAAAAAAAAAAAAAAAAAAAAAAAAAAAAACCTAGTCTATGGTATTTTGATTTTAACAGTCCAAACTTGGAACAGTCTAAGACAAATGGCTTCGCTGTAAGGAGACTGTATTATTTCTCTTAGCAAGAGGCATAGAGACGGTGTTATTTCAGGTTAGCTGATTCCGCAGGACAGGAAGCCATCAATGACATGAGTCAGCCATGCTGAATTTTTGACTTTCTACTGTGACCTTGTCCTCAGAATCCACAAATGGCTGCCAAGGTGGGTGCCATCACATCTGTATTAAAGAGAAAAGGTTTTTTCAGACGTCCTCCTGGAATCCAACTGGCCAGAATTGGGGTCCTGTGACCTGGCCGTGGAAGAAGATGGCAGTGTAGATTTTTGGCCTTTTTTTAGACCTCCGGTAAGAAAAGGATTCAGTCAACGAAGAAGAATTTGGAAGCAGTTGTTGAATAGACCCCACGGTGCCTACAGAAGGGACAGCCACGCTGCGCTCTATAGAAAAGGAGCAGCCGCCATTAGGCACCCTAAAAACTGCCCAGGCCTGGGTCCTGAGAATTTACCTGCATCCTTCAAGAAGGCGGAGAGAAAGAATCTGTGGTTTTCTTCACCCAACCTTGAAGCAATCACCCAGGTGTACTGTGCGCAGGGGCCAAGGGCGGGCGTGTGCGTTTGGCACTGAGAAGTGACTTCGGGTCCCTCAAGGCGTTCCAAGTCACTCCAGCATCCCCCATCAGCCTCCTGGCTCCCTCTGCCACAAAATCCCTGTCCGTTCTGACCAAAGCCCCCGCGGGACGTCCCTCCTGTGTGGAATCCCGGGCTCGCCCTCGGAGCAGCTGAATAGTTTGCCCTCCTGATACTTGAATCGCAAAGCAAAGTCATGAAAATGTAGACAACAGCAGCAGCTTAGTGTTGGGGCTTGGGCGTCCTCCCTCTGGGTGTCCTGGTGCAGCTCACCTGTGTCCCTGTGCCCAGGGGTTTTTGCAGATATGGGAGCCACCTGGTTGTCAGTGGATTTGCTGCTGCCTGCTTTAAGAGAACGCTGCCTCTCACAGACGGGATACCCTCTGCGACTGGATCATCGGAGAGAAGAGAGGGCTACAATTCTCAATTCCCATTAAAAAAAAAATCTCACAACTCTAACTCTGTCTACTAAAAAAAAAAATATATATATTTTTGGTACCAGAGATTGAACCCAGGGTCATTCGACCTCTGAGCTACATCCCGAGCCCTTTTCGTTTCCTTTTTAGTTTTGAAACAGGGTCTCACTAAGTTGCTGAGGGTTTTGCTATATTGCTGAGGCTGGCCTCGAACCTGCCATCTTCTACTCTCAGCTTCCCAAGTACTAGGATTACAGGCGTGCGCCACCACACCAAGCTAAAAAAAAAAAAAATGACTTAAAGTAGGTTCCTAAACGACTTGGGAGTTATTCAGGGCACGCTTTAGCACTGAAATCAGCTCACTGAGGTGAAACACACAACATCCAGTTAAGGTCTTGTATTAATCAACACCCTGAACTCAACCTACGCTCCTTTCTGATTTCTCAGCAAATACACACGAACCCACTCTTACATCCCACTCTAACCCCGTGCTAGGAAACTGCCAGGCGCATGATGCAGGAAACTCCTCCTGTCTCTAAAGCTAAAGAACACGTTACTTTTATTGGGCCATTCAGAACTGGGATGAGTCGCCCTCCTCGCGCACCTCCCCCTGGAGATTTAGCCAAACAGTGACTCTCGGCTGTGGAAAATAAAGTAGAAAGCAATTACTATTAGGAATATTGAACTTTAATCTATGCTTTTGAAATGACACGAAAGTCCTTTCTCCAAAGAGATCTTCAATCAGGTATTCATTCTGTGCTATGAAAGTCATCGAGGACGCCTCTGTTGAGCAGGGATTATGAGATAAGGTCTGTAATAGACAGCCGGCCCTTTGGAGGTAACAATATTTCATTACCTCGCATCAAACTAATGCACCACTATAATGATCTGATCATTAGGATAGTGGCTCATTCAGACTAATAGCCCAGGAGAAATACGCCCATAAAGCACAGCTGATTCAGTTACAGGCCTGGAGGGTGAGCTGCAGGGTCTGTCCAGACCTGGAGCGAGAACCCGGGATGTGCAACCACAAGTCCACGCCCAGCAGCACCCCGAGAACTTGTGTATCGTGATAAGTCTGAGATAAGTGGTCCTGGATGCTTTTAACATCTCCTGATACATGCACAATACACACACACACACACACACACACACGATAGTCCCGGAGCTGCTGGCCCCAACGTGCAATTCAAAAGGGGTTTCTTAGCAACAAAAACAGTATTATTGTGCCACCAGAGGAAACACACCAGAGCAACAGAAAACGCAGCTTCCAAGTTCTGAATCAGGGCTCTGGCTAAAGGCAGGCTCTGCTCTGGGCGCCACAGCTGGCCCACGGCGGGGACAGCAGATGGAGTAGGCTGTGGACGGCCTGAGGAGCTGGCCCGGAGAGCCCGCAGTCACTCAGGGCCAGACGTCCGCACGCGAGCCCGGACCCTGCACACCCTCCGTGGGACGCCCCGCACCACCCGACTCTGTTTCTGGGTGGAACATAATGTCCTTGCAGATCTGCCCTTTGACGGCTCCAGTGCCTCCTCCAGGGAGCCGGGGCCTCAGTTTCCCTGTGGGAACTTGCTGGAACCGAGCTGGGGAATGACTGTCATGGAGAAGGCCCCTAGCGGAGAGGGGTTCTCCTCCCTAGGCAGGAGGCGCAGGCAGAGAAAGGATGGCTGCGCGCTCCATTTCCTCCTTTCCTTGAATACGACAGAGGCCCCTGGGGCCCCTTTCTGCACTCCATTTTTACAGATATGTCTCCTCCATATGCTTTCAGAAAAATTGGTACCTTTTGGGGGATACTGGGGATTGAACCCAGAGGCATTCTACCTGCGAGCTCCATATCCCAGTCCTTTTTATTTGAAAACAAGGTCTCTAGATTGATGAGGGTCTCAGTACTTGCTGAGGCTGTCCTTGAACTTGCAATCCTCCTGTCTCAGCCTCCCAAGTACAGGGATTACAAGTGTGCGCCACCACACCCAACTCTCTTTTTATTTTTTAAGATTTATTCATTGTAATATTGGGAATTAAACCCAGGGGCATTCTACCGCAGGCTTGTTGGCAGAGTACTCAACCCAAATAGAAACAAACCGCACAAAAAATATGGGTAAATCTCAAAATAATTGTGCAGAGTAAAGAAGCTAGACCCAGAATGCATATTATACAGACTTGATCATATAAAGTTCTGGAAAATGAAGACAAAAGTCTGCCAGTGGATTCTCTGCCTGGTGCAGACAGCAAGGAAGGATTACAAAGGAAAACTACGAGGAGACTGAGGGGTAAGAGATGTGTCCAGTATCTTTATGCTAACGATGGCTTCACAGGAACGTGCGCGTTAAAATCCCACTCGTTTTAGATCCTCTGAAAATGTGCAGTTGATAATATATATGTTTTTCTAAACACAAGCACACACACACACACACACACATATATATATATACACAAAATCTTTTCTTTTAACTGAGAACTGATCCCAGGAGCACTCTACCTCTGAGCTACATCCCCCAGACCTATTTTATTTTGTTTCTTGAGACAGGGTGTCAGTTGCTGAGGGTCTAAGTTGCTGGGGCTGCCCTTGAACCTGTGACACTGCTGTCTCAGCCTTCCAAGTACTGGGATTATAGATGTGCACCTCCACGCCCAGCTTCTTTTTATTCTTTTATTGTGTCTCTTTTCCTTTCTTTCTGGAATCGCCTTCTATCTGACCTTAAGTCTCAGCTCGTCCTCCGGTCTCCCTGGAAGCTTCTTGGCCTCGGCCCCCTTCTCTCCCCCACAAACAGTTCATTCCTTCTTCTGCTCACCCAACCCTCGCTAATAGCGCTTATTAGCATGTGCCGTAATGATCAATCGTCCCGCATAGAACTGAAGGGCAGATGTGTTGGGGGAAACTGTTTTCTATGCCCTCGTACAACAGGAAACACAGACCGCTTCTGCGGGCTCTAGTGATGGGGGCTTCTCCCCAGCGAGCCGGCAATGGTGGGCACCGGCTGGGTGTCCTCTCAGCCAGGTCGGCTCCACCATCTACCTGAAGGTAGCGCCAGGTCCAAGAGGTTGAGGGCTCAGTCCCCACGTGGCCTTCCTCTACAGACACTCGAGATACCTGTCACTATAAACTGGGATTCCCACGACCCTAGTTCAGGTTCAATTAGCCCATTCAAGTGTCTCATAGGACTCAGGAAACACTTGTGTTTACCTATTTAGTAGTAGTAGTAGTAGTAGTAGTAGTAGTAGTAGTAGTAGTCTGGGAATGGAACCCAGAGGCATTTTTTATTTACCCAATTTTTTATTCTTTATTTTGAAACGGGGTCTCACTGAGTTGCGAAGGGCCTAAGTAGCTGAGGCTGTCCGCGAACCATGATCCTCCGGTCTCAGCCTCCCAAATGCTGGGATTACAAGTGTGCACACCACACCCAGCTTGGTTATTATTATTTTTAAAAATGACCAAGGATACAGATGGCGAGATAAACAGGTGAGCCGTGGGCCCCCGGCTCAGGGCCTCCGTGCCCTCTCTGGTCACACCTCTGGGAACCTCCACGTGTTTCACTGTCTGGAAGCTCCAGGGGCCCTGTCGTTTCGGTGGTTCTGTTCATTTTGTTTCTTTGGGATGGGGTCCCTCTGTGTTTCCCAGGTTGACCTCAAACTCCTGAGCTCAGGAGCTCCTTCCGCGTCAGCCTCTGAGTAGCTGAGACTAAGGTGCGTGCCACCATGCTGTGCCCTTTGGGGACTGGCGGAGGCTTCATTACATAGTTGTGTGTGTTGGCTGTGCCTCACTAGGACCAACACACCTGACGAGAACGACTCAGAGGAGAAAGGTTTCTTTGGCTCCTGGACTCAGAGGTTCAGCCCATGGCCGGCTGGCTCCAAGGTAGAAGTACCATGGCAGTGAACATGGTGGAAGAAAACCTACTCAGCTCAGCTCACAGGAGAGAGAAGAGGGGCCAGGGGATGATAAGCCTTCCCAGGGCATGCCCCAGTACCCATATCCTCCAACTAGGTCTTATCCCCAGTAGTCTATGCAGATATCAGTGGATTAATCCACCCAATGGGTCAATCCCCCGATGTGGTGAGTGCACTCGTGATCCAATCATTGTCTAAAAGCCCCACCCCTTAGCCTTGGGGGTTTTGAACCTTGCTGCACTGAGGACCGGGCTTCCAGAGTGAGATTATGGGGGGCATTCTAAATTCAAACCATAATAGCATGCTTGCCAATAGACTGGGTGGGATACCCAGCAAGGCCTGGCTGTTCTTCAGGGCTCTCTGTGAACCCTCCCCCTCTTCAGGGGATGAGTCGGCTCCTTCTGGAATGAGGAGGGACTTATGACCCATAACGTGCAAGGACAAGGTGGGTCAGAGTTTCTTCATGACCAGCTCCAAGATGGAAATGCAATGGGGGGTTAGGTATGACCCACCTTGGGGAAGAGATAGGTATATCAGAGCAGGACTCCATCTTTTATCTGTTCCCTTAGCACCTACTATGGTTATCATGATTCCAGACACAGAGATGTTTAGAGTGTTTGTTGAATGACATGATTCCAGACACAGAGATGTTTAGAGTGTTTGTTGAATGAATTAATGAATTTTAAAATGTTTAGATGAAATCTTTTAAAACATTAGATTTATAGCCAGATGTGGTGGCCCGTGCTTGTGATCCCAGTACTTGGGAGGCTGAGATAGGAGGATCACAGGTTTGTGGCCAGCCTCAGCAACTTAGTGAGACCCTGCTTCAAAATAAAGAATAAAAAATGAAACTGGAGGTAAAGCTTAGAGGTAGACTGCCCCTGGGTTCAATTTCTAGTACCTCAAAATAAATAAATAAATAGAGTTCAAACTAGGGACAGTAATATATACCTAACATTCAATAAAGGATGAATGGATGGATGGATGGATGGATGGATGGATGGATGGATGGATGGACTGATGAGTAGGAGGATGGATAGATAGATGGTTTTATGGATTGATGAGTGGGTGGGTGGGTGAGTGGATAGATCGATGGATGGATGGATGGATGGATGGATGGATGGATGAGTGGGTGGATGGATGGATGGATGGACTAATGAATGGGTGGGTAGGTGGATGGATGGGTGGATGAATGGATGGATGGATGGACAGATGTATGTCTATTGGCCTGACTCTGAGTTCTCAGCATCTAAGACTACATATCCCTTTAACCTTGAGTTAGTGATAAGTAAAATAAAAAATTAAATGCGAGTAAAATAAAAATAATGTGCATACGGCGGAGTGTGAAAAACACGAGAGAGGTCCGGTACACGTGGCATGTAAAGTTTTAATGGCACGGCTCTCCCGGGGATCAGGGCGAGGCACCATGGGGCCCGCGCGCCTGTCCGAAGCTTGAGGACGCGGGCTCTCCTTTTCAAGGTATGCATCTCGCGAGATGAGGGTTTACTCGCGGGAACGCCCAATTCTCGCGGGGGTTTCAGCCCCTCCCTTGCCCTGCAGAGGTCATGTGACACAAAGTCACATGAGTGCAGGACCCAACTTAACATTCCGGCCTTTTGATGGTAGGGATAATGGATGACGATTGGACCCTCTAGCTTCTTCCTGCTGTCAAGGGGCGTCGTCAGGGGCCCCAGGCCGGGAGGAGTCGGGAGTCCAGTCCCCCAGAAGGGGGTGCAGGTGGGTGCATAGCTGCAGTGCGAATTGGAGGTTACCCTGGACAGCTTAGTGATGTGCGCTTGAGGAGGCTTGAACAGGCAAAGGCTATTAAAGAAAAAAACAAATCATGAGATTGAGCAGGCGACCAAAAAGGAGACTGGCTTACTCAGTACCTGGAGAGCTACCCTGAGCTGGCAAAGAGGATGGAGGTTGAGGGATCCAGGAGCCATCAGTCTTCAGCCAGGCTGAGTAGGGCCAGCGGCGGGGCCTGGTCTGGAAAGGTGCTCCCCCTGTGTTGAGGCACCTGGGGCTCACCCTTTTCCAAGGGCACTGTTCCAGTGGCCCTCCTGGCCACACGCCGAGCAGTCTGATTGGTGGGCGTGGCTTTGCCCCACTTGAGGCAGGCTCCTGGAGGCAGTTGTTGTTGCAGTCCTCCACACCTAGGTGGCGCTCCAGGGGGCTGAGCTGCCACCGCCAGCCGAAGGGCAGCTACCAGGGATCTGCTTTTTGGCAAAGTCGGAGTGTACGCTCCATTTCCGCCTGTTTCTCTCTGGAATTAAAACTTAGATGCCATGTTAAGGTTCTGTCAGCTGCGACGGATCTACACTCACACACAAAGAGCACGTCCCAGGGCGGGTGTCCGGCAAGAATGGCAACGCAGACTCCCCATAGGCAGACAGAGGGTGTCACCCCAGCCCCGGCATTTCCCACAGCACCTAGGGCGCGCCCACGCAGGCCGCCCAGCAAAATTGCAGTCTGGCGCGGGCCAAGATGGCGACTGTGACATCACCAGGCAGCGACTATGCGCCATCACAAAATGGCAGCTGGCGGGAAAATAAATGGAAGCTGATGGGGGAGAGCATTTGGAGGGATACCAGACCGCTTATAAAAGTTCCTAACTTTTCCTGGGCCACCACAACCCATTTCCCAACTCGTATCAAGGAAGACAGGCTCTCAGGGCATCTGCTAGTATAAAGGTTCGACTTCCCATAATTGGTTCACGGGCGGAAACGAAGAACAGGAAATGGGCGTCCCCGATTTCCCTGCTCAATCGTTCGGAAGCGGAGGTTAAGAGATAGGGAAGAACGTCTTCATTCCTTCTCAAGACCGGAGGATGACCTGGTCATCCGCAGCGTGGTCCCAGTGGACCATGGGACAATGGGTCACCAAGCGCTTGGATTTTGGGGTCCCAGTGGACCAGAAGACCCAAGTCCGGAACCCGCTAACCAAGGGAAGGAGGCAGTTTACCGGAGTATAGTGATGTCGGCCAGCGCTGGCTGTGACAGAAGCGCTGAGAAGCTGCTGGGGGCGCGGTGGAGCCAGGGCGCGCGGATGCCGGTGGCTGGTGTGGACGGCACTGGCGGCTGGCGGGATCAGTGGGGGCGCGCAGGCGACGTGGCTTGCCGGGCCCGCGGCGTGGAGACAAAATGGCTTCCAGGCACGCGCCAGACGCTGAGGCTGGGCCCCGAGGAGCACCGCCAGTGAGCCTGGCTCAGGGCAGGTGGGGCAAACCAGCCAGAGGTCCCGGCGGTGACCGGAGAACCAAGCTGGAACGGTGCTTTAGGAGGTACAAGCGGCAGGCAGAGGTCCTGGCCCGCGCAGGCAGTTGGCAGGCAGAGCAAGTGCCAAGCTGCCTGGCTCGGGCCGGAAAGATGGCCGCCGACTCCTAGGATTGGTTAGGAGTGGAAAGTGGGAGGGATTAAAGATTGTGAGGCCTCCAGTGAGGCCATGAGGTGGGAGGGGTTAAAGATGGCGAGGCCTCCAGTGAGGCCATGAGGTGGAAGGGGTTAAGGATGGCGAGGCCTCCAGTGAGGCCATGAGGTGGGAGGGGTTAAAGATGGCGAGGCCTCCAGTGAGGCCATGAGGTGGGAGGGGTTAAGGATGGCGAGGCCTCCAGTGAGGCCATGAGGTGGGAGGGGTTAAAGATGATGGGGCCAAGATGGCGGCCCCCCAGTGATTCCACGTGTCCAAGATGGCAGTCCAAAGCTGGCGACCCCCTCCCCCAGTAATCCCATGTGGCTGCTTACCGGAATGGCCAGGCCCAGGCAGCAGGGGTGGGCAGGCACAGGGTGAAGGGCGCCAGGGCGCGAGTCCGAGTGGAGGAACCAGCTGGAGCGCGGGCTGGACTTGGCGGGCTGGGGGCTGTTTAGCAGAGTGGCGGCCGCCTAGATGGAGGAGGCAGGCGGCCCCGGCAGGCGGGTCTAAGCAACGCCAGGCGCGGAGAAGACATAGGCGCGCGGTGTGGCGCAGTCCGCGGGCGGCGCGGTCCCATTCCAGCGGCGGGCAGCGTGGGCAGGCGGGAACGGCGGTTTTAGGAGGTCCAAGCGGCAGGCAGGAGCAGAGCAGGTGCCAGCATCACCCAAGGAGCCTGGCTCCGGGCGGGTGGAACTGGCAGCCTGGCGGCCGGCGGAGCCTGCACGCCCCAGCAGTGGTGGCTGCGGCCGCAGTGGCAGTGGAAGATGGCCGTCGGTGCTCCAGAAGAGAGCACGTGGGCAGGAAAAGATGGCCACTGGCTCTCAGCAGAGCGCAGGGCTGGAATGATGGCCGCAGACTCTCAGCAGAGTGCGGGGCCGAAAAGATGGCCGCGAGCTCTCAGCAGAGCTCGGGGCTGGAAAGATGGCCGCGGACTCTCAGCAGAGCCCGGGGCGGGAAGAAGGCCGCCGGCTCTCCCGGAGAGCGCGGGGCTGGGGAAGAAGGCTTACGGTCCGGGCAGGCACGGGGCGGCAGCGGCGGCAGTGGTGGGAGCAACGCCTGCAAGCGGAGCGCTGGTGTGGGACCTCACAGTCGAGCTGCTGGCGGGTCGGAGAGTCCGGGGCTCAAAAAGAGAGTAAAAATAAAAAGAGAAAACAGAAAAAAAAAAGGAAAAAAATGGGGAGGGACCCAAGAGTTCTCCCGGTTCGGCACCAAATGATAAGTAAAATAAAAAATTAAATGCGAGTAAAATAAAAATAATGTGCATACGGCGGAGTGTGAAAAACACGAGAGAGGTCCGGTACACATGGCATGTAAAGTTTTAATGGCACGGCTCTCCCGGGGATCAGGGCGAGGCACCGTGGGGCCCGTGCGCCTGTCCGAAGCTTGAGGACGCGGGCTCTCCTTTTCAAGGTATGCATCTCGCGAGATGAGGGTTTACTCGCGGGAACGCCCAATTCTCGCGGGGGTTTCAGCCCCTCCCTTGCCCTGCAGAGGTCATGTGACACAAAGTCACATGAGTGCAGGACCCAACTTAACAGTTAGCACCTCCAAGTCCCCTCCAGGCCTTCCCTATGGCCACAGTGCCTCCAGGCCAGCAGCGCAGATTCTTAAGATACTTAGTTCCTTCCGTTCCCAATACCTCAGTTCAGCCTACCACAGATCCCCAGCTCAATCTCAGTTGTGTATGATCGTAAGGACTTCACCTAGAAAATGTTCTACTCTGTCACAGTTCAGGAGGGGGAGAGGAATAAATTATTTCAGTCTGTCACCTTCTTTTCTCTCTAATACACCCCAATTTCCCAAATTATAATTAAAAGGGAAACATTAGAGCGCAAACAGCCTTATGCTGTTGAACTGCTGTGTTTGGTGGACTCCCCTTTCTACATTCACATCAATAGGCAGTTTAACAATAGGAAGAATCTCAGTGGGAGCTCAACAGATGAAATTAACACACACACAGCTCTGGACTAAAATATTTCTTCGCCCATGTAATTGCTCGTAGCCACCCTTGTGTAAAAGCCTCCATCAGATTACAGGATTTGTTGTATGTAAATTGAAGATGAAATGGTTGGTAGGGCCTTTCAGCTCTGCAATGCTGGAAATGAGTTTTTTAATGGGAAATTAGATTAGTAATATTTTAGTCAACAAAATGTGGGGGGGGAATTTTGCATAAAAATGGAAAATTTACTCATGCAAAAAGAGTTTCAGAAGCAGGGGTGAACAAGTGTAGAAATTGTGAATGGTTACCCACAAAAGAATTTCTCTATACTTCTCTTGGCCAGTTTCAGGGCAGAAAACAATGATTCCCTTCAGCACAAGAATCTACCACAATTAGCATTCTGGATAATGACTGTGAAGTTCCCTTCTTTACAGCTTCCTGAAGCTGCGTGTAACCTGGCCGTAGGGCAATTGCTATTGCTCCTGCATCCTCCTGTGGGCAGGGATACTCCCTGAGAACTTCAGCACGTGGCTCCTGGAAGGCTGGGGGTGGGGACATGGGGTTGTAAGGGTGGCCGAGAGAGGAAGATGGCAATCTGTACATGTGAGCTCCAAGCTCCAGCAGATGGACCTGTAGGTTCTAGGAACCAGGACCAGGCAGGCCTGACCTGCTAGTCTAGGCCAGAAGTAAAGACATCTTGATATTATCTCTTTCTCTCTCTCTCTCTCTCTCTCTCTCTCTCTCTCTCTCTCTCCTCTCTCTCTCCCTTCCTCCCTCCCTCCCTCTTCCTCCTCCTCCTCCTCTTCCTCCTCTCTTTCTCCTCTCTTTCTCTCTCTCTCTCTTCATCCCTCTCTTGATGATGCTGTATCAGACCATCACAGGCTTGGTCATTTAGAAACAACAGAAATTAATTGCTCATCATTCTACAGACAAGAAATCCAGGATCAGCATCTCCACATCTAGCTGATAGCTTAAGCCCTTTAACTCCAGGGCTTGGGAGGCTGAAATAGGAGAATTGCAAGTTCGAGGCTAGCCTGGGCAACTTAACAAGACTCTGTTTCAAAAATAAAAATTACTGAGCTGGGGGTGTAGCTCAGTGGTACAGTGCCCCTGGGTTCAACCCACTGGCTGTAGGTTTTTCTGCTACACCATCCTATAGAATTATAATCCCCACAGAATTATAATCCCAATTAATTATAACCTGGAAAGGTGGAGTTTATTAGAGAGAAAAGAAGACATTAGACAAGAATAATGAATTCCATTTTTCCCCACTCTCTACCATAACAAAGTAGAACTATTCTCTCAGTAAAAAAATTTATCTGGGAAGATCTGAAAAAAAAAAAAGTCCTTGCAACCATATCACAAGCAAGATTGAGCTAGAAACCTGGGGTGCCTGGGAGAGGCCAAGCACCTGGGCTGCTGGCCTGGGGCGCCATGGTTGATGAGGAGGATGCAGGGGGCTTGCAGAAGGGCAAAGACCACTGGAGAGCAAGAGGGGCTCAAGCTCACATTTATAGCTCAAGCCCACTGTGCAGGTAATGGGCTACTCCAGTCAGCATTCTTGCAGCTGAAGTCTAAGAGATTAATCATGTGACTTAGAGGAAAGAAGATATATTTTCCTAGACTTTTGGGCTCCGTCCATGTGAGGCCGGGGACCGCGGATCTCAGAGCATGGCAGCAGGAGGCAGAGAAAGAGCACATAGCTGCGCTCCTCATGTACTAGTATTGGGAAGAGGTTTTAAAATGTATTAATGTACCAGTATTAGGAAAGATTTCCAATTTTGAAAATATATCATTTATACTAAAGAAAGCCGGGACTTTCAGGAAGAAGGGACTTGTAATTTACATTTCTAAAAAGAAGGAAAGAAAGCCAGAGCCAGGGAAGAGGTCTCTTTACATTTCTAAAGAGAGACAAATGGCCTAAAAGATGGAGAAGGGGGAAGTGATAAGTAAAATAAAAAATTAAATGCGAGTAAAATAAAAATAATGTGCGTACGGCGGAGTGTGAAAAACACGAGAGAGGTCCGGTACACGTGGCATGTAAAGTTTTAATGGCACGGCTCTCCCGGGGATCAGGGCGAGGCACCATGCGGCCCGCGCTCCTGTCCGAAGCTTGAGGACGCGGGCTCTCCTTTTCAAGGTATGCATCTCGCGAGAGGAGGGTTTACTCGCGGGAACGCCCAATTCTCGCGGGGGTTTCAGCCCCTCCCTTGCCCTGCAGAGGTCATGTGACACAAAGTCACATGAGTGCAGGACCCAACTTAACAGGGAGATCCCAGATCCCAGAGAAGCAATTTAACACATCTTGGAGGTGTAACAAGAGGTGTAGAGGTCTGTGTTCGGAGATGGGGCTGTCCCCCCCTTCTGGGGCATATCCGGCTGGAGACAGATCAAAGGACCTGCGCAGACTTGGTCAAGAAAAAAACACTCAGTATACTGGGGTTCTTTGGAGAAATCATTCGAATTGCCCCCTTGTGCCACTTTCGAGCATAGGGCTGTAACTATCTCCTGTATTTCTATCTTTTTAATACATTTCTTTAAATCTTCAGCAACTGTCCAAGCTCTGCATATTTATTCTTAGCTTAGGACAAGAACCCACGGTTTCTTTCTGTTTTTGGTCATTTTGGGTTTTGTTGTGGTTTGAGGGAAAGTGTGTCCGGGACCCTAACAGGGGTCCACGGGAACAGTTTCCCCACAACCATACTCTCCCCAGTCCGCAACACCTCACATCATGGAGGCCCAGGCAAGAGCGAGAGCGGGGAGGAGAAACCATATATAGAATCCCCAATGCCACACCTCTTCCAGCCTCTCATTACTAGTGAGGCTGGGTAGCCAGTACCACCCAGGTGAATCCATTACAACAGATGTACTGACTGTTGAGATTACAGCCCTCATGACTCCACCACATCAACCCTGAATATACCAAGGGCCCACTTCCAAGAAGAGGACAGAGACCCTGCTGTCCTCCTCTCCTAAAGGTCCCACCTCCTTCTGACACTTGACACCCACTCATGGACGTGGAGACACATTCAAACAGCACATGGAAGAGCAGGGAACCTGGGCGGAGTCTGCAGGGTGAGGCCGCAGACCCCAAGCACTGTGCTGAGGAGGGAGGACTCCGAGTGTCCCCTCAGCCAGGCCAAATCTGACTCTGGGACCCACAGACGTAGGGAGCTGTCTTAGGGAAGCAATGGGAAATGGCGGTGACCCTGCTGGGTGCTCGGTCCTTGGAGGGGCCCTGCAAAGGACGGACTCTGGAACCGACTTGGATAGTCCACCCGTGGGAACGCCCTGACCTTGGGGCGGACCCGCAAACAGGGGAAACTGAGCCTGCGGCCCACAGTCAGGAGGAAACTACCCAGCAGATGCGCCCTCAAACATGGCCACTCACAGAGATGCACGGAGGCCCGGGCTAGGAGAGCCAGTGCCCGGAGCCAGAGAAAGGAGCCTGGGCCCCCTCCTGCTTCCACTGGGCTCCTCTAGGGAGCCTCCGCCCTGGGGTCAAGGCTGAGATGGCAGTGGGGCAGAAGGGCCTGCTGGGACAGCTCAGGCGCGGGGCATGAGCAGGCTGGGCTCCAACTGAACCACGGCGCAGACAGAGCCAGTGTCCACTCCACTGAGGAATGAGAGCCCCGGTCCAGTTGATCCGCTTAGGGCCGCTTCTGCATTGCCAACACGCGAGCTTTTCTCGGGGACATTCTGTATTTAAACCACGGCGCGGCATATTGCTATAGTGTTGTGCTTTACTGTTCAGTGTTGTGGTTAGCCTCTTACTGTGCCCGGTTTGTAAAGTAAACTTTATCAAACATATGCATGGCCGGGCGTGGTGGCGCGTGTCTGTAATCCCAGCACTTGGGAGGCTGAGACAGGAGGATTGCAGGTTGGAGGGTGGCATCGGCAACTTAGAGAGGTCCTCTGCAACTTAGAGCTCGCTTAAAAAAACTGTATGTAAGTTATATTTATATATTATATATAATTTTATATATTCTATATGTAATTTATATTTATATATTATAATTTTACATGTTTATATGCAATTTATATTTATATTATATATAATTTTATATAATTCATATATTAATATATAATAATTTTATAGAATTTTTATATTTTATATATAATGTAAAAAGTTACACATATATTTAGGCGTGTAGCTTTGGAGGTAGAATGCCCCTAGGCCTAGTCCCCGGCACTATACACACACAAGAAAATGGTCATACGGTCGTGTATTGCTTAAAGACTAGTATAAGATCTGAGATAAGATTTGTCATGTAGCCGGGTATGGTGGCACATACTTGTAATCCCAGCATTTGGGAGGCTGAGTCCAGAGGATCGCGGTTCGTGGACAGCCTCAGCTACTTAGTGAGGCCCTCTGCAACTCAGTGAGACCCGGTTTCAAAATAAATAATAAAAAATAGGGCAGGGGGTGTAGCTCGGAGGCCAAATGTCCCTGGGTTCCATCCCCAGACCCGCAAAAAAAAAAAAAAAAAAAAAAAAAAAAAAATCTGTCGTGTGCAAACACCACAAAAGCTAAGAAGTCAGCCATGTCACCAGGGATCTTACGAGGCGAGTCTGGTGTACGTGGTCCACAACTGACCCAAACTTTGTTAAGTGGCGCGTGAGCGCGTAGGAAAGGCGAGCAGAGTGTACTGAGGGCTCCGCGCTGCCCGCGGGTCCAGCCACCCCGGGGGGCTCAGAACAGACTCCCGAAGAGCAGAAAGGATGCTGGAAGACCGTCCAGACCACAGCAGGACGTTGCCTCATGTGAACTACCATTTCTAGCCTCTTTCCAGAAATTAGAATAGAAAACAGTCAGAATTTCCAGCACCAGGAGGATGGAGAGCCGCTTAGAAGCAGCCTAAAACAAGTCTCACCTTCTAAGTCACCCCCGAGAAGAAGGGCGCGGGGAGTCCTGGGCGCCTGCGCGCCGCTCTGGGGCGATTGCCTCCCTCACATCTGCCCACCTGCGGGCCTGACCTGCCGTCAGGGGGCGTTGTTTTGCCTCTGCGGTGTGAGAGCAGGTGCGCTTCAAGGGGTCCTGAGGCAAGTGAGGCAGCGTCCACACGCCCTCAACAATCGCTCTGAGACATTTGCTGTTCCTCTGCCTTTCTCCCTAAGATGCATGGCCCCCCAGCAGCTGCCCTGCTGGCCCTCCAGACCTCTCTCCTGGGTTCTCCTCTCTCATCTCGGAAGCTCTACCACCCACCACATTTTCCAAGCCTCTCAGCTCTAGAGTTTAATCACTTTAATGGATACGGTTTTCTCTTCTGGGCCAATTGCTTCCTAATTCTTTCATGTTGAAGAGGATGCTTCCTCCTAAACATCGGCTATTTGAAAACAGGAAATGCGACCAAGGTATCTTTCTTTCAAACCTTTGGCACCTGTTTATCCCGTCATCTTGACTCGACTCCTGCTTAGTTGGTTTGAAATAATTCTCAGCCCTCAGTCAGAACAAAACTGACTCAGTCACGTGGCCTTCCTGCGCTATGCTCGGGGAATCCCAGGCTTGACAAACGGACAGGTTTCCAAAGACTCTGGACTTGCTTTAAATTAGTCACAAGCCCTAACGTTGTACTGCTGAGCTTTCTGTCACTGGGACCAAAAACTCTTGACAAGAACACTGAGAGGATGAATCGCTTTTTGTGGCTCATGATTTCACGGGTTCAGTCCATGGCTGGCGGGCTCCAAGGCACAGACCTCATGGCTGCAAGGCATGGTGGGAGAAATTGCTGGACTCATGACGGCCAGAGAGTGGGGGGGGAGAGAGGGGGCAGGAGCAGATATAATTCTCAAGGCCACGCCCCACAAGACCCCTCTGAGCCTTGCTGTGCTGAGGACCAAGCTGTTGGCAAGTGAGCCTTGGAGGATATCCCCACCCAAACCATGACAAGCTTGTCAGAGAGCCCTCCATGAAGAAAGCGCAGCCAGTCAGAAGGGCCGGGGGTGGAATGTCAAGAGGTCCATGTGGTCGCAGTTCCTGAGCCCACAGTGGCCAGGGAGAGCTTTATAGGAGGAAGCCAGGGCTCAGCAGGATTCAGGCAAGAAAGCTGGCTGGGGGCTGGGGCTTGGGGACATCTTTTAGTGCAGAAATAAATGCGGTGGAACTAAGAATCGGACAGGACCGCAGGCTGCCTCGATAGGAGGTGTGGTTTGGGGAAGGAAGCGTGGGTCAGAGAAGGCTTCGGAGCACAGCTAAGGGAGGTGGACCTGTGGTCACGGGCGCCAGAAGGCCTGACGCTCTCGGGCTGCAGAATGATTTAACAGTGTCAGCTCTCAGGAATGTGGTCTGGCTCAGTGGGCAGTCCACACTGGAAAGTCCAACCAATGGTCCTGAGAGTTGCCCAGTGGCCCTGGAACAGCCCGGTCCTGGCCGCTGGGGCCTTGTCAGTGTGGGAGCCGCTGTGACCCTCCGGGCCTGGTGAGTCCACCTGCTCGTGGACACTTGCTGCTGACAGTGGGCATCATCCCCCCTCTGTCCCTGCTTTCATGGAGGCCGCCCCCTGGCTGCAAAAGCAGCTGAGCACAAGTAAAGGCAGAGAGGATGAAAGGATTTATCAGGAATTCTTGCTCACCTGTGTCAGCCGGGGAACGCACAGATCATCTCTTACCTGGGACCGCACACCACTGCAGAGCCAGGGAAATTAAAGAATGGATAGACTTAATAGTTTTTTTAGCTTGTCCCCCTCAACATCACCCAACTGTTCCCCATAGTATAGAATTAAATTACCTTAAAACACAGCAATGTCCCAGGAAACCAGAAAATCTTAATGATTTAAGGAACTTAAGGAACTAAGCTTAAAAAACAAATTATGATTTTGAAGTTATTTATGCAACTACCGCGTCAGAAAACTCCCCAAGAAGCTTAACAGACCCACAAAGGAGTCAGAGTAAATACCCTAATTGCATTCGCCTCCCTCTCAGACGCAGCACCGTGGTCACCAGGAGGCCTGGCTGGGGGTGGAGGGAAGACTGTCTTGGGAACGTCGGGCGAGGAGTCGCACGTCCTCCAGACAGTCAACGCGCACATGGCAATCTGCAGTGCCAGACCGCGTGGTAGACTAGGCAGCCGTGTTGGAGGCGGGGCGGGCCGTCTGGGAGGGCCCCGGCCTGGCCCTGGCGTGTGAGCCCTCCCCTGGCTGTCTCCGCTTCGGACGATCAATCCTTGAGGCCCTCCAGGCCTGGCTCGGCTTGGCCGCCAGTGTCAATGGGCTGAAATCGCCAGACCTGCGGCAAGAAAACTTCGTTCCTCTGCGCTCTGGTGCGCCAGGCATTTGGATCGCAGCAGCGCTAAGGTGAGCGGAAGCCTGGCTCATATGCGTGACAGTCTAGGATGCGACTCTCGAGCACCCCTAGAAGACCCCACTAAGCCTCAGCGACAAAACAAAACCTAGAGGGGTGCTTTCCATAAAGAAATCTATAAACATAAAACTAACGTTTTGGGGACACTGATCAGGGTCTAAGGATAGAACTAAGCAGTTGCATTACGTGTGTGTGTGCGCGTGTGCGTGCGCGTGCGACGCTATGCACCTAAGGATGTTCTGTTTTTTATTTATGCCACCAGTCCTTTTTATTTTTATTTTCCAATAGAGCCTTGCTAAGTCGATGGGGGTCTTGCTAAGTTTCTGAGCCTGACCTTGAACCTGCAATCCTCCCATCTCAGCCTCCCACGTATGGGGGTTGCAAGTGTGCACCACCACTCCCGGCTCAGTCGATCCTTTTCACAATCTGATTAAGTAAATTTCATTACACAAACAGAGATACTGAGGTTCGAAGGGGTTAACTGGCCCAAGGCCACCCAGTGATGTCCAAGTTGGGACTTAAATCCATATCAGGGTCCACATTCTTAGACACTGCACTGAATTGTGCCGTAAGCAAGGCTGGGAAGTCATACACCCAGCACGGGGCACTGGAAGGGGACCCGAGCTTAAGAGAGGTAACAAGGGTTTTGGGAAACCAGGACCCAGGCATGGGCGTGGGCGATTTTGAACGGGGCCAGCAGCGAGGCCTGAACTCTGGGAGCCAGTGTGAGGACCTCGAGTAAGGAGGGCCCCGGACACACTGAGGGCTGGGGTCTTCAAGGCGCACAGGGCGAAAGGAGGGAGCCAGGGTGAGGCCAGAGCTCAGAGGAACACCAGCTTCTGAGACAAGAAAAGGAAGGGTCTGAAGAACAAGGCCAGGAAAGGGGGCTGAAGAGTCCATCAGGCCGACGTCATTTTAATTGTTGAATTCTGGTCAGGAGGACTCCCCAGGACAGGTGCTCAGCAGCCAGGAGATTGTCTTCTTAAACTCCTCTGCTTTCAAGTTTCACCAACATCTCTGTCCCCACAGTGTGCCCTTCTCCACCACTGTCCTGCATCGGAAGTCCCCAAATACCTGGGAAAATAAACTCTGCAGGTTTTCCCTTTAAGCACAACAAAGGAGAATTAGAAAGATGTTGGGGCAAGCCGGGCGTGGTGGCGCACGCTTGTAATCCCAGCATTCAGGAGGCTGAGACCGGAGGATCGCGGTTCGCAGCCAGCCTCGGCTACTTAGTGAAGCCCTCTGCAATTCAGTGAGACCCGGTTTCAAAATAAAGAATAAAAAGTAGGGCAGGGGGTGGAGCTCGGAGGTCGAATGCCCCTGGGTCCCATCCCCAGACCCGAAAAAACAAAACAAAACAAAACAAAAAACTTTAAAGTTTCTTCAGCATTTCGACAAAGCATTCATTCAACAAAACTTTATTGAGTAAAAAATTTTTATTGAGGAAAAAAAAAAGGCAGAAAGTGCCAGACTAATTTCCCGGTCAATTAATTTTGCAAAGTCAACCTATCCGAAGTGATGTATGTAGGGCCTCGGGTGCCATCTGGGGACATCAAGGCGGTGCCAGGGAGCCTGGAGAGCCCCGGAGAGCGACGGCGGAGCCATGTGGTTAAACCGAGGGACGCCGGAGCGCCGGAACATAGAGAGACTTGCTTAAAAGCTGAAGGCAGAAATAAGCCTCAAACATAAGACCAGGATCAGACAAATCCTTGAGGTGAACCGTGAGAAGATCAGTACGGAGCATCGAGCATCCTAATCCTGCCTCCGAGCTAGCCCAAGAGGGAGGACAGGGCTTCACTAGGACTTGGAGGGCCCCAACTGTTTGTAAAACAACGTTCTGAAATCTCTAGATTTAAAGGGATCCTGGGTGTGGGGTGTCGCTTTATAGGGTGGTCCAGATACTCCTTTGGGAATCTGATCTTTGGACTCACCAAAATGAGTTTCAAAAGATATATCCAGAAAATCCTGGTAATGCTGGGTTTTCCCCTCCGCACATTTTTACAGGACGGCTACAGATCTTAGCACTGAAAAGTCTCTGAAGAAGATGTATAGTCGGGCATGGCAGTACACACTTGGAATCCCAGTACTCGGGAAGCTGAGACTAGAGGATCGCAGGTTCAAGGCCAGGCTCTGCAACCTAGCAATTAGCAACTTAGAGACCCTGTCTGAAAAAAATATATATACACACACAAATAGGCTCAGGGTGTAGCTTAGAAGTAGAATGACCCTGAATTCAATCCTCAGTAGTACCAGAGAGAGAGAGAGAGAAAGAGAAAGAGAAAGAGAGAGAGAAGAAAAAGAGGTAGAAGAGGAAGAGGAGGAGGAGGAATAAAGTCAAAAGGAAAAAGAAAAAAATGAAGATCAAATCTGAAAAGAAATCAAGAAAACTAGAGGTTTGCTAAAGCTCCCCTGTGCCCGGCGCTGGCCGCGGTGAGCGCGCACGTTCTGGCAGTAGCGGCCCCTTAATGCAGAGATGTTCTTAATGCAGGCTGTGAGCATGCCGGTCACCTTTGCCCTGTGTTGTACGGAACTTTTAGTCAGAGACGAAGAAGCTCTCCCCGCCCGGGCGCTCGACGGTGCGCACACCTGGGCCAGGAGGCCGTCTGCCAGGGCCGGCACGTTGCCGCCTCTCTCTCTCCGAGGCTCAGAAGGGAAGCTGGCAGTCCTGGGCAGACGTGAGCCTGGCACTCTCCTAAGGGCCAGCGTGACTAATCATCGTGCGGCTCTGGACTCCACCTTTCTCGCCATTGCAGGGTTGAGGGGCAGCCCGAGTGCCCGGCTCTCGCTTCTGGTCCAGTCTCTCTTAAACTTCCCTGGATGAACTGGGAAACTTGAGTCCTAAAGTTCCCAGTAAGTGATAAGAGCCTTTGGGCCGCCCTCGATTTGCACTCTAGTGAAAACTAGTCTCCCGGTGAGCACATTCTGGAGAAACAGTGGTCTGGGCCCAGTAGGGGGGAGGAATTGTGGTGGCCTCCACCCGGAGGCCCTGGGACGACTCCTCCACGCCCATCAAACACAGCTGCTGCAGAGCCCCTGTAGCCGCCATCTAAAAACACCGAACCTAGCTGGGCGGTGGCGCACGCTTGTCATCCCCGCGCTTGGGGGGCTGAGACAGGAGGATCGCGCAGGTTCGAAGCCAGCCGGGCTGGCTTAAGAGACCCTGTTTCCAAAAGTTAAAAAAGTATAAAATAGGTCTAGGAGTGTAGCCTGGAGATAGAAGGGCTTCCAGGAGCCCCAGTATCACAGAAAGAAAGGAAGAAGAAAGAAAGAAAGAAAGAAAGAGAGAAAGAAAGAAAGAACACACAATGGTGATACATGCACACCCATGCTTACAGCAGCACAATTGACAAGAGATAAATCAGGGAGCCCACCCAGCCGTGCCTGTCCACAGATAACGGATAGGAAACTGCGGTCCGCACGGGCATGGGCATGGCGGGGTTCTGCCCGGCCACGCAGAGGACAAGGGCTGGGCCGGGAGCCTGCGGAGCCGAGGAGCCAGCGCTGCAGAGGGTGACGGTGCTTGTTTGCTCTCGGGTGTGGAAGCCAGAGAGGAAAGAGGAAGTCCAGTGGGCTTCGAAAGCTGGAGACACCTGCGCGAGGGAGTCCGGGCCTCGGGGGAGGGGCGGGGAGCCGGAAAACGAGGCTCCAGGGAGGAGCGTCAAGTAAGACCAGGCCGTAGGTAGAGGCGTTCCTCCGAATTCACCAGCACCTGCAGGAGGACGAGTTCAGAGCAGAAGGACAGCTACTAAGTTATGTGCACGTCTGCTGGAATCACACCGAACCTCACGACCTTGTATAATAAAAAGTGTATACATTTGTGCAAAGAAGAGGCATTAACGCTCACACAGCAGAGGCCCCTCCTGCCACAGAGCCGCAAACCAGCACGCCACTGCCAGATGAGCTCCAGGGCAGTGAGAGCCTGCGAAGAAAGTCAGAAAAACCTGTCGTTTGGGTTTTTTTTTTGTTTTTGTTTTTTGTTTTTTTTGTAGTCCTGGAGATTGAACCCAGGGTATTCTACCTCTGAGATACACCCCAGCCCTATTTTCTAATTTGTATTTTGAAGCAGGGTCTCTCTAAGTTGCTGAAGCTGGCCTCAACCCCAAGTACTGGGACTCCAGCCATGGGCCAGCGCAGCGGGCTCCTCTGTGACTCTCCTGTCCTGTCCCCATCTGTTATGGGGACCCCCGCCCTGGTGCAGTGGCTTCAGTATCACTCACTCAAGGTGACCCCTTTTCATGATGAAAATTCTTCCAGCGTCTTCACCCCTCTATTTTTTAAATGGCTCCATCCCAGTGATCCAATCTTCCAAGCGCCCGAGCCACGCACCCCTGTGGTTACAGTCTAGACTTCCTACCAGCGCCTGCCCTGTCTTCCGGGGATGACTATCTTATAGAGGTAAGCAGGGCCCCAGGAGCCCTTCCACGTTGCTGGTTTGTACTGTTTATCTCTCCTCAACCCCACAGTTCCCCAAGACATACTCGAAAGTCACTGCATGTGACTCCTTCACTGATGGGTCCCAAGTCCCTCAAACTATGTCTGACATGCTTAGAAAAGACATAGCAAGGACCGCCGGGGCGATGACACACACTTGCAATCTTGGGACATGGGAGGCTGAGACAGGAGGATGGCAGATTTGAGGCCAGCCTTTGCAACTTAGCATGGCTCTCGGCAACTTAGCAAGACTGTTTCTAAACAAAAATAAATAAAATAGAGCTGAGGACTTGGCTCAGAGGTAGAACACCCCTGGTTTCAGGCCCCAACACCATACACGCACACACACACACACTGTGCGTAGGAATGAGTACAGGGCCACTGTGGAGCCTGCGAGCACCTGCCGTCGGGCAGGTCTGGAGTCTAGACGTCTCGTCGCTGGCTCCTTTCCACTGGCCGACGTCTCCCTGCCTGCGTCAGCCCAGTTGGGAATTTGTCTCCACAGAGGCCCCTCCATAGGCTGGAGAAGTCCAGCTTCTGTGCATGTCACGCCGTGGACGTCTTCTTACTGCCGCTGTTCTCTCTCTGCCCCTCCCAGCACCCACCGTCCTGAAGGCACCGGCCACGGCCCTGCGCCCCACCGAGGCCCCTGGGTCACCTCAGCCCGAGGCGCCCCTGTTCTGATGTCAGACCTCTCCCTCCACAGACGCGAGTCCTGGGCGCCCCGGGTCCTCAGCAGACACTGATGGAGTGCTGTCACCGTGCGTGGCTCCTGTCACACAGCATGGGGAAGGACTAAAGGTACTGACCTTTTCTTTAAATGCAAATTTTTTTATCAGTACTGGGGATAGAACCCAGGGGCATTCTGCCTCTGAGCTATACCCCTAGGTCTATGTTTTATTCTTTATTCTGAAACAAGGTCTCACTAGTTGCAGAGACCTAAGAAGCTGAGGCTTGAACCCAGATCCTCCTGTCTCAGCCTCCCAAATGCTGGGATTACAGGCGTGCGCCACTGCACGAGCCTTCTTGCTTCCAGCCACCATGATGAGAGCAGAGCCCTTGTGTATGTGTCCTCTCTCTCTCTCTCTCTCTCTCTCTCTCTCTCTCTCTCTCTCTCTCTCCGTCTCTCCCTTCCCACTTCTCTCTCATCTCTCCTTCTCTCCTCTTTCTCTCTCCCCCCCAATACTGTGCCCTGAGCTCTGTAGACCTCACCAGGCCTAATATAGACTGAACCCCAGAAATCTCCAGCACTGTGAGCAAAGAACCCTTCCTCTACGTTGCGGTTGTCAGGTTTTCCGGGTCAGGCAGTGAAGACACTGGCTGAGACACCTGTGCTGCCCCAGAGCGCCAGGCCACTGGGGCCTCACCTCCCACAGGACCTGTGTCTCTCTGGCCCTCCCTCGCTCTAATTGACACCCACGGCTCCCCGGGCGGCTGGGCTGTTTGTGGATCACGCGGTGCGTATTTTGGGCTTGGAAGCGGGAGAAGTGTCTAAGTTCTTCCTGACACTTTGGGGTGTCATTCTTGCCCCCCGCACCCCTCCCTTGCAGCTGCATAATTAGGTTCATGCTACTTCGCCCGCCCGGACCTCCCTGCAGATCCGCCTCCTGCGAAGATCCCGGCGCCTGCCCCTGTCCTGCAGCCCTGCGCCTCGTCAGTGCAGATTCCAGAACTCAGAGGAGGATCCTTCTCACCCACTGCTCCCTCCGTGGACTGCTCTTGCCTTCCGCTTCTCCTCAAACTCTGGGCCTGGCCCCGCGGCCGCACCCCAGTGTCCTGCCTGCTAATATTCCCTTTCCCTCTCTATGGGTGACGCTGCGTCCCCAGCCCCGAGCGGCCCTGACCAGCCTGACCAGCAGTGTCTGGCCTTATTCCATGTCCACTCTCCCCTTTCTCCTTTTCTCATGTTTAAATAAGCTCTCCTCTCCTCCTCGGTCCCGCTCACCTGTTAAAACAAACATGAGGCCTGACCCCATTACCACCCGCTCTTCTTTTTCTTCCCTTTTTCCTTCCTCTTCCTCTCTCTCGTCCTTTCTCCTTTCTTTCTAGGGATGGAACCTGGGGGTATTCTACCTCTGAGCTATACCCCCAGCCCCTTATATATTTATCTTGAAACAAGGTCTCACTAAGACCTTGGTTGAGGGCCTCGCCAAGTTGCCAAGGCTGGCCTCGAACCTCTCAGCCTCCTGTCTCAAGTCTCCTAGCTACTGGGATTCAACAGCACCGAGCAGGTGCCCTGCTTCCTCCACGGGCCGATGGCTCCCCCGCCTCCTCCAGCACCCGCTCAGCTGTCGCCCGCTCAGCCCACAAAAGACGGCAGCCCGCTGCTCAGTGCGTCCTGTCCCACACCTGCTCTCTTTTCTCCATGCCGAGCACTCCCTCCGCATGTTACAGAGACCCCACCAAACAGGACCGTCACCCTCTGGAATATTCCCAGCACCTCTCACAGCCCTTGACGCTGAGCCTTGAGCAGAGGAAGGAGGGAGAGAGAGGCAGGAGAGAGCGCTGTATTTCCTGAACTCACTCTAAATTCGGGCCACATAAAGTGGTTTTTTTGTTGCTCTTATTTTTTGGTGTATGGATTAAACCCAGGGGAACTCTACCTTTGAGTTACACTCTCAGCTTGATTTTATCTTTATTTTGAAACAGTCTCAGTAGACTGATGAGAGTCTCACTACTTGCTGGGGCTGTCCTCGAACCTGCCACCCTTCTGCCTCAGCCTCCCAACTACTAACATTACAGGCATACACCACCAAAGCCACCTTGCATTTTTGGTACTGGGGATTGAACCCAGAGGATTTCTACCTCTGAGATACACCCCTATTGCTTTGTTATTTTTTATTTTGACACAGAGTCTCCCTAAATTGCTGAGGCTAACCTCAAACCTGTGCTCCTCCTGTCCCAGCCTCCCAAGTACTGGGATTAAAAGTGTGCACCACCATGCCTGGCTAATAGTATCTTTTGTGTGTGTGCGTGTGCATGCGTGTGTGTGTGTGTATGTGTGGTACTGGAGATTGAGCCCGGGGCATTCTACCTCAGAGCTACACCCCAGTTCAATTTCTCATTCTGTATTATTATTATTATTATTATTATTATTATTATTATTATTTGCAGTACTGGGGATGGAACCCTGGGACATTCTATCTCCGAGCTACACCCCCAGCCCTATTTTTTATTCTTTCTTTTGAAACAGGGCCTCACTAAGTTGCAGAGGGCTGAGGATGACCGCGAACCGCAATCCTTCGGTCTCAGCCTCGCAAATGCTGGGATTACAAGCGTGCGCCACCACGCCTGGCTTTTATTCTGTATTTTGAAACAGGGTCTAAGTTGCCTCACTACTTGCTGAGGCTGGCTGCGAGCCTGCACTCCTCCTGTCTCAAGTACTGGGATTACAAGCATGCACCACCACACCCGGCTAACAGCATCTTAAAAAAAAAAAAATCAATATCGGCTTCTTCCTGGCCTTACAATTACATTGAGCAAATCTCACAAACAGGATATCCACAGTTCCCAATTAATCCCAAGGGAGCACCTAAGAGAATCCAAGACGCAGCTGAAGACCCTTGCTAGCCTGTGAAGCCACCACTCCGACCAGCAGTCCCTCTTGAGCCACCCCTAATGAGGGGGGAGACATTTCCTGGCTTCCTGGAAGGAGGGCCGAAGCCAGAGAAAGTGCCTCATCCGGGGCATTCATTATTGGAAGCGCCTTTCCCAGGTCAGCCAGTTCTCCCCCATGACGCTGAGAGAGAAAAACAGTGTCTGCCTGGCGTCCTCTCCAGGGGAGTAAGATGGGAGGAAGTGAGCTCACAGGATCAGCCCCTGGCCCTGCCTCGCAACCCCGAGGTCCACTTAAAGAAGCCGGGCGTGGTGGCGCAGACTTGTAACCCCAGTATTTGGGAGGCTGAGACAGGAGGATCGCGGTTCACGGACAGCCTCAGCTACTTAGTGCGGCCCTCTGCAACTCAGTGAGACCCTGTCTCAAAATAAAGAATAAAAAATAGGGCTGGGGAGGGGTAGCACAGAGATAGAATGCCCCTGGGCTCCATCCCCCCCAAAAAAGAAAGATTAATTAAAAAGGAGCTCTGGAGGGGAGGGGCCTCTGCCAGCAGAAGCTGGACACAACTGTGACCGCCAGAGGAGACCCGGGAGGCCCTTCCCGGGAGCCCAGGCTCGCCCCGAGCAGGCCACTCAGCCACACGGCCGGAGACAGGCCGCCGTGCGTGATAAGGGTCTTGAGTGAGATGAGCCAGTCTTCATGGGAATGTCTGCGAGTTCAAAGTTTCTTTCTCTGCATAATTAATATCCTACTTCTTTGAAGATAAAGTCTATCTGCCCACTCTGCCAATGGATCGTTTCTCCCTCCCGGCTGTCCCTGTGCCATCTCTTTACCAAAAGTAAGATGATATACAAAGAGAAAAGGAAGATGTAGAGAACCAATCTGCACTAAAAATGATTCCCATTTTTATCCCCGACGTGAAACACTCAGGAATGTTTTTAATGTGTGTCCAGCTCGCAACCCGTTGCGAATGTCTTCTGACGTTTTGTCAGGCGGTCCCCATCTGTGCTGAAGCCGCTGATGGGTTCATGCAAATTGTTAGTTTCGCAATCTCCGACCAGCTTTTCTATTTTGGATTAGCATTCTGTGCCCGGCCGCATCTGCTTCAGGAGAGCCGTCTCCGCTGGGATCAGCCCGCGTCTCGCTATTCTGTGCCCCACCCGTCCTCCTTCCCATGTATCTTTAAGCACATGTGCACGGGCTTCAATCTCATAGGCGTCTTCATCTTATCAACATGAAAACCTGGTGTAGAATGAAGAGCTTTTGCTGTAAAAGAATGAAACCCGCACGTGAGGGGAATGCTGGCACGTAAGGGACTGCGGCAGGTCTGCAAATCACCTGCGGCCGGGGATCGTCTGTATCAATGAACGCTGTGAATACACGGCAGGCGCCTGATGGGTGAGGAAGTCATGATCCGTGTATATGTGTGTACACATGTACATATGCATGTGTGCATTTGTGTATATACACAATGCGTAGGCACACATTTACAGGCACACATTCATATATACACACACACATATACTTTTCAAGTGCATATAAATAGTATTGTGTGTTTTCGAGGCATTACTAATTTCATAACTTAATTTTTTTTCTTCCTGGATCTCGCTGACATATTGGTTGAGTTTTTTAAAATTATGTATAATTAAGTTTTCTCTTTGGAATGCACAGCTCTGTGAGCTTTGACAGATGCGTGTGGTTGAGTTTTGTAACTCTTTATACATTATGCTATTATGTTGTATTTATTTTCACCATCAATAAAAAAGTACTGTTACCATCAAGTAAGGAGTTTAAAATTGCTAAAACACAAATCTCTGCTGAGAGTGGTGGCACCCACTTGAAATTGCAGTAGTACTTGGGAAGCTTAGACAGGAGGATCACAGGTTCTAAGTAAGCCTCAGCAACTCAGCAAGATCCTGTTTCAAAATAAAATACAAGCCGGTCGTGGTGGTGCACACTTGTAATCCCAGCATTCGGGAGGTGGAAAACAGAGGATCGCGGTTCGCAGATAGCCTCAGCTACTTAGTGAGGCCCTCTGCCACTCAGTGAGACCCTGTTTCAAAAAATAAAAAGACTAAAAACTGTAACTGCGGGTATAGCCTGGAGGTAGAATGCCCCTGGGTTCCATCCCCAGTACTGCAAAAAAAAAAAAAGTGGGGGGGGGAGGCTGGGTATGTATCTCAAAGGTAGAATGCTGCCAGGAGCAAGAATCCTCACAATCTTTATTTAGATAAAAAGGGTCGGTCACAGCCGGGCATGGTGGCGCACGCTTGTAATCCCCATGCTTGGGAGGCAGAGACAGGAGGATCGCGCAGGTTCGAAGCCAGCCTCGCTGGCTTAGGAGACCCTGTTTCCAAATAAATATATATATATAAAATAGGTCTGGAGTGTAGCCCGGAGGTAGAAGGGTTTCCAGGAACCCCAGTACCACCAAAAAAAAAAAAAAAAGGTCGGTCACAGGAAACAGATTTTGTGTTCTGAGTATCTGGCCAACAAACAAGTCCCAAAGTTCTGGAGTCCCAGGTCCTTCAGGTGTAAACACGGACTATCATTTCTCTACCTTGCGTCTGCGAGTCCCAGGATTCAAAAAGAAGAGAACGTTTTGCAACTCCTCAAGGGCGACACACACAAGCACACCAAATGTGGTGGGATGCTGGAGGTGGCTGGGGGCTCAGGTTCTGGGGGCCCTGAGGGATCAGGTGCTGGGGGCTCAGGCTCTATGGACTCAGGTTCCGGGGGCTCAAGTGTTGAGGGATGCTTCACTGGCGTGACCCAGGCTCTCCGGGCTCTGATGGAAGTCCAGCTAAGAGGAGCCTGAAGGAAGTCGAAGCCTTGACGCCTGCAAGACGAGTTCATTTTTGGCTTCACAGGATGCCTTAGTTGGCGAGCCCAAGTCTGACCCTTCTCTGGGCTGTTGCGTTGATCTTTGCCCACGTGTCTTGACATGAACCACCTCGATGCTTATGTTATGCCGAGGATGGGGTCAGGATGGCGGGCGGAGGCGGAGAGGCCAAGCGGAGAGGAACTGAACTCAGCAACCGATCATTAGCCAAGGTCACGACTGGGTAAAAATGAGGGTCGTTCTCCTTCCTGGCACTTGTGCCTTTGTAGTTTGCGGTCGGCTGGGCTCTGAGCCATGGGAGGCTGTTTTTAATGGCAAAACCTTCAAATATTTGCAGCATAAGATCCTTCCTGGAGGCCAAGCTTGGGTTTCAGAAGCAGCCTTCTAGCAAGCGGGGGGACTCGCCTTCAGACCGAGGGCTCCTTGACCCCCATCCTCTAGTCGCCGTGGGATGAGGCGGAAGTTTGCAGAGCAGTTCAGAAAGAATGTTTTTCACACATTTAATTGATCCTCAGAGCAAATAAGTGCTAAGCAAGGAAAATGAGTAAGTGCTTCTCGTTCCCGTGGGAGGGGAGCACTTGGTGTCTTGTACTTTGCTCTCGTGTTCAGTATTCCAGAGACTCATCTGCAGAGCCACAGGCTAAGGCCCTTTGGGCTTTCTTTGCAGAACACAACCGTCAGAAGTAAGTACCGATTGTCCAGATCTTAACTGGGAGCCGGGCACGGTGGGCACGCTTGTCATCTCCGCACTTGGGAGGCTGAGACAGGAGGATCGCACAGATTCAAAGCCAGCCTCAGCTACCGAGTGAGGCTCTCAGCAACTTAGTGAGACCCTGTTTCCAAATAAAGTATAAAAAATAGGTCTGGAAGGATACCCCGGAGGTAGGAAAGCTCCTGGATCCCACCCCCAGTACCACACACACACAATACATAGATATCTTAACCAAGAAAGGGAAACGAGGTGCTGGAGTCAGCCCAGCACTGCCGCCGTCCGCATCCCTGCCACACAGAATTCAGGGGAAACTTATTTGCTCACAGATTAGATTCCAGTATAAAATGGAATATCTCCATTTTATATCGGCTGCCACATGGGAGTCTGACGGTAGGTCTTCAGGGCATGATGGCAAGGTCAGAGAGAAAGTAAAGGTCATGGAGAGTGGGCTGGAGCCACAAGCCCCAGCAGGGCGGGGCTGGGACACACAGGCACCTTGTACCAGCCACACCCCAGGGATACATAAGGTGTGGGGGACATTTTACTTTTGAAACTGTGACGTCTTAAACCAAGAACTATAATCTCATAGGATTTACAACAGAATCCTTTAAGATGGAAGGGGGCACGCCCATGATCCCAGTGCTTGGGAGACAGGAGGGTCACAGGTGTGAGGCCAGCCTGGAGCACTTAGTGAGGCCCTGTTTTAAACTACGAGATAAAATACAGTGTAGCTCGAGGTAGGATGCCTCTGGGTTCAACCTCCAGTACCAAAAAAGGAAAAAAGTAAAATTGTCTTATGTGCATGTATAAATGGGTAACAATAAACCTCACTGGCATATATAATCATAATACCCCAATAAAATAAGTAATAAAGTGAAATTCCCCACTAGAGAATGTAACCCAGAGAAATTAAATCTATGGCCGGGTATGCTGAGGCATGCTTGTAATTCCAGTACTTTGGAGGTAGAGAAAGGATCGCAGGTTCACAGCCAGACTCAGCAGCTGAGTGAGGCTGTTTTAAAACAGAAAGGTAGGCAGGCAGGGGTTTAGTTTGGAGGCAAAATGCCCCTAGGTGGAATCCCCAGTATCAAGAAAATAAAATGGAATGGTTTGTTTTCAACACACCCAACAGGAAGCTGGGACCGCTGTGATGAGGGACGCGGCATTCTTGATCTCCCCGTGAGCAAGTGTCCCACGTGATTCTCCCCATGGCCATCACTCAGGTAGAAGAGGGGCCGGGGAGGGAGGCAGGGCAGCGGGGAGTGCTGGAGAGTAAAACTGACCAGACTGTTCTGCCGGGCGCGGTGGCGCACACCTGGAATCCCAGGACTTGGGAGGCTGAGACAGGAGGATCTCAGGTTTTCGGCCAGCCTCAATGACTTGGTGAGGCCCTGCACAACTTAGTGAGACCCTGTCTCAAAATAAAATAGGGCTGGGGCTGTAGCTCGGAGGCAGAAAGCACCCTATTCAGTCTCCAGGACCCTTGTCCCCCAACACACACACACACACACACACACACACACACACACACACACTGGGTTTCTATGCATGTGAAATATGTCACCAGGAAACTCACCACTGTGTATAATTGAGATGCACCAATAAAACAGAATTCCCCCTCAAAAAAAAAAGCAATAGAAAAAAAAAGAAGAAATCTCTGGACGCAGCATAGGGAAGCTGTTTACTTAGCTGAGGGCTGGGAGGGCGGGGAGCAGAGCCAGCTGGGAGATGACCAAGACCAGTTTCCTGTTTTTAAAAAGAGAAAAAGAAAGCTTACATTCGAAATCACACCCACCACCACGCATTGAAAAAAAAAAAAAAAAGCCCGCTTGATTCACCTGCTCCACGGTCTCACCAGTACTCAGGGCTGGGTTTCCATCAGAGCAGCTCCTCCGGCTTTCTGACCTGTGAACGCTCTTATTAGCTGCCTTATTAAGATGATATCCTGTCTCTGAAGCGAGAAAGGAAGATTATCTCCTTACCTGACATGTCACCGTTGGAGTAATCTTTGTTCCAGAAAAATAAAAAAAGGGCCGACTATTTAACAGACGTCTAAATTTATGGCGCAGTGTGCTGTCCCCGGGAGGATGCCTATGCCGCAGAGGTACTCCATAGGGCCTCGGCAACTTATTCTTCCTGAAATAGTGACCAAAACCAGAAACCAAGTACTCTCTGCTAAGTCTTAGTTGGCTTTTGACAGAGGTGGGGAGGGCCAACGCCTGGCAGGAGTGCGCTGGCTATGCTCCAGGCTCTCCCGGGCCACCTATTTCTCAGGCGCACCACAGGGACGGGCGGCGACGGTCGAGGACTCCGCCAGCAGAGTGGCCAGGCTGCTTGCACTTCCCACCTCAGAATAAAGGCAGTGGCCTCCCCACTCATCACAGAGGAGCAGTCAATTTGGCTTACTCTCCATGATTTGACCTCTTCAGTAGCACCGACAAGCCCAGCTCCTACTTTAACCTCAGAGACAGCAGGTGGGAGCCAGTTCCTTAGTTCAGGGTGGTGTGAATAGAGAGTGGCTGGGGTTTAATGAGCTTCTCCCAAAGGGCCACTTATTGAAGGCTGGGTCTCCGTGGTTACGGACCCTTTGAGAGGCAAACCCTGACAGGTGTTCTTGGTGATGGGGTGCACCTTTAAAGGGGGTGATGGAGCCAGGCATGGTGGCACACGCTTGTAATCCCCACACTTGGGAGGCTGAGACAGGAGGATCGCACAGGTTCAAAGCCAGCCTCAGCTACTAAGTGAGGCTCTCAGCAACTTAGTGAGACCCTGTTTCCAAATAAAATATAAAAAAGGTCTGGGAGTATAGCCCGGAGGTAGAAAGCCTCTGGGTTCCACCCCCAGTACCACCATAAATAAATAAATAAATAAATAAATAAATAAATAAAATAATTTAAAAAATAAATAAAGGGGGTGATGGGACCCATCTCTTCTTTCTGGCTTGTGATGTGAGCATTGCTTCAACACACTTTCACACCATGATGTGCCTGGGGCTCATCAGAGGCTCAGCTCCAATGGACTTAAGTCTCCAAGAACCTCTGATTTCCTAAGTCACCTGCTTCAGGTATTTGATTATAATGATGTGATACTAACAGTCACATCACATTCTTATCTGTGCTTATATTTAAAGTCTTAAGTCTGAGCGTGGTTCCAACATCACGGTGGAGCTGTCCTGTGCAAGGGTGAAGTGTCCCGCCTCCATCCCTAGCAAAAGGCCAGCCCTGCATCCCACCTGCCCCTTTCTGAACCCGGGGATTTCCTCCAAGAAGCACCAGTTCGGTCCTTAGAAGAGTCTCTCCTAAGCAGTTCCCCCGAGTCCTTGTGAAGGGTTCTGGGCCCTGGAAGTCAGTTCATTTAGATGAGATTGATTGATAGAGTGTATTTTCCCTCCTCTGCTGACTCACATCTCCTCTTATGTCTCTTCCCAGTGCGGCTCCAATTGTCAGTTTTAATCCACAAATCCCTTTGTAATCTGGGCCGCACAGCCTTCGACATTACCTCTCCCGCTCTGCCGCCGCCTGTCAGGGAGATGAATAGTCTGTGAGTCCTGGCATTTGCAATGGGACTCCTGGCCAGAGAGAAAATTAGCAAATTTGTCCATCCTCCCTCTTCCACTCCCACACCTGGCGTGCGGGTCGGAACCCAAACAGTGACGTCTTCTTGGCTGGCCACACACCTCTCCTCACGGATCTCGAGGTGCTAGAACCTGGATTTCATAACAGGACAAGGGGCCACCAGGAGAACCGATGCGCCAGGCAGCCCATACACAGGGCACAGTGGATGGGTCCTTGGGAAGCTGGGCCTCCCGGTGGGCACCATGTCTAGGTGTGTGCAGAAGCCATATCAAGGGATGCACTGCCTCTTATGCCTTTGAAATACCTAGCAACTGTTAATGTCTACCTGTAAGAAATAGCAAGGCCTTATGGTGTGATTTGGAAAACTAGCAGGTGAATAGTAAATGTAGGCTAGAATTTGAACCTTTCTCTGGGCTCACAGCATGCATGGTTAGGATGCAATAAAAACGTCTGGCCTGCCTACAGGATGCACGGGGACAGAGGGCAGTGCGGAAATGCTACAGGGTGTTGCGTTCTAGCGTCTGGCTGCTTCGGTGGGCGCTCCCTGGGCATCCTCAGGTTGCTGGGGTCTTCCAGTTGTCTAAGGAAGGCGCTCTGGGCTTCCCTGTCCCTCTCCCCGAGGTGTGCAAACCAGTCATCCATCACCTCGGTCCTGGCTAGCACACACCAAGAGATGAAGAAAACTTCCAATTTCACCAAATATGAAAACAAAGCTGTTAAATATACTTAAAAAAGAAACCATGAAGGAGAGATTCCACAGGAAAACTACGGCCACCACAAAGAAGAGAAAGAAATATGCCTTTTATTGGAAGTCTCAAACGTGCAGGGAAAGCTGTTTCTCGGAGCCCAGGGAGGGCTGAGGGAAAGAGCTCGTGTCACCGGAGGTCACCACGCGTCCACTGAAACAGAATGTACACAGCGCCGTGTGGCATTAACAAACAGGCCCGCTACACAGAGAGCAGAGGGACGCGCGTACGTGGGACACTTCACACATTTCCTAAAACAAGTAGACACAAAAATACAATGTGCCAGTAAAAAAAAAAATAGGCATATCAATTCATGTCTTTTTCTTTTTTGTTAATACATGTGATGCTGAGCGCTTATCCCAAGCTATTTTCTCGCCTCGGGAATCGCAGGCACTTGAGCTCCCCAGCCATGGCTTACAATCCAGGACGCTCAGGCTGAGGGATGAAGATGGAGGCCACGGGGCCCGGCGACCCACGCGTGAGTTAAAAGAGCGACACAGACAAGCCCTTTTGTTACCGCCGGGACCCCAGGTGTTCCCCGCATCACGTGGATGGCTTCTCGCTTACATTTCGTGGCAGAATGATTTAGTAATGTGGGCTCACCCGGCGAGGGTACAGTACGTGGATGTACTCAACAAGGTATCAGTTCCGAACGACCTTGAAGACCGTAGACATCCGTTTTCAGAGCACCCCAAAATGGCCACCTGACTTACCCTTGTTGCATTCTCTGCCCTCCTTCCTAAATTGTCACAATAAAAACTAGTTAAAATAATGACGGACAGACTGGCCCGTGGCTCTTCCTGGGAGCACTCTCCCTGCTCCTACTCCCTGCCCCTGCAGGGTGGTGTGATGGCCAATGGCCAGACTCCGCCCTTCCCAAGCCAGGCCCCGCCCAGGCCCTAGAGCCGTGTGGAACACAGGTGCTGGGAACACGATGGAGCAAGTGTGTGTATAAACAGACTAGACTCTTCGCTTTATTGGTAAGTTTGAGTTATAAGGCAGTTACAAAAGGACCCCCCCCAAAAAAAAAACACACACACACAAAAAAAACAAATGGCATTGCTGAATACTGTAATATGGCTTAGCTTCTTCAATAAGATGATGGGACCTTCCCGAGACCCGGAGCTGAGAAAGAAAAGGGAAACCCACGCCGATCACAAAGCATGGCCAAGATGTGCTGCCGCGTCCTGGAAGCCCCGGGTCCTGGTGTGCGCCGCCTGCTCTCATCGCCAGAGACCAGAAGTCCCTCGTATCTCGGGGGAAGATGGCCCGGACTCGGGGAGACGCAGAGACAGTGTGGACGAGATTGTCAGGTGGCAGGAAGCCCTTCCACGAGAGCTCCTGAGACGTGGCGGCCAAGGCAGTAAGGCCCCCGTTTCTTTGCCCGGACTGCTTAAAGGCACTGATACTAACAACAAAACCATTCCACAGTACCATCGAGGCTTTAAAAAACTCCCGTGTGGGTCTCCGTAGGAAAACGCATGTCCTTTATTGCCTGGCACAGAGCTCAGGAGTAGAAGGGCCGCCCCTTTTCCGGGGTCTGCAGTCTGTTGAGCCGGGCCACCTGCGAAGGGGACGGGGGCACGTCCTGCCGGAAGGGCCCCTTGGCCGGGGCGTAGTTGGGGTCCTGGACTTTCTTGTACGAGTCATAGTTGCTGGGCCCCTCGGGCGGTGGCTGCTGCTTCATCTGCTGCTCCTTGCGCCTCTGCTCCTGCCGCAGAAGCTCCTGGGTCTCCAGCATGACCCTGGCGTTGAAGCCGTGGCCCCCCAGGTAGCCATTTCTGGAGCCTTGGTAGCTCGAGTACCGCGGGTTCTCCTTGGCGCTCTGGAAGCCGTCCCCGGGGGCGTAGTTCTGCTCCCAGGAGTCCTGGGAGACAGAGCTGGCGGTCTTCCTGCTTTGCCTGAAAGCCAAGCACACGGGCTGGTTAGCGTGCGGCCCAGGACAGGGGAGAGGAGAGAGGTGGCGGGGCCGGTGGGACATGTGCGTCCAGGTCTCAACAATGTCACTGTGCTAACGGGGCCGCTAATCGCCAAGTCCTGTCCTCAGGGAGTCCACAGGCTCAGAAAAGCCCGGAGACTCGGGCTGGACAGGAGCGAGGTCGGCAGTATTCAGAAATAGGGCCCTCGTCCTGGGTCTGGCTAGGACTGTCTGCTCTGCTCAGCGTGGCAATCCTCTGGCAATGAGATACGCTGGCAAGGAGAGAATATTAGAGATTTGGCAACCTCTGCGGCAGCAGTCATTGCTGCTAGCATCGGAATGGTACACTTCAGTTCTAAACAAGCAAAACAAATACTTTACACAGCTGCCACCATAATGCCAGGAATGTTAGCTAATATAAAGTACACGTAATGCATTACAGTATGAATTCAGTCATGAAAGATTTAAGTCCAAACTCCTTTGCGATTCAAAATGCAACAGGCGGTCTCAGAAAGGCCCAGCTCTCAAGGCCTGCGTTTCAGCAGCTGGGCTGTTGGGGTGCCAGCTCACCGGGGTGGAGCTCCTGGATGGGGGGCTCTTTTGCACACAGGCACCGGCCCGGACAACCCGCCGAACTCGCTTGCTGTCTAGGGGATCGATCAGAGTCATCCAGAAATGTCAAATTCTTATCACTTCTGCAATAAGTGGCACATGATTTTCAGGAAACATCATTGTTCTGAAACATCTTTAATTTACTATCAAATCCCTCCGTGCCCTTGTGAATACACAATAAGATTGGCTATGATAAAATGGAACAATTTTGCGCCAGGAAAGAAGATATGCCCTAATTTTTCGCTTTGGAAATGGAAGCGGGTGGTGGCGGCGGTAGGGGAAACCATTGAGCAATAAAGCAAAATATATTGCTCCATTTATCAATAAGAAAATCATTCGGCGACAGGTTGGCTTGCTCAGCCCTTGCGGCAGCACGGGGGACAGGGCCGCAGCGCAGAAGGGCTCCTGGAGGGGACTGCCTGTGCCACCGGGGCCCCCAGGGGGTGGGGCCATTTGCATCTCTGAACCTGCTGGAGTGCCTGCCCATTTTCCATATGGCCTAAAAGGTATTGGGAATATTTTCAAGATGGAGAATAAACTTAAAGTCCAGCATCACTCCTGGACCTATGATTTATGAGACAGTCTCAGTGGGTCTGGATAAGCAGGAGTTGGGCCGCACGCACCACAGGCCCAGGCAAGCATCCTTACATTTGGCAGGAGAGTTTTTCTGCTTAAAGACTGCTTCTCCTCATGTACAAAGTCATAAGTTAATCTGCTTAGAGATGTGAATGGCGAGAAGTGTCAATGAATATAAAAGGATCTGGCATTAATCCTGAAACTTTAATTAAAACAATAACTTGCTAGCTGGGCGTACTGGTGCACGCCTGCAATCCCAGCCTTTGGGAGGATGAGACAGGGGGATCGCAGGTTTGAGGACAGCCTCAGCAACTTAGTGAGAACCTGTTTCAAAACAAAAAATATAAAAAGCGTTGGGGGTGCAGCTCAGTGGTCGAGGGTCCCTGGGCTCAATCCCTAGCACTGAGGGGGCCGGGAAAGGGGGTAGGTGGACTTGTTGTTAGTGTCACCGCAGCAACGGGTTAATCCCTTTAGGAGTTACTTATCATTTCAGAGATAGTCAGAACGAGACTGCAGAAATTCTGCCTCTTCCGCATCTTCATCCTCCTGAGACCACGAGCCCCACCTCCCTGCCCGCCCCAGGAGGCCCTGGGTCTCACACTGGCAGCCGTGTGCCACAAGCTCAAGTCTAGATCATTCCAGAATGATACGCGCCTTTCTATATTTAAAGCCATTGAGAAGTCACCATTTATCAATAAGAAAAGAGTTTCTTATTGATAAATTCACTGCGGTTTATTAGGGATGGAAATTATAATGAGGCAGGAGAATGAATTTCTTGTGGCTAAAATTTATTTCAAATTAACCAGTATAGAGGCAAGGGGGGAGACTTCCCTGAGGTCTGAAACAAAGTGTGTGGGAGAACGCGCACGTACACGCCCAGCAGCACACGTGTACACAGACATACAGAGACACTCGCATACACAGGCACACACTCAGACGCAGACACACACACACACCTATCTACACACAGACACAGAGCTCCTGCAGCAGTAAGCTTGACAAAGGCCAAGATGAGAAGTGGGACGGGCACAGGAGCAGGGGAAGCAGCGCCCTCCATCAGGAAGCCTGACACCCAGGCGCAGAGGCCGCCGGGCTCAGACTGGAACCGCCAGCGGCCTGTGGTCCTGGGGCAGTTCCTCCCTGTGGGCCCCGGTTACCCCATCTGGGAAGCGGGGTTAACACCTGGCCTTAGAAGGTCGTGGGGCGAGAGGAATACTGTATCACAGGGAAAGTGGTGTCCTCACAACGGGATTCTACTCAGCGATAAAGAGGAATAAAATGTCATCATCTGCAAGGAGATGGAAGGAGCCGGAGAACATTACGGTGGGCGAGACGAGCCCGGCACAGACAGCAAAGGCCACGTGCTTTCCCTGAACTGCGGGGCTGGGGGGCAGTGGCAGAGCCAGGGGCTCCAGATAATGGAGGAGGACTCAGTGGGGTCAGGAGGACGGGGAGGGGAAGAGGGAGACTGAGGGCCATTACTGGAGATGCTGCCTGAGGCTGTGTGCGGACAGGTGAGGAGAACGTGTCAATCTGGGCACTTGGGATTGGGAGGGAGGGAAACGGGGAGGCGGGGACGCAGTACTGTGCGCATGCGTGTCACCGTCAACAGGATTCACATCACGATGTGAGACTCTAATGCACCAATAAAAGCATTAAAAAGAAGAAGAAAAGCGATATCCTTTAAACACGTGACTGACGGGAGCTGGAGGGGCAGCCTGAAGACAGGGCGCTTGGACTTCAAAGAGTAGGCCTGTGCCTCAAGAGGTCTTTTGGACCAAAGAAACGAACTAAGCGATGGTGTGAGCCTTCCCTTCCTTGGTCAAGGGGCTGAGGAGAGATCAGGGAGCAGAGGAGCCCGCGGAGGGGACTCGGGAGCCCGCGGAGGGGACTCGGGGGCCCGCGGAGGGGACTCGGGGGCCCGCGGAGGGGACTCGGGGGCCCGCGGAGGGGGACTCGGGAGCCCACACCCGAAGCCACGCAGCTTCTGCAGACTGGACAAAGCTTGGAGACCCACGTTCTTCCGCCCGGCCTGACCCCTCCAGGTTCAAGTGACAACCGCTGCAGGGCCTCTCTCCTCTCACTGGGTTTCTTTACAACCAATACTTGGGTCTATTCGTCCTGCATCGGGGGATGCCTGAATCCACTCCATACACATGCCCAGGCTGGCGAAGGCGTTCTCCTGAGGCTTCCTGCAACCTCCAATGTGGCCCTCAAACCACCGCTGTGCCGGACCTCCTCCCCTTGGCCCCGCCTACCTTCTCCCCTTGGCCCCTCCTCCCTCCTCCCCTTGGCCCCGCCTCCCTGGTCCCCTTGGCCCCGCCTCCCTGGTCCCCTTGGCCCCGCCTCCCTCCTCCCCTTGGCCCCTCCTCCCTCCTTCCCTTGGCCCCGCCTTCCTCCTCCCCTTAGCCCCTCCTCCCTCCTCCCCTTGGCCCTGCCTCCCTGGTCCCCTTGGCCCCGCCTCCCTGTTCCCCTTGGCCCCGCCTCCCTGTTCCCCTTGGCCCCTCCTCCCTCCTCCCCTTGGCCCCGCCTCCCTCCTCCCCTTGGCCCCTCTTCCCTCCTCCCCTTGGCCCCGCCTCCCTGGTCCCCTTGGCCCCGCTTCCCTCCTCCCTCCTCCCCTTGGCCCCGCCTCCCTGGTCCCCTTGGCCACGCCTCCCTCCTCCCCTTGGCCCCTCCTCCCTCCTCCCCTTGGCCCCTCCTCCCTCCTCCCCTTGGCCCCTCCACCTCCCAGCTTCCTTCCCTATGCACATAAACGTTGTCAGAGACCTCCATTTCTTCTGCTCTTACACGGCAGCTGAAATGTACGACGCTAACGATTTGCCAGTGGCCACGGAGCAGGCCCCCGCGGGTCCCTACGCTCAAGCTAGGGCCACGGGGTGCGTGTCCCTCACCCACGCTATCGCGGGCACCTTGGGATGGGCTGCGAGCCCGCGGGCTGCAGAAAGGGTCTCAGAGAGAAGACCCGCTGTCGCAAGCCTCAAGGAGCTCTGCGTGGAGTTCATCGGCTCGTTCCTACGGTGGCCCTTTCTTCCAAATGCTGAGGGACGGGAGAGCGCGGGGAGCAGGCCAGCCGGTGACAGGTGTGTCCTCTCTGAGCGCACTGTGTCCCGACTGAGCCCTTACAGTTCCAGAAGCCAGCCTGTCGCCACTGAACCCTTCCTGCAGCATACACTGATCTTGCAGGCTCTCCCCAGCAACCATGTACCCCCACACTCTCGGGGCACCCCTTGGAGAGCGTACCCCAGCAGCCCATCCCGTTCTTAGCAGCAAAAGCTCTTGGTCGGCTGGGTATGGAGAACCATGCCTGTGCCTGTAATCCCAGTACTTGGGGGGCTGAGGCGAGAAGATTGCAGATTCCGGGCCAACCTCAGCAACTTACTCAAATTCTATTACAATAAATAAATAAATAAGGCTAAGGTTGCTGTTCTGAGGTAGAATGGCCCTGGATTCAACCCTGAGTACTGGAAAGAATAAAAGCTGTTGGTAGTCATGGGCTTTATGAAATGGTGGTTTTAGCGCAGGTTTGGGTTTGGATTCTGACCAAAGGGCTTGCTAGCTGTGTGGCCTTGGGGAAGTTGCTTCCTGTCTCTGAGCTGTTTCCTTGCAAGACAAGATGATGTGCAAAGACCTGTCCGGAACTAAACTTCAAGAACTCGACAATACAGTGGGCTATAAAACTGCTATGGGAGATGCTATTTGAAAGAAAATATTGTGCTCAAAGGAGACGCAGCCTTCGGGGTTGAGGACAGCTGAGTGCGCAGGTCCTCAGCCGGGCCGCCCTTTGGTGGACACTTCCATCCACGACCACGGCCTCGGCTCACCCCCAGTGTGAAGCCCCCTGTGGCCTCACGTGGTGGCCACGTGATTGGGTGCTGCTTAAAGGGGCACTCCTCCATTAGGAAGAGAGTCAAGATCGCTTTTACACGGGCTGGTCAAATATACCCAGATAAGCATCGGCCTCTCCCGATTTCCTTCACATTTAGAAGGAGCCACTTGACATCAATGTGGAGAGACCAGATCTTGGCACTCAAAGCGTCTGCCAGCCAGACACAGTGGTGCACCCCCGGAGGCCCAGTCCCTGGGAGGCTGAGACAGGAGGATCTCAGTCGAGTTCAAGACCAGCCTCAGCAACTTAGCAAGAAAATAAAATGGGCTGGGGGTGTAGCTCAGAGGTAGAGTGCTGCTGGGTTTAGTCCCCAGTACAAAAGAAAAAAAAGTGCCGGTCACCTGGTTTTGAACAGGACAAGACATGCTTATAAGATTGTAACTAAAGAGTGAGTTGTTTGGGGAGTTTTGAGATCAGAATGGTTTCCAATACGATTACTCTTCACTGTATTGTCTGGAGAGGGTCTCCGTGGCTCGTACCTGGATGTACTGGGGCTCTGTCACTTGCCAGAGGACACCTGGCCCCCGGGGAGCCCAGCGCACCAACCTTCCCAGCCTGCTGGCCAGCTCAAGGGCTGAGCGGCCCTGGGACTCTGCGGCCCCACCCTGAGCGAGGACAGGGATGGCAGGACAGTGCGAGTGGGGTTTGTGGCAGTGTGGTGAGCCTTCACCCTGCCTTTCCAGGGCTCCGCGGTGCACAGCATCACCGGTCCTAGTTATCCTGGGAGCTGAGCAAGAGCAGCCTCCCCGGAGCTCAGAGGAGGGACACTGTTTTCCACGGTCACATGGAAAATGGCCGAGCCGATCTCAGGACCCAGGCTCGACGTGTGTGAGAGGGAGGCATCTTTAACATGCCCTTTTCCCTATATGGTAAGAGGCCCTCGCGGAGCTAAGCCCCTGTCCACAGTGCAGGATGCAGGATCCAGGGCCTTTGGGAAGAAGCGGGGTGGCCAGCCGGGGCTCGGAGACCCCAGGTCACCTACCGGGGCAAGGAGCTGTACTGGCGCTGGGCCTGCTGGAAGCTCTCGCGCTCCTCCTGGCGCTGTCGCTGCGCCTGCACCTCCACGGACACCGAGTGCCGGCCGCTCGGCGCCGCCGGCCGGGAGCTGGGCTGCAAGGGAAGGAGAGCCGTTACCAAGACGCCGGATGTCCACTGCCGGGCCGGAGGCAGGCGCTCGACCCCCGGCCACCCGCCAGCCCCCAACGCCAGCTCCTACAAACGACTCAGAAACGTTTTTGGCAGGTTCTGTGAATCCCAACCCACTCTTTCGGCACTCTAGCACTCCGTCTTAGTTGCGGTGTTGGCTCCGGCTGTGGACTGAGGGGGGCCACGCCTGCTGGTCTTCCTAAGGAGGCTGGGTAAACACTGACAGGAGGTAACCAGTTTGTGACCCTCGTACGTACAGCAAAGAAAAGATGGGCGAGGCTACCTGGAATATTAGAAACAGCAGATGCCAAAATAAATATAAATGCATGCAGAGAAACTTGCTATGGGGACACAAGAGCAGGAAAGCCGTGCGTGAGGCAGGTGGCTGTGCTGGTGAGCTTTCTGGGTGGTTATCTATTTGAGCCTAGTGGTAGGATATAATACAGTTGATTCTCCTTTTTCCTACAGGATAAAAGCTCGATCAGGAAATGAAACCAAGATGATGGGCGGATGCGGTGTTGCCCACGGACAGGTCTCTGGAGCCAAGGACAGCAGCCACAGGAGGGCAGAGACGCCAAAGGCGGGAACCCAGACGCTAAGAGAGACGTGTGCTGGCCATCAGCAGTGCGTCTTGCCTGAGCTCTTAGAGAACGCGTTTCACTCAGTGGCCCAGGACCTAGAGAGAAAGGCCCACTCCTTCTGGCCCAGCACTCTGGCCAGCAGGTCTCTTCAGAACCAGATGACTTAGCTTGCACACCGCTGCCTGCACAGATCGAGACCCTGGGGAGGTCTCGACTTCTCCCCAAAGCTGTCAGAGCCTTTCTTCCAGATCCGGCCTTTCTGAAAGGAAAGGAACTCTGCTCGACATAGACACGATGCCCAGCGATGGTCTGTCACCGTGCGGGTGGACGCCGCCCCAGAGGCACCCGCTTTGGAACCCGCTACCCTGGGTCCTCCCCTGCGTCGAGCACCACCGCGCCACAGGGCATTCCACGAGAAGAATGTCTGTTAAGAACATGGTATTGAAGCCGAGTGTGGTGGCGCACGCTTGTCATCCCAGCATTTGGGAGGCTGAGACCAGAGAATCGCGGTTCGCGGACAGCCTCAGCTACTTAGTGAGGCCCTCTGCAACTCAGTGAGACCCTGTTTCAAAAATAAAGAATAAAAAATTGGGCAGGGGGTGTAGGTCGGAGGTTGAATGCCCCTGGGTTCCATCCCCAGACCCGCAAAAAAAAAAAAAAAGAACACGGTATTGATTTCCTTCCAGAGTTGAAAGCTAGTGGCAGTTTCTTTTTTCTTTCTTTTTTTTTTTTTTTTTGCGGGTCTGGGGGTGGAACCCAGAAGCATTCAACCTCCGAGCTATACCCCCTGCCCTATTTTTTATTCTTTATTTTGAAACCGGGTCTCACTGAGTTGCAGAGGGCCTCACTAAGTAGCTGAGGCTGTCCGCGAACCATGATCCTCCAGTCTCAGCCTCCCAAATGCTGGGATTACAAGTGTGCACCACCACGCCCGGCTTAGTGGCAGTTTCTGACTTGATCGTTTTTGTCTAAAATAACAGAGTCTTTGCGTTCATTTGGAGAGTGGAAGGAAATCGGGGGCCTCGCTACCTCAGGAATGGCCCCTTGGGTTGGCTTTTGCTGAACACAGACCAAGCAGCCATCGCTCTCTCCTGCCGGGCCAGCGCTACCTTATTTGCTGGGAAGCAATAAAGAGGTAATATCCAGGTCCAAAATTTCCAAGCATATGGGCATAGTCAGTGAGCATATTAAAAAATATCCCGATACAAAAATAATGTGCAAAGAGATTAGGCTTTATAACCCCCCGGTCTCTACTAGCGGATGTTTATAACCACACTCATTGCGACAAATGTGTGCTCAGAGACCCGCTCCACAATACATTCAAAGAACACATCCGTGGGGCCTTCGGGAAGACTCTGTGCTCAGAGTTTCTGCTTATGCAAACAGAACATCAGGCAATTGTTCATCAGCTCCATCAGAGAGACAGACTTTCACTTGCACCACACCTGCTGAGGCTGGCCTCCCGGGCCACCGGGTTGGACCAGGACTTAGGGCCCGATGTGGGAAGCTTGCAGGAAGCCACCGGACAGAGAAAGCACGGCGAGAGGTACGACCAAGTTCACACTGCGCCTTTCCAAGGACACTCCCTCTCCTCCGTGCGGCAGGCAGTCGCGGGCCTGGCACCCTGCAGCAGAGTTAGGAGCCAGCTTCCCCAGCTCAGGCTGCTCCGTGACACAGCTTGCTGAGATGCGAAAACGTATGATCGTGAGCATGTTGCGGGTATATTTCTACGTTGTTACTCCACTAGCCTGAAAAAGGCTGAAGGGCCTCGCTTCGCAATCGTGGATTTCTGACCCGGTTCTGCTCAAACCTCATCTGCGCACATCCTGACGAGCTCTGGTAATGACGCCGTCGGGCAATGGGCCCTGACTTTCATCTGGTGAATGGGCCGGGTGTTGGCAGAGTGACATAGATCCTGTATTGTGCTTACTGTGTAAGTGTTAGGATGAGGACAAGTGTAAGGGTTTTTATTAGTGTTTATTAGGGTTTTTATTCGGGTAACATTTTGGTTTGAGTGTTGGCTTTGGTTAGAGTTAAGGTTAGGCTTAGGATTGGGTTTAGAAAAAAAAAGAAAAATATAAACATTAGCCTCACCATTAATATTTCTCTTTCCAGAGCACGCCACAGGGTAGATTAGCAAAGAGAACTGCTTTTATCTTGAAGGTGGAACTCTAGTTGTCCACGTGATGAGTTAAGGCAGAGCGCACCTGTGGCCATCCCATAGTAACTACTTGATAGAACCATTGCAGAAAGCTTTACACTGAGCCTGAGTGTGAAAATCACCTCTCAGCGAAGAGCTCACACACACGAACATTATGGGGGCAGTTTAACAGTTGACAATCCTATGGTTTAATCCCTATGGCAGAAACAGAATCACAAATCTCAGCAAATTCACACACACACACACACACACACACACACACACACACAGGAAAAGAATTTGTAATATTTTCACATTTTCAAATAAAAGCAGGACCACCAGCTACACAACAAAGTAACAACTGTACAGGGAGACACACGGGTAGGCCTGACTGCAGTAATCCCGGGAGACACACGGGTAGGCACGACCGCAGTAATCCCGGGATTCTTCAGATAATGAGATAAGTCTGCACTATAACAGTGCAAATTACAAATAGCCCAGGTGTGATGTGATGAGGCTGGTTATGAGAAATAACCTTTTAAAGAAAAGAAGCACACCAAGGCGGGGTAACCATAGAAGCTGTAAGACAAAGTGTATAGTTATCACACGGTACACTGGGATCTCTACACGGCTTATGACTATAACCACAAGAGAGACTTCCACGCATGAACATAACGATGATTTGATCTGGATAGGGCTGGGGTTATCACTACCAACCTCACTAACGTGCGTGGGGAGGGAGAAGACGGAGCAGTTGGGATCCAGAGGAAAACACACCAATGTTGTACAATTGCAATGTGCCAATAAGACTGTTAAAAAACATTACAAATTAAAAATATGCTCCTTGGTTTGTAAGTGATCCGAAAGATACTGGATTTTATCATGATTATAAAGAGATGCTTACCTAAAACTGCAGAGAGCTATACAAGTTTGGTATCACTTAGTGGGAAACAAAATAAGAACTACCTTTCATATAATGGTTCACTGAATTAAGTCATTCACGAAGCATTTGTATTAATTAAAACTATTTTATTTTCTCAAAATAAAAATAGTAAGCTGGGATGGTGGCACACACTTGTAATCCCAGCATTTGGGAGGCTGAGACAGGAGGATCGTGGTTTATGGACAGCCTCAGCTAATACTTAGTGAGGCCTTTGCAGCTCAATGAGACCCTTTTTGAAAAATAAAGAATAAAAAATAAGGCTGGGGGTGTAGCTCGGAGGTAGAATGCCCCTGGGTTCCATCCCCAGACCCACACACATAAAAAAAAAATAGAAAATAGTTGAGTTAATAAACTAGTGAATAATAAGTACAAACAGAACAGTCTTGGTACGAATTAGAACTAGGTAAAATTTTAAGGCTTTTTTTTCTTAGTGTACAATAAAAGTATTTTGCTATACAGAATCATTACTAGTTTATTAAAATTTATGTAAAATATTCAACATCTTTATGAAGAATGACAGTCATTAATGAAAACAAAAAGAACATCTTTAAAAATGTCAATTTTTCCTCACATAGATAAGAAAATACTCTGTAAACATGTGCTCGAGCACCTGTGTGTGGATACACACACACACACACACACATATACAGACATATAATATACACAACAAGTAAGAATTATCATTTGGAGTAGGTTTGCCATCTAAATTACAAATAGCTGGGCGTGGTGGCACACATCTGAAATCCCAGAACGTGGGAGGCTGACACAGGAGGATCGCAGGTTATAGGACATCTAAGCAAGTAGTGAGATTCTCTCAAAAACCTAGTGAGACCCTGTCTCAAAATAAAAATAAAATATAGGGCTGGGGTGGTAGCTCAGAGGTACAATGCCCCAGGATTCATTCCCCAGTTACCACACATACAAAAAAAAATTAAAATTTTCACTTATTTCCAAGGGCATAGATAAGCAACAAAACATAAAATAGTAAAAGTTTCTGCGCTTTGCTAACAACCTATGATAACGAAGCATATAACATTGAACACACCATGGGTCCCTTTAAGAGTGAGAACCCTTGTTTCAGCAATCCAATGTGTCACGGCCCCAATATGAATTCCATGTTCATATTGGGGTGGCAATTTAAAGATTTGGAACCGGCTAGAAATAATTTTGATGCCAACGAATCTTGTGAAGAGTGGCTTTTGGTATATTGATGATGGTTTCCTGTGGTAGACCGCTTGACACTTCTGCTCAAAGTTTGCTCTCGTGTACCCACCCTGGCCCTGAGCGCTGCGCCCATCACACCCACCGGGCTCTTGTGGGTTTGGAATTGAAAAGTGCGACTGCTCGAGCCAAGAACGTGCCCGCTTCCCTCGTGAAGTTTCAGAAACGATGTTTCTGTCTTAGCACAAGCGGAGCCTCGTCCTTCTCCTTAGTCTTGGGTCTGTTTTATTTCCCCATCTTTAGCAACGGGGAGCTCAACAGGATAGAACAGACGAGCCTCCCAGCCTGGGGCTCCAAGGGCGGCCAAGGCCGCTCCACCAGCTCACGGAGGAGCCGGTCCGGTGTGGGCTGGGGTGGCTCACGGGGCTGGGAGAGGCCTCAACTCCCTGCAGGGGCAGAGGCTTTCTCCAAGGGTAAAGGACGCCCCTTTGCTTCAGGCTAGTTTTGAACTGGAGTTACACTATCGGGTTTGCCAATGAATACATTATAAAGAATGACAGTCTTATACCGGTGTGGTGGCGCACGCTTGTAATCCCTGCACTTGGGAGGTGGAGACAGGAGGATCGTGCAGGTTCAAAGCCAGCCTATCTGGCTTAAGAGACCTTGTTTCCAAAAATTAAAAAAAAAAAAAGTATAAACTAGGTCTGGGAGTGTAGCCCAGAGGTAGAAGGGCTTCCAGGAACCCCAGTACCACCAAGTAATAATAATAATAGTAATAATAATAATAATAATAATAATAATAATAAATAAGAGAAAAAAAGAATGACAGTCTTAAAAAAAAAGAACACAAAAGAACACCATTTTCTCAAATTTTCCAGGTGTGGCAGAGGCAAGGTAGAGTGGCAGGGCAACTGTTCACTGTGATTGGCTCGTCAATTAAAGCAGGAAAACCCCTATATGGGTAAGAAGAGCTATTTTAAAAGTCAGGAACCGGGTATGGGTGTGTACACTGGGGTGTGTAACCCCAGTACTTGGGAAGCTGAGACAGAAGGATGGTAGGTTTGAGGCCAGCCTCAGCACCGGAGAGAGATCCTTAGTTTCAAAATTTAAAAAAAAAATTTTTTTTTTTTGAAGAGCTGGGATTATAACTCAGAGTAGAAAGCTCCTGGGTTCAATCCCCAGTACCAAACATAAATCAGGAACAATAAAATGGAGAAAAGGGTCGATTTTGTTTTTTAAAGACAACTGGGAGAAAAAAAAAATTGGGGAAGAAGGGAGTCACAGTGCAGTACGTCAATTTCCTACCTGAAGGACTAAGCTCCATTCAGTCACCACCAACCCAGGATGGTGAGGCTTCAGCAGCATGGCCATTAAAGGCTCCATCATCCCATCTAGCAAAGGCCGGAGCCCGCAAGGCTTCCTGTGGCCAACACTGGATTCCCGTGAAGTTTAGGCAGCGCTGTACTGATGTGCGCAGCCTGCAATTTAGTGCCCCTAAAGGCAGTGCTCAGTCCTGCTCACGGCCGACCTCTGGGCTGACAACGCGGCTCCCCAGCTATGTCCAGTATCTCAAGGCGGATTTGAAGCAACTCTCCGCTTTACTTGGGTCTCACCTGGCACTCTGCGAGGAACCAGTTGCTTCCCCTCCTCCTCTTACTGAACTTGGAGGAGAATTGGCCCCAATTATGGAGCAAAGGAAATTTTCTGGGCTTCTGCTCATCTAAAGACCTTTTGTGCCACAAATCAGCTCCCTCGGGCCCAAGCATTATTTCGAACAAAGGCCCACGAGCAGGTGCATTCCATACTGCTAGGGTTGAGAGAGGCTATGTTCAACTTAGATGCACTAAAATGGGCTCCTTGCACCGGCATTCGGCAGCACCCCGCCCCGCGCGTGGAGTAATCGGCTGGGAGACTTCTCTGCCGCACATCTGGTTATGCTTTGTGTGTGAATGTTTCTAACAAGCAGGACAATTTTGTCTGCGATGGTCTAAGCTGTACACAGAGCTTGCAGATGGGTGTGTGGCTCCTTTAAAGCTAAAGTGATCATTGCAAACCAGCCCGAGGAATGAGATCACACTCTCATCCGTTCCAAGCCTGGCGACCTTGCATGGTCAGAAGACAGGCGGGAAGAGAGAGAGTGTCCAACACACTCCAAGCTCTTTCTGTCAAATGGATAATAAGAAACCCTAGGCCAAGCGGATTTTGAACAACTGCGCAGCTCTCAGGAAGGTCAATGGTGGGAATTGGTCTGAATATTAATTCAGCAAGTAGACTTAGTCGCTGCAAACTCATTTCCATGATCAGAAGAACATCTGCTGCAGGATCGCAATTGTTTGAAGATGGGGGGGGGAGAAAAGAAAAAGGTCCATTTCTGATCCATAATTTGGGAAATTATTCCCCTCCTAGGCAAGAGGCCTGTCATCCAAGTAATTCCCTGCTCACTCGTTACAGGAAACAACAGCACAGGCCAAGCTGTCTGTCTAAAGCTCCGATGCCATTTGGACGCCCAGTCACTTGGCCCCGACCTTTGGTAGTCGAGTTTCCAAATGTACAAAATTCTCTCAAGCATTTTCCCTCTTATGACTTCCTATTAGGTAGGTAGCATAGAACAATAGGTCAACATATTCACTGTCCTCAATTTTAAAAGTCTTATTAAACAACCTTTAAAACAGTTTTAGTTCTCTCAGTGAGAAAGATGAATTTAAACATGTTTTAGCCACCGAGGGTTGTGTGCGTCTGTTACTCTCATATACACCGCGTTATAATGTGAGACTATAATGCACCAGTAAAAGTATTGAAAAGACCCCAACCTTTTTTTTTTTGTGGTACTGGGGTTCCTGGAAACCCTTCTACCTCCGGGCTACACTCCCAGACCAATTTTATATTTTTATTTGGAAACAGAGTCTCTTAAGCCAGCGAGGCTGGCTTCGAACCTGCGCGATCCTCCTGTCTCCGCCTCCCAAGCGCGGGGATTACAAGCGTGCGCCACCACGCCCGGCAACCCCAACTTTTTAATTGAGCAATGCGCTCATTCACCAGGGTACTCAACCTTGGTACTACGGACAGTGGAGCCAGGTTCCCCTCCGCTGAGGGGCCATCCCATGCACAGTAACACACTCAGCAAGTTTGGCCCTACCTGCCTGCTGGATGCCAAGAGCTTCTAATCAGAAATATCTCCAGACATCCAGATATTGCCCAATGTCCATGGGGCAATGAGAGAAGAAAAAAGAGCCCCCCAGTTGGGAAACTAAAACAGAAAGCCCTGAACTTCCTTAGACTGAGAATAAAGGCTGCCCCTAAGCCGTGCACCTGTGATCCCAGTACTTGAGAAGCTGAGACATGAGAATCACAAAATTGAAGCCAGCCAGCTTCAGCAACTTAGCAAGGGGATTAGTGCCCCTGATTTTGGTCCCCAGTACCAAAAACAAAACAAAACAAGAGATTGCCCTCTTCCTCCGCCGGCTGTCGAAGTCATACTCTCTGCGGGGCAGTCTAGCTAAATCTACTTTTACTTCTATGAATTGTAACTGTTTCTGAGAAAGCAGTGGAGAAGCAATCTAGAAACTTCTCCCCAGTTTGACCAAGCTGAATAAAAGTCATTTTTCCTTTTTTTTTTTAAAGAAAAACTAAAGACTAAAAGTAGTAGGACTGGGTGCAGGCATTTGTGCCCAACAACAGAGTAGACTAACATAATTCTGTCTTGTTGCCACCCTGGGAATGACTTGATTTACTTGATTAGAAAAATAAACAGAACGCCCTGAGAAAATGCCATTGATAGCGGTTCTGCTGCAGAAGGCGGCTGTCTGCGCAGACAGGCAACTCACTGAGCTCGTTTTGTAGAGGTCGGGCCAGCGCTTGATCTCACGGGGCTCTGTACTCCTGAGATCTGGGCTCCCGCCGCCCCCTCGATCTCCATCTTTCTTACCTGAACAAAGAAGGCGAAACTTCCAACCCAGTACTACAAATCCCAACCTCCCTTCTTCTCCTTTTGTGCCCCAAGTTAATCTTCCTCAACCCCAGTATGATCATTAAGGAAAATTAGAAAACTTTAAAGCTTTCTTGCTTTATATAATGCACTGGGGGGATTGGGGATTGGAACCAAAAAGGACTTCAGAGACTTGCGGACTCTAGAACAGTGAACATGTCTACACAGACTTGGAGGGCTTGTTGCAGTACTGATTCCTGGGCCCTCACCCACAGAGGCTCAGACTAGGCGAGTCTGCAGCATGGCACAGGGATGTGTGTTAATATCCAGTTTCCTGATGATGCTAAGATCTGACCTGGGGACCACACCTGGAGAAGCTCTGATCTGCAGCAGAGACACCTGGATCTGCAGAGGCCTCTGCATCAACCAGAGGACTGGCGTCAACCTGTGTGCCTCTGCTCCTCCTCAGCTTGCTCTAAAGTTCTCCTATTAACACAGGGCTTAGTAACTGGCAATCTGCTCCTCGAGGCCGCTTGGTTTACAAGGAAGAAAACAGAAGCCAGGAGAGCCAGGTCACTCAGCCGCTGGACCAACGTCCTTTCTTTTCCAACATTCAACCTTCCATCTAAGTCTCCTGGGGCATTTCTACCTTTAACCTCCACTTCCCTTCAAACAACCAGCCTCCCAGTTCTACTTCAGTGGGGCGATTTATCCTTCCCCAACACACAGGATCTTTTGCATTATTTTGAGTCTTGTCTAACACCACTGTACCATCTATACTATCAAGTCAAAAATCCAGTATAACTAAATCTATCCCCAACGCTCGGCTGGAGCTGGACTCGTCAACCTCACGGGTCTCTCCTCTGCTGCCGTACCTTGTATGCATGGATGGCATGCTGCCGATCTTTACGTTATCTGGAACTCTGCCACCTCCAAGATCCAAGCTCATATACCGTCTCCATGACAACCTTGTAGACTTAGGACCCCTCTCGCTCACTCCCAAGCTCCCAGGACAACACCACTGTTTTCCTGCCCAGGCGTGGGGGGGGGGTCTCCCAGTGTATCCTCTCCAGGACTTAGGGTTCCTTCCCTCTCTGCCATCCCTGCCTTACCAACCTCCACCATAGATTCTCAGACCTCTATGTATTGTTAGTTATGTGAATGTTATCACAATGAGTGGGCTTTCTAATTCCCAGAGTGAGATTTTCCTGCCTTAAGCAGCTTATGAATTTGTCCTTAAACTGACTCATGCTCAAGTTTTCCAAAGAGAGTCTTCAAAATGCCCATCATCTCCAAGTAGAGAATCTGCTGCAATACCTCCGCTCCCAGAGGCATCGGCTCCCCTTGGGGGAAGCGCAGTATCAAGACATGAGCCTGGCACGGAAAACATCGCTCAAGGCTTTGTTCCCGAAAGACCACTGTGGTGGCCGGGAGGATGGGGAGGATGAGCTAGAATAGAGGTGGATGGATACATGAGAGGGACTCAGCACACCAAGAGGGAGGAGGGGAGTGAAGACTGGACAATCAAGAATTATTCCACGCTGTATTTTGTGCCTTCGAGACACAAGTAGACATGCGCTCAACTCCTGTTGGCGCTGATTCTAAGAAAGATCTATCTCTGGAAAAATATTTACTAAACTTAATAAAAATGTGCAGTTGAGAGCAAGAATACTTGTGCTATGTCTTGTCAGAAGGCTAATTAAGCCCATTATAACATGGACAGATGGTGGAACAAGAGAGAAAATGAAATTAGCAGTGATGCAACCCAGACGGAAACGAGGGAAAGGTCAATATGGTAAAGGTCAAAGGAATTTGGCTCCATCCTGTCTCATCTCTGAAGGCGCTGAGGTCATCGCGCGGGGCCTGGCCTGCGGGGAAGCGGCAGGGCTGGCCACGGTGCCGAGGGCAACGCTCACCCAGGGCTGCTCGAAGCTGTAGGTGCGCCTGCGGTCCTCCGCGTCCTCATCCTGCTTGGCCTGCTGAAACTCTTGCCGCAGACGCTGTATCCGGTCATGATTGCTCGGAGTTGATCGGCTGCTGGGAGAGACCAGATGATAATTAAAGACCCTTCAGAAATACCACCTGTGCGGCGCAGTTCCCAGGAAAGCGGGACTTTGCTGGGAGAAGACATCAGGCGAGAGGAAGTGGGTCTTCAAATCAGGGTGCGCACTTAAATATGTTTTCATTTTGTTCTAGGGACTTACACTTCTTACAGTTATTTCCGACAGAGATCTAGGAGGGTGAGCAGTAACTGAGATCAGCATTTTTTCTATTTAAACACTCTTCTTTAAAGACCTCATTGCCTTTCTCTAATTTGGCAAAGTGCTGGCAGTGACGGGTGTTTGGAAAGAACCAGGCGTCAGACCTTAGAGATGCCGGGTCTGACCTGGACCCCTCCGCTTCCTCAGACCAGGGCACTTTATCCTTCTGTTACTGTTTTTAAAGTATATGTATATTAACATATATACACACATATGAATGGAGGTAATAATTTCATTTGTGATAGCATAGTTATAATAACCAAGTTTAGGTGACACCATAAAATGTAGACTTGCGAATTAATTTCAGAATGTCATTACAGGAAATCCCTATCTATGAGTAGTAATCAGAGGTCTGTGCATAAAACACGACTCTCGCAGCGCGAAGGAAAAGCATCTTAGCAAGAAGTTCAGGTGGTTTTCTGACTTAACCACTTAGTTTAGGGGGACGCAACTCTGTTTTTGTACAGCAATGGAGTTTGCTTTACACTTACTTAAAAAGAGTTTATAAGATCTGTGAAGACGGCAGTGCTGTTAAACACACACGTGAGCACATGCACGCGCACACACAAACGCACACAGGTGGAAACTGACTTCTGAAGGAGGGAGGGGTTGTGCAAGGCCTCCCCGTGCCCGGCAGGGAAGTGGGACTGGATCCAGGCTTTCTGGCTCCGGGTCCAGCTCTCACAACCCTGGTGCCATGTGTCACACGTGGTAAGATACACACCAGATTCCAAAGCCCCCACGTTGTAAAATCATACACATTTTAAGAACAGTATTTTTATACGAAGAATACTACAGCCCAGTGACCAAAATCCAGTCACCCTTACATCTTACAGCTTTTCTAGTTGGTTCTGCTCAACAAAGGCACTAGTTCAAACACATCAGGCATATACTGTCTCCCCTGAGGAAACTTGAGACTTCAAGTTTGTGAATTTAAACAAATTTAAATTTGTAATTTTACTGGCGCAGAGGGCAGTGTCCCACCCCCTCACGCTTGTTGGTGAGACTGGGGCGATCGATGCCTTCGTGGATGGACAGAGCATGGCTGGATGGTCCCCTCCTCAGCCCTCCATCCCATCCACACCTCCTTCCCCGGCCGTTCCACTCCCCCTGCCCTCTTCACTTATCTGAAGTCCTTTTTGTTCCCTATTTCCCCTCTACATTCCACATGTAATAGAAGACATATGCCTCTTGACTTCCCGAGACTGGCTGGTTTCAGCACAATACGCTCTACTTCCAACCATTTTCTTGCAAAGGACAATTTGATTCTTCTTTCTGGCCGAGTGGAATTCCATTGTCTGTATCTAACACACGCTCCGTATCCTCTCCTCTCTCGAGTACACCTAGGCTGGCTCCATAATTTGGAATTTGGCTACTATAAATTGTGCTGCTATAAACAAGGATATCGCATGTCATTATAGCATTCTTTAATTCTTTTGGAAAGATACTAAGAAAGTGGCGTAGCTGGGTCATGTGATCAGCCCATTCCTAGTCTTTTGAAAAACATCCACACAAATGCCCAGGGTGGTTGCACTAGTTTGCAGCCCCACCAACGGTGTAGACGGGTTTCTACTTCCCCACGTCCTCACCAGCATGTATCATTGTCTTCATATTCTTGATAATTACCCCAACAAGAGTGAGATGAAATCTCAGTGTGGTTTTAATTTCCATCTCCCTGATTGCTCATGATGTGGAACATTTTTTTCACATGTTTGTTGACCATTTGTATTTCGTCTTTTGGGAAGTGTCTATTTGGATTTCTTTAGGGCAAGAACTCTATCCACCAAGCTGCAGGCAAAATGGAAAACTACGAGCTATTGGGAGGCTCGGGTCTCGTTGGAAACAGTTGCCCTGGTTACGAGAGAGAGAGAGAGAGAGAGAGAGAGAGAGAGAGAGAGAGAGTGTGTCTTTGGTTGGCTGCACTCTCTCCTGGCAGATATAATTTGTGAGAGGTAGCTTGGAAAGAGAAAGACCTCTTCTAGTAAAGTTTGCAAAATTCTTTAGATAAATGTCTATGTATCATTCCACATATTATGAAGAATCTCAAATTAAAAAAAAAATTCTCAAACAGGAGACGTGCACAGAGAGGACGGCAATCAGAGCATCTCCCAGAGTGCACAGGACAGCGACTCATCAGCGTGCACAGGGTGGTCACCCGCACGGCTCCAGAGATTTCATTAGCACTCTGGAGCATCCTGTCAGTACATTCAACTGATTATTTCCTCAGTCAATAAAAGCTTGTCCTCCTTTGCCAATCTTTTGGGCTGATCAGCTTGAGAACATTAAAGGTTAATAAGTCTGTCAAACATGCTGTTTGACAGTGTGTGGTTTCAGTCTACAATGGCTACGGCTTCAAAAGTTCCCCCACACATTGGGGCAGGCAGGTTGGTAGTCTGCCGGCTTTTGAAAAATATATACAGCCTCTTATGTAATTCTAACACATAAGTTTTCAGTAACAGCTGGCCGGTGAAACGTCCAATCTATAAAGTGCCTTACTCGGTGTGAACCTGGGGTGGGGTAGGCGAGAGGCTGGCCAGACTCACACCGCCCAGGGACGGGGAAGTGGGCGCCTTCCATGCCATCACCACTGTCCAGCCGAGCCTGCTGTTCCTAGCGCGTTCCCAGCTTTTCATTTCAAGATGGTGGGAGGCGACTGCCAGAGTATTTTATAAGCCTGACCAGAAATACATTAAGAAGAAGCTGGGCCACATGGCCCCTCCATTCTGAGTCTTTTGAACAACAGCCACACAGATGCTCAGGGTGGCTGTACTTGGTTGGGATCCCGCCAACAGTGTAGAAGAGTTTCTGTTTCCCCGCATCCTCGCCAGCATTTATTGTTGTTTTCCTGATGCTTGCCCTAACGGGAGTGAGATGAAATCTTTGTGTAGTTTTAACTTCATATCCCTGACTGCTTGGGATTATTTCTCTAATTTTTATACAGCAGTGTTTTCTTTTGTTTTGTTTTGGGTACTGGAGACTGAAGCCAAGGTCATTATACCTTCAAGCTACACCCCCACCATTTTTTTTAAATTTGGAAACAGGATCTTGCTTTGTTGCTGAGGCTGGCCTCGAACCTGTGATCCCCCGCCCCAGCCTCCCAAGAACTAGGATTACAGGCCTGCGTCACCATGCCCTGCTGTAGCAAAGTTTCTTTTTTGGGGGGTGGGGTACTAGAGATGCATTCTACCTCCAAGCTATACCCCCAGTCCATTGTTTGAAACAGGGTCTCACTAAGTCGTGGAGGGTCTAAGTAGCTGAAGCTGGCCGTGAACCCCAATCTTCCTGTCTCAGCCTCCCAAGTACTGGGATTAACCACACCCAGCTTGCTGCAAAGTTTTAACGTTACAATTATTAGGTTCATGAAGACCAAGCCCCTGATGAGAACAGCCTCCTACTATCTGTGATTGAGTGAAGTTCATTCTCTCAACAAAGGAAGTGGGCCCAGCGTCTTCATCTTAAATCACAGTGGTCTCGTTCTGGAAGTCACTTTGGCCCTTCCGCAGCTTGGGAGGGAGCTGGGACTCGGCTGCAGCGCTTGAGTGACTGATGATGGCCGCCAGTGCCCCTGGGAGCAGCAGGAGGCCCTCTGAAGCTGGAGTCCTGGCTTCAAGAGACAAAACCTTTACAACGGTTCGGTGGGGCTCCCAAGCCTGTCTAAGCGGGGCCAATCATTCCAACACGGGCTTCTAAGCTCCTGGTGAGCTCCTCTGCTGAGAAAGCCAAAGGAAATCTCACAAGTTCATTGGTGTAGCAGCTGATCCCGGCACAGCCCCATCCACCTAGATTGGATTCAAAGCCAATAGAAAGTTACTGTTTCCTTTCCTTGGTGAAGAATAAAAAATACCATCTAAGTTGACCAGAGGGATGAGTGGGACATTAAAACTCTTAGAGTGTTATTAAAAATGACAATTTCCACATTCCCTGCCTGACCAGGATCTGAAGAGCGATGATGGGGCCTATAGAGATAGCTTTTGTGTAAACAGACACAAAGACAGGTTTAGTTCAACATCAACACCTCGCCTCTCCCTACCCCTGCTCTTTTTTGTGGTATGGTCCTAGGAGTTGAAGCCGGGGGGGGGCATTCTACTTCTGAGCTGTACTCTACCCCTTTCTATTTTTTATGTTCAAATAGGGTCTAAGTTGCTGAAGACCTCATGGAGTTGCAGAAGCTGGTCTCCAGCCTGAGAACCTCTTGTCTCAGCCTCCCAAGAAGGGGGATCACAGGTATGTGCCCCCGTGTCTGACTACTTGTTTTCTTTGCACACTGATCTTTGTAGTTCAACTAGAAGTGTGTGTGTGTGTGTGTGTGTGTGTGTGTGTGTGTGTGTGTGTTAACTAAATAAGAAAGAATGGTTGGGGTTCCATAATGGTCTTTTTTCCTTGATGGGGTTAAGGAAGGGTTCCTTGGATTCCACACTAGAGAGTCCTCACCCAGTGTGCACAGCACCCTATAAGCCAGGAGCTTGAGTCTTTCTCATCAGTAATTAGCATGAGGGTGGGAGCTGCCCCCGAGGGGGCAAAGCACAGCCCTGGGCTTTGTTTAGAACCTGCAGATGACACACCACCTCAGCGTGTGTTCCCACGGAAGCTGAAGTGCCCATGCCAGCCACCCGCAGGCGGGCAGGCCCTGGCCCTCGGCCGCACCCTGCTCCCCGGGCCTGCTAAGCCACACCTCCGTCCTCCACGCAGGGACGCAGGACGGCTTCTCCTGCCTGCACCTGGTCTCGCGCCCCCAGGGCCAGGGTGAAGACGTGGTCATCCTGGCTCTCCTTCGGCTCTTCTCCTCTCATCGGCCTACTCAAAGAGCCAGGAGCCCCAGCAGTCGCGAGCAAGCTTCATCACGGGGGAAAGCCCTGGCGCCTCTGTGGCACTCGACCTGGAAGACGGGCATTCATGGCACTGGCGGAACCGCAGAGACCCCATGACAACAGGGTGATGTGCCTGGTGGAGAGGGGTGTCCCCCAGCTCCAGTGGACTGGTGTCCTGGAGTGACACAGGCCAGGTGTTGTTTTACAAGGTTTTTTTTTCCCTCTTTAAATAGAAGCCACAAATACTGCCCCCACATACCCAATTTAAAATTCAAGTAGCCAGGCGCTGTGGTGCATACCTGTAATCCCAATACAGGGAGGTGGAGACAAGAAGAGACTCTGAGAACTGAACCCAGGGGCATTCTACCTCCAAGCTATGCCATGACCTTATTTTTTGTTTTAAAACAGGGTCAACTGGGCTTGGTGGCACAAACTTGTAATCCCAGTACTTGGGAGGCTGAGACAGGAAGATCACAGGTTCCAAGATACTTGTGAGACCCTCCACAACTTAGTGAGACCTTATTTCAAAATAAAGAATAAAAATAAGGGCTCTAGATACAGCTCAGAAGTAGAATGCCCTTAGGTTCAATCCCCAATTTACAAAAACAACAACACCCCCCAGAAAAACCCCAGGTTCTTCCTAGGTTACTGGAAGTCTTGCTACTTTGACAAGGCTGGTCTTGACCCTGTGGTCCCCCTCTCTCAGCCTCCCAAGTACTGGGATACAGCGTGCACCACATGCCTCGCTACTTCCTGTATTTTTTATTTCTAGGTAAACTGAACAAAGACGGCTCTTGCTGGCGAGCTCGGAGTCCTACTTTATACTCGGCAGATGCTATTTCGCGTGTTGCTTCACCCGGGCTATTGGCCGTTCATGTTTGCTGCATAAACACTCCCAGAAACAGTCCCAGGAAGCAAACACAGTTGGCTGTCCATGTGCAAGGGTTCCGGATCCTTGGATTCAACCGCCCTTGGATGAAGAGTTTTGGGAGGAAAAAAACCCAATTTTGTTCATGTTGAACATGTGTAGACATTTTCCTGTGTCCTAACTCCTTAATAATGCAGAGTAATGACTATTTACATAACAGTGACATTGTATTAGGTATTACAAGTAATCTAGAGATGATTTAAAGCACACGGGAAGTTCCGTGCAAGATATACACAAACACTACAACGTTTTATATAATGGATTTGGGCATTCACAGATTTTGGGGATCAAAGTAGGGACCTGGAGCCAATGCCCTGTGGACGCTGAAGGGCAAATGAGCTAAAATCTGCCTCCTGGGCATCGTCGAGATAGCCCCACATCCTATCTGTCTAGAAACAAACCCGATGCCCTTCATTGCGGGCTTCGGAAAAGCAGACACTGAAAGAGGAATTTGTGATGTGACTGATTAAATCTTTATGGATTAAAAATACTTTAACATTTGCATTTTTAATTATGCAAAAGGAATCTGGGAATCTGGAAGCCAGGGCAGGGCTTTAGGACCCAGGATCCAACAGGAGGGAAGAGCTAACCACTCAAGTTTTTGAAAATAAGGAGGCGCCGTCTGGATGTGTTCTCCTTCTTGTGGGAGAAAGAACCGAATGGAAGGAGGAGGTAGGTGGAGGGAGGGAACGCTGGTGTCCACATCACTCAGAAGGGGAGAGGGCTCCAGTGTCAGGTCCCCCCAAAGAGAAACCGCCAAAGGGAGAGAAGACACACTCGTTCAGAGTTTTCTCTTGCATACCCTCTCCCTTTCTTTTTACTTTTCCAAATTCTACCACTGAGTCAGAGAGACCCAATCCCACTTTGCAGAAGCCTTGCCTAACCACTCTGGTCCACATCCATCTTTTCAATTCTTCTGCAGTGGTCCTCCGACTTGAATTCCGTCTTCCCGCTCACTAGAACCTGCGCATGTGAGTGGTTTTCTGACGCCTGTGTACTGTGATGACTGTTTAACATGAACCACGGTTGTCTGTCTCTTGCTTGTGGTGTAACAAGTGCAGCCGACATCTGCGATGGGCAGGCACCAAGGTGGCGGCCACGGTCCTTGTTTCCTGGTGCTCCTCTAGACCTCTGGGTGTGGCGAGGTCCACGCCAGCTTCTAATCAGGGACAAGGAGGAGAGTCATGGAATGTGTGTGATTACACGTGTGTAATGTGTCGGGAATGTGGTGTCTGTCTTGCTTGTCTCGGAATCTCACAGCTGCTAGAAACAGAGTCCTACCAAGCGCTAGGATTGGAGTGAGGAGGCTGGGCCTTCCCTAGAGGAGCCTCCACCTTAGAACTCAGCCTGGCCGACCCCGATTGCACCCCATGGCACCGTGGGTGGGGGTCCATGCAGTTAAGTCTCCTGCCAGCTAGACCCACGGACACTGTGATGTAACAGATGTGTATTGTTTTAAGCTGCTACACCTGAATTAGTTTGTTAGGCAGCAACAGAGAGCTGATCCCCACTGGTGTGGGTTGTGGCGCCGTGTGTGTCTCAGCTAACAGGAATCGGTGGGTGAGATGCAAAGGTGTTATAAACGTGATCCACGGTCGGTGGCTTCCTCGTGCTCCTCACTTCTACCACGACAAGGAGGTGTGCCTGGTGTAAGGACACCAAACGCACCGGGTGCATGTGAGGCCTTAGGACAAAGCCAGGCCGAGGCAGCTCCACCAGCTCATGCAATCCCAGCCTGTCTGCAGACGGAGGAGCAGAAGAGAAAGCCAGTCACCAGTGGCACTGGATCTGAGGCGGTCTGCTTGCAACGGCACTGCCTCAATAAGCCCCCTAAACTTCCCTCGCTCAGACCCACGTGCACACACAGCAGTGCCACCGGCCGTGTCACCTTAGTGTTGGATGGAGTGTGTATTTGTTAAGCTCAGTGAGATGAACTGGCCTGGAAACACACACGCTTTGCCCACAATCGGAACTGGAGAAATACGTCCTGTTGCAAAAGCAAGCTGGTCAGAAGAGGCCCAAACACAAACAGCCCCAGTCAGGTGCCATGTTTACAAGCGAGTCCTAGCACTAGCACTGACAGGGGAGCCACTCCAAAGCTCTGGCCGGAAAGAAACTGCATCCGGGGTATTCTGGGGCAAGAGATGCCCCTGGAGATGTTAACTGCCAGGTCCTAAGCTACAGACCCCCGCACTGTGAGTCCTGCTGGGCTTCAGTGTGGGGTTAAGAATGCCCGGGGCGCAGGGTGGCTTCTTTTGGTCAACTTCTCCACTACATCTCCTAAGACACCCACTCTGAAAACCTGCCTTCTGATGTCCAGATAGGTGTCTTTGCAGTGTGGCAAAGCATTCTGGCTGGGCAGGTTCTCTGGCAAAACCTAACTCAAGGCCCAGGCCAGGGTCTTTCTTCAGGAGATTAAAGACTTGCTGAGATCTAGGCAGACATATCCCTCTGAGGAGAAAGTCCAGGTTAAAATTTGTTTTCTTTACTTTGGAAGGCTCCGGAAACCCCCAATCTGCAAAAGAACAGGACATAATGGCGGTTTCCATGAGCCACGACAGCTGATACCTGAGCCTTTTCTTTTTTGCTGCATACCTCCCAGTCCCTCTCAATTTTATTCTTTGGCCTAAGTACAGAATTCTCTTCCAAATGCTAGTGAATTTCACACCTGTACCTGGCATCCAATTACTGGCAATGCAAAAGGGGCACGATCCCCTCCCAATTGAAAAACACAGAAGGTCAATTTCTAGCTTCTGTGAGATCCTGGATATGAGGCCGCGCTGGAGGGAGCTTTCTGTGGCTCTCCAGCTCCCCGACAGGCAGGTCTCCCACACACACACCGAGGTGAAGCTCACACGGCGGCTCTGCTGCCCGCCAGCCTCTGCCCAAGGGACTCTGTCTTCTCCCGCTGCTAATACGTCAAGGTCACCTGACTTCTAAAACATCAGTATGGCCACGTCCCAGCATTGAGAAAGACGAAAGGCTGAAGCTTGTGGACTTGATTCCTTTACCAGCAAAGAGTCTATATTCCTGAACCCTGACCTCTTCACGACTCGAGATGCCCTCAGGGACAACCCAACTGCTTTACCCAAGCGTTGAAGGGAAAAGTGTCACCTTGTTGACTTCCTGTGTAGTTGTAGAAATGGAAGGACTAAAGATTCATTCCATTTTGCAAAAAAAGGAAAAGAAGAAAATCAGAACAGGGGGGCATGGTGGCGCACACCTGTAATCCCAGTTTTGGGAAGCTGAGACAGGAGGATCACAGGTTAGAGACCAGCCTCAGCAATTTAGGAAGACCGAGATCCAGTTTCAAGAGAAAATATAAAATGGACTGAGAGCTAGGTGTGGTGGAACACACAGATAATCCCAGTACTTGGGAGGTTGAGACAGGAGGATCACAGCTTCAAGGCCAGCCTCCGCACTTATTGAGGCCCTCTGCAATTAGTGAGACCCTGTTTCAAAATAAAGAATAAAAGAACTGGGGGTATAGCTTGGAGGTATGATGCCCCTGGGTTCAATTCTCAGTACTGCACGGGGGTGGGGATGCTGAAGTTTCAGCTCAGAGGTAGAATGCCCTTGGGTTTAATCCCCAGTACAAAACACACACACACACACACACACACACACACACACACACACACACACACCTATCATACTACTGATAGCATTTAAAAAATTATCTGCTCCTGAGTTATGCACAACAGTGCACTCCTATAATCCCAGTGCTTGGGAGGCTAGGTCAGAGGTTCAAGCCCAGGCTCAGCAAGTTAGCAAGACCCGGTTTCAAAATTAAAAGTAAAATAGGAGCTGGGGGTAGAGCTCAGACGCAGAATGCCTCTGGGTCCGATTTCCAGTACCACAAAACAAAACCCTTCCAAAAGCAGCTCTATTTTTTAAAAACATGTCCACTGGAGAGAAACGTGAGTGGGCTTTCCCTCCCTGCCTCGCACTGGCTCTCCCTACACCTGCCTGGGGGTCCCTCCTTACACCCGCCTGGGGGTCCCTCCTTACACCCGCCTGGGGGTCCCTCCATCGGCATCAGCAGCAAGTCTGGAATCCCTCTATTTCACGGATGTCTCTTGAAGCCGACCTGGGACCTATGAGAGCAAACAGTGACTCTGGGGGACAGACGCGGGCGGCCCCTTCCCCAGCCTCGGGAGCAGGCCACCGCAGTGGCCACCAGCATCCCACGTCATTAAACGGCCCGCTGCGATGTCGCGCACGGCGGACAGAGCTGTAAGCCTTTCAAAACCGACAGACTGTCGGCAAGATAAAGTAGCTACAAAGAAGTTCCTGCACAGGGACGACTGCAGCGTCCTGGGAAGAAATGTTACTGATCTAAAACGGGATCCAGGCCCGGCCCCGGGGACCGACATCACTCCCAGAAGGTAAACAACCTTTTTGCCGCTTCGTATTTTTCTACGCTGATTAGCAATTCCATAATATATTCCTGATCGTGTAATCGCCAGATAAATAGTTTTCATCTACAGATGCCAGGGCAAAGTTCTTAATTGCGGTAAATTAGTGAGCGAACACGGGTTTCTCATTAAGCCATCGCGCCCGTATGTCACGGTGGAGGTTGACACTTGCTTTCCCTCCGGGCACGCAGCTCCGGAGTCTGAGCAGCGAGGCACAGCAGGCCGGGGCCTCCGCCGGCTGCACGTTCTCGGGAGTAAACGGCTGGTCTGAGAGTCTATGAAGAGCTCTACCGGGAAGCCGGGCATGGTGGGCACGCTTGTAATCCACACGCATGGGAGGCAGAGACAGGAGGATCGCGCGGGTTCGAAGCCAGCCACGCGCGCTGGCTTAGGAGACCCTGTTTCCAAATTTTAAAAAATGTAAAAATAGGTCTGAGAGTGTAGTCCAGAGGTAGAAGGGCTTCCAGGAACCCCAGTGCCAAAAAAAAAAAAAAAAAGCTGTACCGGGCTTCTACAGTTTGGCTTCCTTTTTTATTTTATATATATTTTGTGGTCTTGGGGCTGGACCCCAGGGGCTTTCTACCTCCGGGCTATACTTCCAGACCTATTTTATATTTTATTTGGAAACAGGGTCTCACTAAGTTGCTGAGAGCCTCACTAAGTAGCTGAGGCTGGCTTCGAACCTGTGCGATCTCCTGTCTCAGCCTCCCAAGCGCAGGGATGACAGGCATGCCCACTGCTCCCGGCTTTGCTTTCTTAAAAAGAGGCAGTGCTGCATCACGCTTTGAGCCCGCTCGCTCCTTCTGCAGGGTGAAGTCCTGTGGCGCCTCCTCAGGGCATACGGGCTCGCCACCGGTCCCCAGAGAAGGACAAAAGCCTAAATAGCTACTTACTTCATTTTTTACTGGTGCATTGTAATGATGCTTCGTGATCAAGTTCAGAGCGAGAGAGAAGTTTAGAAACTCCCTTGTTGAGTCCCCTGGCTCCCAACAATCTTTCCCTTACACAATATCGAGACTGGCACTGATAATTTCCCGTCTGTCCGTCAGCTGAATTGAAGAGTTTCTTTCCCCAGATCTCTCACTGCACTGGGGTTTCTAAAAGGGAAGGGAAGGATCCCACTGACACTCGGCGCAAAAGCAAACCCTTGAACTTTCAAATGCGATGAGCTTCGCGTAGGCCCCATGGGCCGGGAAGACCAGGGTTTCCATTAGCCTCTCTCAGTTGAGAAGATTTATGAGAATGGGCGACAGGGTTGGGAGGGTCCAACCAGAGATGGATCAATTACCAATCGACCAATAGAAGTGGCTCCTCGAGACCAGGTTTGTTAAATTTTATCAGCAAGCATCTTGGGGTTTTACACTCAAACCACAGGTCATAAATTTGCAGCCAGTCCCCCCATATGCTCACCAAACACCTGAATTCAATTTCTCTTCTGTTTGTGAGCTGGGAATGTGAGCATCACATTAATTATGCATGCAGAGTTAGTTCCTCACAAGGGCAGCTTTTTTGTGTGATGCTGAAGGGTATTTTTAACATCTGATGTTTGGGGAAAGAGGCTTTCTTTCATCTTAGCACTCTTATACTGGTATGTGTCTCTAAATTCCTTCTTCCAAATTTGAGTGCTGACAAAAAAAAATCCTAATTGGTAAATATCTTGTTATGATGCTTCCATTTTTTCTGCAAACAATCCCAGACATTTGTGCTACGGAACGAGTGTTCTTGATATTGATTTTCAGGTTCTTCGACAAACACATCTCTATCTGCGCACCAATCACCTAAAGCCTCCACCGAGGCTACGGCCGTACCCAGGGGTGCTGCGGGTCCCCGCGACATTAGCTGCTTAGGAAATACCGCGTCGCCGTCAGTTTATTTTCACAGTTTTGCTCATCATGGGTAATATGAAGAGAATTATGAGAAACTTATGCAAATCCCAGCGGCACTCACTTTTCTCAGCTGATAAAATTCATTTCCAAATCCTGACACCCATGATTTGTCGTCCATTTCACACCAATTCCAGAACCATAAATCATAACAAATTAAAAACACCCCGCTACGTTCTCAGGGTTGGAGAGGCGTCCGCCAGAACCGCGAATCCCACGCCTGCTTCCGATGACCCATCGCAGGGAGGTCGCGCTCCCCAGCCCGCCGCAGGACTGTCGCCCGGGTCCCTCTGCGGTGTTCTTGGTAACTGGCCTATCATTTCCTAAGCCGCAAAACCGCAGCAGGTCCCCCTCGCCCACTTGATCGCCACCATCACTCTCTCCTATTGGCTTGTCAGTGCTCTCAGGCAGGAGGACAAAGATGTAGCTTAACTCTTCGGGGAGAATTCCTCCAGCGACAGAACACACACTGCACAGATATCTGTAACTTTGGGAGAGCGTGGCGAGGGGCACTGGCTTCTGAGCCCTGGACGGCTTCTTCTGCCTGGTGCCATAAGAACAACCCAAACTGGTTTCTAGCCCACGGGACTGCTATCTTCGCTGTAGTCACACGGACACTGCGAACCCGCTTAACACTCTGCACAGGCGATAAGCTTGGTGAGCCTGAGACCTTGGTCTCGGCTGGCCTCACGTCCACGCATGGGCTCAAGAGAACCTCTTGCCTCATCCTCTCTGGCGGCTGGGACTTGTAGTCCAACTGTGCTTTAGAAAATTAACAATGTGACTTAACAATCTTAGCATGTAAGGAAGAAATCACTTTCTAATAAATGACCTTTGAGGATCCTGAGGGTCTGCTAGCACCTGAAACCTCAGAGAGTGTTGAAAGCTCAACTCAACCTCCTTGTCCCTCGGGCTTCTAGACGCCCAGGAAGCGTCAGGAAGCGCTGCGTAAACCTGCCATAGCTTTAAGCAAGTATATGGCGGGAAAGAAAGGTGCTTTCTAGACGTACCTAGGAACTTAAATGCATTCTAGAATATACCTGTAAAATGCTACTGCCTATAAGAAATCGCATACACCATTTTTCTTGCACAGTGCTAGAACCCCTCGTAATTTGAGGTTAACGTCCAAAGTATACTTTTCAAATATGTGCGATTTTCTTGCACTCTCTAATGACTGGCAAGCACGTGAGGAATCCTAACGGGCTAGCGAGCTGAGCCGCTTATGGACTGTATTATTCATTCGATAAAACCTCAGGGGACACAAAGGTTAGTGGTCGGGATCCAGAGTCAAAGTCTGTGCTTCAAACTAAATCTACGCCTAAGTGTCCGAACAGGCAAACGGAAGCCAGCATTAGTGGTGAAGATCACGATGGGCTAAAAAATAAAGTGTGAATCAGGCAGGAAGATATGGGGGACTTTGCACTCGAGAAACAGTGGAAATTAACTTAGAAAGCCTGATGGATTCTGACGACAACATAAAGTGATTATCATGTTCCTGTTCATATTAGAGAGGTTTTATCATACAAGCATAGAAACTAATTATAGGACCATTATTTTAATTCTTTAATCATGGAATGATTACATAGAATTCAATGCTAACATTTTCTTTGTTTCTGCATTTTCTGTCTTTAATGACAACATAATTGTAAAATGCTATACAAAACTAAACTAGGCTTTCTCTTGCTTTTTTTTTTTTGTACGAAAAAATTTTAGTGCAACCCTGGGCTTAGTTGTAAGTCAGGGCTAAATCCTATATAGTTTCTCTGAAATGACTCAAGCTAAAAACAATGCAACGGGGGTTGCTCTGCCTATAAATTCCATAATAGGCAAACCGAGGCAAAGCAAGAAGATATATATTTATTAACTAGTTTTCTAAAAGCATAGATGTGCTCAAATTACAAGTGTGCATATACTATTGCTTTGAAAACACTTTAAAGATCATTAAAAATATTTTTCTTGATTTTTTTTAGTACTGGGGATTGAACCCAGGGGCATTCTACCTCCGAGCTGCACCCCCAGCCCTTACTCTTACTCTTTATTTTGAAACAGCGTCTCACCGAGTTGTGAAGGGCCTCACTAGTGAGGCTGGCTGCAAACCTGCGATCCTCCTGGCTCAGCCTCCCAAGGACTGAGATGACCCGCGAGCACCACCACGCCCGGCTTTGATTTTTAACATCTATTTAGTTTGTGCTTTTGATTAACTTCATAGTTATTTCTCAATAGTTTCATTTCCATTCATGATTTGGTCAGGTCCCAGCTAACAAGTTACCCATCTGGATGGAGAAAAATCAATGGAATAGAAATGCCAATCAGTCCCACCTCTCATTTTAGACTTACATGGTTTTTGGTTTTTTGCGGTACTGGGGATAGAACTCAGGGGCATTCTACCTCTGAGCTACACCCTCCACCCTGTTTTTTATTCTTTATTTTGAAACAGGATCTGAGTTGCAGAGGGCCTCACTAAGTAGCTGAGGCTGTCCGCGAACTGTGATCCTCCGGTCTCAGCCTACCAAATGCTGGGATTACAAGTGTGCGCCACCACGCTCAGCTAGACTTACAAGAATACTATGAGGGAGGTGCAAAGAAGAACGTGATCAGCTTGCTTTGGAATTACTGGTATGTATCAATCTTTATATATCCACGCAGATCTATTTATATGCAGTCTTCAAAATTAATATATACATATATCTATATATTAGCTACATCTATCTATCTATATGCAGTCTTAAAAAAATTATTTGGAAGCCAGATGTGGTGGTGCACACTTGTAATCCCCGCACTTGGGAGGCGGAGACAGGAAGGTCGCGCAGGTTTGAAGCCAGCCTCACTGGCTTAAGAGACCCTGTTTCCAAATAAAAATATAAAAATAGGTTTGGGAGTGTAGCCCAGAGGTAGAAGAGTTTCCAGGAACCTCAGTACCAAAAAAAAAAAAAATTATTTGGGGGTTCTGAGAATTTAACCCAAGGGCCCCCTCTACTTCCGAGCTACATGTCTGCCCTTTTTATTTTTTATTTGAGACAGGGTCTTGCTAAGTTGCTGAGGCCGGCTTCAGACCTGCAATCCTCCTGTCTCAGCCTCCTAAGTACTGGGATGCCAAGCGTGCGCCACCACGCCCAGTGATTTACTGATATATTTTGAAACCTATGAAACAGATTAACATTTTCGAAGGCAATACTTCCATGTGTTTATGTTTTAAAGTGCCAACTAAAAGGCTTAAGGGCCTTTTACTTCATTTCATCTTGTCTCTCTGACTGCCCAAAGAAACGTTTATGATGTTCAACTCTTTTCTGAGATATTCCTTTTGAACTCAACCTGAGATACTCAGAGTAGATCAGCCATAACTCCTGGTTTGTGATACACTCTTATCAGTGATCCTTCCCTACCTCTCTTTCATTTAGATGGTGATTTTGAATATTGCATTTAGTATAATTGAGTATAAATTATTAATACGAATCCTTTATATAAAACAAAAGCTAAGGATTTCCCGATAGCCCACATTTATCCAAATTCCTCTGGTATCTAGCTGTCTCTAAGTAGCGTGTGTTCACTACCACCTCTGCCACACTTCACGCACATCTGCTGGCTTCCTGTTAGTGCTGTGATGAAGCATTACAGTCCCACTGCAATCCCAGCTCCCACTCCATTCCCATCCCCACATCCCCCCAGCTACTTAGAGCACTACTTAGCTGAAAATGATTTTCCAGCGGGGCGTGGTGGCGCACACCAGCACTCAGGAGGCTGAGACAAGAGGATCCTGATTTGCGGCCAGCCTCAGCTACCACTTAGTGAGGCCCTTTGCAACTCAGTGAGACCCTGTTTCAAAATAAAGAATAAAAAACAGGGCTGGGGGTGTAGCTTGGAGGTAGAATGCCCTGGGTTCCATCCCCAGTACTGCAAAAAACAAAAGAATGAAAATGATTTTTAAGTGCTTACATTACGTATACAAATACTGCCCACTGCTACTTCGAGTGGACCCCATCACACTGCTTTTCTCCTATGATGTTCCTGGTGTTTCTTTTGCTTCATTTTCATAGAACCTGTCTTGAGTTTTTCCACATCTGTAGCCTTATAATACAAATTCCCACACGATCAGAACTATCATATCTCATCAACCCCCATTTTTTTCTGGGCGCCCCACCTGCTCCACCTCAAGCGCCCTTCCTCTGCGCTCCTACACGGATGGGTTTCTTCCTAGTTCTCTGTCTAACACAAGCCCTGTCAGCTCCTTTATCATTACTCTAGAGATTACTAGAGGGCACATATTATAGCTTACCACAAGGAACAAATTGATGTAATAAAATATTTTGTGTGTTTGCGTCCTTAAAATATCTATGCTCATTGAAAGTTTGGCTAGGTTTGGAACTGCAGAGAAAAAGAAATCACACTCCAATGTCTGAAGTTTCGTTCTTGCTTCCAATGTTACTGTGGAGAAATTCAATGATATTCTGATTTCCAATTCTTTATTGCATTTTTATAGGATTGTCTCTTCGTGATGTTTTGAAATTTCTTCACGATGCTGTTCCTCTGTTAAAACTGATTTTGCTAGTTATTAGAATTTAGGCTTCCCAGTTCTAGAGAGATCTCTGGCGTTGTTTCTCTAATGCTCTTTCCCTACATACTCTGTCCTCTACTTCCAGAAACCACTTTAATCTTATGCTGACCCTCTCAGAATAAACTCAATTCTCTTTTCCTTTTCTCCGCAATCTCTCACTCTACACCCTTTGTCTCATGTTTTACTTGTTGGGAAATTTCTCAACCTTATCTACCCAATAGTTTATATTGTCTCTTAATACTGTTATTATATTTATTCTTTTCCAAAGAGCCTTTCAAATTTTCTCAGTAATACTTTCAAATAAATACCTGTTCGTGTGTGGCAATTGTAATATCTTCTCTTATTTCACATTGGGTATTATTTTTAGTTCTTTAGTGATTTTCTTTTTCTTCCTTGTATTTTGTTTCTTCCAAGTTCCTGTTTGAAGTGACTAATTTCAGGTTCTGTCTTCCCTGATGAAGGCGTTCCCCCAGTGTTTAACTGCTTCCCTTTCCTTCTATACGGCAGAGCGAGGTACCAATGCGCAGGTTCGCCACTGTGCGTGGATGGGGTTCCCGGAATGGTGCTCTACCACTGTAGGAAGGCTGGACAGAGGGCCAGGTGTTTGGTTGGAAATTCTCATCAGTGCAAGAGAGTTTTTCTTTGGGGAACCCCAGCTCCGTTTCTTCCAAGGAGAACCCAACAATCTTTGGTGTAGGGCGCAGAGCCCTGGTTCTGCCGTGCTGAGGTCCTCCTGCTGCCATGGCCTGCGTAAAGAAATGAGCCCACTGAGCAAGGCATAATTTCTATCTCTGTTTCTCATTCTCTTTGTTGTTTAGATTGATTTGAGAAGAAAAGAGGAAGAAATGCCTTTACTCTCTCTCTGTTACCGTTGGGCTTTCTAGTCTGTGCCATTCTTAATTCTCAATTATTTTCAAATTAAGTCAAGTATTTTTTCAAGAACATGAATACGGATATAAACTTCAAAAAGATGGCAGGTGTAGTTTCAGTAGCAGGATTGTGTTTACCACCACCCAACACACACTAGGAATTGCTTCCACATGACCTCATTGGAGCATACACGTTAACTTGAAGACTGGGCTGCTAAAGCTTTGAATTTTTAATCTACAAACCTCCACATGTAAATATGATTCTAATACTTTTTTGGCACATTATAATTGCACCTCATAGTGAGGTTTGAAGTGATACAAACACGTGTACACAGATGGCCCTTGGTGTGCTGCCCTGTAGATCCCACCTGCTCCTCTCTCTCTCTCTCTCTCTCTCTCTCTCTCTCTCTCTCTCTCTCTCTTTCCTTCCCTCCCTCTCCTCGTTTCTCTAAATTTCCTTGTTCCCATTTTCTCCCTAGCTTCCACATATGAGAGAAAACATAGGCCCCTTGACGTTCTGAGACTGGCTGGGACCAGCATCCTCTCTAGAACCACCCACTTTCCTGCAAAGGCATCATTTTGCTCTTCTGTGCGACTGAGCAAAACCCCCATGAATACATCGCACCGTTCTGCTGTCCATTCACCTAACACACCTAGGTTGGCCCCACAGTTTGGCTATTTTTACTTGTGCTGCTAGAAACACGGGTGTGCGTGCATCGCTATAGTTTTCTGGCTTGAATTCTTCCAGGAAGATAAAGATAATGAGGAGCAAAAGAGCTGAGTCATATTTTGAAGATTTAGCCAAGTCTTCCAAACTTTTTCTCCCAAGAGCATCTTCTGGTGCTGTACTTAAACTAGGTTTTCTGTCCTTGACATGTGATGAAATTGACTTTGTCTTTAGGTGTTTATTATCCCAGCCTTCTCCCACTGGTCAATGTGATTATTACATGCAGCTTCACTCCTCTGGGTCAGTATTTGTTGGCTTCTGCTCTTAATCTTCCTGCCAAAGAACGACCAGCTCCCTTCAGATGTCGCCAAGTCATCCCACTGCTGATGATGGGGAAGGATGCTTCCTAATTTTCCCATAGCAACGAGCATTGAGATTACAGCTCCAGCCTCCACCACGTCCTACCACACACGAGGTGGTGGGGCCCATTTTCCTAGGAGATACTAGAGCTCTTGTGGCCAATCCACAGGGACCGATAGAAGCAAAGTGAACCCGATACAAGATTCTGAGCCACCACAGTCTTAGAGGAACCTGTTTCTGATCTGACCTAAAAGGTTACAAAAGCCCTTTTTGGTTTCAATCTTTATGTTTGAAAATTCAAGAAAGCCATTAGTGACACTCTGATCTTGAAAAGAAGAAACAATGGATATTATTTCACTTTTGAAAAACATTCTGAAGCCAGACACTTTGACGCATGATTATAATCCCAATACTTTGAAGGCTAAAACAGGAGGATTGCAGGTTCAAGGCCAGCCTCAACAACTTCGCGAGACTGTTTTAAAATAAAAAGTAAAGCCGGGCGTGGTGGCGCACGCTTGTAATCCCTTGGCTTGGGAGGCTGAGACAGGAGGATCGCACGGGTTCAAAGCCAGCCTCAGCTACTTAGTGAGGCTCTCAGCAACTTAGTGAGACCCTGTTTCCCAATAAAATAGAAAATAGGTCTGGGAGTATAGCCCAGAGGTAGAAAGCCTCTAGGTTCCACCCCCAGTACCACATAAATAAATAAATAAATAAATAAGCTATAAAATGATGCTGAATTTTAGACACAGATTGCTTAAAATATAAATAAAACCTTTGGGCCTTTATATGTTGCTCCATGCAGTGAAATTTACATTTCTCCATGTCTAAAATGTTCAGAGGTGAACTAGACACTTTGCTAACTTCAACTTTTCTTAAGAAAAAGTCTCAGCACTACTATCGATTTCAATAAAGATTTGTTGTGTCTAGATGTGGAAAGTTAGATCTGTCCATGAACAGGAAAGGGCTGAGAAGACAGAAGAACCGCCCAGCCAAGTGCCTCTGAATCACGAGTCCATGGATGGCGGTCCCTGGAATTCAGAAGCACATTTCAAAACCAGCCCGGATGCCTGAAGGCCCAGGAAGGCGAGACCATTGCCAGTTCTACCTAAGGACAGAGGAGAAAAGAGGCACCCGTGCAAAGGCAGTGGGAGCCGATGAGCAGACTGTGGTACGGCCTTTCCTGCACAGTGCGTTTCCAACCGATGCCCAAGTACCAGTGTGCAGGGAAGGTAAGCCAAGACCAAACAGAACTAATCACGTGCTCAGCACCATCAGAAGCCCAGAAGGAAGAGGGAGAGATGCTGACAAAGTCACTGACGTAATAGAGACGGGGCACAGACTATGACATCAATCTCAGCAATTTTCCGAGCCAGGCATTCACGCTAAAGAATGACCGTGGGACTGGGAGGGTTGCAGAAAGGAGTGTCGGCGGTCACAGGGAAGCGGTGCCCATCACTGGCCACGGTCTGAGACGCAGACGTCCCGGGCCTCTGCCGACAGGGTCTGCTTCATCTTTCTGCAGAGTGTCATGTCTCCACAGACTGGCACCGATAGCGTCGTTTTGAAACCCTAATAGTGTCTCCCTGGATTTTGGCTGACATTTTGTTTTGACATTATGTTACAATAGGACCTCCGCTGACATTTCATTTTGTCACTCCAATGGGGTTCCTATAGGTTTCTGCTACATTATTTTGCTTTGACATTAAGATGCTATCTGCGCGGTGTGTGCGTGACATTGTCTAGAGAACTTTACGATGAGGGGTAGAGGGGAAGACAGCAGGTACAGAACGTTTAACAAACTTGAAGATGGTTTGATAAACTCAAATTTATATGCTCTGTAATGCACGGGTTGTAGAGTTTCCACCAAGTCCTAGGGTTTACTAGGATTTATTACAATATGGACTCAGTTTAGGAGTTCATGCTCCATCTTTCCAATAAAAGGAGGAACTGTAGTCTTCTATCTACTACCAAGAACTTCAGGGACTTAATCCTCCATCTCTCTGTCGCCAGGATGAGGTTACTGATAAAAAGTAATATAGTCTGGTTTTCTGTGTTGCCAAACTGTAGGAAATACTTATGAAGAAAACAACGAGAATGTCCCACAATTACTGAATGTGAGAAGTCATTGATTTTGACACATTTTTTTTAGATTTCTAAGAAAGAAAAGAAAAGTTGTCTATGGAACTGTCATTGATAATAAGAAGCGCCTCAATATCAGAGATTTCAAATTATGGAAAAATTGAAGCTTAGAATTGATTGAAAATGGTGATGTGTAGCATGTAGCATTTGATAAAACCAACGCTGTCAAAATAGCAGTAAAAGTAATTGTTGATAGTTTGAATGTCTTTAAATAAATCATAGGATAAAAATATGAATCTCTGAGTGTTATAGCTTCAGTGGAGATCACTTGGTAAACACCCTGGGAACGATTCGAAACAAAACGCCACTTTCCCGATTCTCTTTTAGCTTATATATTCAGAGAGTTCTTGAGAGAACATTTCATTTCATTTTCTTGGTACTGGGAATTGAACCCAGGGACGTTCTACCTCTGAGCTATATACTTCCAGCCCTTTTTACTTTGAAATAAGGTCTAAGTTGTCGAGGCTGGCTTCAAACCTGTGGTCCTCTTGTCTCAGTCTCCCAAGTGCTAGGGTTACAGGTGTACAACACTGCCTGGCCCTACAAATACTTCCTGTTCACAATAATATCAAGAATATCGACCCCAAAGGCTACTTACGCCAAGTCTATATTAGTTTAAACTCCCAGGAAAATATCTATGATGGTATATCTTTGGCTTTCGACAAACCCCAGTATGACAGATGGTCCTGATGTGAGCATATCTATGTTTTTTTAAAACTGTATATTATAAAATATTCCAGTTGTTATATAGTTTTTCTTCTACAAAGCATATTTGTGAACAATTATACCTAAAACTCAATTCCAGAAAAAGCATTCCTATACGTGGTCTCATATATTTCCATTTATCTCACAAATACTTGACCATGAGAGAGTTCAGGAGCCTTCCACAGTCCTTCAGTTAAAATGGTCGCTTTGCTACCTGATGTCCCATTTGAGAACATACGCTCAAAATCTTCCCGTGATGTGGCGGAGGAGGACGCATTCTCCAGGGATACATTCCTTCCCCTTTATCACCCGGAAGATTTTGCTATGTCCTTTATACCCTGGCTGCCAGGAAACTCGGAGACAAATGTAACGTTCAACCTCCTGATGCCGCTTTTTATCCTTTTGTGCTATTTTGAACTGGTTTTAATGCTATTTTAGAAAGCAACTAAGGTGGTCGCAACTCATCCCTAGAAGGCCGCTGCGGCCCCTCTCCTGAGTGTGGGGTACAGAGCCGCCATCTTCTCCAAGCCATTTCTTCAGTGTCTTTTAGTAGAAATTGCCCTGGGCCCCACGTGTGTGTGGACGGCTGAGCTGTGGGGAGGGAAGCGTCTCAGCAGGGGCTGCACCTGGCAGGGCCCGTCCTTATCGCCACGGAGGAAGGAGATGTCTATGCAGAGATGGGCATGCGCGGCCACAGCTCGGGATGGAAAGGATTCTCAAAGACATGGCTTTGAAGGAGGTGTGTGTGTGTGTGTGTGTGTGTGTGTGTGTGCGCGCGCACACGCATGAGTGTATGTGCGTGTCCTAAGCACTCAGAGTAGAAGAGCTGACAGAGCACAAGAAGAACAGGACGAGGGCCTCCTGCCAGGCACAAATACTCTTTTCAACAAAGGACTGTAGCTGTCACATCCAAGCCCTAGTCAAAAGGGCGTCTAGGTGGCTGACGCTGCAGGCACCCTGGGACATGAGATGCCTTGGGTGTGGACACGTGCCAGGAGGCCCGCGGGGCTCCCACAGGGTGAGGCAGGAGGCTGGGACACAAACCTCCTGTCCCCCGAGCTGCGTTGTGGGGCCAGGGCACCTGGACAGCCCTGGGGGCGTCTGCCTTGCTGGTTAGCAAGAAGAACATCCTTGGGGGCTGGTGACCCAATTCCTTTTATGAGCACTACGATGTCACTAATCAAAAGAAACTTGAAAGTAAATTAAAATTTTGTTCAAGCTAAATATGACAGCTATGGTGCGTTACTGCCACAATCATCCTTTCCAAGGCTCGGAGATTAAGCTCCTGTTTCCTTGTTAGATGAAGTCCTGCTATCAAGGATGCTCTTGGCTCACTTTAGAGCTTGGATTACTCTTCTCACGAAAAGAACAAAGGAGACAGTGAGTTTGTACCCTGTCTTGACCAGGGCTGTGGTTTACTATCATCTCAGCCTTTCTTTGTAGATGAAATATTTAGTTCATATGGTTTCAAACATCATTATAAAAAGGTTATTTTTTAAAAGCTAAGTGGACACCTTCATTTGGCTTAAACATTTCCAAAATAATTACTTCAATGTACTTAGACATTTCCAAAATAAGGCTGTACATAATTATTAAAAAGCTGAAGAGGCTGTCTATGTTCATTGTGCACACGGCTGGGGGCGCCTTTGAGACCACACACAAATGCGACCCATCAATGATGGTCCGTTGAAGACACATTGCTCAGGTCTGGCCACCTCATAGCTGGTGCCATAAAGGCTTGGAAAGCTGAGGTTTAAAAACTCCAGGCATCCTCTGCTTTTTACCACAATGTGATCTCAGGAGCCACGTTCTAAAGTGGACATTCGCTGGAGGTGGTGGCGCACGCTTGTAATCCCTGCGCTTGGGAGGTAGAGACAGGAGGATTGCACTGGTTCAAAGCCAGCCTTGCTGGCTTAAGAGATCCTGTTTCCAAATAAAAAATATATAAAAATAGGTCTGGGAGTGTAACCCGGATGTAGAAGGGTTTCCAGGAACCCCTGTACCACCAAAAAAAAAAAAAAAAAGAAAGAAAGACAGACAGACAGACAGACATTCGATTTTCCCGTAGGAGCGAGGCTGCCAGTGGAGGCCGTGTTTCTCACCAAGGACTTGGCTGGAAGACCCAGCAGCAATGGGTCCAGAACCAGAGATGTAGTAACTTTAAATCTTTATAGTAATGTCAATGGTAGAAGTCGACTTCAAATACCATAAAAACGGATTTAAATTTATTCTCTGTGTTACTTCCACAGGAGAACCCAGAGTCTCCTGCACGGCATGTGCACAGCAGGTACACATACATCATTCAGGAAGTTTAGACGTTTGGCATTAAATGAACATGCTGATGAAAACATGCCTAAATTACTTAAGATATCATAACACTTTTGTACTTTTGCCTTTAAAATATCTAATATGGGTTTACAGAGAAGGTAGACCACATTTCCTGAAGAAGAAGAAGAAGAAGAAGAAGAAGAAGAAGAAGAAGAAGAAGAAGAAGAAGAAGAAGAAGAAGATCTTCTCATTAAACCCATTACAATTGTACCCTGGAGACCCAATGTACTTTTTATGTGACTTTTCACAGGCTCTTTCTTTTACTTTGGAAAAATTTCCTTGCAGCTAGTAGAGAGTTTCAAAACAACATTCCATATACTTTAGGACTATTCCAAAATATTAGCGCCAAGAGACCACAGATTTTTCAATTAAGTTTCTGAGTGTGTGTTGATCTCTAGGATGGCATTTAGTATTTTATTAAAATGCCATTAAAAACAAAACCTGGCTTTTGAAAAGGGAATATTCAATCACTTCCCAGATAATTGGCATAATTGGCAGAGAACGTGTCCAATCAATACTCACACCATGTGTCTTCCTGTCCTCTTGCCCGGCTCCGGTCACTAATGGCACTGTGTGTTAGGTTCCAGGCAGTGGGGTGAGGTATCGGTGTTAAGTACATGGTGTGGGGTCAAGACTGGCAGCTCAGACAGGCTCCTAGGCTCAAGGCCCTTCCCCAGGATCCCAGGGCCATGCGCTCACCATGGAAGCACATCTACTCCAGCTGTGAGGACCAGCCCTCACTCTATTGGTGAGGATGCCGGGGCCCGGGTCCCTGGCCAGGCCCCCACCCTCACTCATCTCCCAACACCGCTGTGAATGTCTTCCAGAAGCTCAGGAACTGGGGCGGGGGGCTTCCTAATCTGTGCCATATTTCAATCCGGGAAGACCTCTCTAACCCACACATAGAAAAGTCTCAATTCAGACAGGAAGAAAAAGCAGCCATTTTAATTCAGTTCCCCTAAAAGCAAGTGAATTTTAGGTAACTCCATCGTCCAGACTGTGTCTTTTATCAGTAGTAGGTTTAATTTAAATTTTTGTAGGGAAGATGTGCTAAATAATCATCTTAAGTTCGGAGAATTGTAAGCGTCCACTCTGTGATCATACGTGAGACTCCAGACAAACCACCAAGGCAAACCTCCTGGCCCTTCCCTTCCGCAGAGATCAGCGCCCTGCGTCTTACCACGTAACTCGGACCCAGTGACACTGTTTACAGTATCCACTCTAAACGGCTTAGCCTCTGTTCCTGCTTCAGTTACAGCCATTGTGCAATTATGCTTTCAAGAAATAATTAACAGAGGAAAACCATTCCTGCTCCAGCTAGCACTAGGTAGTGAATACCCTTTCTTACCACTAGTGGCACTGAAGTAATTATTTAATGTTAAGGTTCACTTCCTCGGGTGTAAATTTTGGTTTTAGCTGACACTAAAAAGAAACATCGATTTATTGGAGATAAAACTTGTTCTCCAGTAATGGGGCGCCTGCATTCAAAAATTTATTGCGTTTTAATGTTCTCACACACAAAGCAATTAGAGATTTCTGACAAACAGACTCGCCACGGACAGGATGGCTCCTGTTGCAGTGCGCGTGGCCTGTCGGAGACAAAAGTACACGATGAGGCTTCCGCAGAAAGCTCTGCAGAGCTGGGCACGATGGTGCAGGCCTCTGCTCCCAGTGCATGGGAGGCCAGGATGGGAGGCGCGCACGCTCAAAGCCAGGCCCAGCAATTCAGTGAGACCCTCGGCAACTTGGCCAGACCCTGTTTCAAAATCAAAACTCAAAAGGGCTGGGGTGTAGCTTGGAGGTAGAATGTTCCTGGGTCCAATCACAGTACAAAGAGAGGAGAAAGAGGAAGAGGAGGAGGAAGAGGAGGAAGAGAGGAAGGAGGAAGAGGAGGAAGAGGAAGAGGAGGAGACGGAGATAGAGGAAGAGGAGGAAGGTGACAAGGACTCTCTGCAGAAATATCCAATGATAAGGACTCTCTGCAGAAATATCCAATGATAATATATGCTGGACAAATACAAGCAACGCTGTTCCCCCCTAATGGATTCAAATGAAGAGAAAGACTGCCGGTTTCCGTGTCTGAGTCTCCTTGCACCCACATTATAAGCTTTTGTGGAGATGCCAATGCAAAGGATGGAGCCTGTTTGGGCTCTGAGTAAGATACTACAAATAACCCAGGCAGGTGCCGCGGGGTCCTGACGGGCAGGGCGGAGGGCAGATGGGCGAGGGGCTCCGGGGCTTCGGAACATGGCCAGCTGCTCCCTGCTTCCCCGTCGGGTACAGAAGCAGATGCCCCGGTTCCACTTCTCCATGCACAGCACCTCTCAGGCAAAGGGCAGTAAGAGTAGATGGCCCTTCTTCCGCCCCCTGCCCTCTGCTCACACACAATCTATTCGCCATTGCAGTAACTACGTCCAGGTGTGGAGACTTCTGGGTTTGCCTGAGAGTGTTTTTTGTCCTGGTTAATTTGGGAAGATGGAGACTTGAAAACGGCTGGTATGGATTTTTGTGGTTCGTGGCAACAATCGCCACAATTAGAAACGTTCCCATTCAATGGCGGGCACTGCGCAGAGCTCTGCGGAGATGACAGGGGTTTCTCCACTCGGTGCTCAGGGAGCATCATAACGAGAGTCTTAAGTGATGAAGTTAATGTTTGTGCTTTTTGTGAAAACAGGAGGAAGGAGTGGCCATTTTCTTGAGCTGCTGTGGCAGCGACTAGGCCAGGTACGTTTTCACGATCTCTTCAGTTGGAGCTGGGCTTGGCCAAGTCAGGAGGGGCTTGCTCGGGCTGCGAGGTCAGTCGCAGGCGGGCCTAGCAGTAGGTGGCCGAGGAGGCTCCTCTGGGCTGGGTTCTGATGATCCGGAAGCGGATGCTATGGAGGGTCCCACTGAACACGGCAGATAGAGCCCGTCCTTGTAGCCCCGGCTCCCTCTAACCCCCAAGGCAGCACGGGAAGGAAAGGTCTTGAAACTACAAGGATAACAGAGCTGACCGTGACACAGGAAAGATGCACTCTGGATAAGAAGGCACGCTGGGGTAGGGGATGCCCAGGCTTATGCCAGGCGCTCCCCGCAAGGCCAAGCCTCGCCTCTGCGGATCCCCGGGGAGGCTCGGCAACTGGAGGCTCCGGCCGCTGAAGATGGGTGGTGGGATGTGGCAAGAGATTGTCCCTTTGCAATTTTGTTTCTCACTGCCCCCCCTTTAATCTCCAGAAGCTAAGAACCCTTAAAAAGTATGTGTGCCTATATATGCATATACATGATATATGGTGTCTGGTTCCCATGACAACAGCAACAGAGCCTGTGAATGTAACTCAATGGAGAACCGGTGGCCGCTGGGGGCCAGCAGTGGCTCTGCCCCTGGAGCGCAGCATTCTGGGACTTGGAACTCAGTAGGAAGGGGCAGCAGAGCGCAGCTCATTCACAAGGCAGGCCCAGGTGATGAGCTGGGGTCCTGGTGCCAAGGGACCCACGCAGCTGTGTATCTCAGACCAAAGGGTCACTCGGGCCCGTGCCTGCTGCCCACCCTGGAATTGGGGGGAGCTTACAGCTGGAAGAGAGCAAGGCTCCGTGAGGGGCAGGCCTGCGGGCATGAAGCTGGAGGCAGACACATGTCCTTCATAAGTCCTTCATTTTAAAGAACAGCGATCATTTCAAGTTGTCTGATTTGGTCAAACTGAATGAGTTTTTTTTTTATTTCTTAATTTTTGTACTGGGACATTTTACCCTGCCCCTTTTTACTGTTTGTTTGTTTGTTTGTTTGTTTTGTGATATACTGAGGATGGAACCCAGGGGCATTCTACCTCCAAGCTATACCCCCAGCCTTATTTTTTTAGTCCTTTTTTTCTTTCTTTTGAAACAGGGTCTCACTGAGTTGCGAAGGGCCTCACCAAGTAGCTGAAGCTGGCCATGAACCTCGATCCTCCTGTCTCGGCCTCCTGAATGCTGGAATTACAAGCAGGCACCACCACACCCGGCTTACTATTTTGAAGCAAGGTCCCGCTAAGTCGCTGAAGCTGGCCTCAAAGCTGCCTTAGCGGCTCCTGTCCCAGCCCCCCCAAGTCCTGGGATGGCCGGGGCGTGCCACCTCGCCCTTCCCAGAATGAATCGTTTGAAGTCTGTTGGTTGGAACAAAACGGGGAGCAGTGGCGAGGAGTGGACGGGAGGCGTGTCCCTGCAAGGGCTCCTGGGAGAGCTCCGGGTGCAGGTGGCGGTGGCAGCAGGTCAGAGCTCTGCACAGAAGCTCCCACCCACTCTGATGGAGAAGCGACTGGGGCGGGGTGGCGGGCAGAGCTGAGACAGCCTGGAGCCTCCCTGCTCGCACTTCTCGTTAAATCAAACCTGCACCCGGCGCTTATTACATCCCGTATATCTTTGCTCTACATGAATGGGAAACACAGCTCCTGCATACTTAATATCCTTACTATAAATACCTCAGCGAAGGAAAGAGGTGACAGCGAAGGCACCCCCCTCATTTATGCTTGATGGCACCCTCGTGGGGGCAAGAACAGAGGAGGAAAAACATTAGCCCCACAGGATGAATGCAGCCCTAAAAAGCCCGTGCTGAATCATGAACGCGGTTGGTGCATGAGGAGGTTCGGAATGGGTTTAAAAGCAGATTGCAGCCACTCGAAATCCTGAGAACAGCCAGGCCTCCATCTCAGCAGACGGACACCACACAGACAGGCAGGGGTGCTCCCCAGGGCAGAGGTTTCGGCAGAGGAGTGGTGGGACGAGCCAAGGTCCCGAGGAGCCGCCGTTCCTCTGCGGTGTGCTGCGGTTCACCTGTCTCTCCTGCAATGGGGACAAACGCTTTCCGAAAGCGGCGAGCCTGCTGCGTTCACCGGGACCCCCTTTGCCAGACAAAGGAGCCCTTCGCAGACTTGCTGACTGATGGAGGACCTCTGGCCAAGGCTGTCCAGTGGCACGGTCCCTTCTCTGTTTTAATGTTCTTTTACCTGTAGTTAGATTCTGTGTCTGCACCACCCGACATAGAACACCAAGAGAACGTATACCCGGGGAAGGAAACAGACCAAAGGATACCATGTGAGGTGTCACTGCATCTCACCGGCATGCTCCACCGCCATGTGCCACAAAACATTAAAGAGAAAGGAACTTAGCCGGGCACAGTGGCACACACCTACATACATACACAATGGCACACACCTACAATCCCAGGACTTGGGAGGCTGAGACAGGAGGACTGCAGGCTTGAAGACAACCTCAGTAAGTAGTGAGGCCCTCATCAACCTAGGGCGATCCTGTTTCAACATAATAAATAAAAACAGGGCTGCGGATGTAGCTTGGAGGTAGAATGCCTCTGGGTTCAATCCTCAGTAGTACACACATATGTATACACAACAACAACAACAACAACAACAACAACAACAATAAGGAAATACTTAAGGGTAATGTACAATATGTTCCCCATAAACCAGCCAGAAAGGATTGTCTACACTGTAACCCGCAGAGTTCACAAAAAGATTGTCTTGACATTCTCTTACTCATTACTCCTATTTAAAACCTGTGACCAGTATTTGTCTTCTGTAGAGGGTTCCCTGCTCTATGTGTATGTAGAAAAAGGACTACATGTTCATAAATACAAGACTAAAGCAAAGCCCATGGAATAAAAACATTTCTGTGGCCAACGCATTCTAATATTTTCTAATCTGTTCTCTATACTTCTCTCCTCCCCTCCTCGTCTCTTCTGTCTCCTTATCCCTGTTTCCTTCCCCTTCTTCCTCCCTCTCCCTCTCGCCCCCCTTCTCTCTCTCTCTCTCTCTCTCTCTCTCTCTCTCCCCTCTGTCTCTCTCCTCTCCTCTCTGTCCCTCTCTCTCTCTCTCTCCTCTTCTCTCTCTCATACTGGAGATTGAACCTGGAGTCCGCATACAAATTCAGCACATGCTATACCCCAAGCCCCCACATTGCCTTCAAAATGTTGCTGATGCTGACTTAAGACATTCTACTACCCGATGCTGGGTAGTCAACTATGGCTTAAACAGCGTCGTTGGACACTTGCGTGTCTCTATTTCAAGAGAAACGTATTCATATGATTCATATGATTCAAAGGCAAAACAGACTCAAGACCCACAGGGCAGGCCTGTTTCCCATGCGCTGCCCAGCAGAACGTTCTGCCATGGAAGAACCAGTCCACGCCGGATCTGCTGTGGTTGCTACAGAAGGCCCCTGCGCCCTTGAGATGTTCATTCAAGGGAAGAACTTAATGTATTTCATTTTAAGAACCAAAAGCTAGAGAGCCGAGTGCAGCTAGAAGCTTCTGCACTGGACGGCGCAGGCCCTGGACCTACACGAGACGAGAAGGGGCAAAGTGGGAGGCGTGGGGCAGGGCGTGAGCTGCCGGTGCTGGCCATCCCAGCAGCTCTTCTTAACCACAAGGGCTGGATCATGGCATTTGGAATTTGCAGATCTCGAAAGACAAACAGCTTATGGAATCGAACAACCACAGCATTTCAACTGTAGAATTATTTTCCATTGGTGATAAATAATCCCTTTCAAGCCGACTTGTGGCCAAAGGTGTTGCACAGAGCTGCGTAAACTCTGAGGGTGGAGGGGGAGTTCATCGTCAGGTTTTGGGGAGACCTGGGTTCACATTTGGGTCCATCACTTCCTGGCTGCAAGACCAGGAGCAAGTTATAAAGGTTCTTTCTGACCTCCCACAGAGACTCCAGGGCTGGTCTGAACAATAACTGAGTTGGCATAAGAAAGGGGAGCCCTGGGTGCTGTGGTTGATGGGAGGTGAGCACAGTACTTATTCACACCACCCACGGTGTGCACACCCAGGCACAGGTACGATCAACGCTGGCTCCAGCTTGGGACAACCATCAGATCACAAAGGCAGAAAGAGGGCTGCCTTTAGGCATTTGTATCTGTGCAACTCCTACCAGAGATGGGCATAAAAACACTGGAGGAGACAGAAGAAGTGGAAGCGGAAACTGTCCACGTCTTCAAACCCAGGTAGCTACAGAACCACCCACCAGCCTTAGAATTCAGAATGAGCGAAATCAGAAGGGTGTCTGAGCTACAAGACAGTTATGACAAGCTGTTTCCCCGTTCGTGGACCCGCAACAAAGGCAGCAGACACAGGCGTGGCCTGGCCTGTGTGCCAGGCTCCCTTCTCCACACCTGTGCCCATGGCAACCCTGAGAGCTGAGCCGCCGTGCCCTGCGCCCACTTCACTGGCAAAATGACGGAAATGGAAAGATTGGTCACTGTGCAAGATGGACAGCTCGTTGGAGGAAGCAGAGCCGGAATTAAGCCAGAGGGCGACCAATCTTAACCATTTATACAAAAAATGGGCTCCATGTGAGGAGTTATCTTAGCATTTTCATCCCAAACCTTGTCTCTAAAAGAAGATTGCACTGCACATTAAATAACATCAGGGGCACAGTGGTATGGACGAAAAGTTGTAGATGACTAGGGAAGAATAGAATCTTAAAATAACAGACTAGAATATTCTATCAATCTGGAGTTATTTAATATAAGGCACTCAGGTCTTTATATCTTACTAACCCCAAGAAACATTCAAGGGAAATAAATGGCCTAGAACCATAACACACGATTCAGCGACACTCGGACCCAGTGTGGAGAGGGCAGATCATTAAGCACTAAATTTAACACCGGGGACGGCTCTGGCTCACAGAAGTGGTAAGCGCTAGTGACTCGAAAGACTCACTATAGTGAACAAATCACGTACCACGCAGAACTAAGGCGAGTCTCAGAAGTAACGGGAAGACTGGATTCACCATCCTCTAAGGGTTTATCCCCAAACAGGACGTACAGCGGGTGCCATCGGCACGCAGAAGCAATGCAGCTTCAACACAGCTCTGAGCTATGTTTCTTTTCTTCCTTTTTTAAGTGTTAACGGTCGATCGAGGCGTTCTGCAATCAGACCTCACGAAGTGAGTTACTGCTGAGCAAGTCACACCACGTTTCCAGGTTGTTCTCGCCCTGAACTCGATGCAGAGAGGGTCTGACGAGGTAGAGTCTTCTGCGGTGGTTTTATTTATTTCTGAGGTGTTCAAAGCTATTACTGTCCGACGGGAAGAGAGCGGGGACACAGCGGTGTTCATCCCAGACCCATGGTGGGCACACACACCTGGACACTCACAGCAGGCTGCTATAGACCCACTGTACGTAAGCACCCACGCCCGTCAACTTCCTGTGATACTTACCGGAGAAGGAGCGGAGCCCCCTAGGGCCTGATTCCAGTACCTAGGCCCCATCAGCAAGCGAGTTAGCAAGAACCTGCTGTGATGGGCGCACCTGTCATCCCAGTACTTGGGAGGCTGGGACAGGAGGATTGCAGGCTCAAGGCCAGCCTCAGCTACTTAGTGAGGCCCTGTTTCAAAAATTAAAAAAAAATAATGGTGGGGGGAGAGGCTATAGCTTGGAGATAGGAATGCCACCCTGTTCAATTCCCAATGCAAAAATAAAAAGAACGGGAGCAACCTGAGTGAAACTTTGCTGCTGAGAATATTAGGAATGGAGTCGTTCAAATGTGTTCACAGGATAGGAAGACATTACGTAATGCCTCTGGGAGTAAAGAGCTAGACAAAGCTTTGTCACTGGGGTGCAAACACACACGATGTACACACACGTATGTAGTCATGCACACACACACACACACACACACACACACAGAGGCAATTATATATATTTTGCCAGAGCCTCCTCTACCACACACTAGGTACCAGGTAAATACCAGGTCTGCTTCCCTCCCGCACAGAGCTGATGAGGGCCAGGCACAGGCCAGGGCCACCAGGTGGCTTGTCTGAGCTCAGCGGCAGCCCCTCCCGAGTCCCGCCTTCAGGATCCGGTTGTAGGGACACCCCTGCAGCTGGCCTGCCGGCTGGGAGCCACAGGGGCCTCCCCCAGGCTTCTGATGGCTGGGATTAGTCAGCCCTGGTGCCCACGCTCTTGGGGGCTCTGTCAGAGGCAGGCAGGAATCTGAACCCCAGAGTTTCAGAGCTAGACTACTTCCCTAAAAGGCTATTAGGTGCCGAGTGAACGGCTGACAACAGCCAGGAGCCCTTGGTCCCTCGGATCCCAGTGAGGGAGGGTCCGCCTTTCACATTTCTCTATGTTCATTTAGTGCTTTGTGACTATCAGGTTTTGGGTTTGCTTGGCTTTCTACCTCTGAGTCACACTCCCAGCCCTATTTTCTTATTTTTTATTTTGAAACAAGGTCTCACTAAATTGTAGAAGGCCTCACTAAGTAGCTGAGGCTGGCTGTGAACTGTGATCCCCCTGTCTCAGCCTCCCAAATACTGGGATTACAAGCATGTGTACCACCCCCAGCTGTATTTTTTAAATTAATGTATTCTTTTTTCCAGTAGTGAGAATGGAACCCAAGGGCATTCTACCTCTGAGTTATACCCCCAGATCCCATTTCTTTATTCTTTATTTTTGAAACAGGGTCTCACTGAGTTGTAGACGGCCTAAATATCGGAGGCTGGCTGTGAACCTACGCTCCTCCTGTCTCAGCCTCCCCAAGTACTGGGATTACAAACATGTGCCACCATGCTCAGCCCTATTTTTGATTTTGAAACAGGATCTCGCTAAGTTGCTGATGGCCTAAGTTGTTGAAGCTGGTGTCAAACCTGAAATCCTCCATCGCTGCCTCTCAGGATGCGCAGCTGAATTTTTTTTTTTTTAATTCAGAAACAAATGCCAAGCATCTCACCTACAAGGCTGAAGTTAGGGTGTAGGTTCCTTACGTGGAAATTGCTGGAGGCCCTTGTTCTGGATCAGACTCCTGTGTCAGACCCCGACAGGCCAGACAGGACAAGCCAAAATGGACTCACTCTGGTAAAACCACATCGTCATTTTGAAACTCTGAGGAAGCAGAGTCCCAAAGACATCAGATTTTTTTTTTTCATTACTGGGGGTGGGGGGATACACCCCCAGCCCTATTTTTTATTCTTTATTTTGAAACCGAGTCTCACTGAGTTGCAGAGGGCCTCACTAAGTAGCTGAGGCCGGCCGCGATGCAAGTGTTAGCTACCAAGCCTAGCTAAGAGATTAATTTTTTTTTTTTCTCAAAAGAGAAGAATCCAGTCCACGTGAGTCTGTCCCTCCTGTGTTTTTGTTTTTTTCTTTTTTGGTGGTATTGGGGTTCCTGGAAACCCTTCTACCTCTGGGCTACACTCCCAGACCTATTTTTTATATTTTTATTTGGAAACAGGGTCTCTTAAGCCAGTGAGGCTGGCTTCGAGCCTGCGTGATCCTCCTGTCTCCGCCTCCCAAGCGCGGGGATTACAAGCGTGCCCACCACGCCCGGCGTCCCTCCTTTTTTAATCTCAAAAAAGTAACGTAAGGTAACCTGACACTAACCAGTGAATTCTTCGCTATTATTCTGTTTCCGCTTCATAAAACCCATTTTTCTGCCCTTTCCCTGTGGAAGCTCACATTCTGTTTTATAGAACGGAGGAGGCCTGGTTTCATGAATCACAAATAAAAGCCAATTAGATCTGTAGCCTCGTAGGCCAGTCTGTTGTGACTGCCCACTCTGCCTTCAGCTGCGAAAAACAGCTACAGGGTCAGCACTGCAGGATGCCTGGTCTGAGTCCAGAGTTCACAGACCTTTTTCTTTGGGGGATGAGAGACTAGGGATTGAACTCAAGAGCGTTCTGTCTCCAAAGCACACCCAGCCCTATTTTATTTTTTATTTTGAAACTGGGTCTGGCCAAGGTGCTGAGGGTCTGGCTAAGTTACTGAGGCTGTCCTCAAACCTGGGATCCTTCCGTCTAGGCCTCCCAAGTACTGGGATGAGAGGTGTACACCACCAGGCCCAGCTTGCAGACCCTCTTGCTGGAGGATTTCAGTAGGGTCTGATTCTCTGTGGGAGGGTGGCGTGGCTGGGGCAACAGATGAGAATCACAGGTGCTTGGACACGGTGATGGTGGAGGCAGGAGTCCAGAGAGAACCATTGTGCTCTGAAAGAAGGATTCTTAAGACTCCTTCCAAAGGGCTCAAAAACCAGGCACCTGTGGGAAGGAGGGGACCAGGAAGGGCGTAGGAAGCAGGTGTGGGGTTTGGTTTGTTAGTTTACCCAGTTACACTCCCCGTCTTAGTCTATAGAGAGTAAACACAGGTAACTTAACAGTTAACATGCTGCACCGGTTCTCCTGGTGGAAGACAAAGAAGCGCATCCCCATACAGCTTCTGTTTAAAGCAGAAAGATAAGTAGCTGCTCTGCAGAGAGCACAACAGGAGTCGCCAAATAACAAAGAAGAGGGGCGTGAAGGACATTCCTTCTGTCTCAGGTGGACTTTCAAAGGTTATGGGCAAGCCTCCTTCATCTCAAATGGACTTTCTTCACTGAGCCGCACACAGTTAAGCGCATCCAAGCCCAGCCCCGTCCACTGTGCCTGCAGCAGCCGCCCTACCTGGCTTCTGAGCCCACCGCCCCAGCCACGCTGTCGTCTGCGGGAACTAACCCGAGGCGTGTGATTTCAAGTTATCCACTCCCATCACACACTGACAACAGGTGCCTTGTGCAATGTCTCTCCATGCTAGAAAGGAATATGCTAAAGACTTCCATAAAGAACAGCACTTGACCAATTATTCTCTGCAGAACGAGAGAACACAAGACAGCGAGGTTGAGGTCATAGCAGGGGTCTGCACAGGCAGAGACCAGGCTTCCTTTCAGCACAGAAGCACCGCGGCAAATTCCAGCGACAACTGGCACGGGCAGGTTTTATGCTACAGCAAAAAAGCAACACCTAATTTTGATGTGCGTAAACAATCCCAAACTAAGTTGTAGGTAAAAAGCTGTTCTGGGGACCAAGCTTACTGGGCACTGCTGTTCCTTTTCCTCCTAGCTGTCTGCAATGGTGGGTAACTTTTCAAGCTCATCCTCACAAATTCTCTCTGCTCCTGAAGATATGAACTAGGTCTCCATCTGGTCTTCTCTCTTATGAGTTGAATAAATCTCATTCCTTCTTGACCTTCCTCATGCACAAATTCCTCTCATCCACCCCTTCAGAACAGTAGGACTTCCAGCTTTTCCACTTCCTTTTCTATGCAAATACCATTTATTTATTTTTTTGGGGGGATGAGGTACAGGGGATTGAATCCAGGGGGACTGTACCTTTCAGCTATGCCCCCCAGCCCTTTTTATTTTGAAACAGGGTCTTCTAAGTTTCTGAGGCTGGCCTTGAACCTGGGACCCTCCTGTCTCAGCCTCCCAAGTCCTGGGATTGTAGGCATGCACCACTGCACCTGGCTTGGGTCACACTATTTCATGTCTCCCACCTTATAACCCTCACCACCACCACCCTGCCCCATACCTTCCTCTCTACCCCATTCCGATGTGCAATCAGTTTCATCCCCGGGGACCTCCCTCTTCTATCACCCCTTCATTGGTGGTTCATTTATTACCACTTACTAACCTTTCCTTGACCTTCTTATTTAACAGAGTTAAAATGCCAAATTCCACCTCCACTCTTCTCTACCCAGCTTTCTAATCATTGATGCCCCACACCTTGACCCCACTCTGCTGTCTGGAAACCTGGTCAGTTGGCTTTGGTAGCTCCCAATGCAGCATTATTATTATTATTATTATTATTATTATTATTATTATTACTATTATTATTATTAGTAGTAGTAGTAGTAGTAGTAGTACTGGGCATTCACCATTCTACCTCCAAGCTGCACCCCCATCTCCTTCTTTATTTTTCATTTTGAAACACGGTCTCGCTAAGTTGCTGAGGCTGGCCATAACCTGTAATCCTCCTGTCTCAGCTTCCCAATACTGGGATGACAAGCGTGTGCCACCATACCCAGCTACATCTTTTTTAAGAACACAGACAAAAAGCCCAACTCAGAGATCTTTTTCAGCTCTATGTCTAGTTAGGGAAGAGTGGCTGGTGTAATCCACTATCAACATTCTGCATATTTCACCTGAAACCATAATATGTTGGAGTCACTGTTTGCAAAACAAAACCACCACACGATTAAGAGAGTGATCTACGATAACAAAACCAGCGCGACCCATTCATCCGGCAGTAACGGTGTAAACCTGGCACGCCTCTCAAGATTTACACCTGCTACCGCGTCGGGCTCGGTTCTCCTGCTCTCTGAACCTGCTGCTCACAGATCCGCATCTGTGTAGGTCTGAAGCCATGACCTGCCAAGAAAACCTTCCAGTTATCTAGAGCGGCCAATTTTGTATTGTTTGCAAATAATTGTTTACATACGACTTGCCCTCTCCAAAGTGTGACGACCATAAAGTATCGTTAGCCCCAGATTTGTCTGACAGGCTGAGGGTCGCCTGTTGAACATCAACCGCCGTTGCTGCGAAGCTCTACCAGCGGCGGGTGGCAGGCGCGTTCCTGAGCGGTGGGTCACAGTGCCCGCATGCACGCTGGGCTCGCAGCAGCGGCACCTCACCGAAACAAACGGTCTACCCTAGAGACATCTCCCGGTGATGTTCGTGAAAACAGGAAGACCTTTTCATTCTCTAAAGAAACATGAAACATTAAAGAAAATTGGCCAAGAAATTGCTCCCCTGTGGTTAGCAACTGAAAATGCAGAAGTCAGCAATATGTAGGCAAATGAAAAGACCACCTGAAATGAAAGAATAGGCAAATGAAAAGACCACCTGAAATGAAAGAAATAAAAAACACACGGAAGGCAGAACGGGGCGCGGTGGGTGGAGGCTGTCTTTCTGGAGGACTTTTCCTCATAGAGTAGACTTCCTCTACCGCCGTCCTGCAGAATAATCTGTTTACACTTGTACCAGCCTCTAGGTATTGGAAGGTCATTTTGTATGACATTAATTTCATCTTTGTTTTCTAACATAATTATTTTCATGGCAACATATTTAGGTCCTTGGGTACAATGATTGAGTCTCAGTACTAATTGAAATGTCCATTGACCCCGTGTCCCCAAATCATGTACTACCATTAGTGGCAAGGGTTGCCCTTTGCCCTTCCTCTTCCCAGGGTGCAGGCGTGTTGTGTTGAAACATGGGCTTTCTGAGCAAAGGTCACACCACCAGTAATGGCTTGATGTGGGGGTTTTCTTCTTTCTTTCTCTCTCCTTCCCTCCCTCCCTCTCATCCTCTCTCTCTTTCCTTAATGAAAAGGCTGAGTGTTGATGGAACTGTGGCGCGTGAGCTATCTTTGTTTTATAGCTTTGGTATCAGTAGCCAAAATAGAGTTCTGAGAATCATAACTTAAATATTTTATGAAAAATGCTTCCTGAAACAGAAATGTTAATAATTTAAAATATGATAAACTTGACACCAACTTTCAGAAATAGTTATGTAGTGACATTTTTGTATTTGATATGAAAGCTTAGTAGATAATTTCCCCCTGCTGCATACTTTGATTTTAAATGGCCTTATTCCCTCCCCCCTGCTAAATCAGATTAACATAAAACATGTTTTAGCCAACACTAATTTTAAAATAACTTTATAATTTATCTGATTTCTCCTTTCATCCGGAGAACTGAGAACATGTTTATGAGCAATAGCAGCCATCTTGCCAAAGCTGGGTTTTGATGTTAAATATTCAAGCCCACACATTTCTCTGTGGTTCTCTTCAGCCACGCTCTTCCTAAGACACCAGGGGAAATCTCCAGGACGGGCGTGCGTCTTGCAAGTCGTCGCAAGGGCGATGAGATTTGTCCTGACACCGTCTCTCTGCTCGGGGTTCGCTGGCTCCGAGGTAGTTACAGAAAAGAGCATCGATAATCAACAGCTGTGTCCTGATGTTTTGCCAATCTGTGCTCATAAAACATGATGTTTGGTAACATATTTCAAACAGTTTGCCTTTGTCTTTTCAACACCAAAATTCCCACTTCTGTATTTTCTTTCATCCAAGAATTTCTAAATAGTTTGGGGGCATTAATTATGCCACGCGCAATCCTTTCACAGTAATTATTGACGTGGCTGCTGCCCTCATTATCTGTAATACCAACCAACGCACTTCCTCTATTGGACTGCACCATGGAAAGGGACTTAGTGGGACATGCTGTGACACTCCCCAGGGACAGCTGCCTTCTCCACGCACAAAGTGCTCTTCAGATGTACACTGCGGAACTTGCTCTTCCACGCCACGCTTCTCCCTGAATTCTAGCGCTTTCCTGCTACCTTCCGAAGGCTTCTTCTACATCCATACAGACTTTCCCTGTGAGTAGGAATTATGTTTATGGGCTACATTTCTTGATTGATTCAAAGCGAGGTTGGATATGTAGGCAGGAAGTGCGGCTGGTAAGAAATTCCGTGTGGCCGAGAACACAAGGAAGAGCTGGGGACCTTCGCTCTCAAGCAGCCCAAGTGCAGTGCGCAGCGTAGGAACAAGCTCAGACCCCCGGCAGGGACAAAATGGCACCGAGAACAGCTCGGGAGAGGTGGGCGCAGGAGACCGGGAGCAACAACAGACGCTGGATAGCTGGCGATAAATGGGTTCAAAGTTCAAGTCTTAGTTTTCTTTCTTTCTTTCTTTCTTTCTTTCTTTCTTTCTTTCTTTCTTTCTCTCTCTCTCTCTCTCTTTCTTTTTTTCTTTTGTGAGCCTGGGGATGGAGCCCAGGGGCATTCTACCTCCAAGCTATACCCGCAGTCCTATTTTTTATTCTTTTTTATTGAGACAGGGTCTCCCTAAGTTGCACAGGGCTTCACTAAGTAGCTGAGGCTGGCTGGGAACCATGATCCTCCAGTCTCAGCCTCCCAAGTACTGGGATTACAAGCCTGCGCCACCATGCCCAGCTCAAGTCTTAGTTTTATGCACAGACATAATAAGAAGGGTGAAACCCCCGAGGAATCAGACACGAGAGCAGGGAGCCAGGTGGCTAGCTGTTCCTGCTCTCCACTGGGGACCACATGGAGCGAGCCGAGCATTGGGGGATTCAGACTAAAGCCAGGTGATGGCAAGACTTAATTACACAAATAACGGGACAGATTATAGAAGAAAGCTTTGAGAGCCTCACTTGTGGACGTCCTTCCATCTGGGACGCACTTCCTACAGCTTAAAGAATGGGCAAGAGATGGGGCGTACCAACCAGCCGCACGGAGCCACACTGCATTAAGTTACGGGGACCGGACAAAGCCTCTTCATACACACTTGCTGGGGATCCCTTTTATAGTAACAACGGTCACCGTGAGCTGCCGTGTTCCCTCCCGTGGCCTTCCCGGCCCAAAGGGGGCATCTGAGAGGTGTCCAGCAGGAGGAGCCCAGGAGCTCATTACAGCAGTGAGGGCTGGTTCCTCGGGGCATTAGCCCCCTTTGGGCGGGCGTGGGAGTCACCTGCAAAATCCTAACAAATTCCACCCAAGGCTCCTGCTTGCAGTGTGAGACTCCAGCTCTGCAGAGCTAGTTTGGGCTAATCTTTTAGTAACGGGTTTATTCACTGGGCAACTTTATTGAGTAGCTGATCTGAGTTAAGAGGTAGGGATAAAGCTACAGAAAACTGACTGGCTACTCCCGGGGAGAGAGGCACGTGAGCAGTTTAACTATATTCCACTGACTGGGGTAGAGCTCAGCCTGGCATGTGTGGGCAGCACGGGCGGTAGACACTGGCCCTGGACGGAGGGGGGGGGCACGCCTGGCCACGCCGGGTTGATCCTGCGAGCTGGCAATGGGGGATACAGGCCTCCCTCCCAGATAGAGGGCATGGGGGGCTTAAAAGCATTGCCCCTCACCACACAAAAGCGCCATGGGAAAGCCGCCGAGCAGGTCACACCAGCACAGTCACAGTTCAGGCTGGAGCGCCGGCTGCCTTCTGGTGCCAAGGTTGCTTTTTAAAATATTTAAGTAAGACCTTCAGCCTTGATTAGCGCATCTGTCGTATGAATATGTATTTGCTGGCTCCCTGGAAGAGGGTGGTGGGCCAGAATTCAAAAGCCCTTTTAGGTCCCAATGGCTAGTAAGACCCGCAATCAAGCCAAATCATCTTACTTAAACAAACTCGCTAAACTCAGGGATAGCTGTCTAAACAGAAAACAGGATTAATTTTACCCCAGTTGCCTTCCACCATAAACACTCACTCTATCCGTGACATATATTCTCGTGCGTACACACGGACATGTATACAGACGACCCATCAGTCAGAGAGACTTGTCATGTCAAATGCTCGATTTGACAAGCAAGAATTCGAGCTTTTCCCCCAAAGCTAAGAAAAGCTTAATGTATTACAAAAAAAATCCCTGCTTATAAATCAGCTCAAATAAAACACTCAAAGGAAAGATAATCAAGGCTGCTTTTCTTAGTTTACCACCCATTCACGCTTCCCCAGCACTGCACGTGGCGTTTCGCAACATTTCACAGTGATACAGATATAACTTAGAAGAGAGAGAAAAATGCGAATTTTAACTGATGCGACACGCTTTACACATGTCCCCATTTCTTTCCCTCTTCTCTGGTACTGGGGATTGAACCTGGAGGGGGCATTCTACCTCCAAGATACACCCCCAGCCCTTTTTATCTGAACTGTCTAAGTTGCTGGGGCTGGCTTCAAACCTGTGATCCTCCTGCCTCAGCCTCCCAAGTACTGAGATCGCCATGCCTGGTTCTTTTTCTTTTCAATGAGGTTATGCCTGTAGTAACCTACCTTGTCTCTGCCAAAGATCCATAAAACAGCAGCACACAGGCCACCTCCAAGTTCGGAGTCCTGAAGCCAAACCAAGACTTCCAGGGTCTTTCCCCTGACATCCCTCCTTTTCTCTCTTCTCCGTCTTTCTGCCCTTATGAAGGATTTACTAAAAGATGGAGATGTCTTCAGACAGGCAATCACTGTTGTAACGCAACCTTCTGAAGGGTTAAGTGTAAATGAATCAGAAACATGTGGCTTAAATTTCCCCCCAAATTGAATTCATATGGGCTTTGATATGAAAGAGGAAATGGTATTTTCCAAAACATAGCTGGAGTTTTGAAAAACTCCAAGTGCTGGGAAAATGGCTTAGGTATTCAACTTAACTTTTAACGATGGCCAGAAGCACTCATCCATTGCACGATAAAACTTCGTCCTATGAAATAATATGGCATGGTTGGAGAAAACTGCATGCCTGGTGATTAAGCGCCCACCTCCACAGCTGTGTGGGAAGCGCCAACCCAACAGGCTGGGCCTGCGCGCTAGACGCTCGGTGCTCGAGATGCTCCCCACCCGGGGTCGTGCGCGCGCTGCTCAGGGATCGTGTGAAAATGCAGCCCCCGAGCCAGCAGGCCGGGGGGGGTCTGCGACTCAGATTCCGACCCAGGTTCCGAGTGCTCCTGACGCTGCTGGTGCGGAGCCGCGCTGTGGGCAGCAAGGACTGACGTCACGACCCACTGCCACGCCAGTCTCCCCACGCCACCTACTTCAAGCAAGCTGCCTGAGATTCGTATTGGTTTGAAGCCCCCCCCAAAAAAAAGAAAATCTAATCAAAATTACATCAATGAGAATTAAAATTCCCTGCTAAAAAGGTATAGATAATTGCTGTGAAATTTTCATCACAATATCCACTGATTAGAAGTAATGAGTAATGTATTCATTGTTACATAGGAACGATGCGAAAACAAATAAGAAACAGTAAATATTCAACAACTCCAGCGCTGCCCCCCCTAGTCTACTCCAACCGGGCCTCCTTTAGTCTATGTCTTGTAAATCACTTCAGACATCAGAGTTATTGCCTGTTTGGAATTCAAGAGCTTCTTTGCTTACCACATGGCTAATTAGCCAGGAATCACCCGGCCCTCACGCATGTATCAATTCTGTGCAGATGGGTGAATTATGTTTTCAACTAGATCCTAATCCCTGGGACAGCGTGCAGGGGTCTTCTTCCTCAAGTACGCCTCAAAGACCCTCACCATGCTACGAAATAACCGGCTCACCCTGTAGCGCCAGGTAGGAGAGCCGCCAAGCCCAGCGTGGGGTTTCTCAGACCACAGACACGGCCGAAGCCATTCCTACTGTGCTGGTTTCGTGCCCCCCAGGTGGTGGTGAGTCTGTTTCTACTTGCCAAGTAGGGTTGGAGCTGAGGGCAGGGACAAGGTGGAGCTGGGGAAGGGAACACCCCACGTTCTAAGAAAAGATTCAAGGTTACCACAGGCTGCGGGAGGGATCTGAGCCCCTGTCCTGCTCCAGGACGTGAATGAGCACCTTTCTCCTCTATGCGTCATCAGAGAAATCTTGTTGAGATGCAGATTATTTTGCTATTATTTTGCTCGTGGGTCATCTAAAGTATAGAAGCAGCTCGCTTTTATGACCACACACACGCACACACACACACACACACGCATGCATGCACACACGCTAGGAAGTAGTGTGTGTTCAATCTGACCTCTCGGCTGCCACACTGTCATTTCCACTCTTCCTTTTGAAACTGGGGGTGGAAACGCAGGGGCGTTCTACCTCTGGGCTACACCCCAGGCTTTTTTATTTTCTATTTTGAAGCAAGAGTCTCACAAAGTTGTTAAGTCTGGCCTTGAACCTGCGATCCTGCTGTCTCGGCCTTCTCCCAAATGCTGGGATTGCAGGCATGCGCCACAACGCCCAGCCCATTCTCACTTGTCTAACAGTAAAACATATGTTTGACGGTCTCTCTAAGGGCGGGTTTTTCCCAGTTTCCGGAAACCAGTTCACACATGCTGCCACCAAGGAGGCCTTCCTGCCCCTGCCCTTCAGCTCCACAACAGAGCACGGGGCCGAGCCGGACACAATGTCTGCCTTCTCACAGGCAAAGCAAGGAGGTGCCCCAGGGAGCCATGTGCCCTAGAATCTTAGCCATCGCCTTCCATCCCTGCTCTGAGTTTTTCCTGCAGTTGCAGCCCCTGGGCCACATGCTCTTAAAACCAAGGCAGCTGTCCCGAGACTCCCGTCAGGCACAGACAGCAAGAAGTTCCCCGCGCCGGTGCAGTACACGCTGGTCACAAAGGCGACGTCGCAGGCGCTGGGTGGCTGGCTGATCAGCGTCTCTGTCCAGCACATCACTGTCTTAGCTTCTCCTCATCGCACCCCGAATCCCTGACTCACACAACTCAGAGAAGAAAGGGTTATTTGGCTCACAGTTTCAGAGGTTTAGTCCATAGTTGTTCAGCTCCACGGCAGAAAGAGTATGGCCAAGGCAAGCACCTCCACTCATGGAGAGACAGACAGACAGGAGGGCAGGCAGGAAGTACCTAGGGACAGACACAGTCCCCAGGCCACGAGCCACAGCCCTGCCTCTTCTGACCACCCCCACCTGCAGACATCACCACCTAATAAATCCATTCAGATCATACCTGATGAGACCAGCGCCCCACGAAATCACTTCCCTTCTGAACAATTTTGCATTGCCAACACACGAGCCTTCTGGGGACATTCTATATTCAAACCCTAACAGTCACCAAGCCTAATAATGCCTTTTTAGGAAATGTGCTCTATCTTACACATGGCCAACTGGAAACAACTGAAGTGCTATCTGTTCCACTAGAGCTGCGCGAAACAGATTTCTAAAAAGATGTTACTCATCCTGGAAGAATTAGTAACTCAACGCATTAGTCCCATGCAAGGCTGTCTAAGGAAGGCGCAAAAATTTTTCCCTAACTTTTACCAAAGAGATTTGCAATCTCCATGAGAAGAAAGATGGACAGCTGGGCAGCCAAGCAGTTCACAGAACCAAGGACGCTAACGCGAGGCACGCTGCGAAATGGGACCAACTACAGGGAAGAGATGCTTGGGTCACGAGGCTGCAGCCAGGAAACGTGCAGAGGAACAGGAGGGGTGGCATTCCAGATTGGAGACAGAGTCCTGAAACCCCGGAGTGCAGAGTACAGCCAAACGCCGGCTCTGCGTTGACTCAACTCAAAGTTGAGTTGACTGGCTGGTGTGAACAGAAGGATTTCAGGTGAAAACGCAGGCTGTGGATACAGGGAGGAGGTCGTCAGCCCAGAACACGGGCTCCGTCCAGGGAAAGGCTGTTTCGCAAGCAACGCTTCTCAGAATCCTAAGACCCCAGAGACCTTCCCCATCTCGAAGTGACCTAGAACAAATAAATCACGTGGAGCTTAAAATAAATTGATGAGTCAACTAAAATAATTGTGATCATTTTTACATATTTCACTTGATGTTGACCAAAAGGCTGAGAAGGGGTATTTATTAAGCTTCTATATAAAAATGTATTGCAAAAAAGACACTAAAAAGGAAAACTGTCTTTTTAATTATCACAGGAAACACAGCATTAGTTACAAAATTTTCTTTTATGCATAATAAAAAATCACTTCAAAATTAATGTAAAATTCATCACATTTTTAAAGCAATACAATACTAATACATTAGTATTTAACAATACTAATGTTAAAACAATACTAACTCTCGTCTGACACTTGGAGTTCCTGGTCTTTATAATAGGAAAGTTATTATGAGCATCATCATTATTAATTATGTCAATCTGGCTGCATCTCGTTATATGATGAGAACTAATTAAATCAGAGCACGGACCATTATGGGATTTAACTGCACACGCTGAAGAAGAATTGCTTGGCTTCCCCACCAAGTCTTCTTAGATACACAAAATCTACATTAACTTTGTGGGGATTCGAGCACTGAGCAGGGACCACGGATGATGTATTTTTGTCCTTGATGACTCTAAAGAAATACATTAATTTCAGTTTTGCAGCTCATTCAGAAAATTGCCTTGATAACTTGGGAGAGCTCTGTTTATACTTTCTGCTGGTGTGTGTATGTGTGTGAAAGAGAGAGAGAGAGGGAGTGCGCGTGCGCACATGTGCGTGTGCCCACACGTGCAGGGGTATAAATGGAAAGAAACCATGGCAGCTGCCATAAAGAAAATTTAAAACAAACTCAAACCTGCTTCCATATGCCCGCACAGGGCCCCAGAGACTCGACCGTAAACTTGCACATTTAAATTGTCTGAGTGCAGTTTTGGTTCAAAAAGTGCACTAAGCAATTTCATCATCACCACCGCATAAAGTAAAATTTACTTTCACCCAGGGAAAAATATTTCTCAGGCAAGCAATGGGATATTTGATTTAGACATCCAGGGATGAGACAATTGAGAATAGATGGACGTTCTGATCTTTACGGAGTCTAATAAGGACACGACTTTTCCTTGTAGTAGAAGAGAACAGAGCTCAAACAAGAGATAGAGGAAAGAGAGCCTGAAACAATCAATCTTAGGGGATTGAGGATCTTAAAGTAAAATTATATGGACAGTGAATCCGATCCCCACCCACAGATTTATCCAAATCCCCTCACACTGCCACAAAGAAGGAGGGACGCAGCTCCTGCCGCCATGGCCCAGGTCATTCTCTTCTCCACCCCTACGGCAGCTTCCAGCCAGGGTCTCCATCACCATTTAGTCACTGCCCACAATACATCAAATTAGGTGTCATTCAAATATTCAGCAAATGTACTTCTCTGAAACTTCACATTTTTGGACTAAAAGGCATCATTATTCTGAGTTGACGTGATTTTGAAATGAGGTGTATTAATTTTAAAAGGAGGCTATTATCGTGCTACTAAAATCTCTGGGTTTTGTAGGCCTAGGGCGTCTGTGATTGTCACGTCCTTTCCTTGACTTAGAGCCAAAATAATATAAAAAAGGGAGCTGAATCCATTTAATTTTAATTCCAATTAAAAAAATAAAACCTGTCCTGAAATCAAGTGACAGTCATAGACTTCTAAGCCAAAAAGATGCAAAAATGGTATGCAAAAATAATATGCACTGTTATTAAGAAAAATTGAAGCCAGCATAAATAAAAGTGGAGGGCGAAGCGCCAGGAGGTGACAGCTCGGCTCATTAGCAGAAGATCCACTTGTTTACTGAGAGCCGGCCTCAATTAGCTGATGGGGGAGTGGATAATTTGTTTATTGTTTCCTCTAGGAGGAAAGGTTCCTTACGCATTTCCAACCAAAATAAGGGCCCCAGTGGCCTTGGCCTCGTCCCTGGGGCGGCTCCTGCCACCTGTACCCGCCACGGCCCTCCCCGCCTCCCCTCTGCGGTCCACCAGGGGCTTTGGAAGAGGCCTCTACTCTGGGGTTAGGGACTGAGGTGCGGCCATGGCTGCTGGTGCAATCCTCTCTGGGAAACAGTAGCAGAAAGGCGGCCGGCGCCGGAGAAGCCCTGCTAGGAAGGTCAGCCAGTCTTGCATTCACAGCTTTCCCTGGCCCAGGACTGTTCCCAGGAAGTGACTGGCAACTGGTGCCCTTTCGTCTCTTTTGCCCTTTCAAACCCTTCCTCACAGTATGCGTGCGTGCGTGTGTGTGTGTGTGTGTGTGTGTGTGCGAGTGCACTCACGTCTGCGCACGTGTGTACAGGTGCAGGTGTTTGGGTTTAAACTAGATGATTTGCCTTCTCATGGAGGAAACCCAAGCCACTATTTTGCTTTTATTATAAACATTAAGATTTAAGGGGCTCGGTGTATAGCTCAGTGGTATAGCACTTGTCTAGTTTCATCTCAACACGTAAAAAAACAAAAAAAGTAAGGCGTGTGTGTGTGTGTGTGTGTGCGCGCACGTGTGCAGGTGCATTGAAGAAACAAAAATAGCAAAAGGATATATATTTTAAATATACTTCAAATATCTCAAATCGCACTTTACCCAGTAGATGAACAGGCAGTGAAAATTCACAAGCCCTGCGAGCTCGGCCCTGCCCTGTGCCCTCCCAGCGAGGCTCCTGGACTATCATTCTTTGTGCTGCTCATAAACTTGGTCCAGCGCGCTCTGAGAGCTGACGTGTTCATTCATGATCTGACTGAACAAGATACTTAGAGGAATACCTCCCACAGCAATTTGACAAGCACGCCCCAACATTTCAAAACATTTAAGAAACTCTTTTAGACAAAATGAAAGGAAGAAAGAAAAAGAGGGAAGGAAGGAAGGGAAGGAAAGAAGGAAGGAAGGAAGCTGTCCTCTACTTGCTATGATTCGGCCTTGGCTGGGCCGTCCTCTCTCAAGCCTGACCTCTCCTATGGCCCCAACCCCAGACCACTGGGCAATTAGAAGGCAGGCCGGCCTGTGCAGGCTCCTTTCATAGAATGCAAGAACAAGGCCTTCCCTGGAGAGGGAGGAAGCCCTTGGCCAGGCCAGTCTCAGTCCCTTCAAAGGCCGGCGCCTGCGCTGCACACACGGCCCTTCTGGTTCCTGCAGCAGCAGCAGAAGCCGGCGCTGGGTCGCCTGGGCTTTCCCTGTAATCTGTTCCACAGTCCTTCCTCCGCGCAGACTTCTAACCCTTAGCCACTGCAATGACTTCAAGTGTTTCTGACCTTAGGAAGTTATATACACAAAATCCTGAGACGTATTATTAGAATAGCACATAGCCTCAAGTCTACCTATCAAGGTCTGCACAAGTATTTTCTACCAACTCTGTTGTAAACAACAACAAAATAACACACGTGAAGCTTATACGTTGGACCAAAGCATGGTCCATTTTTGGCTGCAAACCTCTGAAGACCGCATTTATGGAGACGGGGGTAAAGATGTATCGTGAATAAGCAGCGCCTTCTCTAATACACTCAACAGTGAGGCCAATAAACCTTTCTCCAAGATAATTACCTAGAGCCGAGCTGGTTTCTGGTTTTCATAACTCTAAGCTCAGCAGGTGGGAACCCTTGAATCTCAGCAACAAAAGATGAATACAGGTCCCAGCGTTCCGGGACGGAGTCACCTGGCCTCAGCGCGCTCCGCTGGACCACAGGAGACACGGTGCCAACTTCTGCTTCTTAAAGCATGACAGTGACTTTTAACGTCTCTGGGTAAGAGAGAAATGCACGGGGGCCAGCATGTTTCTGAAACTCTGAAGTTTATCAGAAGAATCTCTCCTAAGAAACAGAAAGGGTAAGAAACCAACTTCCCGACGTTACTCACGGGATGACTCGACCCCAGGACGTGCGCACTGGCCCTGCCTGCCCGCCGCATCGTAGACACAGTGGACCTGGAGGCACAGAGGCTGGTCTCAAGGCTGGCATTCGCCGCTCCAAAGAGAAACCCCGAGGGGGATGAGGGGGTGCGTCGGCGACGCCCGACCTCATCATTTTAGCTTCCCATGGTGTTTTAGAATGTTACCAGTGTTTTGTAATGATGCACCGTAGTGAGATTCAAAGTCTCTTGGTCCTTTTGTTCCAAACCCCCACACTCCCCCCGGCACACGCTAGTGACATTGGTGTGAGGACCGTCATATATAAGCGGAACCTTATTGGCTGCTTCCTCCTTCAAACCTCCTTTGTTTCCCGTCTCCTCCCCCTCCCCACTATTATACCAGTCTCTTCATTTTTGTAAAATCCCCTGGGATTGAACCCAGGGGCATTCTACCTCTGAGCTACATCACCAGCTCCTTTTAGTTTGGAAACAGGATCTCACCCAGTTGCTGAGGCTGGCCTGGCCTCAAACCTGGGATCCTCGTGTCTCGGCCTCCCAAGTACTGGGTTCACAGGCGTGCACCACCGTGCCCAGCTTGAAGTATCGTTTCTTTCCTAGTTTTCTCTCCAGCTTCCACATAGGGGAGAAAAGCTACGGCCCCCGGCTTTCGGGGCCGGGCTGGCCGCTCAGCGTGACCCTCTCTAGGTCCATCTCCCTTCCTGCAGATGCCACGCCGCTGTCGCGCCCTGGCTGAGTGAAAGTCTACTGTGCGTCTGCGTTGTCTCTATCCATCCGTCTGCCGACAGACACCTGCGCCCGTTCCACACTGGCTCTGTGGGCTGAGCGGCTGCAGACATGGGTATGCGCTATCCCTACAGTATTCTGAGTCTTGGGAAGACGCAGAGCAGCGATGTAGCTGGGTCGCGCGGCGGTTCCATTCTGAGTCTTTTGCGGAACCTCTGAACTGACTTCCACAGGGGCAGTACTGAGCCGCAAACACGGTAACAGAGTGCTACTGAACTCCATAACATCCGCAGAACCTTTCACAGTTTTGACAAGAACCCAAGACATCACTGTAACTATTTTGCTGATGGTGGAATTGAGATTTCAAGAAGTCGACACTAAACGTGGCTGGGACGTGGCAGGAGGGAAGCAGGCGTTGGAGTCGGGTGGGGACTCGGTGTCGCATGCTGAGGCTGGGGGTGCTCGACCACCTCTGCGTTCCCGGAAGCCCAGGCAGCACGCGGGCCCGCCCAAAGGCCTCCCTGCCTCTGGAACTGCGGAAGGATAGGAGGAGAGCCAGGAAAAACACCATGCCGGGGGGGAAAGATGCCATGTTTCTCCCTGCTCTTCGAACACAGAAATAACATGAATTTCGCTGACGGCATGCACATACAGACACACAGAAATGTACACTGTGCTTTCAGATTTATGGTAGGTCACAGAGGCCCAAAGTGGAAGTCTCTATAAATAGCTGGGGTCTGCAGAGGGGCCCTCAGGGGAACATACCGGCCGTAGGACTGCTGCCCCTTCTCCAGATGTTCCCATCAGGTCACCTCTGGATGAGGCTCGCAAGGCAGAGAGCGCGGCTTCCACCACCACAGGAAGGAGAGACAGCCGGGCCTTGCGGTGGGGGCCGAGCCAGCGTCATATGTAAACACACCACTCAAGTATTAATCAAGGTAATCAGAGGAAAACAGCCCAGAAAATCTCTGTAACCGTCCAAGATAAATAAATGTCCCTTCGCTGGGAAGAGTCTCACCTTGACTGGTGCACAGCCTACCTTGAACCTTTCCTTTGACTACCAGGGATTGCACATGCTAAGCTGGACACTCAAGTGGGGCTGTCTAATTCAAACCCAGCAAGCCTGCAGGTGGGCTTAGCAGAGGACAAGACCAGGCGAGGAAAAAAGCCATCACATACTTGCCATCGTCCCCGGGACCGACCCACTTTCCCCTTTCGACAGAGACCAGTGTTCAGCCATGTGCTCGAGGGACACAGAACAGGAGAACCGGCACACAGGTGGGGCACGGGCATGCCTTAGACCCGACTGTGCTTAGCCCCTTCTAATGCAGGACGGCGGAGCTCAGGCAGGCAAGCCCCGGAGAGGCGGGATCCAGGATCAGTGCGGTGCGGCCTCTCTGGGCTCCATGAGCAGCTCCACTGAGGGGGCTGAGTCCTAGGTGGCAAAACGCCCGCTCTATTGGGAGAAAATCCACCTGCCAGGACAGAGGCAAGTTCGAAGGCCTGGGGCAATGGCCAGGGCTTATATACTACTCTGGCTGCTTAACAGTTATGCCTTCCTGTCTTCTATTCTCTTTAGAAATGGGGGTGGGGGCTAGGAGAAGCAACCCATGACTATTACAGAGGCGCCTATGTACCTTTAGTCACTAGAGAAATAAATATCAAAGATACTTAATGCTAGCTGTGTGATGATTTTGCCTCTCTGAGCTTCTGTGTAAGTCAAGGATAATTGCTAATATCTTCATATGCGACAGAGCTGAGAAATACGCACCTGGCATAAAATAGGGGTGTGACATTGCTGTTGACATATAAATACCCCTGGCTTCTACCAGTATCTCTTAAGGAGAACTTTCTCTAGTGGGTTCTGTTTTAACAGGCCATTAACATCTTGAGGTACTTCAAGATAAAGGGCTAAGACCCAAGACAACATCAGACCAATTATAAACCCTGATCTGCCAGAGCTAGACTCTGAACTCTATGGGAAGCTATGATCCAATCAGCAAAAGACTGGCTTGTACACCGCTGCCATTCAAAAATACTTATCTGTATGATGTCCACTTTGCCAGTTAAAAAACATTCATAGGCGAAAACTAAGACTGTCAGATCAGTAGTCGGCCTCAGAAGTTCCCCACCACGCCTTGTCAAGTCTCATGGAAAAAAGAGCCACAGAATCATAAAGCCTGTATGCAAAAGGCACAGGCCCACCCAGCCCGAAGAGTCACATCACTTTAATTCAGAAGGGTTCCCCAAAATGTGTTAAGCAAACACCACTTTCTGCTACTTACAGAGTGTCTTCGTTTCAGAGGAAATCATTAACACTAAGTCAACACTAAGTCTATTGCTGGTGCAGCAACAGGTAGCGGTCCTCTTTGGTACTTGGAGTCGCCCTGAAACTTCCCATGTCAGGAAGCTGCCGCAGGAAACATTGCTTTTGACCTCTCTACAAATGACTGCCTTTCAGAACTCACTAGGGAGGGTACATCTAAAGCTCCCGAGGGAGGCAGGCACACCTCTGCGTTTGAACACCAAGGCTCTCCCCAAGACAAGGGGAAGTGGTGCAGCCTGGTCGGCCACGCAGGGCAAGCTGTGGCCCCGGGGTCAACTGAATGTGTCACATAGGAATCTGGTGAACTGCCTTCGGCTGACCTGACTCTCCCTCCAAATACACAGGCCGGTGAAAAGACAGATGTTTTCAATCTGCCAAGCTAACACTCCTGCACTGCAAACCTGCTGGTAACAGCCTAAAAGAAAGTGTGTGTCTCCCTGGGAGGAGTCCAGCCTCCCCGAGGCCACCCATGGTGCCCCATCCTGACAGCTGGCCCAAGCAGATACATTTTACCACCAATAACATAGTTATGGTTTAGATATGGAATGTGCTTCCAGACAGTTTCTGTGTTGGCAATGAAGAAATGTTCAGAGGTAAATTAATGGAATCAGGGCTCAGGCTTATGAGTGGATGGATCTGTGGATGGATGGATGGATGGATGGATGGATGGATGGATGGATGGATGATGGATGGATGGATGGATGGGACCTACTGGGTGGTAGCTGTAGGCACGTGGTGTGTGGCTGGAGAGGTGGGGTCAGGAGGGGCGTGGCCCTGGGGACTATACATGTCCCTGGCTTCTTCCGATCTCTCTCCTCTCCCCTCCCTAGCTGCCCATAGTGGATTTCCTCTATCACACGCCACCACCATGACGCCTGAAGCTGACCAACTCTGGATGGAATCTCTGCAACCATGAGCTAAATACATCTTCCGTCCTCTAAGTTGTTCTGGTTGGTTATTTTGGATAACTGCCAATTTCACAGCAATGGAAAAGCTGGTGAATACAAGCCTCGTTTCATTCTTTCTCCTACAGTTCAAAAGTACTTGGTTTACTTATTTTTCCCCAAATAAATCTCTTACTACATATTAGTTCATATGGAAGTGACATAAACATGATTTAGCCAAAAGGTATTTAACCATTTATCTGACTTTGTAGTGGACGCATACGTGAGTGAAAGTTAAGACACGTCAGGAATTCCCACACCGTCAGGAATTCCCACACCGTCAGGAATTCCCACACCGTCAGGAATTCCCACACCGTCAGGAATTCCCACACCACTAACTCCTGTGGCTTGAAAAGACCTGGAGAGACGCTGGCTTCTGTACTCACTTACAAGGGGTTGTGTACATTACTTGAATTTTTAGAAAATTGAAAGCAACGGGTGTCTAATTAAGAGAACAACTGTTACAACCACCTTGTGAGTGTTCTAAAAGTGACCTGTCTGGTCCAGCATGAAACAAATCTCACCTATTTGGTAAACACTAACTCCCCGGGTACCACTGACAAGTAGTACTTTGTTGGTCGAGCTCCAAATATCTCTCTTTATTTTTTGTGGGACTGAGGACTGGTGCGAGGGGCAGCCATCTGCACACTACTCCCCCAGCTCTATTTTATTTTATTTTGAAACAGGGTCTCACTGAGTCACTGAGGATCTAGTTAAATTTCTAAGTCTGTCCTCAAACTTGTGACCCTCCTGTCTTAGCCTCCAAAGTACTAGGATTACAGGTGTGTGCCATGCACCTGGCTCAGAGACATTTAAAGAAAAATAAGTCACGAATTCCTATAGTCCCATTACCAAACAGGCCAGAATTAGTGAGATTTAACCAAGTGCTGGTTTATTTTATGTCACATCATTACTATTTTCTATGTATGGTGTAGCTAAGAAATACAAGTGTCTGGTGTTTATTGGTAAATTATATTGACATTGCAAAAACAATCAGATTATCATATCATCTTGGGGATTGAACCCAGGGGCATTCTCCCTCCATGCTATACCCCCAACCACTTTTATTTGCTTAAGGGTCTAAGCCTCTGGGGGGTCTCACTCAGTTCTCAAGGCAGGCCTTGAACTGCCTCTCAAGTACTGAAATTACAGGCCTGCGCCGCCAATCCCAGCCTCATATAGAGGTCTCCGAGGCCAGCCCTGATATCTAACAGGGAAAAAGAACTCAAACCCCTGCCTTTGCCAAGTAAAGTAGTGACTGGATAAGCCAATGAATGGATGAGTCTGTGAATTAACTAGCAAAAAAGCAAAGAGAAGTATCAGTTTTCAGTAAGCTCTGGCTGCCCCTGTTAATAAATTAACCCAGATCAGATCTCCACTCGGGACTTTGAAAATGCAAAAGAAACCGATTGCCATGGGGTAGCACCCCTCGCTTCAGATGCTGGGGACCACAGGAGAGAAGCTGCGTCTTCTTAGCTGACGGGCCTTTGCCCACAGCGTCCAGGTTGATTTCCCACACGGGCTGATCAACATTCTACCTTTACCGGCTTCCTCATAAAAATTCCACTCCACCTCCTGGGCTCCCAAGCCCACTGCTCTCTGAGAGCCCATCAACCCCTGCGAGCCTTGTGGCCTTCCTGTGTGATCAGTTACCAATGGCACCCCGGGCTCATGGGGGTTCATGAGAATTAATTAATGTTTGCAAAGTGCTTGTAGACCACAAGCCAAGGGGTATTATAGAAATGCAAATTATGGCATTATTCTGTTCTGCAATGGGGCTGAGATCCCAGAGCACTTATCCAAGCCTTTCCTATAAGAAAACCAGAGTCTCTTTAACAAGGTCTTCCTCTCTTGGTGGGACAGTGGGTTTACAACCCTGGGTCACCAGTCATATCAGCCCGTGTCCCAGGTCCTGCGGGTTTTCTTACGCTTTTTTCCCTTAAGGAGCTAGCTTTGTGTTTTTGGTACTTATGCTCAAAGCCTGCATAGAGATCAGAACCCATCATTAAAAACAAACCCCAAGCCGGGGCATGTTGGCACATGGTCATAATCCCTGCATTTCGGAGGCTGAGACCGGAGGATCACGGTTTGCGGACAGCCTCAGCTATTTAAGTAGTGAGGCCCTCCGCAACTTAGTGAGACCCTGTTTCCAAATAAAGAATTAAAAATAAAAAATAGAGCAGGGGTGTAGTTCAGAGGTAGAATGCCCCTGGGTTCCATCCCCAGACCTGCCAAAAAATAAAAAAATAAAAAAACACAGTTCCAGAAGGAGCCTCAGGAGCTGGATCAGAGCTCTTTAGAAAGTTCTCTCTGGAAGCTGGGTGTGGTGGCTCATGGAGGCTGAGATAGGAGGATCTCAAGTTCGAAGCCAGCCTCAGCACCTCTGCAATTTAATGACTCCCTATTTCCAAATAAGAATAAAAATAGAGCCGGGCGTGGTGGCGCACGCTTGTAATCCCCGCACTTGGGAGGCAGAGACAGGAGGATCGCGCAGGTTCGAAGCCAGCCCCGCGCTGGCTTAGGAGACCCTGTTTCCAAATAAAAATGTAAAAATAGGTCTGGGAGTGTAGCCCGGAGGTAGAAGGGCTTCCAGGAACCCCAGTACCACCAAAAAAAAAAAAAAAAAAAAAAAAAAAAAAGAAAAGAATAAAAATAGGACTGAGAATATAGCCCGGTGGTAGAAGGCACCTGGGTTCCAACCCCAGTACCACAAAAAATTTAATTAATTTTTTTAAAAAAGAAAGTTTTCTTGGGGCCTTGGTGGGACTGAGGCCGCAGCCAGATTCCACTTGGGGTGACCACAGCCCACTCACCCCCAGGCCTCCTGCCGCACTTGGGGTGACCACAGCCCGCTCACCCCCAGGCCTCCTGCCGTACTTGGGGTGACCACAGCCCGCTCACCCCCGGGCCTCCTGCCGCACTTGGGGTGACCACAGCCCGCTCACCCCCAGGCCTCCTGCCGCACCACCACAGGGAGGATGCATTGCCTCTTCCTGTCCTGGAAGTTTCTGCAGGACTCTCTCTGTCAAAGCCTGCTCAGGAATAAAGACAGACTGGTGCCCCCACATGGTGTCTGTCCTGTTAGGACCTGGGCCCAGTTTATTTTGTTACGGAGACTGGCTGGGCTATGCAGATACATCATGCCTTTTCTGTCCTGTATCTCTGTTGTTTTGGCTTTGAGCCTGGGGGTGGTGCAAGCATCGCTCTGGGTTTACATCTGCCAACATGCAGGGCAACTCTGGGCTCTGAGAATCCTGTGGTTCACACTAAGGAACACCATCTTTCACAGCACGTCGTCAGTGGTGGGGCAAACTGATTTGTCATAAAGGTCTCCAAACGTGCTCAGCAAAAAAGGGTTTAAATTTGGGTTCATGTTTATCAGAAGCCGAACAAAAAGAAAAGGTGGGAAAGAAAGAACAGGAAATATTTTAAGTCTTAAGAGGAAATAAATATTTTAAGTATGCCTTCACCTGCTGGATACTTATTGACCTGCTCTCTGTAACACAGATGTGGCATTTATTTTTAAAATATTTTACATCCAATATTCCAGCTCAACGACATTTGGTAGAAAAAAGATAGGGCAGATGGTGACTGACATGCCTAACCAGGACTTCATCCGTCCACCATGAGCTGGACTCTGGGGCCAGTGCTCTGGTGTTCTGGCTCAAGTCCTGGGGGTACCAGGAATGCATGGGGCAGGGAGCAGAGATGGATAACTGGCCCCGGAGGTTGCCGACACTGCGACATTTTATTGTTAGGCACACTTGCGTAGCAGCCCGGGGCCAGAATGGGGCAAGGAGCGCTGCAGAGCATCTGACGCTAGCGGCAATCCAGGGAACTGTCATTTACATTTTTCATGCGTTATAATCATGTCTGAAGCTGCAGGCGAGGCCCACGCGTTCCTGTGCCCCCCACAGTTCAACAAAAACAGATGCTTGGAAGGCCCGCTTCGGAATGAAGGCAGGCTCGTGCCTGGTGGGGATTCCTTTCTTCAGCAACTTTTCTCATGGGAGGAAAAAAGAAAATAAATCCAAACCATAGCATCCATCAAGATGCTGCCTAGAAGGTGACGTGACGGCTCCACACTGGGGACCCTGGGCCGAGGCAGTCATGCCAGAGCGGGGTAGAACCCAGCCCCAGGCTGTGCAGCGAGGTCCCCTCCCCCGACTCTGGTCTCCCCAGGTTTTAAGGGCAAATCCACGGAGGCGACTGCCACCTCAGGTATTAGCAGACCTTCACCTGGATGTCAATGAGGAACAAGTTGCTTCTTTCTCCAGGGCGATCTTAATCAATCTCTCCAAAGGAAAGTCACCATGCTTGGTTTTCAAGGCATTTAACTAAGTCTCATTAAACCAACTCCCAACTTGGCCAGGGCAAGGAGAGCTGCACCTTCTCTCTGCGTGGCCAGGGAACACTTCCTGTGGCCGGTGCCCGAGGGAACAACAGTCACCTGGGAGTGTGGCTGAGAGGCGAACCTGCAGCTCCCGCTTTACAGGACTTTAGGCCACTTGCCAATTGAGCCCAGCTGCTCAATTGAAATGTTCAGGATAAATCATGTGCTCGAATTATCTTCTGAAGCAAGAGCTAAGAACATATTGATTAATAATTATTTGCACTAACAGACTCAACTAAGGCAATACCATCAATTACCTTAAAAATTGGCTCAGATCAATCACAGTGGAGTGAGCTGGGTCTAAGATTCGCTGTCTTTTGCTTAGCATGTTTAAAGAATCAAGAAAGAAACAAGGTTCTGGAGCAGAATGCCAGACAAGCCCCGCAGGCCGGGCTGGGATGACGTGTGGCTTGTTCAGAGTATCACGCCGGCCTGGACCTTTAGGCCAAGCAACAGCGCTCCCAGGCCTCCACGCGCTGGGAGGTCTCCCAGTACACAAATGTTTCCACATATGATAAGGATAGTGTGCACAGTCCAAGGAGTGTGCCGCTGCTGACAAGACAGAAGCAGGGCCAGACAGTACTGACCAAAGACACACACACACACACACACACACACGCTTTATACAAACAGCTACATGTGGCTGTGTGCCCGAGACTCATTTGCCGAATAGAAATAAGGACACCCAGAAAGGGCCGCAACCCTGTTTACTCATGAACGGAATGGGATTTTGAATAGAAGTGCCACCCTGACAATGTTTAAGATTTCAGGACCTAATCTTATACATTCATTTTTTTGTTGTTGATAAAACAAAATGACATCCAGTTTTGTTTGGGTCTTTCTTATTAACAACCAAAAATGACATCTGGTTCAAATTTCCCAACTCCCCAGAAGTGTTCCACACTCCCGTCACCATGGTCGTGCAGGTACAAAACCGGCCGGCCACACCTCCCTCCCAGTGCCCTGACAGACACGGTAGGCTGGGACATGAGCTGCGCATGGCTCTCCAGTCAGGCCAAGGCACTTCTGCGGGCTCCGGCATCCCTCCTGAGGATGTCCGAAGTATTTACACCAACACTAGGAGACCACTGGCCTTCTAACTGGATGTCACTGGTACAAAGGTAAGGGGAGGGGCGAGCATGACAGCTGTCAGAAGGCACAAGGCCGGCCAGCAGATGGCGCCACATAAAACTAGGCTACCATATTCATCCCTTCAAATACCGGAGGAAAATAAATGCCAGTTTCACTTGAACAAGCCCTGGACAAAGCAGTCAGTATTAATTTTTACAAATCTTAATTCTGTTTACTTGGGGGGCAAGAACTTAAGAAAGAGTACGTTTCTGTTAGCTGAGGAAGATACTTGTCTCAGAGAAACTGGTACGGTGAAGTTACCAGCTAAACTAGCCACTTTTTTCTCAGAACACTGTTTTTACTGAAAAAGAACAGGTGAACCTTTTACTCATATGTGGCTATTTAAAGGGCATTGTAATGAAGTGGAAAAAGCAAGCCTGCCTCTTTGAGAAAAACCATTGGCAGTATTTGTTGCCAATGGTAAAATTTGAGGGGTGAACATCAGAGCTTTGAAAACCTTGTACCCGCCACAGTGAGTCAGACACTCCTTACACTTCAGTAGTTTTTTTTTTTTTCTTATTGTGTAACATAATGTCCCATCATTTGGAAGATTTACCTGGCTCAGTGGGCTCATGTTTTCCAAGTGAGTGGCACAGGGTGTAACTTAATCCTGACCGAACACTGCTGTGGCTTGGCGGAGTGAGACTTGAAGGCCCGTGTGTTGAAGGCTTGGTCTGCAGGGCGGCGATTCTGGGAGCTGGTAGCACCTGTAGCAGCTGGGTCCCGGGCAGCAGCCCTTAGCTAGGAGGGGCATCCCCCGAGGGGACTGTGGGGCCGGGGCCTTCGCCCTCTTTTTTCTTCCTGGTGCCTGAGGGTAGCACATTAGCTCTGCCCTGAGCTCCCATCAGGGGGCTATAGACCATAGACTGGGACCTTCAACACTCTGGGCTACCTTTTCTCTTTCTACACAGTTATCTTAGGTATTTTGCTATAATGAAAAAAGGTTAACAAAAACATAAAAAGTTCATCCCAAAGAGGCCAGGTTTCACCTTAAGATAGCATGTCAGAAATGACCACTTGTCCAGTGGAGGGTTAAAATTAAACCCAGTGAGTCCCTGTTTCCAAATAAAGTATAAAATAGGTCTGGTAGCCAGGCGTGGTGGTGCATGCTTGTAATCCCCTTGCTAGGGAAGCTGAGACAGGATGATCACACAGGTTTGAAGCCAGCCTCAGCTACTTAGTGGGGCTCTCAGCAACCTAGTGAGACCCTGTTTCCAAATAAAATATAAAATAGGTCTGGGAGTATAGCCCAGAGGTAGAAAGCCCCTGGGTTCCACCCTTAGTACCACAAAAATAAAATAAAATAAAATAAAATAAAATAAATAAAATAGGTCTGGGAATATAGACCGGAGATAGAAAAGCCCCTGAGTCCCACCCCCTGTACTACACACACACACAAAATTAAACCCACAATTAGGGTAGATTGTTTTCATATTCTTTAAACAAAACAACACAATAAGCCAGAATGACTGGAAAAGCAGATAAGATAATCTGGCTGTTTCTCTAAATAAGCCAGCCATTAAAATGATCTCTAAAAATGTAAAGCAATGCCATTCTTCTCACTAGGTGTTTTCATTCAGAACACACACACACACACACCACTTTTCTTTTGGGATTGGGGATTGAACTGAAGGACATTCTACATTCTACATATGAGCTACACCCCGGCCCTTTTTATTGTTCATTTTGAAACAGAGTCTTGCTAAATTGGCGAAGGTCTTGCTAAGTTGCTAAGGCTGGCTTTGAACCTATGATCCTCTTGTCTCAGCCTCCTAGGTACTGGGATTACAGGTGTGCACCACTACACCCGACTTTGCTGATTTTGAAGGAATAATCACTTTTTAATTTCTCAGTGTAATTTCAAATATTGTAAATATCCACAGGTATTCACCCAAATAAACAGAAAAGCTCTTTCAGAGCCTTAGTGATTTTTAAGAGTACCAAGCGACCCGGAGACCAAACCACCTGAGAGCTGCTGCCCCAGCCAGAGCCCAGCCTCCGGGCACCTGCCCGCTGGCATCTCTGCCTGGGGGCTGCTGGCCTGCTGGAGAGGCCCCAGACAACACTGCAGAGCAGGTGTGACCAGCGTGCGGCCAGAGGGCAGACAAACTCACCTGGGGCCAGAGACGAGGGGTTTTCTAGGCACAGGAGGAAGACACCACCATAGAAGGAGCACTTCAGGCAGAGAAAATAGCAAATGCACGGTATAAAAATAGAATTGGTGCGGCATCTCACAGGCCCTGCAGTTTATAGACTATGGCCCAGAATGTAGGAAGAAAGAGAGAAACTTAACTGGAAAGACGGGTAGGGCCCGGGCCATTTAAAAGATTAACGAAAGAAGCTGGTGGTGCGTGCCTGGAATCCCAGTACTTAGGAGGCTAAGGCAGGAGGATTGCAGGTTGAAGGCCAACCTCAGCCACTTAGTGAGTCTCTGTTTCAAAATAAAAAAACAAAAAGGCTGGAGGTGCAGCTTGGAGATAGAATGCCCAATCCCCAGTACTACACACACACACACACACACACACACACACACACACACACAGATGGGCATCAGAAAGCCTTTTGGCAGGGATGTGATAAAGAATTATGTTTTAAGAAAGACCGCAACAATATATTTAGTTGAGAAATAAAAAGGTCCATACCATGATGCTGGCAATTTGGAAGGAGAAGAGGAAAGACTGGGAATGGCCAGGTTTCCTCCAGTTTGGAGGCAAGCCATGGAGGGGGGCTGGGATAACGCAGATGGCAGGGCCTGGGGAGGCAGGCCAGGTGAGAAGGGTGCACTATGAGACCAGCAGTCCTTGACTGAGAGGTTCTCACTGAAAGTATCAGGAAGCAGAGGGAAAGAGCGCAGCAGACAGGCAGCACCGTGCTCGAGTCCTGGGCCAGAAACACCTGCAGCCCAGGGAAGGGGGGTGGAGAACCCACTGTGACCCCTGCTCACACGTGAAGACGCCAGGTATTTGAGGTCAGATATCACCCACCAGAATATGCTTTTGTTTCTTTTTGGAGTAGCAGGGAAGGCTGACCTCAAACCTGCAATCCTCCTGCATCAGCCTCCCAAGTACAAGGATTACAGGCATGCACCACCAAGCCCAGGAAACACTAATCTTATAGTGCATAGCTTGTCAACACAGTATCTATCTCCCCCCAGCAGTCTGCTTGTTGTTTCATGCCTTGCAAAATGTCTTTCCATCTACTTAAGCTAAAGTCTTCTAATTGAGATCAATTAGGTCTCTTCTTTGGCCCCTGGCATCCCTGGAAGATGACTACAGTTGCCCACCAGAATAAAGGAGGCTTCCTAGGATGGGGAGTGAGGAGGGGCTGTGGGCGGCCCCCAGCTCCCTGGATCCAGGGGAAACTGGATGGCTATGGGTTGGCCTCTCCGGGCTTTCCAAGGACATGTGGAATAAAGGTCTCATGAACTAGGAACTGTGATGCTCCCGTCCCCACTCTAAAGCGGCCACAAGTGCCCGGGGAGCCTGTTTGCGAGGTAAACAAGGATGATGTATTTTTATGACATCCCAATTCTTAGATTAAGCCCAATTTTAAAGTTCAACAAACCCAAAGCTCCTAGAACTGACTTTGGAAGGAAATAGGACTGTTGCTAAGGACAAGTCTTTCCTGAATTATACAAAACACCTTTTGAATTAAACAAGTGACTCTTCCCAGTGAAGTATCTAATTTGAATTTAAACATTTCTTTACATGCCACCTTAATTAGATGCACGTTTCTCTCAGCATCTTAATTTTATGCATTTTACACTTCTAAGCAGCTTGCAGTGAGGATTGCTTATTTGCATTCATTTACATACAATTTGCAAGAAATGTTGAAAAACCTAGAAAGGGGAAGATTGTAAATTCATGGATTTTTCCCTAAATAAAAATGTCAGTTCTATGAGGAAACAAACAGTGTTTTTTTTTTTTTTTTTCTGGCTTATCTCTAGTACTTTCAAGATTACCTTTAATATTTGTATACACAAAGAGATCCGTTTAATGAATGCTAGAATGTTTCCTCTGCAAGTCAGTAACAATGACATATGAGGCTCCGAACTTCTAACCACTTTCTTCAGAAGATGAAAATCTTTAGGCAGCCGAGGCCTCCCGAAACACAGTATTTGCAAAGTGCATCTTCTCATACAATAAGGACTTATTTGATCCATTCTACCCCAAAGATTCATTCCACTTAAAACCGATTTCTTTTAGTGATGGGTAGTTTCTTCTGTATGAGTTTCACTCTAGTTAATTGGATTTTCTCCAAATCTTCTCTTCTCTTGAGCTGGAATGGAGTTTCAGAGTAATTCTGGCCCATCCTCACAAGACCTCACCGGAAGGCCTCACTGGGGTGACTCTTACAAGAAAAGACCGTGGGCTGTGTTCCAAAATAGGTGTGGTTGACACCTCCCTGGTTGTCTGTGCCCTTTTTTCTACTAAGATCACAAAACCCGGGGTGCCCCTCTCCTGTGACCTTGGCCTGGCTCAGAGAGGGCCCTGGAAACCGATTCCAAAAGCAAGGACTGCCGAGGGGCAAAATGGTAGAAAGCACTCCAAACGCAAGTCCTGTAGATATTAAAACGTTATCTATGATTTCACTGAACATAGCGGGGCACTCCCTGTCCGGCTTCAGAAATAACCAGGCTTTTCCAAAGACTCTCCACTCGGCACAGGGAAAAGGCCATTTCCAGTTACTGCCCTGGGCTTCGCGGAAGAAAGCGGCTGTCCAAAATAAGACACACTCGGGAAAACTGGAGTCCTCACCTCCTCCTAGCTCAATGGTCATGGTATCTGGCAGATGGAGTCTGTCCTTGAAAACCAGAGAGGAGCCGGATATTGGAAGTCGGCCTTCCGGCATAGTTGGGAGGCCCAGGCAGGTCAGAGGAGGCTGGGCGCGCAGGGTCGTCCGCACCTTCCTTCCGTGCCTCAGTCTCCCAAGGGAAAACGCAGGCCTCAGAGAGAAGGCGGACGCTGTGCTGGAGATGGTCTCGCCAAAGGAAACGAGTTGGGGGGGGTTATGTCAACTCATCTCTGCAATCAGTAAGGACTGAGTCTCTTAAAATAATGCGAGAGATGGCCAAGAGTACCCTGCAGCATGCCAGAGGTTTGTAGTTATTCTAGTTTACTGTCATTTTCTTTTATGTTATTTAAGCACTTTCTTCCAGTGTCAAGCCACCCTTAGGTGGATGGCAGGGAGACTGGCTGCAGATGGGCGAGGAAATGCGTCTACATTACTATCTGGAGTTGCCAAAAATACCAACAGGATGGTGGTGGGCAACAAATAGCTTTTAATGTAAATACTGAAGAGTAATTAGGCTAGGGGTTTAGCTCAGTGATAAGAGTGTACATCTACCAAGCACAAGACCCTAGACTCTACCTCGAATTCCACAAAAAATAAAATTAAATAAGTAAAACAAATGCTTAAGCATGCTGTCAGGTCACTTACCACTTAGAGATTATTAAATATTTATATGTTGAATGCCTGTAATCCCAGTATTTGGGAGGCTGAGACAGAAGGATCGCAGTTTTGAGGATAGCCTCAGCCATTTATTGAGAACCTCAGTAACCTAGGAGGACTCTATTTCAAAATAAAAAATAAAATAGGCCTGAGGGTGTGGCTCAGAGGTAGAATACCCCTCAGTTAAATCCACAGCACCAGCCGGGCATGGTGGCGCTCACTTGTAATCCCAGCACTTGGGAGGCTGAGACAGGATTGCACAGGTTCGAAGCCAGCCTCAGCTACTGAGTGAGGCTCTCAGCAACTTAGTGAGACCCTGTTTCCAAATAAAATATAAAATAGATCTGGGAGTATAGCCCAGGGGTAGGAAGTCCCTGGGTTCCATCCTTAGTGCCACAAAAATAAAATAAAATAAAATAAATAAATCCACAGCACCAAAAACAAAAACAAGCAAAAAGCCCCTCAAAAGCCAATACTGCTCAGTAGGCATGCATGCTAGTTAGCTGTCACTGTAACTTACATTTTACTTGTACAAGAGAAAATAAAACTGGATGAACTTATCTAGTAATAAAATTTTCTCATGTGCTTATTTATTAGACTTGTGATGTTCGGTGTATCAAAAGAACCCTCAGTCTTGATTCTGTACATCCTAAATGGTCCTCAACTCCCTGAAGATGTCCCAAGGCATGCTCCCTACGTAAAGTAACAGGAGAGACGCTCCACTTTATTTCATACATAAATATGGCAAGCAGTAATTAATCAATTAAGTTGCAAAAAAGTTGAATACAATTAACCCAACACTTAGGCTTTCTTGCTTAAAAAATTTATCTTACTCCATCCTCATCTTAAAACAAACTTCTTTTATGTGTGTCTGCACTGTGGGGCTTGGGTACTAAGCAGGATTCTCAGGATGGAAAGTGAGTTTTCTTTGTAGTTCAGGCAGTGGCCAGCACTTACAGCTGGCACTTCTTTGTGTGTGTGTGTGTGGTACCAGGAATGGAACAGTCTACCTCCGAGCTACACCCTCAGCCCTAGTTTTTATTCTTTATTTTGAAACAGGCTCTCACTGAGTTACAAAGGGCCTCACTAAGTAGCTGAGGCTGTCTGCAAACAGCAATCCTCCTGTATCAAGATTACAAGCGTGGGCCACCACGCCTGGTCTTAGAGCTAGCATTTCTTTAACGTCCTGTGTAATATGAACATTAATAAGATGCCTGCTATCCACGCACACACATATCCGCTAACTGAAAACATCAAAGTGCCGGGCTAGATGCATGTGAGGAGCCCATGGACACGAGTCAGAACACAACGCTTCTAGGGTTCTGTTGGAGTCCGCTGAACAGGAGACACACCCACCATCCTTAAAACAATCAGCCCTGGTTCAGGAGACAGGATACACTCACACAGCTAGGAATACACAATATAGTGCACAGAAAAGTAGGGAGGGCCCTCGGAAGTGTGCAGAGCCACGCGGGGTACAGCTGAACCAAACTTGGGGAAGGGGTATGTGCTGTCGTGAAGGAGACGAGGACAGGTTCTGTGTCCCCCTCGCCATCACACTGACCAGGAACACCGGCCGCCCGCTGGCTGTGGGAGCTCGGGCAAGCTGGCTGTCCCTCTGTGACTCGGTTTCCTGGTGTGGGCAGCAGCAGGGTCTCACACCAGAGCTGCCAGGGGCATGTGAGAGGGGGGTCCATGGAAATACCCGCGGTGACCGAGCCCGGGGCACATGTGTGAGAGGTGAGAGCTGTCAGGAGGCCTGCTGCTGTGCGTTCTACACTGCCCGCACCCTGAAAGCCCAGGCACACACCATGTCCTCAATCCCTCTCATAACGACTCCTCCCCTCCCCTTAGCAGTCCCGACCCTGGACTGTGAGCTTTCTAGACGCAAGTGACCCGGGTTGAGTTCCAAGTGTTTCTGTGCTCCGCAGGTGACGTGGCCCGCGGTCACCGCATCCCATGATCTGAGCGTCACTCTCCAAACCCCCTTCATTCTTAAAAGCTTGGAATCTCTTTATAGCACGCTCTGGTTCTTGTGTCCATGAAAATTTCTGAATTGACAGGGGGAAGCCAGTTCAGAGAACTGGCTGGAGTCCCGTGCTGGGGGAGCTTAGAGTCCTTCCCTTTGTCCTGCTTGCTCCTGCAAGAAGGTATCTGATACCTTCAGATACAAATCTCCCGCACCCTCTGTTCTGATTCCTGATGTAGTTAAGAGGAAGACCAGACCTCAGAGTACCCAGGTGTCACCCCACTGCGTGCCCCCAAAGCTGGTGTCTTTGTTATGGGGGTCACTGCAGTGTGAGCTTTGCCTGTCCACCACACAGGCGGTGGGTGTCTGCAGGCCAGGCAGAGACAGTCACCATTCCCAGCTGCCCTTCGTAGATGCAGGAATATTCAGGCTGAAACCCAGTTAAGTTAACGGGAAGGGTGTAAAATCTGCAAGCACCAAGTTTTATTCCTAAATGAAAGCGTGTGCACATTCACCACGGTGGACAGATGAAAACAGCCTTCGTGTTCAAGGACGGCTGGGCAAACTAGCAAGTTCAGGCCTCCAGCTGACATCAAAAGATTCTTAGCATAAGTGAACTACTCATTTGCTTGACTTCTTCACTATAATTTGCTAAGCAACCATAGCTTCTACTAGAGAATGCGAATCTGCTGGGTTTTGCTTACTTTAGGTGCATCTTTTTAAATTTTTAAAATTTTTATTTTGAAGTAATGTGTCACTAGGTTGCTGGGGGTCTCACTACGTGACTAAGGCTCCCCTCAAACCTGGGATCCTCCTGTCTCAGCCTCCCATGTCCTGGGATTACAGGTGTGTCCCCCACGCCTGGCTAATCTGTTGTTTTATTGAAAAGGACCAAAATGAGAAATGCTTTTGGACCTTAAAATTCAGAGTGCAGCTCCTAATGACAATCGTAGTGGTGATCTCTCAGATGGTACAGGAACTAAGATTGTAAAATAAAATTATTTAAGCCAAACAAATGCATAATTTCTAGCCAATTTTAAAATCACTTCATTTCTTTGAGTCTTAAGGAGAAGCATTAAGTTTAGATAATTAAGCTATTAAAAAGGAAGAAGAGAGAAATCACATATAATCCTGGAGATTATGGCTTCCACAGCTTCTCCTGCAAATAGTCAACATTCAATTAGTGACTCAGTAAAAGAGAGATTTGCTGTGTTCCAAGAAGTTCCACTTGGGTACCAATTTTAACTCAAATTGATACAGGATGCAGAAGAAAGCCCACTGGGAACCACTGGCCGGCGTGAACATGCACAAGACACTTAGGAAAGATGGACACAGAGGGATGTCAATGGATTATGGGGTTACTCTCTTTTCTTTCCCCATGCTTTTCTGCATTTTTGAATTTCCATAATGAATGCTGTCCTATTTTTCACATAAAAGATTATTTTACATTGGTGCAAAGTTTCCATTGGCTATCATTTGTTTAGCAGTCAACTGAACCAGAAATAGAGCCTGAGCCAGGCCTAACGGCACATGCCTGTCATCCCAGTACTCGGGAGGCTGAGACTGGAGGATTACAGGTTCGAGGCCAGCCTCAGCAGCTTAGCAAAAACCTCAACAACTTAAGAAGACCCTGTTTCAAAATAAAAAATAAAATGAGCTGGGGTGTAGCTTAGAGGTAAGAGGTCCCTGGGGTTCCATTCTCAATTAAAAAAAGTAGAGACTAGAAAAGCAAACTTTCTCTTCTGGCTAATCAGGAGACTATCTAGGACTTAAAGAAAGAGGAATGTTACTAAACAGACAATTTTTTTATTATTCTGCAGTGCTGGGGTGGAGGCTGGTGCTAGGCAAGTGCTCTGCAACTGAGCTATGCCCCCAACCCTAGTTATAGCAATTTTTATCTGGCTTCCTCCTAGGGTTTGATAGCAAAGAATATTGTCCAAATGTGAGTAGCAGCTGTCTAACCTGAATAAAGTAGAATACCATGTTCATGAACACTGGTCCCATGCCTCGAGGACACTGTGTTAACATCCTGTGTCTGTTAGAGCCAAGGAAGCCATTCTGTATCTGTTAGAGCTATCTAGACAGACATAAAGAAGATGGTAAGAGAAGGTCATCACCAAAGAAGGTGGGTTTTTATGAATGAGAGGTAGAGTCAAATAATGATCCCTGTGGTGATTAAGCATTATTAAGTAGGTGTCTATTCAGCATCACAATGAATCCTGAAAACAACCCAGGAGATGGGATATGATAGACAGGCCAAAGGCCAGGTCATTGGTCTAATACACTGGTTAGGTAGAGGTGGGAAGAGGAAGGGCCTAAGAGTGCACACTCCTAACATCTCCTTGGCAACCCCAGGAAAAGGAAATCTTACGTTTCCCACAAATGGTTAGCGTGTTTCAGAGATAGGCAGTATTTGTGGCTGCCGCCCAGTGGAACTTTTGCCAAAGACTGAGAGATGGACAAAGCCCAGGGAAGGCAAGAAATGACAATCAGGACATGAACGGGTGGCTGCAGATGGCGTCTCTCTGCCTCGCCTCTAGTTGAGCGTCTTCCTGAGTCAGGAAGAGGCAATGTGACCAGCGCTCTGCCCGTCGTCCGAGCTTGGCGCTCTTGGACTCCCACCGAGAGGTCAGCAGGATGCTGGTGGAGGCCAGCCTCCCAGCTAGCTGTATGATGAAGAACAAGGACCAGCCGGGGTCGCAGCATGATGTGAAGACGGCCAGGGGACGAGGTTGTGGCTCCTCCCGCACCGTGGACGTGGCCCCGCACGGAGCAAGGCTGGGGCCCCACACAACCGCACAGAGCTGGCTGCAGTGGCCACTCAGGCATCTTGACCATGGCTGTCGTTGGGCCTTCGTCTCTGGCGCCTGAGGGCCAGGGTGGACACTGAGCCACTGAGCAGAGTCTTGTGTAGCTCCTTGGTAAGCCCCCGCCATCCCCCTACCTGTCCAAACTGTGTGACTGCTGTGTGTGTGTGTGTGTGTGTGTGTGTGTGTGTGTGTGTGTGTGGTGTTCTCTCTAAGCTACTGGCTACAACAGTGCTGTTTTGAACAGGAAGGGCACAAGAAATAAAGACAGATCTGGGTTCCCATCACCTGTCACATTGCACTGGGATGTGGAGTCGAATTCCTCATCTGTCAAAGAAGGATGCGGTCCCCTACTTGGCTACAGGACAGAGAGGCTTCAGTGGCACGCTGCACTCAATGACAGTCGCTCATGAAGGCCAATGATAGCAGCCGCTTCTCAGAAGGATGGATAAACCATCCCACTTCCACCGCGAAGACCTTCTTTGGGAGAAAACAGGGTTTCTCTCATTATGCAAATATAAAGCTGGGCTTGGTAGCTCATACCTGTAATCCCAGTAGTTGGGAGGTTGAGACAAGAGGATGGCAGGTTCGAGGCCAGCCTCAGCAACTTCGTGAGACCGTTTCTAAAATAAAATAATAAAAGGACTAGGTGTGTAGCTTGGAGATAGAATGCCCCTGTATTCTCCTCAGTACCAAAATAAAAATAAAAAATAAAAAATTATAACAGGCAAAGCCTGATTATAGCATAAACAAAAGTTTATTTAAATAAATTATTCGAAAACCAAGGAGAAACACAAAGTACAAACAAATGAAAGCCGTGTCCTGAAGAGGCCCGAGATGTTCTGGAGGGCGGGCTCATCTTCTTAGGGGACAGACCTTCACACTGCAGTTGTAAATAAACTAACAATAAACCCGACTGTAGTGGATCTCTGTGCGTTAACATTCATAAGCCATCCTCAAGACCTGCAACTCCACTGGATGCCAAAAAAATCAAGTGAGTATATAAGTTTATACCTGTGAAGATACACTGCACCAGGCCAGGAGCGTATACTTAGTCTCGGTCCTCAGAAGGCCGAGACAGCCCAGGTTTGAGGCCAGCCTCCTCAGCTTACTGAGGTCCTCAGCGACTTAGCAGAACAGTTTCAAAGTAACAAATCAAAGGGCTGGGGGTGGAGCATGGAGAGAGAACCTACCCCCTGGGCTCAATCTCCAGCAGATGTCTGAGCCATCATCCCATCTGAGCCCTGGCTCCCACGAACCCTCTCTGAGCCCTGACCTCTGCTTGCCGCCGCGCTGGCTCCAGGCAGGATGGCACAGAGTGAGGTCCCCAGCCCGGGGCGTCGCTGAGCTCAGGGGAAGCCTGAAAGGCTTTGCAAGCAGACTCATCCTACATATCTTCAGCTTTTTCCTGATGCGCGAGAGCCCGCCACCATTTGAGCGCCACTCGGTGGGAGAAGAATATAACACGTCTAGTCCCGTCATACAAATAAAGAACAGGAAAGCGGGACAGAGGGAAGGGACTCCGCCACGCTCCACGCAGGCCCAGGGCCGGGGAGCAGCCGGAACTACGCCCCCAGCAAATCTGAGAACTCAGTCAGACACACTCTCTTTTGCTCCGAGTGATAATTCTTTGCGTCTGGCAGCAGTGTTTCTATAATTACTTCAAGTGACTGCAGAATCCACTCCTCGTGTGTTTACTCCAATTTGAAAACCGTTCCAGTCAGAGTTCTTGCAGCCATAATCTGAAGATTGACCACGCGACTTAGAAGAAAGCAGATTTATTTTCTTACAGTTTCGGGTTCAGTCCCTGTGAGGCCAAGGACCACAGATCTCAGGGCAGGCGGTGGGCAGAGCGGAAGCTCAAGGCTGCGGTCCTCCATCATGGAGGCCCGAGAGGAGGGACCATCTAGAGCATCCCTCAGGCCACACCCCGGGACCCTGCAGCCGCAGTCCAGGGCCTGGGTCTCCACCCAGGGAAACCCATCACAAAGGCTTGATCCCTGCTGGGACGACAGCTCCAAACATTCCTAAATGAGCTCTTTAGGGGATATTTCATATCTAACTATAACAAAAGCTAAAGGGAAAAACAGGTCTCGATACGTGTTCACGTGTTCACGTTACTTTCCTGGTGATACTTGAGGCAGATCCATGAATCTAATCTCTGCTATGGTGATCCAGTCGAGACACAAGCAGCTTAGGTCCAGACAACAACCAAGCAGTGACAACCAAGCAGCCTATGAGCTGCCATGACCACACAGGGAGCCCTGCCTAGCTCCCCAAGGCCGAGCCTGCTGAGCGGCCATTTTCACTAACAATCCCTCCACCACCCGCCAGCTGCAGCCCCAGGGGCCAAGTCTCCCGCTCCTTACAGGGTCTGTGCCAAGAGAACAGGACAGTTCAATCCCGAAGGTCACTCCCCAGCAGTCTGGGGTGTAAGCACACTCCAAAGAGAGCTAGCTCTGTGCCTATTACTTCTGCCAACAGACGAAAGAGCAAAGCACCTCAGTCTAAAACATCAGCCATTGAAGAACGAAAGCAAAAGAGATGAATGGCCAGCCCGTCCCACAGAGAAATTCGCATCCGAGATGCAGATCGGGGAATCGGGAGCCCCGGCACCTCTCCGCCCTCCACATCTGTCTGCACAACTCCCGCGGTGAACAAGTCCAAGCCCATCCTGGGGAGCAGCCTGCTGCAATCGCAGGCTTGGGCTCAGCTCAAGCAGCAGCAACCAGCTTTGCAAAGACAAACTGCACTCAAGGAACACCGATACTGTGAAAACACCTTTTTTATAGGCAAGAAAAGTTGGGGGGCAGCCGGGCGTGGTGGCGCATGCTTGTCATCCCCGTGCTTGGGAGGCAGAGACAGGAGGATCGCGCAGGTTCGAAGTCAGCCACGCTGGCTTAAGAGACCCTGTTTTCAAGTAAAAATATACAAAAAAATAGGTCTGGGAGTGTAACCCAGAGGAAGACGGGCTTCCAGGAACCCCAGTACCACACACAAAAAAAACCCAAAAAAACAACAACAAAAAAAGAAAAGTTGGGGGCACACTTGGTCTCTTTTGGAGAACGTTCTACATGCCTTTGAGATATCCCTCATGTTAGGATAAGTCAAAAGCAGCTAAATTATAGTGAAAATATTCATAAATTGAAGATGCTATGAATTGATTATAAATTTCTGAATAGCGAATGTGTTGACTAAGCCTGGATCTCATTTAGAAAACAGAAGGTAAACATAAGTTTTTATTGGTAGTACTGATTTAATGATAACACATCACACTTTTGTCTCTGCCTTTCTGTCTGCCTGTCTCTCTGTAGACCTCTCCTGTCTCCTTTTCTTTTCTTTCTCTGTATCTCTTGAACTGGGGATTAAACCCAGGGGCACTTTATCACTCAGCTACACCCCCACCCTTCTCTTATTTTTATTTTAAAACAGGGTCTTCCGCCGGGCGTGGTGGAGCACGCTTGTAATCCCCGCGCTTGGGAGGCAGAGACAGGAGGATCGCGCAGGTTCGAAGCCAGCCACGCGCGCTGGCTTAGGAGACCCTGTTTCCAAATAAAAATGTAAAAATAGGTCTGGGAGTGTAGCCCAGAGGTAGAAGGGCTTCCAGGAACCCCAGTACCACCAAGAAAGAAAGAAAGAAAGAAAGAAAGAAAGAAAGAAAGAAAGAAAGAAAGAAAGAAAGAAAACAGGGTCTTCCTACGTTACCATGTTGGCCTTAACCTGCAATCCTCCTGTCTCAGCCTCCCAAGTACTGGGATTATAGGCGCGCAGCACCGCGTCTGACATATATTATCTTTTCTGTGAAATGTTCAGATTATCTTTCTCATCATGGACATGAGGCACCCTCCGAGTCTGAGTCCATGCTACCTGTCTAGGCCTCATGTGCAGAGAAGGACAAATGTTTATTTTGCAAAGTTTGTATGTGCTTTTCTTACATCTAATTACAAGCCCATTGATTTCTATAATCATATTAAAGGACTCCAATAAAACTTTCCATGACTCAAGGGAAAGGTAGCGTTAGACAATCAGCCATAATTAAGCAGAAACAGTCGTACATGCATCATTACAGCAAATGTAAAGTGTAATTCGAGTCTGGGAAGAGAACTCTTCCAGGGAGCTGGAGCCAACACAGCGCAATGCGGGCATGTTGGCAGCGGCAGCCTCGGGCTCCGGGGAAATCGGTTCCCTGTGCCCCGCACCTAACACGGCAGAAAACTCTGACACCGTGTTTCTCCACCGAGAGGCAGCTGATGCTGAAGTCATTGGAATTTTTAGGTGTGAATTAACAAGAACTGGGATCTTTAACACCTGCTCAATGAACTTGCCTGATAGGATTATATTTAGTGTCTTATACGGATATCTGCTCTCAGTTAAGAAATATTCTGTTGGCCTGATTCTCTTTTGAACCCAGAGGCATGCTACCTCTGAGCTATACCCCCCCCCAGCTCTTTTTTTTTTTTTTTTTTTTTTGAACAGTGTCTCACCAACTTGCTGAGGCTGGGCTTGAACCTGCGACCCTTCTGCCTCAGCCTCCAAGTACTGAATTACAGTGCATCACTCCTGGCCTGGTCTGACGCCTTTCAAATGCAACACAGACCAAGGGCAATGAGGAAAACATTTTAATGGGTTAGAAAATAAATGTGTGAAGTATTCAAATCCTTCAGGAGTGTTTTATAAAATCATTACTGTTTGTTTATTTTTGCAATAGTGGGGATTGACGCCAGGGAACTCTAGCACTGAACTACATCCCCTGCTCCTTTTTGAATTTTGAGACAATATCTTATTAAACTGCCCAAGCTGGCCTTGAATTTACAACCCCCTACTTTGGCCTCCTGAGTTGCTGGATTACAGGTGTGCATCGTGGTGCCCAGCTAAACATTTTCAAGAAAAAATATTCTGCTAACTTGATTCACATTATCAGTTTTTGGAAGTCCAATTCAGAAACCGTCCTCCGTAGGGCTGCAGAGAGGTGAGCGGAGGCCCTGGGTTCTGCGAGGATGTCACGCTTGGAGCCTGGGTGCTACAGGTCAAGAAACGAAGGCGAGGGGCAGCCCAGACACAGCGAGAGGACCCACCCCAGGACCGGCCCTGGCTGCTCTAACCTCCTCTGGGGTCTGTGACAGCAAGAGACCTCAGGGGCTTTAGACCTTTTTTTTAATGCAGTACTAGGGATGGTACCCAAGGACATTCTACCTCTGAGCTACAACCTCAGCCCTATTTTTTTTTATTTTGAAACAGGTCTCACTGAGTTGCAGAGGGCCTCACTAAGTAGCTGAGGCTGTCCGCGAACTGCAATCCTCCAGTCTCAGCCTCCCAAATGCTGGGATTACAAGCGTGCCCACCACGTCCGGCCCCTTTCCACCTGCTCTGCTGTGGCCACCTCAGCTGGTGGCGGGCAGCACACCAGGGCCCGTACTCTGGATAGCCACCCTGTCCCCTCGGCCTGGGCAGCTGCTGGCTGAGGACTGTGGCTGAGGCTGGGGAAGGGCCAGCCACTCTGTGGCAGGGCGGGAGCGTGATTTCAAAACGCCCTGCACATACCTCAGGTCGACTCAGTCTCATGTACTGATCTACGGAACCTTCCTTCTAGCCCCGTGGAAGAGAAGAGGATGGCTGTGGGAGGAATGAGAAGGTCAGAGGAAGGTGAGTGGGCAGCTATGGAGAGGAGGAGCAAAGCCCGTGCTGAGCTGCCGAGCTGCACACAGCCTGCAAGCAAACAGGACAGCCCGCAGCCGCCTAGCAACCCATGACACCTTGCTCCTGCGCCCGATCTCGAGCACACTGGGACACAAACCTGGACCACGGGTCTCAGATGTCATCGGCTATGGGGAGAGCGCACCAGCCAACCCAACACGGCGAGGCAACGGAGGTCGGTGGCACTGGACGTGGGCCTTCTTACGTCCGTCCTGCAGCGTCTGAGCTTTATTGGGGTCCCCAGACCCAGGTCTCATCCACAGAGTCAAAGAGAAGCAGCACCCCTTCATGCTGGAGGACCCACGCTGGACCCTGGGCTACAGGGTTCACCCACCTCGCTGTCCCTCTGCAGGAGGGTGTGGGTGAGCCTGTGGGCACTGGCCCGGGCATCTGGCCACCAGGTCTCCTGGCTCACAATTTAACTGGGACACCAGACTCACTAAGCTCGCACTGGCAACCCACTCCTGAAACACATCCCCGCTTTCTCCTGCCCCGGGGGCGGTGGTTAGTGAAGATCCAGCCTCCCAATGACCTCCCAATCAGATTGCTGGGTTTTCCACTCTTGGGTGGAGGGAAAGGGCAAAATGATATTTAAAAATGAGGACAGCAGCCGGGCGTGGTGGCCGCTTGTAATCCCCGCACTTGGGAGGCGGAGACAGGAGGATTGCACAGGTTTGAAGCCAGCCACGCTGGCTTAAGAGATCCTTTTTCCAAATTTAAAAAATATTTAAAATAGGTCTGGGAGTGTAGCACGGAGGTAGAAAAGTTTCCAGGAACCCCAGTATCACCAAAAAGAAAGAAAGAAAGAAAAAGAAAAAGAAATAGAAAGAAAGAAAGAAAGAAAGAAAGAAAGAAAGAAAGAAGATAAGAACAGTATCAAGTGCCTTCCATGGGCAACCCTTCCACTGAATGGTGAGTCAGGTGGCTGATCTCCTGAAGGGTAACATAGAGTAAGTAAGTCAGGACTGAAAAAGTGAGGTGTGTGTGCACACGCGCATGCGTGCACGTGTGTGCATTGCTCCTAGTGACAGCAGGTGCACCGTATGGGTGGAAACAGAACCCCGCTGTCCTTGGGGGATCACCCTAGGCGAGGACACTGTGATGGGTTCTGTTCATCGCAGGACAAAGCAGGCTACATAAATCAGGTTAAATGCGTACACCCTTTAATGCATAAACTGCCTTTTTCTTTTACCAAGATGCTTTCCAAATCCCCCAAACAACACACGCCAATAAAGAGACATGGTGAAGTTCATGGACGTTCCCAACTGATGCGAACCCAAAGAGTTTTATTTTAAACTGTTCACTCCCAGCTTTAAAGAGAGCCAGTATGAGTCTAGTTTTTAAGGCCACATCAATTCGCTTTAGAATGGACATTGCGGCTTTTAGAAAATTTGAAATGGGTGGTTTTTAAAAACATGTGCCTCCTGTCTTTTTATAGAAAACAGAATGTTTTCTGTCAAAAGAGGCTGCTATCTTTTTGTAAGGGAAAGAAAAAAAGTAATGAGCCCTCTCTGGACAAAATATGTCTGGGATTCTCCTGCAAAGAACACACTTTTCCAGTTCTTCACAGTTTAGTATTCTCCATGGTGTAAAACAATTGTAAAGACTTTTGCTAACAAAGGAGCAGCTTTTGGCCATAAATTGGCAGAATTGCATTTTTTGGAGATAGAGCCAGGAACACAGGATTTACTTTTTCTTCTGTGTATCTTCTAAAAAAAAAAAATCAGATTCCGTCACGAGTACAAGTCAAATCAGAAATAATGAGCCATTCTCTAAAGTGCAAATAATAGCATTCATTAAAGAAGATTTTAGCAAAGGAAAGTAATTGACAATGAGGGCGAGGCGGAAGCGCAGCTGGCCGGCAGGTGGCTCGGGCGCAGGCGGCGGGGGCCGAATCACAGAGGCTTTGCACCACGATTCATTCTGCCGTTCAGTCTCAGCACAGCCACGCTGGCGACTTCTCAGCTCACGGTCCTCACGGTGCCCCTTGCTCCCCACCGTCCCAAGCCTGGCCAGCCCCTCCTGGCCAGCGGAGGCCACCTTCCCTGCATTTTTAACAAGCCTCTTTATGAACAGATGGCGACTTGTGGCAAAGGCCCACCTAGAGCTGGTCTGTCCTGAGTCTCTTTTGGCACAGGGTTAGAGACCACGGGAGAGCCAGGAACAGCGGCGGGAGGTGTCGTGGAGGAAGCAAGGTTCCCCGCACTCCTCAGGAGCAGGCCAGTGCCCAGCATCGGTGCTCGGAGCCATGAGTCCACACACAACCCTCGAGGGGCCCCCGGGGTCCTGGGCCGCTCCCGCCAGAGACAAGACCCCAGGCCTTGCCGGACGTCCATGGTTTTGACAACTCCCCGAAATGATAAAGGGAGCCCAAGACTGGACGCTTGCAACCTCTATAAATACAGCTTAGCACTTCCCCAGAAACTTACACACCAAGTTCTTTCTACTTTAATAAATGTACTCGTATAGAATATCAATATGCATGTGTATGCATGTGGATATATGTAGATGAACACATAATACAAATTAACACATACATATATATACACATACATATGCACATGAACATATGTATACACTTACATATATACACATGCACATATCTATACGTATACACACATATATACACACAAATACATATATACAGCGCACACACACACATCATGGCTAATGAAGTAATATTATTTGACAATGACCTTTTAATGCAAACTATGTTTTCACATATGCTATTTTGACCAGAAAAATATTAGCAAATTTTAATCCTATCATTTTAAATTAGGTAGTTGGGCAAGAAGACTTCAGATTTTCCTTCTGTTTCAGTTACCTAAGAAGCCCTTATTCCTTCCAAATCCGTTTCCTGGGCCCAAGAACAACACCAAGTGAATGAACCACTAGTTGTTCTAATGAGAAATTCACTTCATTTCTCACCAAAGGTGTCTCATCAAAAGTCGAACTGAGTACTCAGCAGCTGGGCTGGTGCTTACCAGCAGTCCAGAGGACTCACATTACACAACTTCTTAGCATCATGCCATCCGGTGTCCTGAGGTCAATGGGTGGGCCTGGCATGGCGGCCGCTCAGTGGCAGACCCCAAGCTTGGCCCACTGAGGAGCCAGTACCGCTCTTCCTGTCTTCGTGTGAGCTGATATTAAAATTAATGTCAAATATTAATGGGTTGTGGGGGTAGGAGAAAAAACATCATTTACAAAATGCGAAAATATTCTTTAATTCAGATTTCCAGACAAGAGCAAAGAAATGGGAGTCAGAGAGGCTCAGGCTCAAATTCTGCTTATGCCACATCGTGGCTATGGGGCCTTGGCTAAATCATCCCTCTGTATACACTGAGTATTGAAAGAGATAGGAGGGAAAAGGTGCCATCTCACAGGGATGCTATGGAAACTCAGTAAGAAAATGCATGCAAATTCTTGCAAGAGAGGTATTTAATAAATGCTAGCTATTATTAGTGATCATTAACATCATTATTTTTATCACAAAATTGTGGTAATGATAAAACGATCAGTCTAAGATAGTTATGAATAGAAATTCAAAATAGGGACCCAGTTTGATTATCATGCATGTGTTGATCTCATCTTCAGTTGCCCAAATTCCTACCCAGTGAAGATCAGATTTACTGAATTTCTAACACACATTTTTCTGGGATCAGCCACATTCCGCATGGGCAAGAAAACTTTTCAGATCAAGGAGCGAACATCGCATGATCCTGGCCGCGGGTAATATGTGCTCAGTGCAAGGCCAGCTCCGAGGATTTCCCAACACAGAAGAGAAAGAAGCTGGGCCCAGGCTTGTCATCCCAGTACTTGGAAGGATTACAGCTTCAGGAGAGCCTCAGAAATGTAGTGAGGCCCTCAGCAAGTTAAGATCCAGTTTCAAAATAAAAACAATAGGTCTGGGGTGTAGCTCAGAGGTCGAAGGCACCTGAGCTCAATTTTCCATAAAAAAGGGAAGGATACTGCCCGTTCCCCCTTGGCCTACACTCTGATGACCCTCAGCTCAGAGGTCCAGCAGGGCCTGGCTCTTGGGAGCCCTCCCAGCATCCTTCTTTCCTCTCCAATCACCACAGATGACTCAGCTTGTTGCTGGCTAATCCTTATCCTTCCCATGACATTGGACCTTTACCAAACCCTCTGAGGTCTTTCAGCAGAGAATGCCAACCTTGATTCTGTTCATACTTTGTGTGTGTGTGTGTGTGTGTGTGTGTGTGTGTGTGTGTGTGTTTAGTTACTTACTGGGAAATTGAACCCAGGTGTATTATACCTCCAAGGTATATCGCAAGTCTTATTTATTTTGAGACAGGGTCTCACTAAGTTGCTGAGGCTGGCCTAGACGCTGTGACCCTCCTGTCTCGGCCTCCCAGGTACTTGGGTTACAGGCATCCAGGGCTACTTATGTTGTACTGGGGTCTGGCAAACCTACTGGTCTACCCTGATTCCAGTCAGAGGCTAATAAATGTTTACTGAGGATTCTGAGTACACGGCCCCTGTTTGGTTGTGTGTGGGACACAAAGATGAAAGAGAAAGACCTTCAAAGCATTCTCAGATCCTATCCTGGAGATAAGATAGGTACATAAATAACAGGAACAGAGGAAGGGACAGACAACTGTGCCGCCGCGCTGGAGGACGGGGTGAGCCCAGCAATGCCCGCCACACTTTATGACTTTCATCCTTCCAAAGGGGAAACATTTGCTTTTTTCTATTTTACATTATTCAACTTATTTTGATTTTTTACAGGGTGCCTTTTTGTATTAGCTCCTGTATGTGGACGCTTTTGATAAGAAGAGTGCCTCACCGTATAGCTCTCTGGGGTCCACAAACTGGGAGAGGGTGAGTGTTCACGATTTCAAAGCACCATGGTGAACTTACCGCCATTAATAACCTGAGCACACGTGTATCCAGAGTTTAGCCATTCTTTCATGGATTCTTTCCTCGACATCAAAGAGGTTAAACTGATGGCCAAGGCCAGGGTGGCTTGACGCTAGTGCCAATGCCCATTTCTGAGCAGACAGAAAGAAACAACAGGAGTGAGCCTCCTGCCGGCTCTTCCTGACACCTGGCCACCACGAGGGACGCGGAGAAAGGCGCAGCTACTCAGACTGCGCTCCTCTTGGATAACGGAGGCCTGGGCACTTAAAGGAGAGGGCCTTTTAACAAGTGTCAGGAAAAAATGGGACATCAGAAGGTGACATTCTGGAGATAATTAAAACTTCTAGAGAGTCAGGACTTTCCAATACAGGAGACCGTGCGATGGCTTTTTACTGTATTTCCAAACGTGTAGGCCAACAGAAAACTCTACATGAGTCCAGGTTTCCTCTGGGAGGCAGACCCAGGCGGGCCCTTGCTCTTGGAGGGGGTGCCAGGCCAGCGGCACCTGGAAGGGCTCGTTTTACTTATTAGGTCTCTTCTCTATTGGCTTTCCAGGCACCTTGCATAAATACTGCCGTAAAAACCAATTAAAATCTCATTAAAAGATAAAACCTAAAACTATGCCAATAAATGCTACACACACTTTAAATGCATTCATTGTGCACCCTGCTGGAAGGTATACAATGAAAAGGACGGCTGTGGCCAGCCTCGAGGAGGACAGCGAGGAGGACCGCAAGCAAGGAGGATGCTGTGATGTGGCCAGCCTCGAGGAGGACAGCGAGGAGGACCGCGAGGAGGACGGCAAGCCGAGGAGGTCGAGTAGAAGAACCCAATTAAATTAGCAGAGTGTGCCCTAACCTGTCAAATCTCGGGATCTGCTTTCCATCATCCTGTATTTAAGGGATTTCCACAGTTTTATGTGAAACTCTGTTTCCATCTGTAATAAAGTCGAGGGAGATCTTTCTGGGATAAATGTATATTGAAAAATACATAAAATGTCATTACAGACAAGCTGCAATGTCACTTTCAAAAATCCATCCTTTTATCCAATTCATAGCACACGTGCTCCACCAGAAAGCATAGGATTTGCTCTGATAAACCCCTGAGAACAAGGAGCTGCATTTTAAGCGTGAAACTTCAGAACTTATCCGAATGGACCCAGGGAGCTGACCCATCAGGAATTTTGAAGCGTCGAACTCCACAGGTTATCAAAATACCTCTGGTCACCCCTTCAGAAATATAGAAACACAGCTTTCATCCTTCAAACTATCTGAAACTGAGAAGATTCTTCTAAGAACAGTCATGTTTCTGTTACCCTAAAAATGAATAGAGAAAATGAAAATAAATTATATTTGCAATTAAATGTATGCGTAGGAAAGAAGAGTGTAAATGTGTCTAGAGAGAGGCATGTGCGTGTGTGTATGCGTGTGTGTGTGCGTGTGTGTGTGTGTGTGTGTGTGTGTGTTACCGAGGACTGAACTCAGGGACATTCTACCTCTGATCTTCACTTCCAGCTTTCATTTTTAAATTTTGAAACAGAGTTAAACTAAGTTGCTGGGGCCTCCTTAATTTGCTTAGGCTGGTCTTGAAACTGTGACCTCCTGTCTCAGCCTCCCAAGTACTGGGATTATAGGTGTGTGCCACTAGGCTCGGCTGGGAAAAATGTATTCTTCAAAATTACTGAAACACTTGTGTCAAAGAACTCAAAATAATTGTGACCAAACGGTGACCTTTGCGTTTTTCACTTGCTTTTCTATATTTGCCATACTTTCTGCATTAAAGATGTTTTAGTATTTTAAAACATAATTGCACTAATAAAAACAAATGAATGAGTATCAGGGATGTAGAGAAGGCAGCTTAGTTAATCTACTTGATTAGTCCCTTGAGAAAAAGAACGCAAAATATCCAAGTCAGATACTCAGCTCTTATCTCTTGGCTCAACAGCACCCCCCGGCGCGGGCACGGCCGATGCTCTGGGATGGCTGCAACAGCCTAGAATCCACGCCACCTGGTTCAATATTTGCATGCAAATATTTAAAAAACATACATGAAACTGAGCCGGTGGAATCCACCTCTTCCACCACAAGCGTTCAGAATGCTATCTGTATGACTACCTGCACAGAGTCACACGAGATCGATCTCTTTGGAAATGTTATAAATGGAACACTGTCAAATTTATAAGCAACATTTTGGACAGCAAATATGTTGCTTGGATTTCGGCTGCTTTAAACACTGCACACAGCTTATTCTTATCTCCCGGAGCCATGGCCTTCCTGGAGTAATTGATGCTGGGAGCCCCTGATTTCACAGAAACCAGGCCACTGTTATTGTATACAGCCATCCGACTGCAGGCAGAGACAGGAAGCTGCCCAGGGCCCAGATCAATAGACATGTCAGCACTAAGCTGCCTAATCTGATTCGGCCTATCGCATCTCGGGGCACAGGGTTTGCAATTTTGCTGTTGGGTCCCTCTGGCAGGAAATGGCTGGGAAAGTTTAGTCTTAAGAAGTTTAAGTGATATGCTTATCCGTGGGGCTCTTGAGTGTTTATTCAGCAGAATGGCTGCTTTAAATGCTTTATAAACGGCGGTAATGTAAACAAAGGCACATCCAACAGTCCCGTGTGAAGACTAGAAGGGTGTTTTCTTGACTAGGGACGTAGGAATTAACACCAAAGCCAGTCACTTTAGAGAAACTTTGGTCCAGGTGTTCCGAGCCAGTGGGGTCTGTAAACTACTGTGCACTGCCTCCTGCTGGGGAGAGGAGCTCTTTTAGAGGAATGTCTCTCCTTGCCTATGGCTTGGACAAATGGCTTCTGTGGTCACGAATCCTGCAGTGATTACTCAGCAAAGCACCGTTCTTCTTCCTTGAATGGCATGGACGACAGGGACAGCAGGAAGTGACCATCATGGAAGACTGAGGGCCGGGATCTACCATGCTGCCCCTCGGACATTACTATCTTGGGCTGGGGTAAATCCTGTCATTGTTGCCTGCTCGCTTGATCGCCCTCTTCTCCCTTCTCCCTCTTCGCTCCTCCTTCCTCCTCCTTTCTTCTTCCTCTTCTTCCTCCTCCTCCTCCTCCTCTTCCTCCTCTTTTCTCTCTCTCTCTCTCTCTCTCTCTCTCTCTCTCTCTCTCTCTCTGCAGAGCCTGATAGAACACATCATCACTTGGAAGATAGCAAGTGTTAACTGCCCAATATTGTCCAGTACTGATGTAAGCTATTATCAAAAAAGGAAGGGCATGTATTGATTCCTACACTTGTCAAAACACTTTTTTTTTAAATTGTTGTTTGCTTTGGTAATGGGGATTGAGCCCAGAGGCATTCTACCTCTGAGCTATACTACCAGGATTATTTTTATTTTTTTATTTGGAAACAGGATTTCACTAATTTGCTCAGGGTGTCTTGTTCCTAAGTTGTGGCTGGCCTTGAACCTGGGTTCTCCTGCCTCAGCCTCCCAAGTACTAGTATTACAGGTGTGTGGTCATCAGGCCCAGCCAAAGCAATCCATTTTTTATTTATTTCGGTGGTACTGGGATTCCTGGAAACCCTTCTACCTCCAGGCTACACTTGCAGACACCTATTTTTTATATTTTTATTTGGAAACAGGGTCTCTTAAGCCAGTGAGGCTGGCTTCGAACCTGTGCGATCCTCCTGTTTCCGCATGGGGATTACAAGCGTGCGCCACCATGCCCGGCAAAAGCAATCCAGGACAATTCTCCTTAAAGTGACTCCAGCAAAGCTGTCCCAGAGATGGAAGCTCATCTGTGGGTCAGGACAGGGAGGGCCAGGTGTGCTGGGGCCAGGCCTGGGGTCACACGGAGGCGGGGCAGCGCTGGGATCCCCCGCAGCACACTCAGATGAAGAGGAAGAGGTGTGCAGCCACGAAGCCCCACAGAAAGTAAACTGTGAGGTGGAAAGATGAGGGAGGCAGGGTGCCGTGTGCTCGTGTGGTCTGAGGGTGACACTTGGAGTTGTGAGTTGTGGGATCTACGTTCCAGCCACTCACTCAACTCCTAGGACAGCCAGGCTTTCCTCTAGGTACTGGAATTGCGGGACCGAGAAAGACAGGCATGGCCTCCCTCTGTGGCCCACTCCTGGAAAGAGGGAGGTAGACGGCAAACAGGAAAATAAATCACTCACACAGCCTCAGACACTGAGAAGTGCTTCTAGAAGAGCAGTGAGCAGCCGGGAAGTGGATGGCTCCTGTAATCCTCAGACTCGGGGGGCTGAAATGAGGGATCGCAGGTTTGAGGCCAGCCCCAGCGATTTTGTGAGATCCAGTTTCTAAATAAAAATTAAAAAGGGCTGGGGGGTACAGCTGGAAGTATAACGCCCCCGGTTCAATCCTTACAACCATAAATGTGAAGAGAACAGAGAAACGATGACCCTCCAGCAGCACGTGGGCATGTAGTAACCTGGACTTCCCGATCCATCGGCTGTGTGGATCGGAAACTAACCTGCGCTGACTCCTTACAGGACGCACGCCCATCCTCAGGTTGGCTTGACTGATGGGCACCTGAACGTCACTGTCAGCAGCGGGACCAAGGTGACCACGCGTGAGGATTAACAGTGACATCGCACGCATGCCGAGTCCCACCAAAAACAAGACATTAGCGAGAAAGGGCCAGGTCAGCGAGGCCACCACAGCCTGCAGGCCCCCTAATTCAGCTCAAGGATAACATGAGAAGGAAAATTCAGGGTCTGGACATCGCCTGACCACCCTGCCAGGCACTTGTACCCATCACACCAGATACGCTACCCTCTTTCCCACCAGCAAGCAACAGCGTCAGAGGTCGCAGCTGTTTGCCTGGGGCTATGCGGCCCGGAAGTGTCAGAACCTGAATTCTGGCTTGCTTCTCGAGGATTTTCTGCAGCAACTTTGGGTTTCCTGATACCAGCCACACCCATCATGACGCTGTGACTACTGGGCACAGTTAGAGTCAAAGCCTCAATTTGTCACCCTGGTAAGAGAGGACTGAAGTTTCCTAAAGGGGGCGCCTTTGCTAACGGTATAGAGGTGCTATATCAGAGACCTGACTACAAGGGTAGCCCAGTTAGAAGATGCAGAGAAAAAATGGACCAGGGAACACACCGGGGCCGGAGACTGCCTGTCCAAGCTCCTGGTCTACCTTGGGTCTCTGAGTGTGTGCTATGAAATCCACCAGCCGACACTGAACGCACAGCTCAAGTCAACACAGGATCTGGGGGGTGGCCAAAAGCAGAACAACCTTCAAAGGCCCAGAAAAGAAGAAGAGCCTCCTTTAAGTGCTGCCCTTAAAAATCATAAAGACAGCCAGGTGTAATGACACATACGTATAATTCCAGTGCTTGGGAGGCTGAGACAGGAGGATCACAGGCTGGAGACCAGCCTCAGCAACTTGGTAAGAACCTGTTTAAAAAAAAAAAAAAGCCACCCTGGCGTGGTGGCTCACGCTTGTAATCCCCACGCTTGGGAGGTGGATACAGGAGGATCGTGCAGGTTTGAAGCCAGCCTTGCTGGCTTAAGAGACCCTGTTTCCAAAAATAAAAAAGTAAAAAATAGGTCTGGGAGTGTAGCCCGGAGATAGAAGGGCTTCTAGGAACCCCAGTACCACGAAAAAAAAAAAAAAAAAAAAAAAGCCAGGCATGGTTGCGTGGTCCCTGCATTCAGGAGGCTAAGACCAGAGGATCAGGGTTCACGGACAGCATCAGCTACTTAGTGAGGCCCTCCACAACTTAGTGAGACCCTGTTTCAAAATAAAGAATAAAAATAGGGCAGGGGGTGTAGCTCAGAGGTCGAATGCTGCTGGGTTCCATCCCTAGACCTGCCAAAAGAAAGAAAAAGAAAAGCGGGGCATGGTGGTAGGTGCTTGTAATCTCAGTACTTTGGACGCTGAGACAGGAAGGATCGCAGGTTTGTGGCCAGCTTCAGCTACTTAGTGAAGCCCTCTGCAACTTAGTGAGACCCCATTTCAAAATAAGAATAATAAAAAAGGGTTGAGGTATAGTTTAGAGGGACAAGCCCCCTGGGTTCGATCCCTAGTACCCAAACAAGAATATAGCACACTCTATTAGCAGAAATAAAATATGAATTCTAGGGGAGAAATGGTTCAATTTATTATGCTAGGTGTTCTTAATTAAAGATAAGAAAAAATCCCGAAGAACTGTGCCACGGGCTCTGCCCCTTTAGATGGAAGAGACCCGCCCCCAATTAGAAACAAAGCGCTCCATGCACCTGCTTCCCTGGGCAGTGTTCAACAGGGACCATTTTGATGGGGCTGGAAATGGGTCAGGGTGAGAAACCCTCCCCGTTCATTTGCTAGCCTCTTCCTGAGACGTTAAAATTCTAGTCCGCAGGCCTTTTAAAGCCCCTCTCCACCTTGACCCCAGCCATCCCCTAGTTTTGACAACAGATTTTTTTTTGGTACTGGGGTTCCTGGAAATTCTTCTACCTCTGGGCTACACTCCCAGACCTATTTTATGTTTTGTTTTGTTTAATTTGGAAACAGGGTCTCTTAAGCCAGTGCGGCTGGCTTTGAACCTGCACTATCCTCCTGTCTCCAAGCGTGCCCACCACGCCCAGCTTGACAACAGGTTTTAAATATCACAGCTCAGTCTTACTTTGTCCTTATCACAGAACACTTCCAGCTTCTTCCTGCTTCTGCCAGTGTGAATCTCTTGATTTGCTCAGCTACTAAGGACAATGCCATTAAATTAGTCACCGGGCATGGCCATGGTCCGGAGTGCTGGGAGCCCGCCTCCGTGGAGTCCTGCCCAACGACTCCCTGTGGAGGCGCAGTGACCTCTGCCATCCAGGAGACGGGGCCGCAGCTGGTCCCATCCACCTTCCTGCTGCCAGAAAGCATCAGCCCTGAGAGCCCAGCTAAGGGACTTGAAAAGGAAAAGACACATCCTTATGACTCACTGCTGTAGCCTGCTTTGGGGATGCGAGGTTAAAAGTGAGCAGTAAACCTTTTAAGGTTGTTGAAGCTAAATTATTAACGCCCGATTCACCTTCCCTTTGTTCCCCTCAGAGCACTCGTCCCTGAATGCTCACCGCCACCCCACTCCGACAAGTTGTAAATCACAGGGCAAGCTCCCGAAGGCACAAAACGGCTGACTGAAATGTTCAACCCCAGGGCGGCTACAGAGACGATGGGGAGTGACATCCTGCATTAAAAATATATATATACATATTATCTTCTGAAAAAATATGTTGTGAAAATCATGCGCTTTCATCTGCGGAAGTAACAACAGGCAGTTTCACTTTTGAAAATCCATTGCAACCTTTAAATAATGAGCACTTTCTCTGTTCGGCTCACAGCTGGGGCCGGGCGCCCCGAGGGCCTGGCACCTGGAGACCGTCCTGCCAGGCTCAGCTGTTCCTGGGGTGGGTCTTAGCAGAGAGTGTTTCTCTGCACCCTCTGACATGGTGCATTCTGGGGTGGTCAGCAGCATTCTGAAATCAGAACGGGGACCTGCAACGGAGCCCGGGAGCGCCAAGTTCCTCCTGCCCACAGGGGCCTCCATCTCTGCGGCTACCAAGTGGACAAGGGTGTTAGGCCCGGGTAGGATGTATGGCCTACCCGCTATTAGCATAATCGTGAATGTGCCCGCGCACAGAGGGCACAGCAAATCACTCACAGGGTGACTCATGCTTTACAAATTGTATAAAGCGGTGCCAGCCAGGCGTGGTGGCGCATGATTGTACTCCCAGCATCGGGAGGCTGAAACCGGAGGATCGCGGTTGACGGACAGCCTCAACTACTTAGTGAGGCCCTTTGCAACTCAGTTTCAAAATAAAGAATAAAAAAATAGGGCTGGGGGTGGGGTGTAGCTTGGAGATAGAATGCCCCTGGGTTCCATCACCAGTACTACAAAAAAATTAAAAATAAATAAAATAAAATGATGGTCCATTTGAATTAGTTAAGTGGATTCTGGTTAAGAAGTCCTATCCGCCCCACTTCATGGCCTGCCTCTTTGTATCAGGGGTACCCGGGAGGGGTGGGGATACTGACCACCACCCCTGACACCCCAGGGGCCCAGGAAGCACAGCCATGCAGTGGGCCAAGAGACCACCCATACCGTCGAATGAGAACTTGTCTTGATTTCTAATTGAAAGATAAAATTTATGTCTACTTATAGTGTACAAGTAGATGTTCGTTTACGTTGTGAAATGACAGGTTATTCAACATGTGTGTTATTTCACACTTGTTTCTTTTTCATACAATTCTCTAGGTGCAATAAAATTATTATTATAGTGAGATTCAAAATGCTACATCCATACCTGCACGCAGCGCTTGGTGTTTCCCGCTGAGCCCCACCCTGCACCCCTCCCCGTGGGTGCGCGTTGGTGAGCTTGGTAGCGGTGCTGTCACGCAGGGACGCCGCCTCATTTGAACCCTCTCCTTCCTCAGTCTATTTTCCCCTCTCCGCTCCCTCCCGCCGGTCTACTGGTCAATCTCCTCATTTAGCTGAAAGCCCTCTTGCTCTCTGCTTTTTCCTAGCTTCTGCATATGAGAGAAAACACATGACCCTTCACTCTCTGATCTGCATAACATTCGCCAGCTCCAGCCATTTTCCTGGAAACGATATAACTTTATTCTTCTTTATGGCTAAGTAAAATTGTATTGTGTGTAAATTGTATTGTGTGTAAAATTGTATTGTGAAAAGACCCTATTTTCTTTATCCGTTCGTGTGCTGACGGGACACCTGGGTTAGCTCCACAATTTGGCTATTGTGAACTGTGCTGTACTGAGCGTGAGTGTGGACATGTCACCACAGTGTTCTAATTCTTTTGGAAAGATGCCGAGGAGAAGCACAGCTGGGTCACCTGGTGGTTCCCCTCCTGATCCTTTGAGGACCCTCCCCACTGACCTCCGCAGCGACTGACACACTGGCCACGTCTTTGTGATAAGTAAGAACCCTGACAATCTACTCTCTGGACAACCAGACTTGTTTGGGTGCAGAAAGAGGGCAACAGCACCCCAAGAACACGAACCCTGAGGAGCCCTCGTGCGTCCTTTCTTCCCAAGTGGCTTGCATCCCTGAGTCAGCCAGTGCTTCTGCCACCACCGAGGCACAGAAGTCAGGCAGGCCACCTGCAGCTCTTCCTGTTCATCCTTCCCGACGTATCAGTCAGCCAACGTAGAGCGAGTGGGCGGGTGCACACGTAATGAGATGAAGATGGCTGAGCTGGTCCTGTGCGGTGACTCAGCCTTCTGCTGACACCACGATACATATGCATGTGTGCACTATGAAACACAAACTATACTTCAGCGATCCCACAGACAAGGGAAATGTGCTGGCTTTTAAAACCAGCCCTCGTCTGAATCACAACAGTGGGAATGTCCTTAACACTACTGAACTGCGTCTGTAAAGATGGAACAGATAGAGTCAGGTGTGGTGGAGCACGCCTGTAATCCTAGTACTTGGGAGGCTGAGACAGGAGGATCACAGGTTCGAGGCCAGCCTCAGTAACGTAGGGACACTCTCAGCAACTTTTTCCCTAGAGTCTATCCCTAGTTCCAAGGGGGGAGGGGGAATATATGGTCAAGATGGTAAATTTTGTTTTGTGGTTCTTACAACAAATGAACCAACCTGACCTTGCATTATATAAAGACCAAGGGTAAAAATTTTACAACAATTAAAACTGTGTTTCTTTTGTAGAATGACATTCAAGAGCAAATTAAAACATCAAGACAAGTGGGATTAGAGGCCGCGGAAGAAAGGAGCCAGGTTTACTTTGGGCACTGTTCTTGGCACTCTTCTCTTGCACTTTGCACAAGGTCCAGCCTTTTCATTCTGCCTCGGCCTCCCGTGGATGGAGCTGGCCCTGAGCAGGCGTGGAAGCTCCTCCCCGGCATGACCTCAGGAAGCCCAAGGCTTGCCCAAGACGGATTAGATCATGTGACACTTTCTGTAGTAAGCAGTCTCTCCTCCTAGGGGCCAACGCTTACACCCTAAGGGGGAGACCCCAACACCAGGGATTCAGGGCCTCCATGGGTGTGCCCTGCAGCTCTTGCAATAATTAAGAAACAGAGCAGCAGCCGCCGCCGCCTCCTGGCAGAGCCAGGCAGATGATGCACCGAGAGGGGGAGAGACCCACCTGGTGGCGGCGAAGAGAGAGGTGTTGCTCACCTACCTGATGCAACCCCAGGCTGCAAGCATCTGCCAGGTCTAGAAAGGGCAGCCTGCGCCCAGGCCGGGACCAGCTCTCTACCAAATTCCTGTCCATCAGGGGAGCCTTTTCGCTCCCACAGCATTCCTGAGTCAGCCACCTCGACTTCCAGAGGTGCCGCGCTCTTTCTGTATCCAAGTCACGGCACCACTAGTCCGAGAAGCACACAATGAGGCCAGCCTTGAATGCACCACTGCCTCTGGCCCTCAGCCTGGGCATTCTCCACCCCAGGTTCCCCAGGCCCCTGCGTGCATCCTCTGCCCTCTGTAATTTCCCCCTTTCTTTTTCTCTCTTTCTTTCCTTTTTCTTTTCTTCCTTTATTTATTTCTTTCTTTTTTTTAATGTGTGTGTGTTACTAGGGATTGAATCCAGGGATATTCTATGTTGGACCTACACCACAAGCCACTTTTTCTTTTTTATTTTGAAACAGGTTCTCACGAAGTTCTGAGAGAAGCAGGTTCTGAGAAACCCAGGAACATCACGGGACATGAGAGAGTAGGGGTGGCGGAGTCGCACACAGCCTGCTGCCCACCCTCTCCCATCTGCCACAGTGTTCCTGGGTAGGGGTGGGAGGAAGCCACCAGGCAGATCTGGAACACAGGCCAGGTTGTCATTTGGCCACGGAACGTTCCGTGGAAAAACTCACATGTTGGCAATGCAAAACTGAGATAACCGAGCCAGGACTCATCGCTGTGTGAGCCCCTGTGGGGGAATCGTCCGAATGGTCTCACTGGGGGGTGGGGCTGGCGGGTCTCTGGGCGAATCCTCGCGGAGTATCGGGTCCCTGCGGCCCTGAGATTTCTGCCTTGGAGCCAAATAAACCTCTCCTCTGAAGTGTAAGCTATCTGGGGAATTCGGTCACGGCCATGAAAGTCCATCCACGCGGGGCATTATAGGGATACATGGCTGGTCCTCTGCAATGATGACGAGAAGAAAGCAAAAAGGCCACGGTGGCCAAATGCGACGCCGAAGAGCGACTGATCCTGGATCCAAACAGCTGCAGCCACGGGGCGCCTGGACGCAGATGACAGGCCAGACACCGCCGAGTCCACGCTCACCCACCGCTGGCTGAAGTCTTTCAAAGGAACAAGAAGTCACAGACCAGTTTCAGAAGACGGCTGGCCTCTTTAAGGATGGAGGAGGAGAGGAGGGAATAGGAGAAAAATGCAACCATAGCCATAACGTGCGATTTCTTTAGCATGAAATTTAAAGCATTTTAAAAAACTAGAGCAAGGGACCCCATACAATGCGCAGGGGATGATGGGGGGATCGCATGTCACCACAGAAGTAGCTAAAAACGGTAATGACAGCCATCGATCACAAACTCCTGCAAGGAGGAGAGCTCTACAATTTCCATTTATTTCTTCACCTTTACAACTTCTCTGCGAGTCGGCGGGGGTGGGGGACACGACTTCTAAAGGACAGAGAACGAGGGCTCGGGGACATCATGTAACACGCACAAGGTTGCCCAGCCTGGACGTGGCAGGACTGGTGTCCCACCTGGTCTTGCGGCTCTGAATCCAGCCTAACCATCTTCCTAAACAACAGGAAAGGTGAGGTGACAAAGGTGGATATCAAGAAGCTTGCTCTTAAGCCTTGTGCAGATGCTCGGTCCCTCCTGTTCCATATGGGTCCCTCTCCCAGGCCGGTCAGCCTCGGGAGGGAGGCTTCTGAGAGTCGGCGCCAAATCCTATAATCGGCCCTGCCTTCTCCTCTTGCCTCAAAGCAAGGAACACGAAGAGATTGACGTAAGAGCTTTTCATAAGACACAGTTAAGAAGGTCAGTATCCAAATGCATGGCTCTCTGACTCTTGCTTAAGTTGACACTGTAGGAAGATTCATTCTCAGCTAGATTTGGGGAAATCTCACAAGACTTTGCACAGGGCCCCGGGGAATTGCAGCAATCTCTCTCCTTCTTTCGTCAATGTTTAAAACATATTGAAAGTCCCCCTGGGGGAAGGGCCAGGTGGAGCGAGAGAGAAAGAATATATGTGTGACTTCCACAGGGTACAGGACACAGAGCTCTGTACATGCTAAATCCTCAGTAAGTATCTGTGGAGAAAGGCCAGATTCTCTCCCACCTGAATATAAAGAGGCAGAGGAAAATCTAAACTGGATTCATGAGACACTGCGGCCGTGGGCAGGAAACTTGGGTCTCAGGTGCACAGCAGGAAGGAACGGGTCAGGAGACAGAGGGCGTGGCTGTGACGGGTCGGGGCCGATGCCCCTCAGGGACCAGGGTGCGCGCTGGCTGCTGCCTCCGTTCCCAGGTTTTCTGGGCTCTGCGGTTTCGTTAGGACCCTGCTCAAGCCACCAAATCCTTTTGCATCTGTATCTCTCGAAACACTACAAAGCAGTTCTGCCGAAATCGAGGCGCTGTCGGCTACAATGATTTATTCCTTTCCTGACTGGACTGGACTTCCTTTCCTGGCCTGGACTGCATCCTTGTTGTTGTTGTTTCAAATGCGGCTGTGCTTTAAATATTAAGCAGAAAAAGAAAACAGGAAGAGAGGGAAGATCTTGAAGGTCGGCAGAGGCTGGTACTCGATCAAACTCAACCCACAATCCTTTAGGTCCTACTATGTTTCAGCCATTGAGAGTACAAGGATGAATACGCTCATATTCCAATAAGGGTCAAAGAAATATCCAGACCACTATGGTACACGCTACAATACAGGGTTTTCATGTTCTGCAGCAGACAATGTACCGAGACGCAGTGCAGGAACAAGTTCTACCCGAGTGGGATCCAGGTGACATGGGAAGCATCACAACTTATCATCCAAGACGGGCTCACAGGGGAGCTGGGGTGTTCCCGGGCCAAAGGTTGTTTATTTTGATTTAATTATGGGTTAAGATATTCACACACGAAAGGGAAAACTTTACATCTTTACCTCGCATCATACACAAAACTGATCTCAAGCTGGGCATGGCAGCGCACATCTCTAACCCCAGGGTCGCAGGTTCAGGCCAGCCTTGGCGACATAGTCTGCCCTATTTAAAAATAAACAATAAAAAGGCTGGGAGTAGAGCTCAGAGACAGAACGCCCCTGGGGTCATCCCTCTAACCAACAAGGACAACATCAGGACCGCTAGCCTTCAGCTCCTTGTATCCCGTCTTGTTCCCCAAACACCAACCCCCTTCCACAGAGGCACCTGGTCTTTGGGCCACACCCGCTTTGCAACATCAGCTCCAGGACCTTTTCTACACGGATTCCCCTTTTCTCTGTGTCTGTGTAGCAGCTCACGTCCACTTCTCTTGCTGTGGCTGAAAACTTGTGTGTGTGTGTGTGTGTGTGTGTGTGTGTGTGTGTGTGTGAGTGTGTGTGTGTGTGTGTGTGGTAGTACTGGGGATGGAACCCAGGGCCATTCTACCTACCTCTGAGCTGCACCTCAGCCTTATTTTTTAGTCTTTATTTTGAAACAGGGTCTCACTGAGTTGCCAAGAGCCTAAGTAGCTGAGGCTGTCCGTGGACCACGATCCTCCTGTCTCGGCCTCCCGAGTGCTGGGATGACAAGCCTGCGCCCCTCGCACGGCTGGCTGGAAACTCTTGAACACATCCCACAGCGAGGAAGCCCTCGGCCGCCCATGGACCTCAGCAAGTTTTGCTGCTATTTTTGTTGCTGGGCAACGAATAAGCAAGGGGCCAAAGAATGAGTTGCTGCCGCTGCTGCTCTACAGAAACTTCCCTGCCAGGTTCCATGGCATTAGCTGTAATCCTAGGACTTGGGAGGCTGTGAGACAGGAGGATCGCAGGTTCGAGGCCAGCCTCAGCAACTTAGCGAGGCACTCAGCAACTTGGCCAGATGTAAGAAATATGAAAAAACATATAAAAACTAAAAAGGTCTGGGCACATAGCTCTGAGGCAGGATGCCCAGGACAAAAAGAAGGAAACATTTCCTTGCCTTTGTTCTTCTAGTTTTCCCACTTGGGTAACTTTTGTAGCATAAGCGTTTGGCCGTGGCCAGTCTTCCTCTCCTGGCTCTCACAGCAATTCCTATTTGCACATGGGCAGCCTCAAAACCCCCAGGCACTTGGTCAGATAAGAGGGGAGACAGAAAACTCAAGCGCGTTGGTGTCAACTACGAATAACCTTTCCTTGCTTGGCTCAGGAAACAAGTTGGCCTTGGGCTCCATTAAATACATTGAACAACCACAAACCCAAGACCACAATTAATAAGCAAATACATACAATAAATAGAACAGAAGCCGCGCCAGCCGCAGAAACCAGGAAAGCCTCAGCCTGTCGATTTCCTGAGCGTAGAGAGATACGCCAGGGCGCAGTGGGTGCGGGGAGCAGAGTGTCCCGTCTGTCCCGTGGCTCCTCGGTCCCCCCTCGGTCTGCCCACTACGCTGAGGGCTCCTAGTGCGTGCTGGCAAAGCTCCGTAGTTTATGTTTTTCAGAACTCAAGAATACAAAGACTCTTCAACGGACTCAATATGGAGGGTGTTTTCGTGAAGAAACGGTCTGGACGCTTTCGGAGCTGGGCTGGAGCTCTGGACTCCTCTGCCTCCCGAGTTGCTCCTCCAGCCAGCTGTGGGCGGAGGACATCTTCTGTGGGCGCCTTTCAGTACTCAGCGGGAACTAGCCCCAGATAAACAAAAACCCTTGTTTCTCTGCCCTCAAAAACGTTTACAAAGTGGAGAAGAAAGTGTGTGAGCCACAATTTAAAAAATAAAAACACAGGGGCTGGAGCTCAGTAGATCACTTGCCCAGCTCCTAGATTCTATCTCCAGCACCGCAAGAATGAATGAATGAATGAATGAATGAATGAATGAATGAAATAAACATTTTAAAATGCCCTCTAAGATTGCCTTCCATTCTTTTTTTTTTTGAGGTACTAGGGATGAAACCCAGGGGCATTCTACCTCTGAGCGACACCCCCCAGCCCTAGTTTCTATTCTTTATTTTGAAACAGTGTCTCACTGAGTTGCAGAGGGCCTCACTAGCCAGCTGAGGCTGTCTGAGAACTGCGATCCTCTGGTCTCCGCCTCCCGAATCCTGGGATGACAAGCGTGCGCCACCGCGCCCGGCTACCTGCCATTTTTAAGTTACTCCAGCTGTATCCAAAAGGGGAGACCCATCCCTAGCCACAGAAGTCTGCGAGTTTCTCAAATGAGATTTAGGTCTGTGTGCAGACACACCGGTCGGATGACTGTGAGACTAATGAAATGATACTTCATGCTTACAAGAAAGAATTTCATGTGATTTTTTCCTTTTCTTTGACATACACTTTAGCATTACAATCTTAAAGGCAACAAAAGAACTTATTCATGAAATGTCTGTATGAAGAGTCACTTGTCTTCTTGATGTAGTGTGTGGCAACCAGATTGGCCCAAGGCACATTATGCCACATGAGATCAGCTGGCCCCAGAGAGCCAACAGGACGGTGCTGCTTCTCCTATGTGGAAGTGAGACAGAAAACAGCAAAGAACAAGAGCCTCATAAGAACAGAGAGGGGGCCCAGCCGGGCGTGGGGCGCACGCTTGTGATCCCAGCACTTGGGAGGCTGAGACCGGAGGACTGCAGGGTCACGCCCAACCTCAGCTACGTAGTGAGATCCTGTGGAACTTAGTGAGACTCTGTTTAAAAATAAAGAAAAAAAGGGGGCTGGGGGTGTAGCTCGGCGGTAGAAAGCCCCTGGGTTCCATCCCTAGTACTTAAAAAAAAAAAAAAGGAGAGTGATGCGTGGAAGAGTGGACAGGGGTGGGAGGAAGGAAACAGACCAAATTACATCACGTCCGTCCACGAGGGACGCACTGGGACACTTACTAGCATGTGCAGGGAAGGACAGGGCTGGGAGGGAACCTCACCGAGAAATGCTGTGCGCACACGTGAACACACTGCTCTGAATCTCTCTGTGATGCATCGTCATATTACACCCATGAAATTCATAAGTCAGCTTTTGCTTCCTGAACTCTATTCTTGACAGAAGTCACAGGCACTAGAGATTTATTAGTTACTTTAGAAGGTCATAAAGTTCCAATCAATTCTAGAATGTCAGAGCTGTCTGCAGCGGATTCCCACACTGGACATCGCCAGTAGCAGGTCGGCTTGAAGATGTCCCTGGCTGCCTCCTGCGGGTTCCACGGGAAGCCCAGGGAAGAAGGCGAGTCCGCGCCCCCAACAGCCACCCATTGTTCTCCTGCACGGACAGGCTTTGCTTTAAATCCACATCTTTCCCCGAAGCTCTCCCGCCAGCTAATGCCCTGACCCCGGCATCCGAGTGCGAGGACGGCTCTGTGCGGCGCCAACAAAGGCGACCATTGGCGAGAGCAGAGTGGCCCAGTGACGTCAGCGGCTCATTAGGGAGACAGCTGACATTTGACCAAGAGAGCACACTCATTAAACACCACCTCAGTGAACAGCAGTGTGGTCTGTGCTCGGGGAAAGTAAGACAATATGGGTTTTGTCTTTCCATGAGAATAGCACTCTGCCCAAGAAATAGGATTTTAGCTCCTATCTAATTACGGCAGCAAAGCAAACTGGCAGATAACTTACGTAGCAAAAGACAGTCGTCCAAACACGTTGGGCAGCTTGCAGACCCTACTGAAGGCACAAATACTAACTAATCATTTAGCCAAAAGGCCCCTTCCCAATCCTGGCCCAAGCAGAGCCAGACGCTGTGCTGAGATGGTATTCCTAAAGAAAATGTCTCCTAGGGCTACAGTAACAACCTGTAACTACACTCTGAGTCCAGAGGAACTCGACTAATAAAGGCTTCAGAGGACTCAGATCACTTGCAATTTTCTCGGTCTATCTCTTCAGCCAGGAGGCTTGACCTGGAAATGACAGACAGGAGACGCAGCTTGAAAAGGTTACAGAGACGTTGATGATCTCTGGCCTCGGAGCGCAGACCTTCAAAGTTCAGGAAATACGCTAGAACACGGCCACGCGGGCTTCGCGCCGGCACCCGAAAAAGGCAGACCACTAATTAGGCTCAGAAGAAGTAAAATCCTACCAGCCCATCACCTGGGTGTTTTCAAGCAAGATGACTTTTAGACACTAATGGGTTTTTCCTCCTGCCATCGACCACTGCAACAGAAGATGGGCATAAAGAATGCTGAGTACGGGAGACCAGGCCCTGTAAACACTTGGCAGAGAAAGCAACTTGGAAGAGTAGGGGGCTCTTCGCTCCCTGGCAGGTGAGTCAGGGCGTGCCTTTACTATGACAACGTACCCAAGACAATCCACTTAAAATGAAGAAAGGCTTCCACTGGGCCCTGGCCCCAGCGGTCTCCATCCATGGTTGCTGGGGCCTGTGCTGGCACAGTACACACGAGACTCCTATGGCCGAGAAGGGCCGTTCACCTCTGGTGGCCAGGAGCAGAGAGAGCAAGGGCAAAGGGCAGGGGTTCACGACCCCTCCGGGCCACGCCCAGCGGACCACCTCCTGCTAGGCCTCCTAAGGGCTCCGCCACCTCCCCAAAGTGCCACAGTCCTGCAATACGTGGGGCTTTGAGGGACATCTGCCCAAGCCAGGTGTCAAAGGGCACTAGGAAAGCTATCCATATTCAAATATATCCATGTGTCCTAATTATACCTCCTGCTCTCTTTTCTTTCTTTCCGGCTCAGCTCTGAGCAGGACCCTGAGCTGGGAGGACAGTTGACCCTTCACATATGCCTCGAGATCTCTGTCTGGACGGCGTGCCCCCTCCTGAGAATTCCTCGCTGTCGAGCCCATCAGGCATATACACGCCCACTATCTTCACAAACACCACCATCTCTGTGTCCACAGTTGCTCAGGGCTCGCTCGCACCTCTAGGCACAGCACACCAGGCTTCCCTCCTTGTCTCCCACCCGACCACGCTCCTCGATGCCCGTCCACCACTGCGCTCCCCGGCTCGGCTTCCGTGGCTGGCTCTCACCCACTCCCGGCTGGCCCTTCCAGCTTGGAGAGCAGAAGCCCGGAGGAGACGTCTTCCTTCTCTCTCTGCATAGAGTATTCTTCCTTTCCACAGGGTTGAATGCATCGGCGCGGTGACCCCCACCGGCCGCCACGTCTCTGCCGCCAACATCCACACACCCCGCACCCGAGACGGGGACCTCCCTCTCCGAGTCGCTGAGCTTGGCTTCCCCGACCCCGAGTGAGGCCACGGGAGGCGTCTGGAAACATGTCAGTCAGATGAAGAATAATATAGCGCTAACGTGGCTCTGACAGAGATGGGGTGACTCAGAAAAGAGCCCCACTATCTTCCACGTCCTGGCTTCACTGGCTTTGGAGTTTTGGGGGGCTTCATAAGATACTCTGTGTCCGTCCGTCCTTCCTTCCTTCTTTCTGTGGCACTAGGGATTGGATTCAGGGCATTCGAGCTCTAAGCCACACCCTGTCCATAGTCTGGCCTCGAACCTGTGACCCTCCTGTCCCAGCCTCCTGAGTCCTGGGACTCCAGGTGTCCACCATGCCTGGCTTAGAAGGCGCTTTTTTTCATTCCATGTCTGACTGACTTCTCTGTATCCCTTAGTACTCAGCCCAAATGTCACTTCTCAGAAAACTATTTATCTAAATTATTTCATTATCCTGATTATGCCCTCACCACAAACTGTAAGGACATATTCGTTCATTCTGTTATTTTTAAGTTAACTCCCATCCCCGACATGCCAGAAGGCAGGGACTTTGTTGAAGTCACCACTACGTACCCACGCAAGGGCGCCACGGACACAGTGGCCTTGTTGGGGCAGCATGCGGTGCTGCGGGCCTGTGGTCGCAGCCTTCCAGAGGCTGAGGCAGGAGGATCGCTCGGGCCTAGGGCGCGAGACCAGCCTGGATACCTCAGCAAGACCGGGGCCTCAAAAAATATACACCAAAATATGTATCCAATGGGTAAATGAGTATCATTCCTCCAACACACTGGTAAATAATCACCTTTTTATTTCAGCGCTGAGAAATGAACTCAGGGCCTCATGTATGCTAGGCAAGTGTTCTCCCACTGAGACATACCTCTAGGCCCCAAATGATAAATCGCTTCTAAACACCACAAGTAATTTGAAATATCATGAACTGCTCTTCTTACTTCTTATTAAAAAAGAAAAAAGATTTCAAAGCTGGGTGTGCACGTCTGTAATCCGGTACTTGGGAAGCTGAGACAGGAGGAGCACAGGTTCAGGAGCAGCCTCAGCAAGTAGCAATTATAAAATAAAATAAAATAAAATAAAAACAAAATCGTGTTGGGGTATACAGCTCAGAGGCAGAATGCATATCAAAAAAAAGACAAAAGAAGGAAAGAAAGATAAAATATGAATTCTCAAGGCAAATTGCTATCATAAATAAACTTCAGGTTGGAAGCACTAGTCCATGGTGGGTTCTGTGGAACACTGCTTTATTTACCAACCATTGTGTTCTTTGCATATTTTTCTTATCTATTCAACAAAGTAATTTCTCCAAGGAACTCCATGAAGCTGCAAGTAATTAAATTACAATTAATTTTAAAAGATTCTATAATTCAGACCACTAATTTAAGTAAGCTTTTCTTCTACTTAATGTAAATTTAAGCCTTGCCATATTTTTTTCATTTTTTAAAAAAGGTATGATTATGGCCGGTTGTGGTTGTACATGCCTGTAATCCCAATATTTGGGAGGCTGAGACAGGAGGATCGTAGGTTCAAGGCCAGCCTTAGAAACTTAACAAAACCCTCAGCAACTTAGTAAGACCCTGCTTCAAAATAAAAATTAAAAAGTAGGGCTGGGGTGTATCTCAGAGATAGAATGTCCCTGGGTTCCAACTCCTGTGATAAATTAATGAAATATAAGATTATGAAGTTATAAAACTATTCCTTTAGTTGCTAGGTTGTCATTCAAAACAATCTTCCTAAAAACCTCAGGAGCTTATGCGGCAAGCGGGTTAGAGGCTGTGGGTGGCGCAGCGCTGTCAGGGTGGCCGGGGGCTGGCAGAACGCTCCCCTCTCTCCCGTCCTCATGTCGAGGTTTTGCACACCCTCATTCAATTCCTGCGTCCCCACCTTGTCCTCTTTTACTCGCAGGTATTTTGGGATGGATATGGCGTTATTTACCACTGGCCGCTATTCACGCATAATACGCTGCCTCTTCTCGATTAGTCTGAGTTCACAACACGCCACATTGACCCCAGGTCCATGTAGTTCCTGGACCCCGAGGACTGACATAAAGGAACAGGTGTGTCTGCACGGGTGTGCCGGGCGCCATGAGCCCTGCGGCGTGGCGCTGCCTGGGGCCTCCTGCTCCCCCTGCTCCCCCTGCTCCTCCTGCTCCTCCTGCTCCTCCTGCCTGGACGCCAGGCAGCAACGCGCATCTGCAAGAGCAAGTCTGTGGTAATTGCTTCTGCTTCCATGTGTCTTTTACATTTTGCCTGGTATTAAATGATTTTGATTTGCTCCCCAAAAGGTCTGACAATATCCAGTCGGATGCACTTTCCAGATGAAATGCTTCCAGAGGCAACACCTCCCTGTTCAGCATCCAACCACAGGGATACTGTGTAGCTGAGGCAGACCAGGTGCTCAGGACCTGAGGCTCGGGGTTGGCCCCAGTGTCTAAGAGAGAAGGATGCGCGCAGATCAGAACATGCCCACCCTCCTGCAGGTGTCCACGGGGACAGCCTGCGCGGCCGGAGGGCACGGCCAGCCCCTGGCCATCGCTGCCGTGGTCGTTAGAGATTCTGGTTAGGAAACATCAAGGAGGTCATACCCCATGCAGCCATCTGCTGAAGTCGAGGGCGGGGGCTGGGTGAGCCAGGCTGCAGACGAGCCTACAGCTCACGACTCCAGAAAACAGGGCGAACAAGCACTTCCTGGAAGGTCGGTGACGGATTCTACCCGAATTCTTTCGTCTACACAGCCTGCTGCCCAGTGATGGGCAGTTTTCAGTCAGAAAACCAAGTCTGCAATCATAGACGCTACCGCAGCTTGGGTCTGGACGGTCCCCGAGGGCCCCGGCGTGGAGCCGCAGAGGAGGAAGGAAGCCCAGGTCACCATGGGCATGCGGTGCGGAGGACCCCGCGCCTCGCTGGCGCTTGGCCAAGTCTCCGCCATGGCTGCTCTGCTCGGCCAACGTCCCTGCGCCTCGCCACGGCCCAGAGCAATGGGCCGACCTCCAGGACCTCTTTTCTTTATAAGTTGATTGTCTCGGCTGCTTGTTACAGTAGTGGAATACTGTCTATTACAGACGTAGATTTCTTTTAGCCCACAGACTGAAGCTTACTTTCACTCTCCATTCCCATCCCTTGGGTGGCCGGATTGGGGCCACTGTAATACCACTTCTGCCACAGGTTTTTCTGCTATCCTAATAAAGAGTAGGTAATTTATTTAACTGTGTCAAACAGAAGACTAAAGGCAATACCGTTTCCCTCCTACAATGAGTACACAGTGAATAAACAAACACTTTACTTATGAAAAGTATTATTTCACTTTTTAAAAAAATGGAACCTTTGTGTTGCCACTACTGTTTTTCCTGTTTGGTTTGATGAAAATGGACCCTGACTGTCTGGCAGTCTGTGCTGGGCCTCCAAGACTGGACATGTGAGCAGATGCACAAGGCTCTTAAACCCATGTAAATTTCCCACAAGTTTTAATGGGATCTGACCAGAAACAATACAAGGCTCACGACCTTCTCTACCCACCAATCTGTCCCCAGTAGTGAGCTCCGTGGGGCCCAGCATCGCAGCCTGGTTCCACCTGTCATCCAGAGCGTGCAGGACAGGGCAAAAACTGGGCTCTTAAACACTGTGAAGCCAGGCATGGTGGCGCACACTTGTAATCCCAGCATTCGGAAGGCTCATGGCATTCAGAGGATCATGGTTCACGGTCAGCCTCAGCTACTTAGTGAGTCCCTCTGCAACTCAGTGAGACCCTGTTTCAAAATAAAGAATAAAAACTGGGGCAGGGGGTATACCTTGGAGGTAGAATGCCCCTGGGTTCCATCCCCAGCACTAAAAAAAATAAAAGAAAAAAAAATCCATAGAGAAACTACAAATAATTTAGTTCCAGGGAAATATTATTATCAATATTTATTAAAGTTGATGTCAAAATAGTGTACACTTCAATCCTCTGCAAAAAGAATGTTAAATTCCTACTAAGAACAGAGAGGCTGTAACTGACAGCTGCTGAGGTCGGCCCCCACAGCTACCACAAAAGCCATTATAGCGCTGGGTGTACTTTGCTGAATAGGGAGGAGCTTGTGTCTTTAAACTCCTAACCACAGATCAGAGGCTCCCTTCCTGGGGGTTTTGAATTTCTTTTAAACAGATGGTCCAGAGTGAGGATGCAGGAAGCTGTTTTGATCCACTGTGTAGGAACAGAATGTTACCTTGGTTTTGTTTAAGCATTACACTGCCCAGAGGTAAATAATTGGGTGGAAAAAAAATCCAGCTTTAACTTTGAAGCCAGAGCTCATGGAGACAAAGTACTTAGTAATTTTTCTTAGAGTTTTTGCACAAATGTTTACTCTCCCATGATTATGAATATAAATACAACTATTCTAATTACTAAGTTATTTAGGGGTTGGCATACTTTTATGAATACCAAATATATCTTTATATATCCATATATATATTTGTGTGTGTGCGCGTGTGTGCACGAACATGATAAACCCTTACAGAAATGCCATTTATATTTAAACTAAATATATGAGAAAGTTGCTATGTGTAAGTCTCCATACAATATCCAAAACAGCTTTCGAAAGACAGAGTGTAGAGCCGAACATGGTGGCACACACTTGGAATCCCAGCATTCGGGAGGCTGAGACAGGAGGATCATGTTTCTCGGACAGCCTCAGCTACTTTGTGAGGCTCTCTGCAACTTACTGAGACCCTGTTTCAAAATAAAGAATAAAAAATTGGGCCGGGGGCACAGCTCGGAGGCCGAATGCCCCTGGGTTCCATCCCCAGTAACACACACACACACACACACACACACACACACACACACACACAAAAGACATAAAGCTTCCTGACCTGACCCGTCTTTTCACTCTACAAACTTCATAGGACTCTTGCTAGGGAACCTGCCTCTGGCATTCCAGTTTCAGTAGCATTTGACAGGACTCTGATAAATGTTCTAATTCCACATCGCATTGTTAAAATGATAAGGCACGTGGGGTCAGGAATGAAGAACACTGTCTTTTTTAAACTTAGCATATCTGAGAACGTTATTTTCTACGCCTTCTCTGCATAACTTCACACCCCAGGTGAACTGTGTTTCATCAGCCCTGTGACTGGAAGGATGGTTCATGAATTTAGTTTATGAATCCTGGCACATTTCAACCCACAAACAGGGAAGTCATTTTGCATCAAAATAGAGCTAAAGGAGGAAACCAGGGGACCAGAGGAGCTCAGCAAAGGCACTTAATTGAATAATGGAAGTGCCTCGCCTTCCGACGCCCTGAGCTAGACCGCTGGCCACTGAATTATTAAAATGAACGCAAGTTCAGATGTCTCCCAAAGACGTTCTCCTTCTCTTTAGATTCAAAAGGACGCCTCTCTCAGCCGATATAATTCCTTTCCCTCCGCCATCCAGCATCTGTCTTTCCTGATTTCTAATCAAAGCTGATGATCACTGGCTTTGGCAACAGACTGTGAAATCCCCAAATGAGTAATTAAAGTCATAAACGCGCTCACTTTTTCCTCAAAACCCGGGGTGCATTCGTAGCCAAACGCATTCAGGCTCACAACGCTCTGCTGCTTGCTTACTTTGGCCAGGGTCTTTTGTAGATTTTAGAAAGGGGTGGCTGGGGTTTCCTGTGGGAAACTGTCAAACACCAGTTCCCCTTAAACAACACAAAGGTCAGGAGGGGCGACTCCCCTCAGTGCTCTCCCACACACCAGGCAGGGACACAGGGTGTAGACTGAAATTGGTCTAGACCAAGGAAGATGTGCGTAAAAAAAGTGCATTAGAAAGAAAAATATGAGAGGAGTTTCAAAATCAGAGAAAATGCTTTTCTTATTAAAAAAAGAAAAAAGCAAGCTATGTAGTGCTGAGCACTTTAAAATGGTCTCTGAGAAACAGTGGTCAAGAGACTCTGTGAAACTACTTTGCAAGAAAATGTTCTCCCCTGAGCCACCCCACTTTCAGTAAAAAGAAGATTTGGAGCAACTTCTGAAACGCAGTAAAAATGTGATAGATCCAGTTGTTAACTTGCATTCTGTTTTTAACTCTGAACTGCACCACACAGTAACCAAAAGTAAATACACCAATGCAGAATGTCAGAATGGAAATTTAGCGTTGACTTGAAGTGCATTAAAAATAGAGGTAATGCTGGGGTGGGGGCCACGCTTGTCATCCCAGCATTCTGGAGGCTGAGACAGGAGAATCACAGTTCGCGGACAGCCTCAGCTACTTATGTGAGGCCTTCTTAGGAAACTTAATGAGACTCTGTTTCAAAATAAAAAATAATAAAATAGGGCTGGGAGTATAGCACGGAGATGGGATGCCCCTGGGTTCTAGCCCCAGTACTGTAAAAAGAAAAGAAAGAAAGAAAGAAAAAAAGAAAAAGAAAAGAAAAGTAAAAAGAAATAGAGGTAATATCCTTTTAAATCCAAACCAAGAAACAGTTCAACAATTTCTAAATGTGTTTGCTTGACTTAATGATAGATAAGAGTCAAAAATATAAAAGCTTTTTAAAAATTAAATCAGAGTTTTATTTAAGGTTGTGTGCCTTCTTAAAGAGTACTATTGCATGACTGGCTTCTGAAAGCAACCGTAGCCTCCCACCGTCCGCGGAGCGGCCCCCGGAGCGCCCAGAGAACCTGTAAGAGCCGCCCCTGGAGAGCGAGTCCCACCTGGATGGAGACACTCCGAGATGACGCGGCAGAACTCGTGCCCACGTGGCAATGAACCGTGGTGCGAAGACAGCAAAGGAAGATGGCGACGCGGATGGAGCCGCTCCGCTTGACGCAGCACCAACTCTCTTGGGGAACGGAAGCGCTTCTAGAGATCAAGGTATCTAGACATACATACCTTTATTGGTGCAGTGTAATTGTACATTATAGTGAGAGTCCACGAATATCAACACACATCCACACACCGTTTGGTTTGCCACAAGTAGAAGCATCCAACCATTTTTGATAATGTCATATGTAAATTTTTTGGGTACTAGGTGTTAAGGCTGTCCTTGAACCTGCGTGCTTCCTGTCTCAGCCTCCTAAGTACTGGAATTACAGGCATGCGTCACTTTGCCCAGCTTATATGTAAATTTTAAATTTAATTTATAATATAAAATTATTTTATGGATAAGGCGAATTTACACATTTGAATTTGCAGGTAAAAGGACAGATCACAGACATGGCCCACGGCACACGTGAAGTTGTTAGCAGTTGGCGAGAAACTGGGAGTTCTGAGTGAGAGTCACGGTCGCCGAGCACCTCTGTGGCAGGCCCTGCCTGCGCCCGGGCAGCGTTTCTGTCCCCTTTGCAGGTGGGGAAACTGAGGCACGGGAGGCCAGGAAACTTGACCAGGTAAATCTATGAAATTAACATTCCGTGGCCATTCTAAAAGTTCTTACACAAGAGAGCACTGAGGGCGGAGGAAGGCACTGGCACATCCCTGAAGAGGGAGGTGCAATGCGGTTTTATTTCTGCTCTTGAGTAAGCACAGAGAAGCAGATACCCGCATCTTCCTCGCTCCATGCCCTGAACAAGCGAGCACTGCTGCTCTGGAGTTGGATGCTCTTTGTATTTTTTATATTTTTTTACATTTCATACAAAAAAAGTGTTACTTTCCTATGAAGATAATTTAAATTTTGGTCCAAGGAAACACACTGTTGATGTTAATTCTGGGGTTTAGGTTTTCAGAAGTCCTCCTTCATGTGCTAAGAAATAAGAATCTTCTCACATGAATTAACACATAATTCTAGAGACCTTGACAAAGCTCAACGTGCAGGGGAGATGGCGCATCTAACACCAGCCAGGCCGGCGGTGCACGTGGGCACCCTCACCTAAGAGGCTGAGACAACAAGCTCGCAGGGTCCAGGCCAGCCTTGGTCACGTAGCAAGACCCTCAGGAACTGAGCAGGACCCTGCTTCAAAATTCAAAGTTAAGCTGGGCGTGGTGGTGCACGCTGGGAATCCTTGCGCTTGGGAGGCTGAGACAGGAGGATCGCACAGGTTCGAAGCCAGCCTCAGCTACTGAGTGAGGCTCTCAGCAAGTAAGTGAGACCCTGTTTCCAAATAAAATATAAAATAGGTCTGGGAGTATAGCCCGGAGGTAGAAAGCCTCTGGGTTCTATCCCCAGTACCACCAAAAAAAAAAAAAAAAAAAAAAAAAAAATTAAAGTTAAATAAAATTAAAATAAAAGCTCAGGATAGAGCCTGGAGATTAAATACCCCTGGGATAAATCACCAGCACCAACCAACCAACCAACAATCAAACTAATCTTATGAAACTAATCTTATAAAACATAGAATTAAGTCATATTTTTGAGCAAGCTTTCACCTCTACACTTAATCTAATTAGTAGATCTTCCTTTTGTGATTGGCAAATCACACTTGATTATTCCTGTTCACAAATTTGTAGAAAGGCAGGTCTCCTGCCCCAAGCAACAGGCCTATTTGACAGCAATGGTCTCCCCAGCCCAGGGGTCTCCAACTCCACACCAGGCGCCACCATGACTCTGGCAGAGGGCAGACAGGAAGACGGCCGCCAGCCCCTCTGTCCTCGTGGCTACTTCTGGAACTCCAGGGGCTGTGGAATCAGCTTCCTTCCAGCTCTGGCACAGCAGAAATCCATTGCTCTAAGTACATTTAATAAAATATAATTCAGCGAAAGTCAATGTTCTATCAACAACGCAAGCGGCGGCACCCCAGCGCCATCCCGGGCTCTGGACACTGAGGAACGATGACCACGTCCAGACCTCGCTACACAGTGTGACCATTCAGCGGGCTTCTCAGATGGTTTGTCGTTTGCAGCAACGGTTTAAGAACCAGGAAAATCCTTTTGCGTTTCTATCTTGTTAATTCCTGCGTTAGACTGGTGTTACTAATAACATAAAATATTTAAATTGTGTGTTACACACAGAGCCAATTATAATTATCTAGTGAGAAAATAACTTCATATCGAGAATATAAAAATAATCAATTTCACCACTGCACCAGATCACACACATTACGAAGTATATTCTATCACCAACTAAGGTGTAACTGAGGATTGATGGACAGTCAGAATGTGGGGCCGAGTCTCACCAGCTGATGGCCAAGCAAACGCCCAGAGAGCACCGATCGGCGCCATCCTCCACGAGCGCCTGCGACCTCGATGGGCATAGCCCAGCACGGCACCTTCTTGAACAATCCCATTCTGTCTTACATAGGTTAAATTCCATTTTAAATAGCTCCAGGGCTAGAGATGCAGCTTTGGTATGTACAGGGCCCTGGGTTCCATCCCCAGCACAAAAATCAATCCATCACTCTCGGAGAGGTTGTCCGCAATCAGGATGTGTTAAAACAGAACGTCTTCAATATCTGTGATGCCCGCTGCGTTCCGCTTCTACTCATTGGCAGGACCTTATTTATTTATTTTTTGGTGGTACTGGGGATGGAATCCTTCTACCTCCGGGCTATACTCCCAGACCTATTTTTATATTTTATTTGGAAACAGGGTCTCTTAAGCCAGTGAGGCTGGTTTCAAACCTGCGTGATCCTCCTGTCTCCGCCTCCCAAGCACGGGGATTACAAGCTTGCCCACCATGCCCAACTGGACCTTATTTTAACCATAATGTATTTTGTCCTAAGGCCTTACCCAAAGCACAGCTAAATATATAAACATAAAACTGCCAGCAGTCACTAGGCCGAATGTTTTACTTGTAACGCCTCTGCATCCTACACCATAGCCCAGTAAGATAGAGACTTTATTTTTTTTTCATACAGCCATTTTCTAGATGTTGGAAGAGGTGGCTAAGTTTCCAAATTCACACAGCACAGTGTTTTCCGTCTGAGAGAGACGGAATCCACACCACTGCGCCAGTCCTTGTGTGGCGGATGAGCCGAAAGCCCAGAAATTGATAAATGCGCTAATAAGCTTAATATTTGTTTCTACCGAAGCACCTCAGCTTCCATATTACAGAACAGAAACAGGATGTTCCTTCAGACAATGTTTAATTACCAGTGCTTTTGCCTAGGATTTGAAACTAATTGGAATAGGACTTTGTTTAGTGTAAACAGATATCTCAAAAGAAGCTGATTAAGGGATAATATGTTTCTTACTCAGGAAACGTTCAAAGGAAATCAGCAAAATACTGTGGCTCGTTAACTTGGTGCCCAGCATGGCTGGATGGCTGCACAGGAGCCGAGACCAGAGGGGCTCGGGGGGTCCTAGAGAGAGGCCCAAGAGAGAGGCCCTAGAGAGAGCGCCTGAGATACAGCACCCTCTTTGTTCCCTTTGATGGCTGCTCTCAAATTCAGCCAGTCAGGAGAACGATTTACAATGGTCAGTGGCTCAAGACAAAAAAAAAGAGAGCCAAGTGTGGGGGTGCGTGCCTGTAAGGTCAGTTCTTGGGAAGCTGAGATGGGAGGATCACAGGTTTGAGGACAGCCTCCTCAACTCAGAACCTTGGCAACCTGGAGAAAAACAGTTTTGAGGCAACAACAATATAGGGCTGGGGCATAGCTCACACACACACACAACAACAACAGCAACAAACTTTAAAAAGAAAAAAATACACAATCACACCCACACAGGTGTGGTTTTATCCATTCTGAGTTGTAGTGATTTTTGTTGCTTAAAAATTCTGTATGCCTGCTGGGCCTGGTGGCGCACGCTTGTCATCCCCACGCTTGGGAGGCGGAGACAGGAGGATCACGCAGGTTCGAAGCCAGCCGCGCTGGCTTAAGAGACCTTGTTTCCAAATAAAATATAAAATAGGTCTGGGAGTGTAGCCTGGAGGTAGAAGGGTTTCCAGGAACCCCAGTACCACCAAAAAAAAAAAAAAAAAATTCTGTATGCCCAATTTTAAATCTGAGTGATCATGCATGCTGAGATCAAGTGCTATGTAGAGGAACCTTATAAAATAAATCAAGTCATTCAATACACACACACACACACACACACACACACACACACACCAACCTTTAAACACTCCAGAGCCAGTCGTGATGGCGCACACTGGTAATCCCAGCCATTGGAGACTGAGACAGGAGGATCTAGGTCGCGGCCAGCCTCAGCTACTTAGTGAGGTCCTTGGCAACTCAGTGAGAGCCTGTTTCAAAATTAGCCGGGCGTGGTGGCGCACACTTGTAATCCCCACGCTTGGGAGGCTGAGACAGGAGGATCGCGCAGGTTCAAAGCCAGCCTCAGCTACTTAGTGAGGCTCTCAGCAACTCAGTGAGACCCTGTTTCCAAATAAAAAAGAAAATAGGTCTGGGAGTATAGCCCGGAGGTAGAAGGCCTCTGGGTTCCACCCCCAGTACCACACACAGAAAAAAAAATTAAGAATAAAAAATAGGGCTGGGGGTATCGTTCGGAGGTAGAATGCCCCTGGGTTCCAACCCAGTACTGCAAAAAAACAAAACAAAAACAAAAATAAAAAATGGGAGAAAAAGGAGTGGAATGACTGCCAAGGCAGCTGAGTGGTGTCCACGAGCTTAGTGCACCCAGGGAAGAAGGAAGGGAAGAGGCAAGTAAGGAGGGAGAGAGGGGAAGTTAGTTGGTAGAAGTTCAGCTACGATAACAAATAGAGGAAAAGGGACTTTAAGCCTATGTGAGTATACAACCATGTAGCAACGAATCTCACTACCGTGTATAATTGTAACCGGCAGACATCTTAAAAACAAGAAATAAAATAATCCTGTGCTCCTAGCACTCTGTGTGTGTTAAGGGATGCGCTATGTTTTGGACCTGGTTTCTTCCCACCAAAACTCACACTGGAACCTAAGCCCCATCAAGAGGTGTCAGAGGAGCCAGGCGGGATGGCGCACTCAGAATCCCAGCATTCGGGAGGCTGAGACAGGAGGATCACAGTTTGTGGACAGCCTCGGCTACTTAGTGAGGTACTCTGCAACTTAATGAGACCCTGTTTCAAAAATAAAAACTAAAATATAGGGCTGGGTGTGCCAGAGGTAGAATGCCCCTAGGTTTCAGCCTTAGTAGCACAATAAATAAATAAATAAATGAATATATAAATAAATAAATAAATAAATAAATAAATAAATAAGGTATCAGAGGGCAGAAACTTAGCCGAATCTTGGAATTTAGCTCTGGGCCTCCGGGAGGTGATAGGACTTAAGTCCTCAGGGCTGAGCCCCGTGATTGAGTGCTGGAGGCTGTATAAGAGAGGGGGAGAAAGCCGAGGAGGCCATGATCAGACGTGGCCCTCAGCCGTGGGCTCCGAAACAGAAGCCCAGTCAAACTCACCCTGCCTGGGGTGCTGCGCTGGGGGCAGCGGGAAGCCGACTAAGACAGGATATGAAAGCCACTTATTGAGACCCTCGGCACCCTAGTGAGGCCCCATCTCAAAACAGAAAATAAAGAGTGCCTGGGGTGTGGCTCAGAGGTAGAGATGCACCTGGGGGTCAACTCCCCGTATCCACCCCCAAAGCAAAATGAATATAAAGAGGGGAAAATGTTAAAGATGCCGTCCTCTGAGGGTACCTAGGAGGAAATGACGACTTAGAAGTAACAGACGGGCCAGGAGCACCTGTTAGCTCAGGCGGTAGCGGCCAGGTGTGGAGGTGTGCACCTGTAAGCTCAGGACCTAGCACGTTGAGACAGGAGGGTCGCAGGTTCCCGGCCAACCTCAGCAGCTCGTGGAGCCCTCCGAAATTTAGTGAGACCCTGTTTCAAACTAAAGAATGGGGGTGTCGCTCGGAGGTAGAATGGCCCTGGGTCCCATCCCCAGTACCGCAATAAATCAATAAATAAATAAAATTAGGGCTGGGGTGTAGCTCAGAGGCACAATGCCCCTGGTTCAAACCCCAGTAACCACAAAAGCACAAACAAGTCAAAAATCAATAGATGCGGCAAGACAAGATTTTTGGTACTGGGGACCAAACTCAGTGGTTTTTTGCCTCTGAGTTACACCCACAGCCCTATTTTTTATTTTGAAACAGGGTCTCACTGATGTGCTGAGGGGCTCAAAAAGTTGCTGAGGCTGGCCTTGAACCTGCGATCCTCCTGTCCCACCCTCCCAAATACTGGGATTACAGACATCTGCCACCCTGCCAGGCTCCTTAACTATGCTTTAAAATGTTAGTATTAAATATTACTAAACTCCTATTTCTTTTTCAGCAGAAAGTAAGCTGCCCTTCGCTCCCCAGTTAAGTGACTTTGGGTAGGTTCTGACATTTGGGCGCTCCAAGCACACGGAGAGCATCCTGTCTAGATCACCTCACATATTGGCTGCCTACCGTTCTTTGATGCTACACATTTCGGAAGACTGATGGAAGACAATGCGATCCCTGAGGACAGGGTGTTTATATTACCAAGAGCCTGGAAAAGGGATCCATTCAAGATAAAACATTCCGCTAACAACTTTCACGGTTCACTGGCAGAGAAAAGAAGGCTTATTAGCTTGGCACTCCGGATATGGCCTCGTCCATATGGTAAAAAACATACCAGATTTTTTAAAAGTCAATCAAACCATTCTGGCCTAGCTATTAAAATAAGCAGCTTGGTCAATACAACTGGTTGTGTTATTTAAGCCCGTCTGTTCTCCCAAAAGACTGGAAGGGCCCACACCAGGAACGGAGTGTGATTCTTTCAGTTCCGCTCGCGCCTAGCACGGGTCCCGAGGCGTGGCCACAAAGAACTATTTTCTAACTCTAAAAATCAGGACATGGCTGACATATGGTCTAACAATGGGCAAAATAAAAAATAAAAAAGATGCAAATACAGATGCTTCTAACAAGCCTGACGGAAGTCAGATCACTGGCCCAACAGCCGCCCGGCGGAGCCGGGATCTGAATCCACAGCCGCCGTGTCGGCCGCACTTGGTCCTGCTAACACAGCGCCCGGCCAAGGCGCTGTGAGCCTGTTGGTCCCCGCGGGAGAGGACGAGCCCTTCAGACACTTTATACGTGCCCTACAACTTCTTCCAGGAATCCTGAGGACTGTCAGGAGCAAAAAACCACTAAGACAAAGCAGCTCATGTTACCTTCAGTGCATAAGAATCAAATCTTTATTTTACAGAAAGCATTATCAATAAATAAAGCCCTTTTTTAAATCTAAGTATTTATATAACCATGGATGGCTTCTTACATTTTTAGACTTGCTTCTTCAGCAGAATCGGGAACACAAGAGGCCCCATTAGGTTTTCTGAGAAACATTTAAAAGATAAAAAAACGGGCTGGGCGTGGCGGCACACAGGAAGATCGCAGGTTCAAAGCCAGCCTCGGCAACTTAGCAAGGCTTTCAGCAGCCTAGCGAGACCCTGTTTCAAAATAAAAATATAAGCTGGTGTGGTGGTGCCTGCCTGCTATCCCAGTACATGGGAAGCTGAGACAGAAGGATCACAAGTTCAAAGCCAGCCTCGGCAACTTTGCAAGGCTCTCAGCAACCTACTGAGACCCTGTTTCCAAATAAGAAATAAAAAAAAAAAAAAATTGGGCTGGAGGTGTGGCTGGGAGGTAGAATGCTTCTGGGTTTAAGCCCCAATACCAAATATATATGTGCTGGACATGTAGACTGAAGGTAGAATGCCCCTAGATTAAATCCTCAGCACCAAAAATAGTTTTATCTATTAATTTTTTTTTTGGCGGTACCAAGGATGGACTCTAGGGGCACTGTACCTCCGAGCTACACCCTTAGCCCTATTTTTCAGTCTTTCTATTTTTTGAAACAGGGTCTCTCTGAGTGGCAAAAGGCCTAAGTAGCTAAGGCTGTCTGCGAACCGTGATCCTCCAGTTCACCTCCTGAATGCTGCGATTACCAGCGTGCGCCTCCACGCCTGGCAGTTTTAATTTCTTTTCAAAGGTAGTAAACGGCCCAGCCCAATGGATTTATTTATACCTCCAAATGCATATACATATAGTCAGTGTTTAAGGACACCATATTTTTATTTGCTAACCTGCAGTTGTTTTTACTCAGCATCAACACTGGTAGAGCTAGCGGAAGAAGCTAATCTGGGCTTTAGACAGACTGTTTAACATGGCGTAATGACAGGTGTGCGGCACGGCACGCCGCCCTGGAAGCGATGAGAAGCGCCTCCCATTTGTCTATCCTTTCTTCCCTTGCCAGCACTAGCTGCTCTCCATCTCCGGCTATGCTGAGGCTGTTTTCATGTTTTCCATTAGTTACCCCCCCAACAGACCCAAGACCAATTGCGTGCTTCAAGAGAAGTGGTTGGGGCTGGGCATGGTGGCCCACACCTGTAAGCTCAGTACTTGGGAGGCTGGGACAGGAGGGCTGTGAGTTCGAAGACAGCCTCAGCAATTGTGCGACATCCTCAACAATCTGGAGACCGTGTTTCAAAGGAAAAGAGAGAAAAGAGCTGGGGGTACATCCTGGAGGCAGCATGTCCCTGGGTTCAGTACAAGAGGGAAGAGAGAGAAGAGGAGTGTGTGCACCTGGATTTTAAGCCTTTCCAAACTTGGAGGCTGGCTGGCTGGCTCTGACAGCCAGGCTGAGGGGAAGTGGGGCACTTCCGGTACGTGTGCAATCCATCGCCTCCCCACCCCCAGTCTCTCCCTAGGAGGCAGCACAGCCTGGACCCAGCAGAGGGAGAGCGGGCGGGCTGCGGCCGGCAACCTGGTGCCCTGGAATGGAGGTGCACACACAGCAGCGGCCGCAGCACCCAGCAGGCCTGGCGGGCGCTCCTCCTCCCTCTTGGCGGGCCTGGGAACCTCCCCGGCTGCTCGTCTGACTCCCCAGGAGCAGTCAGCTGTGACTCTGAACTCAGGACTTGAACAAGGATAACTCACACGACACCATCATTACCAGTTGTTCAAATGAAGAAAGACGGCAGGGACCCAGACATAGACATGTGCATCCACACGTACACACACACTCTCACATGGGCACAAACACATGCACCCACACACACACGTAGTCAATGCATGCACATGCACCCCTACCCACAAAGATACACACTGATACACCCGCATGCATACACATATGCACAGGCACACACACGTGTACACACATACACATGGAAATACGCATGCACTCATACACATACATATACACCACACACACTCACACACATATACAGATGCATACACACACGTACAAACAATACCCCACACACATACCCATAGACACATGGATGTGCCCACATGCACACACACATATACACATGCACACCCATACATACACACATGGACACGCACATCCACCTACACACAGCCACACACACTTCCATACGTACACACACTCATGTATACAATGCACAAACACATGCACCTACACTCATACACATACATAAATACACGCACGCCCGTACACGCACACACATACACTGATGTCCTGCAGCTTAAAACCTTCAGTTTTAAGTACAGTTAAAAGAGAAAAAAGTTGGATCAATTAGCAGCCCCGCGTACGTGGAAGCATCTTCAGGGCCTCGGAGATGAAAGGGCGCGGTGCGGAAGGCGAGCGAGGAGAGTCCGAGCAGGTGCAGCGCTAATGGATCAAAGCCCAGGAGGAGGCGTGCGCACCAGCAGGCTCTAATGAAATATTAAGGTAAGTGATTATTGATGAAAAATGAATAGGCCTTTTTGATTTCAGCAACCTTTAAATCACACCTAGCTAATTAAAACGACTCAAACGCGCTCATTTCCTCTTTGACGGGCATCTCGCTCTCCTTGGGCACGGTGAGCTCCTCCGCCAGGCGCGGAGGTCCCTGAGCCCCGGCCGGCGGGCAGGGAGTGCCGGGAAAGACAGGCTCAGAGAACCAAAATGGCATCCTCATGTTTGAGTTCTCATTTCCAATCTGGAAATCTAAAAAAAAAAATCCCTTAGGATAATTACCAAAATTCTGCCTAGTTTCAACATCAGGTAATGAATATAACATATTTATAATACTAGTATCATGCAATTATGTGGTTTTTATTTAATTGCAGTTTTTTTGGTTTTTGTTTTGGGGATACTGGGGATTGAACTCAGGGGTATTCTAACTCCAAGACATCCCCCCAAGTTCTTTTTACTTTTTTATTCTGAAGCAGGGTCTCCTTAAGTTGCTAAGGCTGGACTCGAACCTGAGATCCTCCCTTCTCAGCCTCCCCAGGACACTGCACTGAGCTCACAGAGCTGTTTAAAATGGACTCTCCTTCCTCTGGGTCTCACAGGAGGGAGGCAATGGTTAGGGTCACCAGGGGAAGCTTACACGGCAGCGTAGGCTGGGGACAGCCCCCCCCCCCCAGGTCCAAAGCCTGCAGGATTTGCACACGCCCTCTAGTATCAAGACCTCCTCCCCCTCTCAGTCTCCTGTTTGGGGAATTCATGTTAGGCCCTCAAGTTAAATACTACGCCAATCACTACAGATTACTTTGCTTCCTAATTACAGGGATTAATCAAATGTCCACAGCAATGCACATTTAGCACCGATAAAGACCTGCAGACATTAACTGTGGCATCAAAATAAAATGCTAAGAGCCTTACAATAAGGCTTTCCACACGAAAGATGCTGCAGATAAGATACAAAATCATCATCTGTCAAATACACAAATCAGCACAGAAAACTTTTTAACATCTAAATATCCTTAGAACTCCAGAATAAGGATGATAATGGCTGGGCATGGTGGTGCACGCCTGTAGTCTCAGCGTTTCGGAGGCTGAGACAGGAGAATTGCAATTTCAAGGCCAGCCTCAACAACTTCATAGACCTTCAGCAACCTAGTGAAACTCTATTTTGAAATAGGACAGTTTAAAAGGGGGTGTGATTCAGAGGTAGAACGGCCTGGATTCAATCCTCAGTACCTTAAGAAGCAAACACAATAAGCGATGGTGGTGTGAGCAGAAGCACCATCAGGCTACTATCCAGCACTGTGACAAAAAGCACCCGTGGCCATCTACTTGGAAGGAAGCAAGGTTTCTCTGGGCTCAGGAGGGCTCTCCTCCCGCCGTGGGTAAGCCTGTGGAGGGCTGATGGGGCACAGGGGTTTAGGGCCGGTACAGTAAGCAGGTACGGGGTCTCCGGGACTATGTGTGCCCACAGGGACTGCGCTGCAGAAACCCTGGACCTGGATAAACCTCTCCGCCTCTAAGCTGTGCTATCAGGAACTCGGGTCCCACAGCAGGAGAGTCCTCCTCACGGTGCTCCGTGTGCTCACGAGTCGGCTGTGAAGGCTCCTTCTACCCCCCAGCACCGCCGCAAGCCTGGCGCTTGCCGCCACTGAATACCATACGGGCAGAGGAATGCGTGCGAGAAACTTTGGGCCCATTCGAAGGTTTACCCTTGGATGTTTCTCTGGGATCAAGCATACAGAATAAAGACAAAAAAGGAGGAGGAGAATCACGAGACAGAAGTCTTTATCTTCAATCAGCTTTAGAATCTGTTGCAAAGTAGGTAACTTTTTAAAAAATTATGTTAATAGCATACCAAAAAAAAAAAAGAAACACCAAATCTCCCAACTCCTTTTGCATTACAATTCTTACTCTGTAGGATTTAAATAATAAAGTTTTAGTCCGCAGGCACGCACACCCAGTAAGTCCTTGGGAAGGAGGTATTCGTGGTCGGTTTGGACCAGTTTCTTCGGTGCATCTGTCTGGCGCTGGGTGCCTGGCCTTTGGTGACGCGCAATCAGGTTAGAGCCCCAGCAGGACACCAACCCTGAGCCTGGGCCAGGCCAGCCTCTCAGAGGAGCCAGGGTGAAAAGCCCGCACCTGGAGGAAGGCGAGTCTCTTGGCCGGTGGCATTTGTTTAACTTGACTGTCTACCTTAGAATAAGAAGAGAAAGGCCACCTTTCTTAGAATAAGAAGAGATAGTCACAGGAAGCAATCGCCTTGGAGACAATGACCCGCTCCCAAGGCAGTTTGCTCAGGGAAGAAATATTTTCACATCTCTGTATTCCTAGGGACTCACCATGTAACTCAGAGAGATGGTGTCTGGGGGCAGAATCAACGGCGAAAGGCAAAAGCTGATACAGAAAACGCAGTTTAAGAACATTTACAGAAACGCCCATTTCAGGATATTTCAAATGCATCTTCAAATAATTACTACCTAGCCATCCAATACAGGAATCACCTAGTCATTTTCTGTTCTGTAACAACCCAGAAACCTAATACTTTTTCACATTTCTGAGTATGCACTTTGAGTAAAGCATCACAACTACTCCTAGACCATGACAGGAAACTATCTTTTGAAAATCAAGAACCACGCTGGGCGTGGTGGCGCACGCTTGTCATCCCCGCGCTTGGGAGGCTGAGACAGGAGGATCGCACAGGTTCAAAGCCAGCCTCAGCTACTTAGTGAGGCTCTCAGCAACTTAGTGAGACCCTGTTTCCAAATAAAATATAAAATAGGTCTGGGAGTATAGCCCGGAGGTAGAAAAGCCCCTTGGGTTCCACCCCCAGTACCACCAAAAAAAAAAAAAAAAAAAAAAAAAAACGCTTTTCCTTTAGTTCAATAAGATCCACCAGTGGGGGAAATGGAAGGGGAAGGAATGAAGGAAAAACAGAGAGGGCGATCAAACAGTTCCCACGCTGAGGATGCAGGGTGCCCAAGGGAAAGCTCTAGAACATCTGCGAAGTTAATTTAAAAATGGATTGTGGATTCGAGCGAGGCTTGATAACGTCTCCCAAGAAGTAGGAAATGCATCACACAACGGGTCTCGCATGATCCTCATGAATTTATATTAATAGTTGATTGGTATTCCATCCTTATACAGGTGCAAAATAGAAAAGAATGCCAGCCTAAGATCACTAAATACCAGTAAGATTGGGACTTGAAGCCCCAGGCTTGGCTTGAAGAAGGGACCAGGAAAACCAGGCGGTGAGGTCCAGACAGATGAGCTGTTGTTCAAGCTGCAGGGAAAGCAGGATCGTGGAGCTAAAATCAAATGAAATACCAGGCAGCTCAAGGAGCTCTGGCCATGGCATGGCCCGTTCATCTTCAAAGTCCTGAGTCCAGTTCCCTGCAAAGGCGGGGTATTAAAGCTGGAGTGAAAGCGCTCACCCCACTGGGCACTGTTTGCTGATCGACACCGAAGTCTCAAGCAGTTTTCTCTCAGCCCCATATATCTGCAGAGTATCTCCACTTGCCCAAAGGCTAAAATAAATATATAAATAAACAATCCCCGTTACGCATTACTCCTACAAACAAATTGTGGTTTCCAGCAATGTTAATCAACAAAAAGAATTAAACAAGAAGCCTTTAAAATTAGCCGTGACCTTATTTATGGCTCCATTACTTCTGCGATTTCATTTGCTGGGTTGTTTATGTATGTCGCCCCAGCCTTTAATTTAATTGCTTTGTCTCTAACTGTATTAGAATAGCTTAATGAATGGTGAGCGCCACTTCTTGTTTATTTCCCTCACCAAAATTTAACATTTGCAGAACGTGTAGCACCAAAATACCAATTAATTCACCCATGGGCATGGTGCCACAGGCCCACAATGCAGTGCTTGGGAGGCCGAGACAGGAAGACTGCAGGTTTGCGGCCAGCCTGGGGAACTTGGTGAGGCCCTCTGCAATTTAGTGAGACCTTGTTTCCAACCAAAAAGTAAGATGGGGCTGGGGTGCAGCTCAGGGTACAGTGCCCTGGGTTCAACCTCCAGTGCTGAGAAAAAGAAGTGTGGCCAGGACACGGGGCGGCTGGCTGGTGGGGCCCCGAATATCAACGGCACCGGCCCGCAGGCCGTCCATCACAAAGAGGTGCAGGACCTTCGCCAACTGCTTCCGCACGCTTCGGACGAGGGAGACGAATGAGCGGGAGGGAATGCAACGTGGTAAAGCGGCCTTTGACTCTCCGAGCGGCAAGTGCAGCCTGGTTACCCAACCCGCCATTTTTAGGAGAGCACAAGTTCCATAACTGCCTGGATTTGAGGAAATTAGTTTCTTTCTGTGTTTGCCAGGCCTCCCCTAGACACAACTGGATTCCAGTTTTAATGGCGAAAAGCAAGTTCACAAAGGTCTTTTCTTTTAAAAATGGCATTTTCTCTTTAGTGATAAAATGCATGCAAAAAGCATATGATTATGGTATTTATGCCTCCATTAAGGCGTCCTCCGCGAGCGAGGGGAGTGCAGCCTACTATTTTCCTGCTATTTAGATTTATGGCAGCACAGTTCTTACTTTATTTCAATTATATTTGAGAACAATGCGCTCCTGGTGACAAGTGACTGCGGTGACACTCAGCCAATGTCCAGGAGAGCCGTCTTTCTGTGCAGCTCTTAATAACAGATTCTGGAATCTCGAGATAAAAATACAAAGTGCACGGTGCCTGTAAGTAAATAAAAAAATAAGGAACTGCACCCCGCCTGTTAGAATTCACGGCATACAAAACTTTCTATATTGTAATTGCGTAACTCCGATGAAAAGAAACCTTTGGGTGTCAAGAAATACTGCACAAAGTTTGGGAATAATGGCACACGAGACGACCCTTTCAACAAAACGACTCGCAGGCGAGCGACGGTCATCATAAATGCTGGGCATGGCGGGGCCACTCCCCTGGGAGCACACCCCAGTAAACTAACTCATCTTGAAATTGTAGATCTTTATTTTTCTTGCCATTGGTTCATATTAGACCAGAAGCTGTGAAATTTCAAGAAGAAAACACAGGACCAACTCTCCGACATCTAGGCATGGGCAGTGTCTTGAAATAAGACCCTCAAGGTTCAGGAAATAAAAGCAAGAATCTATCAAATAAAAAGCTCCTGCAATAGCAGAGGAGACAACCAAGAGTCTAAGAAGAGCCCACAGGACGGGAGGGAAACCGTCACCAGGTAGTCCTCAGAGAGGGCTCCGAGCTGGAATACAGAAAGAATTAAAAAAGCTTAACACCAAGAAAGACAAATGAGCCTGTTTAAAAAAAAAACAATGGGCAAGTGTGCTGAACAGATACTTCGCAAAAGATGAAAAATAAATGGCCAATAAATATATCCAAAAAACGTCCAGTCCCACTAGCGGTCACAGCTGGCAGCTTTTGCACAGAGGAGACAGGCTCAGGGTCAAAGGACTAGAGCCGAGATGCAGTAAAGACGGGAAGTCGCCTATGCCAAAGACACAGGGGTCGCGGGTCACTATGGCTGGTTGTAGAGGTTGCAGCTTATAAGCAGGGTAAAAAATAAGCACGCTGACGTTCTTGTGTGTTTAAGATTATTGATATGAAACACAGGATCGGGTCTGGTCTCTTCAGCTCCATCCAACATGAGCAAGCCAAAGGTCGCCAAGGACCCGAGCAAGAAATAGTCATCAGAGCCCATAAATAAAGCCTATAGGCTGAGAAAAGTTCATGGGCCACAAAACTAAACAGGTGCAAAAATACCTACAGAGATAAGAATGATGCTAGCCTACACAAAGGGCCTCATGACCAACACGTGGAAATTGAGAAAAGAGTCTCCATTTTGACATCAGATTCACAGCATTTAATAAATTATCCATGGCTGCTTCCACGTGGAGCTACCAAACCCACATTCCCGATCCATCGAAATGATTAAGTAACAAGACTGTGCATCCTGCTTTCTTGCTGAACAAAGAAAATCTGAGAAGGGAGCAGGCTGTGCTTCGGACTGCCAAGTCCCTGAATCCAAGGATTTGAATAGTAAAGTTCATGGGTGCATTGCGAATCCCGGTGACATTTAGTCAACTGTCCTTCAGGACTCAATCTCTGAGGAGGTTCTCGGCTTGTATTTCCTTTAGGATGATTTTTTTTTTTTTTTAAGAATTGGCATGCTGGGCGTGGTGGCGCACGCTTGTAATCCTAGCACTTGGGAGGCTGAGACGGAAGGATCACGGTTCGTAGCCAGCCTCAGCTACTTAGTGAGGCCCTCTGCAACTTAGCGAGACCCTGTCTCAAAATAAAGAATAAAAAATAGGGCTGGGGGTGTCGCTCAGAGGTAGAACGCTCCTGGGTTCCATCCCCAGTACCACTAAATAAATAAATTAATTGATTAAATGGTTAATTAATTAGTATTAACACGAGCATCCCCTAGGTCATCTTACAGGTGCGTCCCTTCACCATCAGAATGAACGTTCACAAATACGACAACACAGAGAACCGTGCGCTTTTACTGTCTCGCTGAACGAGAGCGGAAGCAGGAGACCTCACGCAGAAACTGCACACCTCTGCAACACGCAGGCGAAAAGCCGAGGGCGTGAGCACCCCAAAGCCCGCAGAAGTTTGGAGACGCTCGAGGGGTGGGCTGAGCCAGCATGGAGCTCCCGGCCGAGGGCGAACTCTAAGGACTCACCGTGCAGCCGCCGCCCCAGTGTCTGATTTGTGAGTTTAGATTCTTTAAACAGTGTTGGCCATATCAAATTAACGCTGATCATTTGAATGTAACGACTCTGCCATCTTGTTTGTGTTTAATTTTGTAAAATGCTTGGTCTATTAGTTGTAAAATGGTGATAAACAGAGGGACTTTAGCTGTATTTTATTTTTATACATAGTTAAGCAATGTTATATTCAAAACGAATTAAACCAACGCTGCTGTATCCAGAGACTGTCTTTCCTTTTTAAAAGAATTTTACACTGCTCAAGTCGGAGAAACATGTTTTCTTTTGTGGGGGCGGGGGACAAAGAAACCCAGGGTTATTTTACCTCCATGTACACCCCAGCCCGTTTTATTTTTTTTATTTTTTTTGAAACAGGGTCTTGCTAGGTTGCAGAGACTGGCCTCAAACCCAAGGAGCGATTCCAGGCCTGCACCAGCAAGCCAGCTCGTGGGAAACGCGCTCTCCAGGGTGCTCTCTGACGGGAGAAGATGGTGGCGTGGCGGCGCTGCCATTTTTCCAAACCGAGTTCCCATCCAGTGAGAGGCGGGAGGGCGTACTGGAGCGGCTCAGCAGTCACGGGCTTTTTGGAATCAGTGACATCATGTGTTGTCTAATGCGTAAGTGACCTTGTCTGTTACTTAATGCTTATCTTCTGCAGAAATAATAATTAAGTAAACCACAGTCACGTTTCTGTAATACTTTTAAAAATCAAATCGCCTCTCGCTGGGTGAGGCGGCATGGGCTTTGGAAAGCGGCAATGTCCACGCTGAGAATTTGCTTGAAGTTACTCGTCCCCAGCACGGAAGCCTCTCCTGGGGCGCGCTACTGAGTGAGGCTCTGTGGATTGGACTCAGACGCATTCTACTTCCAAGCTACACCCCAGCCCGATTTCATTTTTTATTTGCAAACAGAATCTCACTAGGTTACTGAGAGCCTTGCCAAGTAGCTGAGGCTGGCTTTGAACCTGCGATCCTCCTGTCTTGGCCTCCCAAGAACTGGGGTTACAAGTGTGCACCACCACACCTGGCTATGGAGTGGATTTTTGATAGAAATTATTTAGAAGGCTATTCCTCTTTGGTGTGATGTAAAGCAGAGGCCCCGGGGGGAAAAGCTGTGGTCAAGAGCAGAGAAGCTTTCTGAGCTCAGGGCCTTTTGCAAAATCTGCAGAAATCTCCAGGCAGGATTTAGGACTTTGCAGGAAGACACTGGGGTTGGACGCAGCCGGTCCTGGTCACTGGTTCCTGCAACAGCCCCGCGAGCTCCGGCTCTCTCACAAGAGGACTTGGGCGCTACCTCTGGACCCTCAGGGCGCTCATTACTGTCAGATGTGTGAACTGGGGCGGCAGATGTGAAAAGAAGAGCACCTTGGTCAGTTAGCAATAAGACAAAAGCTAACTTTTATTTACTTATTTATTTACTTTTAGTTTCTCCAAAAGTTCCATAGTGACCCTGTTAAGCTTTCTGGTGCCCCTTCTGTCCCCTCTAAAACATTTTCTTCTTGTAAACTGGGGATTGAACTCAGGGGTGTTCTTCCTCTGAGCTATATCCCCAGCCCATTTTACTTTTTCTTTTGAAATAGGGTCTAAGTTTCTGGCGGTCTCACTATGTTGCTGACTTCAAACCTGCGATCCTCCTGTCTCAGCCTCCAAGTGTTGTGATTATAGGTGTGTTCTACTCTGCCCAGTTCCATGAAAACATGTTCAATGGGGAATTCATGACCTCCAAGTGCTGGGTTTTGACCTTCTACAAGCAGCTTTCATAACTATGACAGAAACAAGCAAAGAGCTTTGAAGAAAATGTCACCATCACTGATACTAACTTCATTGAGCCCTGACATATCTGTGTTAGTTACTAAGTGAGTAAACCTTCTAGATGAGCGCACCAACAAGGTTTATAGAGGTCAAAGCCATGACAGTCAATGCCAAATAGGTTTCTAAGATAATAAAGAAAATCTGAAGTATAAGAGCAGCAGCAACGGGAAACACCAGAACAATAACGGAAGCAGAATGGGGATGGGCTAAGAGTGGCGTGCGCCTGTGAGCCGCAGCCACCCTGCACCCCATTAAGACGTTCCCCTACACCGCACCAATAAAACAGAAGAGGATCCGCGTCTTCATTTGCTCCTTTTTTGTTGTGCTGCCCTACTTACTACTAAAGGAAAAGAGAAAAAGAAGCTTCCTGTGGGTGTGCGGAGGGCTACCTGTTGCCCTGTCGAGCCTTATTACAAACAGCTGAAGTGTGTAATTAACTGATCGCTTCCAAAAAACGCCGCAGCCAAATGACAAGGGCAGAAGGAACTGCAGCGTATCTTTTCTCTTGCTCAGGTTCACACGCAGCCCCCAGGACCAGCTATCCACCCCAACTCTGGGCATCTGTAAGAAAGGCAAATCCTTGGGCTCTGCCCCTGAGGATGCGCAGAGTCAAGAAGCAGGGAAGAGTGAATCAGCTGACACCTTAGGAAGTGCTCAGACAGCCCTGACGCTCACAGGATTGAGAACCACTGGTTTTAAGTGAAACCACTTATAACATACAAAGCCCAGCTCCCAGACAGAGCGGTGATTAAAACAGATTACTGTTTACGACAACACCTTGCATAGGCTTGATGTAAAAGAAGATGAGTATTATTTTTTTTCATGAGCTAAACCCCATATGGTGCTGGATTAAACAAATGGAGGAGTGGAAAGAGATCTACTTAAGATTACTTCAGTTGAAACTTGAAATATATACCGAGGCGTCTGAAATGAGTATACGGTTAGCAATATAGAGCCCTTAATAAGCACATAACCAAGGAATGCATTGCCATAGTCATTTAGAGTTTGCATAGCTATATAGCCATTTAAATTTCTGGCAACGCGCCCCCTCTGTGTGCCTTGCTGATTCACACAATCCCAACCTGTGGCCTGCAGCTCTTAAGCAGCAACTTGAAGACTGGCTGCACTCCTTCTCAGGCACTAAGGCCTTCATAATATAAAACCATGCCACAAAAAAATAAGTGGCCCTTCTAAATCATAATTGGGATAAATCATGTCATTTCCCATCTATTTAATTACCTCACAGGAGGCTCTCCTGATAATCAAAGCAAACATTGCCTGGGCAGAAGAGCCATAATTTTAAGTTTCCTTTTTATTTGAGTGATAAACTAAAGGTTGGTGCTCAGGCCTGAATCCACTGAAGAACAGAATGAAATATGCCAGAATCATTAGAAAAGCCATCAAAACCTCTTGCCGCTCTATTAGGCTTCGATTTGTGTAAGCCCAGTACTTCTAGACACACAGCTTTTAAAAGGCCATTCGTAACCGGCGGCGCAGGTCCAAGACTGACACGCGATCCGGTCTCTGGTCAGAAACCACAGCCGGGTGGATTTGGAAGCAACCTGGCTTCGGAGCGGGGCCTACCTGTCTGCGGGCGACGCCTTGGCACCCCGCGGCTTCTTGACCTGGGCGTAGAGCACGTCCATCAGGTGCGCCTCCCGCGGGCTCTGCGGCCTGGCGCTGAGGGCCAGGGAGCCCTCGTAGGAGGACAGGCCCCCGAACACCAGCTCGTCCTCGCAGGCGAAGGTGCGGCGCAGGTCTGCGATTTCTGCGTAGTCGCCTTCCCGGGCGCGCCGCTCCCGGAACTCTCGAGTTTTGGCTTGAATCCTGTCAAGGGGCAGCAGAGGAGAAACCAGAGACGTCATTCCTAAGAACTGCACACGGGCGCATGCTCCAAGCAGCGGTGCACAGCATGGGATGCCTGCAGCTCTAGAGGAGCGGAGCCCTGAGCTACTCACCATGCTGATCGCCAAGTAATGGCACGGCGGGACGGTCCACTCGCCTGCCTCGGTTCATGGCAGAAAGCACATTTACTTACTTATTTATCTACTTTTGGAGTACTGGGGATAGAATCTAGGGGCATTCTACCTCTGAGCTACACCCCCTGCCCTATTTTTTATTCTTTGTTTTCTAACAGGGGCTCACTAAGTTGCAGAGGGCCTCACTAAGTAGCTGACCTGGCTGAGAACCTGTAGTATTCCTGTCTCGGCCTCCCCAGTACTGGGATTACAAGTGTGCGCGACCACACCCAGCACCAGGACCATAATTTAAATCCTAAATTTTAGCTTGCACCTAGCATTAATATTTCACCAGGAATAGATAGTTGCTGGCTTTACTTGGATATGGCTCATGAATTTCTTTTAAGGCAAGAAGTGATTTTTTAGAAAGTTGCACAAGCATACACACACATACACACCACTAAATACACATCAGGCACAAACACTAAAGTGTTACTTACGCATAGTGGATCCATCCGTACTTATAGTGTATGGATATACAGGCATAACGCATATATCTTACTCATTATAAACAAGCCTTAAACATTACACACACTATGAAGCTTAGATATGGACTCAAACCATATTCTTTATTAATGTCAATAGACTCAGTCTAATTACACTGGCTTCGGCGTTACGTGGTATATGTAGGAGCAGAAAACTCAACAGAGATTAAGGACAATCAAATTCAGTATCCAGTCGAATTCTGAAATAAAACTTGCCTGCATAAAAACTAAAAACAATCTTATGTGATCATTTATACTAAAAATATACTCACTTTACTAAGATTTTCTTAAAGTACTTAGTGCAAAGTCTCTTTCTATTTATAATATGTTGGTATAACTTATGCCCTAATTCAATTTTAGTTATCTAAAAATAATTGAGTCTCGGTAGAGTTTTGATGACTTTTTTCACAGAAAAATTTTTATTATATCCTTAAAAAATGAAATATTAAGCCGGTGTGGTGGCACATGCCTGTAATCGGAGCATTTGGAAGGCTGAGGCAGGAGGATCACAGTTCAAGGCCAGCCTCAACTAAAGAACAACAACAAAAAAAATAGGGCTGGGGGTATAGCTCGGAGGTAGAATGCTCCTGGGTTCCATTCCCAGCACTGTATAATAATAATAATAATAATAATAATAATAATAATAATAATAAATTTACCTAGAAGCAATAAAACTTTGGCAAAGATGTAGAGAAAAGGGAACACTATGTGCTGCTGGTGGGAATAGAAGTTTATACAGTCATTACAAAAATCAGTATGGAGGATCCTAAAAGTACTAAAACTAGAACTATCATATGGTCCAGCAACCCCAGTGGGTCTGTATCAAAAAGAAAGGAGTCTGCCAAAGAGACATCTGCATGTGTGTGGTGACTTAAGCACTATTCACAAAAGCCAAGATAAGCAATCAACCTAAGTTTCTGACAACAGATGACAATAGATCAAGAAATGTGGTATTTATACCCAATGGAATACTACTTGGTCATAAATAAGGAAACTGCGCCAGATGCAGCACGGTGGATGGGCCGGGAGGACACTATAGTAAGTGAAAGACAGATTACTGGCTGCTCTTACATATCCATGGAAACAGAGTTGATCTCAAAGAAAGAAAGGAATAAAAACAGCGGCTTCTAGAGAGTATGCAGAGGGAGGGGAGGGGGACGAGCTTACCCAGCAGGAACGGGGCTAAAATCACAAGCTTAGAGGAAGAATCATTTCTAGTTCTACTGCACAGTATGGAGAATAAAGCTAATAATATATTGTAAATCTCAAAAGAGCTGGAAGAAAGGGTTTTGAACCATGACAAGTGTCTGAGGGGTAGAGATGCCAGTGACCCTTTCTTGACCATCACATGACGCACACTTGATCTAAACGTTCCTGTGAACCCCACAACTAAGTACAATTGTGTCATGTCTTTTAAAATTAAAAATGCAGCTGGGTGTGGTGGCCCACACTTGGAATCCCAGAACTTGAGAGGCGGAGACAGGACAATTGCAGGTTCAAGCTCCTGTTTCAAAATCAAAAGGTTCTGGGGGTGTAGCTTAGAGGCAGGCTGCTTCTCAGTTCAATCCCCAGCAGGACACCAAAAATAAATAAATTAATTAAATTTCAGCAGGTGATAACGAAGCCATCGGGTATCTAGGAGCCAAATGGGAAATAATCTTAACTGAAACTTTACCCCTCAATCAAAAACCAACTCAAACTGCACCACCGGTTTAAAATGTAAAATGTAGAAACTATATAAAAAAAAAATACTTAGAAAGACAGAAGAGCATCTTTAAAGCCTGGGGTTTGGAAGTGTTCTTAGAAATTGAGCAAAAAGTGCTTTCCATAAAATATACACTATACAAAACCGACATCGTCAAAATGACAACCTTTTTCTCTACAAAAGCTCTAGTTCCAAAATAAATAAAAAGATAAGTACAAACAGGAAGAATCTATCTGCACACCACTTCCTTGACAAAGGGGTAAAGCGTTATGAGAAAGCCAGCCACGGGCAGAGAGCAGGAAGAGATCAGCCCAGGAAAGGACGCTCACGGCCACCTGCCGCGGGACGAGCTGCAGACCGGCCAAAATAAAAAATGCGACAGTACCAACGCAGGCGAGGGCGAAGGGACACTGTCTCTCGTGCGCGCCCACCCTGGAAGCCAGCCTGGCAGTCTCCGAGAGATAACTAACTAGCCACTCTCCATCCTAGCCAGCAACCGCACTTCTGGGCGCTTCTCCCAGAAAAATAAAAACTGCAGTCCACGCAAAAGCCTGCACACAATTGTCCAAAGTCATTTTATTCAAAAAATTGGAAATAGCCAAAGTGTCGTGTAAGAGGTGAATGGGTAAACAAATCGGGTCCCTCCCTGCCACAGAATGGCACTTGGCCATGCGAGGGGGACAAATGGTTGCCACGTAGCTGTGTGCCCTGGCTCCATCTCGTCATGGGGTTATGTGAAAAATGGCTGATCTCAGAGGCCACGTGCTGAGCAGGAGGCGGTGGCTGCCAGGGGTGTGCTTGGTGGGAGCACTGAGGGGAGAGTCCAGGCGGAACAGCTGCGTCTGGACCAGCGGCAGGAGTTGTCACCGCTGGGAGACCTAAGGGTATGCGCGACCTCCCTGCACCATCCCTGCAGCTTCTTGCTGATCCAAAGTTATACATAAATTAATTCTTTTAAGTCTAGGAGGCTGTCAGTACGGCCACAAGCACGCTTGGCGTTTCCCTTCCCTGCTTTCTGTTTCACATTCAGCTTATCACCATCACTCCAGTTTTGATTCTTGATTGTTGGACCCAGAGGGTCAGATTTCTCTAGTTTGGTTTTCTGGCCATGAAAGCTCCCTGCGAGCCTGGTGTGGTGGCACACGCTTGTAATCCCAGTACTTGTGAGGTTGAGATGGGAGGGTTGCAGGTTCAAGGCCAGCCTCAGCTGTTTATTGAGACTCTCAGCAACTTAGCGAAACCCTTTTTCAAAAACTAAGAAGTCGGCTGGGGGTGTAGCTCAGAGGTAAAATGCCTCTGGGTTTATTCCCAGTGTCTATCTGCCTGCCTAGGGCGCTCTCTCTCTCTCTCTCTCTCCCTCCCTCCCTCTCTCTCTCTCTCTCTCACACACACACACACACACACACACACACACACACACACACACCCCTCCCTGTGTCTCCACAGCACCAGGGGAGCTGAGCTGTCGTGAGGGACACCGCGGCACCCAGCGCAGCAGCCACGAGCGCCCACAGCGCCCCTTGGCTATAGGAATCAGTGCTCCTCATACTCCCCCAGACCCGCTAGACTTACTTCCTGAGCTCAGAACCAGTGATTTCCTTAAATGGGAAGAACACTGGAAAATTAGAGATCTTTATGAGGATAGCACTAGCTCCTCATAAATACAAGTCCCAGGAACAGAAATAGCAACTCAAATTCTAATGGCAAATTTAGCTACAATTACCATCAGTTTTTTTTATTCTACTCCATCTCTCCGAGAGCAATTACGATGGTGAGGGGCATTATTATAAAAGCCCATGATCACTGACGACTGCATGGACTTCCATGATGGGAAACCCCAGTTACGGAGAGGAAATTTTACCCTTTTCACCACACTGTGTTTTTGACTCTGGATTCAGTCAAGGGGGGGGGAAATGTATCAGACACAGGGATATTTGACTTTAATTCAATAGGTATTAATCTGAAGCTCAATTTCCACTTCTCTAAGAGCCCACTTCACAACTCTATTTCATCACCAGCAAAGTGTCACCACTCATATTTAATATCTAGGGTCCTGGCACTCACATAAGTCTTAAGTTTGGAAGTTTATCTGATACAATCTAGATAAAAATACAGATACAAATATATAATGCTGTGTTATATAGAACTACATAATATAAAGATGAAAGTTCTGAATTTGGGAACCCTAAAAAATTAAAGGCAGTTGCTTAGATGAAGAGTGTGTGTGTGTGTGTGTGTGTGTGTGTGTGTGTGTGTGAGAGTGACTGGGGATTGGACCCAGGGATATCCTACCTCTGAGCTACAACCCCAGCCTTATTTTGCTTTATATATTTTTGTGGTCATAGGGAATAAGCCCCGGATTCTGCCTCCGAGCTACACCCCAGCCCTCTTATTTCAGCCTTGCAAGTACTGGGATAGCTGGTGTAACTGGATGAGGGATGAGCCCAGCTCACACAGGTAGAGAGGAAGGCATGGTACAAGAGGTCAGAAACGCGGGGTTTCTCAAAGGAGTTGCCCAAATCATCTCCCCGAACACCCTGCACATCACTTTCGTTATGTTACTCATGAGTCCTCGATTCAAATTCTTTTCCCAAAGTACAGAGAAAAAAAAATATTCCTTGGGGGTCGGTTTCTAGCAAGTCCACATCTCAGAAGAAACACCATGAAGCCCAGCTCTCTCTTGATTTCTTTTGCCAAATGGAACCCAATAAACATTACAGTCCCTTCTATATGACCTCCGGAAGACACTGATATTGTTGTTGCTGCTGTTAAGCTCCAATAACATGAGAAATCATATTGTTGTTGCTTATCTTGCCCCCAACTTTCCCAAGTTCTGAAAGGTGATCCTGGTACCTTTCCACCCTGGCAGTTCAGGCTGGTAAAGAAAACCTGAGCGTAAAACTGCTGAGTGGCGGGGTGAGCCAGGGTGGGAATTCCGTCCCAGAGGGCGACCGTGAGGCTGGACCACTGACCGCTGGCAAGCTGATCCTAAAAACTAACGCTAATGAGCCTCGCTGGGCCAATGGGGCTGGGAAAGTCACTTGGAAAATGAGAAATGCGCTGCGGCTTTCGTGAACTGTAGTGGTAATTCACAAAAATCACAAATGATTTTCTTTATTATGCTCTCCTTTATTATAAACTCCAATATCTTACTGAAAAGAGACTGTTTTAACAGAACCAAAAGGTTATGCTTACATGTTACATACTTCCATTCCTTGTAGAGAGGCTTACTTTAGAAAAAAATATTTGGCTCAGGGGGAAAATATTTTCAGTGTCCTAATAAAAATAGCATGGCTTCTTAAGGAAACTGTACAAAAAGATGGTATCTTGCATTGCATCCCTAATGGTTCCAGATGGCCAATGCTATAAAAGGCCACCCCTCTATTCTTTTATGGTGACCGGAGGTCACAAATGATCACTCGGATGTGGGAGTCGTCGTTTTCCTGAACAGTCCGCTCGTTGTTCGGCGATATCCATCCCATTTATCTCGGGCCAGCCCCCAGCAGTTGACAGATGTAACCATTAGCCCAAAATTTAGCAAAAGAAATAAATGTCTATGGCTTTATGCATCTCAGGGAGTCCTCTTTGCTATAAAACAAAAGAACTATTCTGAGGTTTGAATTAGCGCGAGCAGCTGTGCGGACCGACTTGGACGGACGTCACCACGCACTATTTCTCTGTCCTGAAAATGTGAAGGACGGAGATTGAAATAACAATTAAAAATTTTTATCAAGACTTAAAAGAAAAACAAATTAGTGAAGAACATATCGTTTCAATTTGTTATGCCCAAACATAAATATTCACACCTTTTCCTTCTGTTAAAAAAATAGTCTTTTCCATTATGATAATGAAATTGCCTGAACCTGCACAGAAAATAATACACAAAATAATGTAATATACTAAATAAAGTAATAAGGTTAATTTCTTCCTGCTGTCACTAAATTCATGCTAACAGTCTCTCTCCAGCTTGACATCAATTAATGATTTTAATTCCAGACTCTTGTCACAGTGTCCGCCACCCTCTTCTCTAATTAAAATGGATGATGTGCGAGGAGACAGAACGCGTGAGACTCTGCTCCTGCGACATTTCTGTTCATTAGTACTTTTGCTTCTGCGATCAATGGCTTTTAGCACTAATTGCGGTAGACTGAAATGAACAGAACTCTTTTGTGACTATGACGTATCGTCTTTACGTATCAAGAGACGGCACCAGGTGTGAGCACCGCTACTGCGTGGCCGGCTCCCAGGACGGAAGACCAACGCGGCACCCAAATTACTCAGCACCATCTCGAAAGGCTTCGTGTCCACACACACGGAGTTTCAACACATGCACCTGCCCCTGCTACACCTCTTAATAGGATTCCAGGAGCCAGCGCGCAGTTGCCATCCCAGCACTTGGGAGGCTGAGACAGGAGAATGACAGGCTCCAGGTCAGACTCAGCAATTTAGCAAAAATTTTAAAAATAAAATAAATAAATAAATAAGAAAGGCCGGGGTGAAGCTCAGAAGTAGAATGCCCCTGAGTTAAATCCCCAGCAACCTAAACACACAAGCAAAAAGGATTCTAAGGAATAGGAGTTGGCCTTAATTATTTACTGCTGGAACTTGAACATGGGGTCTCGTGCATGCTACTGGGCCGTACCCAAAGCCCTCTTTAGTGATTTTAAGAAAAAAATTATGTTCTCCTTGCAGATAACTGAATATATGAATATTAGCCGATCAGGAAAAAAAAATGAGCAAATTTCAGAATTCTACACACTAGCTAGTCACTAGCTGTCTTCAAACCACTATTCAAGACCATATAGTCAACTTTTTGGGAACCAGCTTATCCCCAGCATTCCCATACAGAAACCTCATTCTAGGAACAACGTTCCCAACAGTATTTCCCCTCTTTAAAAAATCAGTATGAGCCAGGCATGGTGGGGCACGCTTGTAATCCCCGCGCTTGGGAGGCTGAGACAGGAGGATCGCGCAGGTTCGAAGCCAGCCTCGGCTACTCAGTGAGGCTCTCGGCAACTTAGTGAGACCCTGTTTGCAAATAAGGTATAAAGTAGGTCTGGGAGTGTAGCCCAGAGATAGAAGGCCTCTGGGTTTATCCCCAGTGCCCCCCCCACAAAATCAGTATCATAAATTCATCAAGTATAACCGAAATTCAGGCTGGGGTAGTAGCTCAATGGCAGAGGGCCTCAGGAGCACTCACAGGACCCAGGGTTGGATCCCTGGTGCTGCCAGACAGACACACTCAAGTCTTTTTTTTTTTTTTTTTTTTTTTTTTTTTTTTTTTTTTTTTTTTTTTAATTAATTTATTTTTTAAATTGGTGCATTGTAGTCATATATCAATCACATTGGAGTACAAGACTTGAGAGGATATACAAGCACACATCATCCAATTAGCCCTCCTCCAGCCACCGTCCCATTCCCTCCCCCTCCCTCCATCCCACACTTCTTTGGTGATTTACTTTGATATATTTGTTTATGTACCTCCTGCATTTTAAAGAGGCTCCGTCCTCCAGTATTACATACCCTCTGATTGATCACATTAGTTGCTTCACTATAGGGCCCTTTCTATAGCTCAACCTCTTCCTGTTGCCCTTTTCCTAGGACAGCCTCAGCTACTTAGTGAGGCCCTTGGCAACTCAGCGAGACCCTGTATTAAGAATGGAAAATAGGGCTGTGGGTGTAGCTCGGAGGTAGAATGTCTCTGGGTTCCATTCCCAGTACCAAAAGAAAGAAAAAAAGAAAAAAAAAAAGAAAACGAAAAAGAAAAAAATTCAATGATTCACCATCTGTAATATTAGGATAAAAGTTGACCGAGAACATTCCTATTTTAAGTGGGCACTGAAAAAAAATAGTTCTGAAGTTGGGGCAACTATTTTAACATATGTTTCAATTTCAGGGAATAATTTGAGTTGGTCATGTCCAACCGGCGCCATCTTGCACAAGTGTGCCAGTTGGGGTGGGGGCCAGTTAAGTTGCATTCATTCAGACAAATGGGACGATACCCGTTTTAAAACACAGAATGGTAGCCGGGCGTGGGGGCGCACACTTGTCATCCCAGCGCTTGGGAGGCTGAGACAGGAGGATCACAGGTTCACGGCCAGCCTCAGCTACTTCGTGATGCTCTTCAAAATTTAGTGAGACCATGTTTCAAAAATAAATAATAAAAAGTAGGGCTGAGGGTATAGCTCAAAGGTAGAATGCCCACACACACACAGGGCTAGGAGTTTAGCTCCCAGATAGAATGCCCCTGGGTTCAATCCCCAGTAATGAATAAATAAATATATAAATAAATACTAGAATATTTCACTCACCAACACACACACACACACACACACACACACACACACACACACACACGGGTTCCAATGATGCTCTGCTTTCACCAGTATCAAAGCATCCACAAGTGTTTCTAATTCAAAGAGATGCCCAACGCCAACAGAGGCAGGCCAAGCTCACCAGAAACCCACGCCAGGCATCTTCCTTCTTCAGTTGAAATCGTTGTCGACAAAATCCCCTCTAATGTGTGGAGTACCCAAGGCTCCCTCTCCCCAGCCATGTCTAAATATGAATTTCCACAAAGCAAGTTAACAGCTTCTTTAAAAATCTTGCTCATTTGCGCCAAAAATAAGAGAAAATCCTTTGATGAAACAAATCCCACTGATTAGAGCTGGCTTTTCTGGAGGATTCCAGAGGTCAAAGAAAGAGAAGTGGAAAGGGAAGAAGGGGCACTGGGAATGAAACCGGCCAAGTGGGTGATGCCTGCATGTAAGCATGAAAATAGCAAGCCCACTAGTGCAGACAATTACAGTGCACCAATAAAGCAAATAAAATAAAAGAGGCCAAGAAACTACAGACATCCTGCTGCGGATAAAAAAAGTTTCCAGCAAAAAGGTAATTTTTATCCTCATTTATTTTTTTTAGTGGTATTAGGAATAGAACCCAGGGCATCGCAAACCAAGCACTGCCACTGAGCTCCGCCCTCAGTCCAGAGGGTAAACATTTATTTATATATGTATTTATTTATTTTAGTAATGTCGACTGAACTTAGGGGCACTACCTCTGAGCTACACCTCTAGTAATATTTTATTTTTATTTTGAGCCTCACTACTTGTTGAGACTGTCCTCGAACCTGTAATCCTCCTGCCTCAGCCTCCCAAGTGTTAGGATTACACGCTTGCACCACCATGCCTAGCAAAGGTTAACTTTGCAAAGGAAACTTCTGTTTGCATAATTTGTTACTTGAAGGCAAAGACTACAGTCAGCAAGACAAGCATCTATCATACCTACTCCGAAAAGAGCTTATCAAAACTCCAGGTGATTTATTACAGCAGACGAGACTGTCTGATGAAGTTTGGGGGAGAGTGCTAACAAGCTGGAGCTGAGTGGGAAAATACCGCGAAACCTTGTGCAGTAACTCTCCAAGGCTGGAAAGCCACCCCGAGACACAGAGCTGAGAAGACAGGCGGCCACGGGCAACTACCACGGACTAACAGAGAATTTCAAGCCATCTATCTCTCTAGTAGATTTCTAAATACCTTTCAGATACTGGCAGGATTTCCTAAGGAATTCATTAACTTTATTATATATCCACTAGACACATTCAATACCTGGGACATATCTCCGAGCCTAACTCACTACGTAGCGACTGGTAATAATACTATCACAGCCATCACTTGCTGAGAAGCCACAAGATTTGAGCCAGTTAACATAAAAGTTCTCTTGCAAGCGAATGAATGACATACGAAGTAAATATTATTTGAGATCTGGAGACTCTGGCCAGACAGAGCAGCTAATAATCATCTTTTTGACTGACTGTCCTTCCTAGCCATCCGTCTGTCTGTTCATGTAGACTTGGCCTTCGTCCAGAAGCCATGTGAAATGATGGTCTAAGATCAAAGAAAAATGCAAAATACTTAAACAAGGAAAATGTCAGCTTTGTAAAGTATAAATATGAAAATATGTATTTTATAGGGAAAATTGGGATGGCTTGGGCTAATATGTTAATAATGGAATCAATACAGATAAATTTTTGTTTCCCTATTTTTATTATTTATTTATTTTTATTTATTTATTTATTTTGGTGGTACTAGGGTTCCTGGAAGGCCTTCTGCCTCTGGGATACACTCCCACAGGCTACACTCCCAGACCTATTTTTTTTTTTTTTTTTTTTTTGTGGAAACAGGGTCTCTTAAGCCAGCGCGGCTGGCTCCGAACCTGCGCGATCTTCCTGTCCCCGCCTCCCAAGCGTGGGGATTACAAGCGTGCACCACCACGCCCAGCCTATTTTTTATTTATTTTTATGTGTGGTACTAGGGATGAAACCCAGGGACAGTACACCAATGAGCGACATCTCCTGCCCTGTTTTTTTCTTTATTTTGAAACAAGGTCTCACTAAGTTGTGGAGGGTCTCACTAAGAAGTTGAGGCTGGCCTTGAGCCCGTGATCCTCCTGTCTCAGCCTCCCAAATACTGGGATGACAAGCATACGCTATCACGCCTGGCTTTCTTCCCAATATTCTATAGTTTTAGAAGTAGAACTTAAAATTAAGAGTTTTAAAATGTATATTTTAAGTAGGGGAGAACTCTATGGCAAAGGGAGGATTCAGAGAGAAGGATGAACAGTAGAAAGATCCGTGAGTATACAAGATGAAACCCATGAGCAGCGGTGGATCCTTTCAACATCTACCGCTCACCAGCCTAGAGAACGGTCAAGTCAGGTGTCTGCAGCCAGCCAGAGGCGGCTTGGCTGGGCTGAGGCAGGAGCCCAGCCTCTCTTTAACCTCAGTATTTCCCAGTGACTCTATGAATTCCAAGAGATGCTTGTGTTCATGAGGACAGAGCGGGCGCTCGGGAAGGTGTTCTGAGACTTCGTCGGGGAATGCCCCTTCCCTGCTTCTACCTTGGGGATCCACAGCACATCAACTTGCTTAGGGTTTTGAGAAATAACGAAGGCAGTGAACTGCATAAACAACTTGGACCACGTGTGTTTTGCACACGGAGCCTCCTGCGGTGCATCGATAATACTACCACTAAACAGCAGGAGAGATCATCGGAGGCGACACATGGCAGAAACCCAGAACATTACCTCCGATGCTGGGTCCACAGAGAAATCAGTCACTGTGGGCCATGACGGAAGCGAAGTTGGCTTGGTGATCTGGCGATCGTTTGAGCGTGTTGTGTTTTGGTTCTGAAGATCAAACCTTTTACATGGCGGAGGGGGCCAAACAGGCATGCTGTCCCTGGGCAGATGAAAGACGCACCGGGCGCTGCTCCCCCTGCGCCCAGGGCCCAGCCTGTCCTTGGTGGACTCTGAAAGGCTGGGGTACTGAGGCTCAGGGCTCAGAACAAGAAAGTAAAGAGCACAGCTCAGGACACCAAGCCTGGCCCCGAGCATCGCCCCAGATACCTCTTGTTAGGAAGAGACCTGGGCGAAGGATCGTGGTAGACAGCGCTAGTGACGCCAAAGGATAGATCCCACAGTGGTCCCCCATCCACTGCTCCTGCGGGCAGGGGAAGGAGGGAGGGATGGGGGGGAGGCTGAAGTCAACTGTAATCTGAGACTGAAGCTCAGAAGAACCTCATTTACTTTCACATCAGAATAAATCTTCACAGTGTAGGAAAAACATGTTAAATTTAATCCACAGTCCTTTTGATTTTTCAATATTTATATCTTAAGTAATAGTCTTCACAGATGCCTGTGAACAAAAATACATATATTTTGGTCTGTGGACATGTCATAACTCATAACTAAGGCATGTCAGCCTTTCTGTTTTGATATAGAATTAGCCAGCATGATGTTTGGAACTCAAATAATTCTGGTGGAAAATAATGTTCCGGGAAATAAGTCAGGGCTGGTCAGCAGATCAGCAGAGAGGAACGGGCGGGGATGGATGCCGCGGGGCTATTCCTGTACCTCCCAAGGAGCGAAGGCTTCCAGGCTTCCCGTCCAAGACTGCAGTAGCAGTGTCAAAGGGCAGAAAGGAGGACATACAATTTGGTGATGCACTCTGGTAATTCAGCCCCCGAGAGGCTGGACAGGAGGAGCGCAGGTAAGAGACCAGCCTCAGGAACTCAGTGGGACCCTTAGCAAGCTAGAGAGATGGTGTTTCAAAATAAAAAATAAAAAGGGCTAGCATGTAGCTCGAAGATAGAATGTCCTTAAGTACAATCCCTGCTAAGTTACATATATGCGTACATACATACATACATGAACGAGGGAAGATGTGAGGAAGGAAGACCTAGGAGATCTACCGCCCAACGGCAAGCACTCCACTGCACTCACAGGCCTCGGTATGTCTCACGTGTTCACTTGTTTGTTCTCTTACAAAATCCATGAGTTTAAGTAAGAGATGCTTGTAAAAACTGTTATTGCAACACAAAGGGCAATAATTTTCTTAAGTTAGGAGGATAACTGATTTTCTTAATGGACCCGCACTTGTTCCTTGACCCTGAAGGATTCCTTCCTGAGGCCTCCTGTGCCTTGTAATTCACCACGACCAACCTCGTTCCCCGGAGTATTGCATCACTAGAGGTACAGAGGGGGGATTAAAAGCCAAACTGAGAGGTGAACTGTGCCTTAGGCAAACTAATAATACAAGCGAAACCATTATGTAAAAATCGTTGTTTGGCTGGAAATATCTGACTGTGCCTTATAAAAGTATTTTGGAAAATGTTGGTAGAATTCTGCAGTGAAACACAGAGGTCACGCTATGCGGCAAAGCAGGGATGTCAGAATGTGAAACGTGGCACAGAATTGGCGAAGCTGCCCCCGCGGGAGGTTTCGAGAGACAAAGTGGGATGTTCCCTTCTATTGCTCTGACTGCTCTCTATCAAAAAATCATTTTTGCCTGTGGATGAATCAAGTACAGAGAGTTATCTGGGGACCAGAAACTCTTATAGACAAAAATCTATACTTCTGAGCAACTGAGTGTCATATTACTCACACTAAGGAATACCGTCTGCATTGTCCAAAAAACAATGAGCTTATTAATTAAAAGTTTGGTGAATCTCAATTGATGAGAATTAATTAGCAGGGGTCCTATCAAAGAAGATATGACAGATGTTTTAAAAATAAAAATTGGGAGCCAGGTGTGGCAGCACATGCCTATAATAGCAATACTTGGGAGGAGGATTGCAGGTTCGAGGCCAGCTTCAGCAACTTAGTGAGACCTTATCTCAAAATAAACAAACAAATAAATAAATAGGGCTAGAGATGTAGCTTCGAGGTAGAATGCCCCTGGGTGGTTCAATTCTCAGCACCCAACACCCCAAAACAAGAGCTAATATAAAATCAAAATTGGGGGCTGATGGCATAGCTCAGTGATAGAGTTCTTAAATCAGCACTGCCAAACCAGTAAAAAGCAAAAATTAACTATTTATAAGTAAAAATAAGGGAAGACCAGCAGAATGAACCCCTATTTTTCCCAGGTACCTGGGAAAGCTACAGAGACTGAGTATAATCATTTTACTCAAACATAAACCACAAAAACAAAAGGCCATCACAGGAATTAGAAAATAAAAAAGTATATCCAACTACTAATCCCTTTTAAAGAAAATGGTTCTGGAATTTTCTTTTCCTTCTTTCCTTCCTTCCTTTCCTTTTTTTTTTTTTTTTTTTTTTGGTTCTGGGGATTGAGCCTAAGAACATTGTATCTCAGAGCTACACCCCCTAGTCATTTATTTATTATTTATTTATTATTTTTGAAACTGAGGTAGGAAACCCAGTCAGATCCTTAGAAATACTGTCAGGAGTTTAGACCTAAGAAGGGAAAAAGTAAGAGTTGCTCAACCCCTCCCCCTAGTTTCCCAAGAGCAAACCATCAGGCACTTCTAAAAGAAAAGGGAGCGATTTCTCATGCAACCCAAAACCTGATCCAGGAGCCCTCCCAATTGTAACCCAGAGAGAGCCAGCTACAAGACTGGGGAGAGCCAGGGATGGCATGTAACTTGAGCACCTTCTAGGTATAATAAATCTCGTGCTTGCCCCTCCCCCTCCACAGTGCGAGACCAAGAATCACCTGAGCCCTTCATTGGAGGCTCAGTTCCATGACTGTCAACTGGGCCATTTCCTGATAAATAAACAAGCTTGTCTCTGATTTCTGCCTTTGGAAATCCTGTCTCAGGAATCAGGGGAAACTGAAGAAGGGGAGACTGAGTCTTCTACAACAAAAACAAGATCTCACTAAGTTTGCTACAGGCCTTGCTAAATTGCTGGGGCTGGCCTCGAACCTGTGATCCTCCCAAGCACTAGGATTATGGGCGTGTGCCAACATGTCCGGCCTACGGAGTACTCTTTTTAGTTTTTCATTCCTTGTGATGTATGAGTGAAAGTATTCAACTCTAGAATTATCATCAAATGCTGAAGCTAACCTTGCAGGTCCCGGGCAGGTGTCCTAGCCACGGGTGGGATGGGCTGCATGGCCCCGGTCTAGGTACCAGCAACTCAGGCAAACCCCAGATTATTCAAGGTAAATGGGCACAGGTGCCTTCCTGTGGCCACTCAGGAAATTAAAAGTGATCCTGGAAAGACAGCTGTTGTGGGCCCTGTAAGCTCAAATAAAATTGTGGGACAGCCTTCTGTCCCTGGGATTTTAATAGGGAAAATTCTACCCCCCATGAAGGGGTTGTCGGGTGTATACAGGGACTCTCTTAACTTATTCCACTGGGCTTTGGTTCTTTAAACGGAATGGTTTGACAATAGGCACTTGATAACAGGAAATAAGCCTTCAAAGAAAAATGGCACCACTCTTAAAATGGTCAAGCAGAAGGTGAATCCAGAAACACACGTGTTGAAAAGGAAAACACCACGGTGAAAACTAATCGTGTCGAGTCCTCCTCCAGAATCAAGACATTCAAAACGAGAGGGAAAAGCCGTCCTTTTCTTCCAGGTGAGTATTTCACATATATTAAATGCTTGCCGTGAAATGAGGCAAGATTCTAAACATTTTTGTGATTTTTAAAGTAATAGTTCAGTGTGGTGTTTACTGGTTCATATAATAGGATCTCCTCTGTAAAAGGAGCTAAAAGCCATTAACATTCACTGTGGGGCTCGTGGACATATAGCGTTTTTTCTTTCTTTAAGAAATCTCTCTTTACCTCACGCTAACTCGCAACAGTATAGCAGTATTTGGACTGATGAAGAAAACACAGTGAGTGCAAAATGTCAGCAGTTAGAAAGAGGAAGCCAAAGCCGGGCGCTTTCTGAGGGGCAGCAACGGCAGGCTACCTTTCCCTCTCCTGCTGCATGAGCCGTCTCTCCTCTTCTGACGTGAGGGACTCCTGGGCTTTCATTTTACCCGTTTTCTCAATCTTGTCATCTTTTCGATGCTTGCCAAACCTGTTGATAACAAAAAGTTCTAATTTGTCAATATATACAAAAACGGATTTCTTTTACACTGAATACACATAATCAGCTAAATGTTCCCGTCTTCAAAATGAGGGCCAGATGTCTCCTGACACCAGTAGTGACCATTTGAAATCAGAAGAGTTTGTTTTTTAGTAGAACAGTCTAGAGGAACCCTTTCTTGAAAATGGCCTAATCTCAATATGTGTGAATGTGTGTGTGTGTGTGTGCGCACGCGTGTTTGATTTCTGGGAACCAACAACACTTGTGCTTCACCTTGAGGAAACCATAAATGTGAAGCACTAAGCGCTGAGTACTCCAGATGCCGGAAGGAAAGCCAGATGTGAACAGGATGAGCTTCGCTCTGGACGAAAGAATGATAATCTAAGATCATCCATTTCCTAGCCTCTCCAGAATCAACTATTCCTCCGTATTTTCACGTCCAGGCTTGCTGGAAACATCCATCACGGTTTAAAAACTGACAACCACGGGCACGTCCGAGGACCATTCACACGCGGTCAGACATGGCATGGCTCGCGGTGAACGCTTTCCAGGCGCTCTCCTCCAACCCCCTACGCGGGACAAAAGCCATCGCTGAGCGCAGCGCCTCTGACCTGGAAATCTGTATCTGAGCAAAAACAAACACAGGACTCAAAAGTAGTCCAAAAGCTGCTTAAGGAGAAGCTGACGTGGGTCCTGAAAGAGCACTGTCGTAGCTGGGCCGGGTGGCTGGCCATGTGCAGGGCGGCCTAGTGCGTCCAAACACAGATCGTGTACAGAGTTGTGCACCTAACCATTCATAAATAAGGTATATGGGGTACTTCTACCCGAGTAGGAGCCGGGAACGCGGCTTACGGTGATGTCATATTGAAAAGAGACAAGGGCTGTATCCAGAGGTGACTTAAAGGAGAAAAAAAAAAACATTTGAATTAATGGCTTAGTTGGTGGCAAAGGTCAATTTTTTTTCCAGATCAATCTAAGTTTACATTCCTGGTGGTACAGGAAGTGTCTGAGAACAACTCATACGGTGAAGAAGGAAACGCCAAGTTCATAAAGAGGCAAAGCCTCTGAGTGGTAAGACAGGAGAAGGTGGAATCTCACTATCTCTGTTAATTATTTATTTATTTATTTATTTATTATTTATTTATTGGTGGTACTGGGGTTCCTGGAAGCCTTTCTGCCTCCGGGCTGCACTCCCAGACCTATTGTATACTTTTTTTTATTTTTGGAAACAGGGTCTCCTAAGCCAGCGCGGCTGGCTTCGAACCTGCGTGATCTTCCTGTCTCCGCCTCCCAAGCGCGGGGATTACAAGCGTGTGCCACCACGCACAGCCAATCACTATTATTTTATTTGTTTATTTATTTTTATTGGTGGTACTGGGGTGGAACCCAGAGGCTTTCTACTTCTGGGCTATACTCCCAGACCTTTTTTATATTTTATTTGGAAACAGGGTCTCACCAAGTTGCTGAAAGCCTCACTAAGTAGCTGAGGCTGGCTTCGAACCTAAGCGATCCTCCTGTCTCCGCCTCCCAAGCGCTGGGATTACAAGCCTGCGCCACCATGCCCGGCCAATCACTATTATTTTAAAGTTACTTGCTAAACTATGAGAAATCCAAACAGGCTGTAAATTAACTTGAAGAAATAAATCTATCCTTAACGTTTAATCTTACTTGGACACTGGAAGATTTTGCAATTGCAAAAGAGAAAAATGCCCCAGAATTTAAATCCAGAATCTAAACACTTCTCACAAGGGATTAACATATGTACTACGCTTTCAAAGCTAATAAATACAAAGCATTAAAAACAGAAGACTTTGCTCTCGTGCCGTCGATACGTCAATAATGCCTCTGAGTTAAGCATCATGATGGGCTGTAGAAATAAACAAACAATAAATGGAAGAACGAACGTAAACACACAGCCCAGGAGGAGCCGACGACTAACACACACTGCTCATTCGCTCTGCGAGCAGCCCCGCCGCGGACTGTGGGGTGCAGGCTTACTTATTCCCGGCGCTCGAGCTGCAGCCAGGGCACAGGGAGTCAGGATCACAGGGCTCGTGTCCACCTTACATTTAGGTAAGAAATGAGGACGTGTAAGAAGCGAAGGGGGTTGAACATCTGAGGGAGAAAACAGAGCAACCCCAGCTCAGAGGGAGCCGGAGTCTCCTTCTGGGAGAGAAGACCTGGGCATGGACGTGAGGGGGCCTGCCACATGGCGGGGCAGCAAAGAGCACGTGCAAGGGCCCTGAGGTGCACACCCGTAGCCATCCCTCCAGAAAACGCGAAGGCTGCCGCTTGGAGAAAGCCGAGGAGGCAGGGCCTTGCTGACCACAGGGGATGAGGCCACGCACCAGGGAAGAGTCCCGAACACAGGCGTCGGCTGGGTACATGCCTGTGGTGAGAGCTCACCGCTTGTCAGAGGAGGAAGGCCGGGAGAGCCAGGGCGGGGGCACAGCAGGCTGGCCTGGGGAGGAGGGAGCAGCCATGGTCAAAGAAGAAAGGCCACTGACCCCCAGGTCCAGCCAGGCACCCAGGGACCCCTGGGCCAGGGAGGGAGACGGGCAAGCCGGGGCAGTGGGGGCCCCAGCAGAGGCCCAGGACCACGCGGGACGGGACTGAGCAACCCGAGTGTCGGGGACAGGCAGCACGCGTGGCCAGGAGATTCCATTCTCCTCCTGTGGATTCTGCGGTACAGCACCACAGTAGCAAATCCTAACTTCTAGAAAGCACAAATCAGATCTCCACACTTCACCTTTCCCGCTGAGCAGACACTCCTAAGGGCCGCTGTCCCTCATGACACCTTCAGACGACACTGGCCGTACTGACTCTGCTTTCTATGACGTGTTGCTTCACACTACATTTTATAACTTCCCGGGGTGCAGAGGTGCATGCCTGTGATCTCAGTCTTGGGAGGCTGAGACAGGAGCATGGCAGGCTCGAGGCCAGCCTCTGCAACTCAGCGAGATCGTCCAAATTCAGCGAGATCTTATTTCAAAATAAAAAAACAAAGAGGGTTGGGAGTGAGGCTTGGAAGTAGAATGTCCCTCGGGTCAATGCCTAATTTAAAGAAGTGTGTGTGTGTGTGTGTGTGTGTGTGTGTGTGTTCATTCAATTCCAATCCAAAAATATCATGTGTATGTGTGTGTATATATATTTTTTAGGTATTTATTTTTGTGGTCTGGGAGATGGAAACCAGGGCCTCGTGCATAGTAGGCAAGCACTCTACCACGGAGCTGTACCCACAGCCCAAATTTTCCGTGGTTTAAAATATCTTAAATATTTTCACCCCAAACCCAAGTTTAGTTGTGTCAAAATCCTTTTGGCATGCTTGATCTTGTTTTCTGAAGAAAGTTCCAGTTTGCTCACCAAATCTCCTATGCATAAATTCCCTATCAACACGCAGCTTTTTATCTTCTGTTTACATGATTAAAAGAAAAAAAAAAAAGGAGTAGAATCCTTACTCAGAATTAAAAATGCTTTTTATCCTCATTATGTTTGGTAGCAAAATATTAATTAGTTTCCTGTGCTGCTTTTCCTAATCAGCAGAGTTACCACTGTATTATTTGTAACTTTATTATCAAATAGTTACAGAACCGTTTCCTTTTTCAAGTCTATAGATTTGAGATGAACGTATGGAAAAGCAAACGCAAAGATAAAACGCGTAGAGGTTAACGTCTGGACATTTCCCTCAATACTTGCTTTGGTGAATAAGTTATGCGATCTCGTTAGGGCGTACTGTAAAATCACAGCATATTACTGTCTAATTGGGGCAGGAATGGGTCCCTCAGCTCTCCTTTTCCTGATGAAATGAAATAAAGCCTAGGAATGAAAAACGATGTCGCCCATCCTAGAGTAAAAAAAACAAGAGCAGCATATATGCGGGCGATCCCGTGGCTGCCGTCAGCAGCAGTGTGCTGCTCAGCCTGGAGCTGCCCTGGGAGCAGGGCGGGGAAGAGGGTGCTAAGTTCAGCTGGACGGGCCGGCGCCGCGGGGCGCAGGACGAAAGGGGCCACATCGCCTGGGTGCCGTGGCAGGAAGGCGGAGGACGGGACGAGACCTGTGACGTCTGGGATGCCTGTGGGTCAGAACGTGAACATCCCCAAGAGGAACAGAATCCCAGGCGCTGAGATGCTCCCTGTGCTGTTCCTCTCTGAGAAAGACAACGGGGCGTCCAGTGAACGCTCACGATTGCTGAAGGCATGCAGCCGAGTTGGTGTGTGCCTTATCTCACTCAGCCCAGAGCCCGCACTCCAGGGGGACGCCGGCCTCCTGCTAAGGGGAAGCCATGGGCTGTGCGTAGGAGCATCAGAGAGGGAATGGCCGACAGAAATGGACGCAGAGCCGGGGTTCTTCTCACCCACCCGGAGCCTCTCACGCTCTGGGAACCAGAGGCAGCGGCTCATGCTTTGACACTCGGTGCAGGTGGATGGTAAAATCTCTGGGTAAATGGGATAAATCCTGCAGAGTCTGGAGGTTTGGGGTCCAGGGGATGTTGCCCCTGAGTAGAATTGTGTGCAAAGCAGACATCTGGGGTAGGGTCACACACTGCTCTGTCCATTAAAAAGGGTCGTGGCCATGGCCCACACATCGGGTCTCCGGGCACGGCCAACATTTCTCAGTGCAGTCACACTCCAAGTGCCGGACTCGTGTCTGCTGTGCGCAAACGTGCCAGGCAATGGCAGAAACTGTCCAAACCCATTCAGGGGTAAATCAGCAAGGCACCTTCTGTGCGCATTTATCTTCTGGAATGATGTGCTCAGGGCCTCGGCCCAACTTCTTGTACCTCTGCCTCCATTTTGCCAACAAGAAAAGGAAAAAGCTAAGTCACACCTAACACATTCTTCTCGCCAAGGCTCTTCCGTGTGTTAGTGCCATTTTAAGCAATCGCGACTATGAAACCGTCCTGATTTGCTCAGTACTCGAATGTGGCAATGCTGGGTGAATGAGGGAAGAGGGCTGTTCCCTGATTATGAAAAGCAGGGGGAAAAAATCTCAGCAATCAACAATGATGAGCAGGAGCCCGAGACAGAGGCGGCACGTCTACCCGACGGTGCTCGCTGGGCTGGGGCGCGCTTTTCGGTTGGTGTTTAGCGGGGATTCTCTTAAAAAGGAAATTCACAGACTGGAGAATCATTATTTGATTGTATAGTTTTCATCAGTGTGACTCTGATTACAGTTAATAAAGTAAATTTGTGTTGCTTGGCATTCAGGGAAAGAGAACGGACTCTTTTTTTTTTTTTTTTTAAAGAAAAAACAGCTTATATTTAACCAAGCTACCAGAGCCTAGACTGAGCTCTGTGCGCTCAGTGGAGAACATATCCCTTTCAGGAGTCTCATTCAATGCCCTGTGAGCCCCCACAGCCTCTGCTCTGCAATCAAGGATGTCCTGATACGCCTCGTAAACTGACACTTCAGAAATCTTAGAAGGTTTATGGAACGAGGAAATATTAAAACAATAATTGAGAAATTGAACATGGAAAGGGTACAGGGAGTCCCGCACACGCCCGACCATGACTTGATAAGAACTGCTCCAAATTCCAAAGACCTAAAATGTAAGAAACAACGAGAATAAACAAAGCTCTGTGGGAGTCACCATAACTACTGGGACGAAGGGAACAAACACAGCAATTCTCCCACATGTAAGATAGATACGTAAGTAGTGGGGCGATGCTTGGAGCCTGCACTTGGTCACTCTGGTAGACGAGAGGATTGCGCACGTCTGAATTAGGATGCGGAGGCCCTCCCCGCCTCCCAGCTCACAGACCACCACACACATGTTTCCGGGGCAAATAAACCCTCCTTTGTAAAAAGAGGTCAACTGCTAATTGCTGCTCCAAACCAGGTTTTATAAGGCTTGTTACACCTGATATTTTTTTCCAAGTCATACCTACACAGGTAATCACACTACACTCACCCACAACCCCAACATCCAGATGCAAATGGTGTGCAAATTCCATTCTGTTTTCTCCAGAACCGCACTGACTTTATTGTATCTTACACACACACACACACACACACACACACACACACACACACACACAAGTACGTGTACGTAGAGCAAAAGCAACACACAATTCTGATTTTTCAAAAATGCCTAATTCAGCAAGGAGCGCACGCGTGTACTGGAGAGCTTTTGAGAGCGCCCTTCACACAGCTCTTCTCTGGGCCTTTTCTTTACCATCAAATTCTTAATTCCTGCTCAGTTCATTTAATGCATTATTGTTTCATAATACAATACTACAAATTGCAAATTACATTTGGCTCAAGGAGTGGTTATGGAAAATGCCCTGGCTGCTGCCTTCCCTGGAATAACTCTCGTAATAATGAGAGACTGATTGAGCTCCAGGCAGCCCCTGTGATGAGAAGGGTCAATTTGAGCATTTCTATTAAGCTCCTTTTGTTAAGCCCAACACTTTGCCAGGTCAGAGGCAAATAATCATACCCTACATCTGGTTCCCATGGTTTTCCTTTTCTGAAAGACTAGGAACAATTTAGTAAGTGGTCCTGCCCCTAAGGCAGTCCCCACAAGAAATGCTAATGAGACCCAAGTCACAAAAACAGCCATTTAAAATGGCACTCCAAGGAGAAAAAGGAAGGGGGAGAAGACATTTTACTGCACACCTTGTTCTCTAGGACAAAGGCTGAGACGTCATAACAATCGGCCTCCGGACTCCCGTTACTGTCTGTGGATTCGATTCCCAAATTGGCATCCAGGTTGGAAGTACTGATGATGCGCCCCAAAAGCACCCACAACGCAAGGGTGGCTTTGTTGTTGTTAGAAATATCCAGCCTCAATTAAATATGCTCTGCGAGTCAATGCACTACTGATACAAAGAGATAGGCTCATGGCAGTCACTAACATACGCTCAAATGCTTTCTGACTCTGTGTTTATGGAGCAGATGAAAGTCACCAAGAACAATAACATGGTCACAGAAGTTTCAAGAAAGAAAAAAAAGGTCTCAGACATTTTGTGTAGCTCCTGGAAACTCTGAAAGGTGAAAACGTCCCCAAAGATCTCATTATCTACGAAGAGAAGGTGGCATCAGCAATTTTTTTCTGTCGATCATAGAAAACAATTTCTGTTGATTCACATTTCTTAAAGAAAGCTCTCTACAGAGTAAATTAAGAGGGGTAGATTTTTCCTGTGTTATCTTACTTTGATTTGCATATTTAAGTTCTACTTTAAGGGGCAGAGGTGCTTTTCCCAGGCCCAATGAAGCAGCTCTGTGGAAAACTGCCAAGAACAAGGACCCACCTCGATCTTAGAACCCAGAAGATCACGCAGAGCCCCCCAGTGACCTCGGGGTCCCCAAGCGGAGCCAAATCACACCGCCCGCATAAAGAATAAAACCGGACGGCACCTCCACCTGCTCAGGCCCAGAGAGCTGATCATGAATAGAGAATCATGGTATGGCCACCGCACTGTCCCAGCCCAACTCCTGCCTGTGGTGCACGGTGCTGCGCTCTCCTACGACGCACAGTAACAGAATGTGTGACTGGACCCTGGTTAGGAACCCAGCTGTGAACTATGACCCTGGAATCCTGGCCTGGCTCCGGGACGCAGAGATGGGGGCGGAGGAGAACAAGGGTATGTGTTGATTGTCTGTCCTCAACCCACAGGGCCCTCCTGTGAAAGGGAACCTGAGACTCCACAAACGTCAAGCTACCACATTCTTCTTTATTTGCCTGCACAGTTCAACGGGCGTTCAAACACACAACTTGTTGATTTGTGAGCTGGCCTGGAATTCCTATCATCCCGACTGACTCCCAGCCTGCCGTGTGGTCCCGGAGTCCGGACCAGTGGTCACAAGCCAAAGATAGCTTCTCCGTGGGAGAACATCCTGTTACTCCAGACATCGCTCTGGAGCTGGGGACAGTGCCACCGAACATCTGTCTAAATGCCCTGTGTCTCCAGGACAGCCGCTTTTACGGGGCATCAGTGGTGTGGCTTTCCTTGGTTACCCTCAGAAACTGTCTGGTCTTAGCCAGTGTGTATAAGCACAGTGTATTCAAGAGTGTAACTTTATTGACAACAGCCCCAAGGAAAGGCCCATCATTTAGTGAAGAGATCTGTGATAGCTACATAGGAAATAATTCAGAAATAATAAGCTAAAGAACGAAAGCCCAGGAGAAAGAAAAGACGAACATCAAATTACATCAACTGATAGATAAACAGCGCCTTGCACTTCCAAAGGCTTCCATTCACGCTTTCCCAGTTAGTTCTTAAAATTCAAGGTCAGGAGAGGCCAGAGGGAGCGGGGTAGCTGGTATGGGCTGCGCCAGGGGCAGGGCCCAGGCTGGGGGATGGGGGGTGGGCTGCGCTTTTAAGGCCATGAGAGACCTCGACCCCTTGGGGTGGCAAGAATCCTCCTGTTGACTTTCATAGCAAGAGCTCATGAAGTGGGGAAAAAAATGTTTATCACACTACTTTAAAATGTTTAAAAACATACTTTAGGAGCCAGATGTGGCCACACATTCCTATAATCCCAGGACTTGGGAGGCTGTGACATGAGGGTCACAGGTTCAAGGCCAGCCTCAGCAACATAGCAAGAACCTGTTTCAAAACAAAACAAACAAAAAAAGACCAGGAGTGTAGCTTGGAGGTAGAATGTCCCTGGTTTCAATCCCCAGTATCAAAATAAATCAAGAAAATGCATGCTTTAAAAGTTCACTACATAAGACATTTGTAAAACCAATAAGAAACAGGGCGTGGTGGCACACACACACTTTTAATCCCAGCACTTGGGAGGCTGAGACAGGAGAATTGCAGGTTCAAAGCCAGCCTCAGCAACTTAGCGAGAACCTGTGACCAAATAAAAAATAAAATAGGTCTGGGGGTGTATCCCAGAGGTAGAAGTCTCCTGGGTTCCATCCCCAATATTACCACCAACAAAACAAAACAAGAACATTGAATACTTGAAACCAAAAATCAAATGATGACCCACAAACATTCGCCCAAATGCATGGTATGCTTGATAATACTCAGACATAGAAATACTAAAGCGTCCGGGCGACATCAGCTGTGTCATGGACTGTAAACCTCAGCTGAGTCGACGCTGGGCTGGGGCACCCGTCGGGCAGGCTCTATGCATGGAAGGATGTTCGCACAGCTTCTGCTAGGGCACCGTCGCACGACCCTACTTGAGACGACCAAAGCATCCCCAGACACTGGCCTTCTTGGAGGAACACCCAGGAAATCGAGAACTACCTGGCTCAGGTCTAAGAAAAACAACAATTTCAAGACAGTAGCCCCATTATTAATAAAGCAGAAGTGGATCGGAGGAAGGCGGCAGGTGTGTTGGGCTTCACACACAAGAGAGGCACATTTTCAAGACTGTTTCTTAGACGCAGATAAGGAAGTATCTTCGTGTGTGTGTAGGGGGGATTCTGGAGGGTGGAACTCGGGGGCTTTCTACCCCTGGGCTACACTCCCAGACCTACTTTATACTCTTTTAGGAAACAGGGTCTCACTAAGTTGCTGAGAGCCTTGCTCAGTAGCTGAGGCTGGCCGCAAACCTATGCGATCCTCCTGTCTCAGCCTCCCAAGCGCTGGGATTACAAGCGTGCGCCACCATGCTCGGCGGAAGTCTCCTTCTACTGAGATGGCTGGAGATGGCCATCTAAGTCCCAGAAGACAAGATCTAGGATATTGCAACATCAAAACATAGAATACGGTCTAGCATGCTAGACCAAGAACCTATCAGGAAGTCCGGCATGGTGGTGCATGCTTGCAATCCTAGTACTTCGGAGGCTGAGACAGGAGGATCCCAGGTTCTCAGCCAGCCTCAGATACTTAGTGAGACCCTGTTTCAAAATAATGAATGAAAAAATAGGGCTGGGGATGTAGCTCAGAGGTAGAATGTCCCGGGTTCCATCCCCAGTACTGCCCCCCACCAAAAAAAAGAACGGAATCCATCAGGAGCATCAGGAGACATGTTCATCACTGCACCAAAGACCATCAAGGACCATCATTCCCTGCTCGCTCTCCAAAGGCAGAAAAATGTGGCTCACGTGATCCGTGACCATTAGCACTCCTCGTAATAAACCTAAAAGCGACATGCTTTAAACCACAGCCAGCAGACATCATCACCCGGTTCTAGTGGACATTGTTTCTGCCCAGCCTTCCTTCACCTGCAGGTAGCCACGCTACCGTCCCTAAGCTTGGAAGATAATACGTGTTTAAGTGGCAGATCTAATGCTTGCAGACATACATGGCCAGCTCCCTGTCTTTGAGTTAAATGAAAAAATGACCTGTCCGCAGTTGCTGGCTCTGGCCCTCAGGGTGGGTCTGTCCAGGGCCCTGAGCCGCTGAGCCTCCCGCACCGAGGGCTGTGAAGGCAGACCCAGGGGCAGGCACTGCCAGCTGCTACTTGACATGCTCTCTGGACTCCCCCTTGCAGGTAGAAGCTGGGTTCGGTGGATGAGGTAATGGACCCAGCGGAGATTTAAAAAAAAAAAAAAAAAAAAAAAAAACAACTTCACTACCAGCCTCCCTGGGAAATGGGAGAGACTGAAGAGAGCAGATAGGGTGCCAGCGCGGAAGGTTCACAGCCCAGCTTCTCGCTACCTGCCATGCTGGTGAAATGCCCGCCCTCTTTCTGCCTCGATTTCCCCTTTGGTCAAATGCAACCATCCTCACGTGTCACGAGGATTCAATGAATCACACACCGCTGCTTGTGGACACCTCTCGGCGCTCGGTAAATGTGAACTGACTGATGAGTCCTTGTTATTTTTAGTTTCTGGTTCAGAGAACTCAGAAAAGACCCCGAGAAGGAGACTGACGGGGGTGCCTCCCTCCTCCTCCTCCTCCCGCCAAGAGGGCAGAATGGTAGCGCAGGCTGCCATGGGCACCGCGTGCATCCACACTCGTTACAGCACACACGCAGGTATGGACGGAGTGATAGACAAAACGTGCTCTACCCATAGCCTGGAGTAGTATTCAGCCTTAAAAAGTAGGGAACTCTGATGTACTAGTTAACTGTGGATGGACCCAGTGACAAGCAGATAAACACTCTGAGGCACCTAGCATCAATTCGTAGAGACGGGAAGCCAAGCAGTGCTCGCTGGGGCTGGGGAGAGGGAACTGGGGAGTGGGTCAGTTCTGCAAGATGAGATCCGGGAAGGGACGGAGCCGTGCCTGAGAGCATCAGTGTACTTAGTGCGACTGAACTGGACATGTCTGAATGGTTAAGGTGGTTAGATGCACTAGGTGTACTTCACTAGGCTTTTAAAAATAACAAAAGAAACATTAGGGATGGGTCCGAAGGCGGCGGTGGCGATATTGCCAACACTCAGGCCCGTCCCATACCGCCTTGGGCTGTGTCTCTGGCCTTCTTCTGTGGAGGGAACTGGATTGAACCCAATGTCATTTTACCTCCTGGCCACACCTCAGCCCTTTTTATGTATTTGAAACAGGATCTAAGTTGCTGATGCTGACCTCAAACCTGTGATCCTCCTGTCTGAACCTCCTGAGTACTGGGATTTCAGAAATGAGATATCACATCTGGATTCCAGAGTTCTTTAACCTCGACATCCCAGGCCCTTGGCTCTTGGCGACTGTTTGCTCAGACGCTGCCCTGGAAGCCAATCCATGTCAGCAGTTGGAGGGCAGGGAGGAGACAGGCTTCCCAGGTGTATGAACAGAATTGAAATGGCTGAAAGAAAACCCCCGAGGAGCCAGCTACCAGCAGCCGCTGCTGTCCCCACAATTCTTCACGGGGAACCCACACTCCAGGAGTCGGCTGGGATCTGCGGAACCTCTGCACTGTTCCGTGGCTCATTCTCCAGCCGGAGTGAGGCGCCGGTCACCTGAGCTGTTAGTAAGAGCACGCTCTCTAGTGTGGTGGCCGCCTATCAGCCACATGGGTGCCCAGGGATAGTGCACTTCTAAAAGAAAAGGCCATTTTCCTCGCTAACCGTGCCAAAAGAAGTGACAGGAAAATTCTATTTCGCAAGTTAGAGAACTCATAAGAAAAGTGATGTTCAAAGGAGCCTTGTCTTTCTATAAACCAACAGGGGCCTGCTCAAATAGTGGAGGCGGAGAACTGAGACTACAACCAGAAACGTCTGGATGGATAAGATCACAGTAGATATAGAACCTTTTCAAAAGAGCCTTCATAGGAAAGGCATTATTTAAATGTTTTCTATTTGTTCCTAAAGCCCCAGAGGAAGATCTAAAGTCTCAGTAGTAACTCACTTGGAGATTAGAATGATACTTATTACCAAACAAGATAACAAGTTACACTTTCTACCTTTTTAACAGTAACACCTAGCTCATAGTATTTACTTCTAACAATTGATAACAAAGTTGTGTTGCCAGATGAAATACGTATAATTCTATATTTTCCTGGAAAATACATTTCCAGAAAGAAATCTAGATAAAGGTTTTAATCCGATAATAATGAAGCACATAATATTTAGAAGGGTCCCTGAAATTAAAAATGCATATGGCAAATAACAAAGTTTCCTTCTGTTAAATTCAGGTAGGCAGGGATTGCCATGGAACCCTTTAGAGCCAACAAAAGCCAGGCGTGGTAGACAGAGCACACCTGTTACAACATTGCTGAGGAGGCTGAGATAGGAGGGTGCCAGCCTCAGCAGCTCATTGAGACCTTGTTTCAAAGTAAAAAAGGACTGGGAGTATAACTCACAGGTAAAATACCCCTGGGTTCAATACCCAATAGCAAAAAGGAAAAGAAAAAGGTAGGAAGTCCTATAAAGGACCAACAGCTAAACTCATGAGCAAGTTATGGATGCCAATTCCAGCAGTATCTAAAACACTGATCGTTTGACTACATTAAGAACTTTATGTTCCCCTGGGTAGAAAAAGATAAACACTGTGATCTGGGGAATGGAGACTTTGCAGACACAGTTGATTACGGTTGTTTACTGAAGCCAAAGGAATAGAATCATTTGTGGGTCTTAAGAAAACCCGCCCTGAGAAAGCACGGTCTAAAATGTGTGTCCAGAACAGGGCCTCCGGGCTTCCACTTGGGCTGGGGCTCAAGGGTGCTAAGCACCCGGCAAGGGCGCTGCCTCCGAGCTGCACTCCCAGCCCCAGGGCTCCCAAGCATACGCTACAGTGGTTCAATATCACAGTGTTTTCAAAAAAAGGTCATTTTAACTGGCACTTTGACAAAACAAGTTAGTTATCTGACCTCAGTCCCTTGCTGGTGTGTAAACATGAGGGGCGCTGGGAACCAGGCGGCTCATTTATAGTCTAAGCCACCAGGAGACTTAACCTGGACCTTCCTCTCCGAAGGTCACACACTGGCCATTGCCACAACACCGAAGGCGAAAGGAAAGCAGGAAGGGGGACTCTGGGCTCTGGGGGGCCGAGCGTGGCCGCCAAGCAGGTTGCTTACTGTGCTGCCAGCTTGTACGGTGGTACCGGTTTACTTAAAAACTGAGTTCCTTGTGTCCTCAATTCTTCAATTCTTTGTGGCAGAATCTGCCTTGGGGTTCCTCTGTCTCTGAAAACGTCATTTCTATGACTCAACAACTGTGGAAATTTGGCCCGGGCTTTGGGTCTGTGTGTACGGAGTACCGGGAAGGAAAGCAAGCTTGCTTCTTAAATAGCTGGTATGCCACATTCTCAACTCGGGGCAAACACATGCGCAGAGACGACGGGCAGATGTCACACGGTGCTGGGCAGGCCCGAGATGCAGCTCAGCCGTCCCAGCCGACCAGCTTCTACCACACGACAGGCCAGGAACACCCTGGACCACATCATCCGCAATAATAATGCCCCCCAGGGTGGCCCTGTGACCATGCGCCCGGGTCTGCTCTCTGCGGCAGCCTCTCCTCAGGCACCACAGCTGCCCGCCTGCCTCATGCTGTCCCCCAGCCTGGACAGGGTCCATGGCCTTTGCCTGCTGCTCCTTCCTGGGACACAGCTCCCAGACAGCGCCGCACCAAGGAGCCGCGCTCCCCAGCATCACCTTGCATCTCTGTACCCTCGGGGTCTCTCACATACACATGGCAGGCCGCCAGGTCGCCTGCAGTGTTGCCCAGGCAGCGAGGGGCTGCTCCTGCCCCGTCCACGAGGCCCAAGGACACGGTCCCCCCTGGATTCCACTCTAGGCCCCCAGGGCGTCTGGCCAGTGGCCCCTACTAAGAGCTCCCAGGCTCACTCAGCCAGACCCCTGGTATACCCTTCATGGTGGAGAGAGAGAGGAATACTGGAATTTCCTTAAAATTGTTCTTTTTTTTCAAGATATGCTTGAGTGGCTACCTTGGTCCTTAGGATAAGGTCCTGGGTCATTTAAAAGAAGCCAGCCTACCTCTTCCAAGGTCACTCTTGCAAACCTAGGCAGTTTCCACCACTGCAACTGTGTTTCACAAACTGCTGGAACCCACCAAAGATCAAAAAGCTCACTTGGTGGGATTTGCCAACTATTTTTTATTTAAGTTCATATTTATTTACTTTTCATACTAGGAGATTGAACCCCGGGGTGGTCTACCTCCAAGATTATACCCCCCGCCATTTTATTTACTTTTATTTCTTTTTTGGTACTGGGGATTGAACCCAGGAACGGAGACAGGAGCATTGCAGGATCTAGGACAGCTTCAGAAACTTAGATCCTGTTTCAAGATTAAAAAAAAAAAAAAAGAGCCGGCCATGGTGGTGCACGCTTGTAATCCCCGCGCTTGGGAGGCTGAGACAGGAGGATCGCACAGGTTTGAAGCCAGCCTCAGCTACTTAGTGAGGCTCTCAGCAACTTAGTGAGACCCTGTTTCCAAATAAAATATAAAATAGGTCTGGAAGTATAGCCCGGAGGAAAGAAGCCTCTGGGTTCCACCCACAGTACCACTAAAAGAAAAAAAAAAAAGATAAAAAATTAATTAAAAGGTTTAGGGGTATACCTTGGAGATAGAATGCCAGAGTTCAATCTGCAGTATGTGCGTGCGCACACAGAAATAAACACACACACACACACACACACACACACACACACACACACACTGACCCAAAGAAGCAAGCCCAGCTTTGTGAGATGGTTTAGTAATCTGTCCGTGCCCTGTGTGCAATGATTTGCAATAGAGAACACATTTCTTGCTGTCAATGGTATTTCCTTGCGGCTCTGGGGATGGAGCCCAGGGGCATTCTACCTCGAAGCTACACCGCAGCCCTATTTTTTTTTTTTTTTTGTCTTATGTTCACACAGGGTCTCACTAAGCTGTGGAAGGCCTCACTATGTAGCTGACGCTGGCCACGAATCTTTGAGATGTGGATCATATTTAAAAAGAAAAACAGTTTGCATCCCATTGATGCAAAATCTTCCTGTCTCTCTGAAGACAGAGAGCTTTTAAACCTGTTAAAGCCATTTCCTGGACAGAGGCAGGCCGACTCCAGCCTGGACTAGGTCCGCTTATGGTAAGTTCCCAGGACAATGTCCGTAGCCTTTCACAAGATGCCGACCAGAGCATCGGCAGGCTGTGCCGGTCTCTTCTCGGTGCCACCCGCCCACCACAGAGTCCCTGACACCCATCACGGGAACCAGGATGGAGCAGGCGCTCTGTACATTTTAAATAAATGTAAGCCGGGCATGGTGACACACGCTTGTTAATCCCAGTGCTTGGGAGGCTGAGACTGAGGGATCACAGGTTCACAGCCAGCCTCAGCTACTTGGTGAGGTTCTCTGCAACTTAGGGAGACTCTGTTTCAAAAATAAAAATAGAAAATAGGGCTAAGGATGTAGCTTGAAGGTAGAATGCCCCTGGGTTCAATTCCAAGTACTGCAAATAAAATAAAAGTGTATAAAATGGCTATTTTCGCCCGAGCATGTACCTGGCTATACTGCCAACCTGAAGGGGGCGGCAGCGAGCATCACCCTGCCACCATGGCTGGTAACCTGGGACAGGAGCTCTGGAATCACAGGCTATACAGGCAGTTAATGGGATGGGACGGGGCAGGTAATTCTGAGGAAGCAATAAAATCTTTAAGAACATGTTTGGAGAGATGGGGGTGAACTCAGTGGCAGAGAGCTTGCCCAGCAGTACAAGGGGCTGAGTTCCATCCCCAGTGCTGCGTAGGTAAATAACTAAGCGAGCAAGCAGGCAATTAAATAGAGTAGGCTGGGGGAGAGGAAGAAAAACCACAGACGGAAGTTACAGAAATCAAGTCGAGACAAAACCTACAGGTCAGCTCAGAAGCAAGCAGCTCTGTGTTTCCAGGCGGAGAGGACGCGCCTTTCTGAGCACACAGCTGCAGTGGCCGTCACGTGAGTGCCAGGCCTGCGGGTCCGGGTTAAACATCACCCCGGCTGGGACGCAGGAGCACAGCCCGGGGCTGGCTCTACCCTCGGCCTCAGGTTCACCTGTGCTTTGCCTTCCTCCTCCAGGATACAAGGCTAAGAAAAGCGCCTTCAGGGCTGTACTGCAACGGAGGGGTTACGCACAGCGCTCTTGGTAAGGTTCACAGGATCAGCACGGGGCCAGTGGGCTGGGGCCAGGGCCAGCCCTCTAGGGGGACATTGCTCCTGAGGGTGGCATGACCAGACGATCACCCAGAAAATCAGAAGAACGGACGGGGATGGGGGGTTAGTGACGGCAGACACCCCTCCCATGAGGTCCACGGGAAGAACAGACCAGGGCAAGGAAGGGGCTGCCTGTGGTCAACTGGGCACCTCTCAGTCTCTGCTACTGTGTGCGGGCGGGAATGGGAAGCGGCCCCTTCCCTTTCTAAAGACTGAAATCCTTACGTAGCGGGAGAGGGCTGTGGACGTTACAAGGTAAATGTTATAAATGCTATGGAAGAAGAAACTAACGAGGTGAGGCTGTCATCGCCCTGTACAAGCACACTCTGTTTAGGAGTATCACAGAAGATTCCAGATGTGGGCGCAGGCTGACCCAGTGCCCCGGAGGATCCCAGGCCCGCGGGGAAAGCGGCGACTGAGCGCCCCCTGTTGGTGAGGTGGAGGTGGCATGAGCCCTGGCTTCAGGGGAAGGTTTTAGACCAACTCTGGTCACTGCCCACGAGGGGCAGAACCAGGATCCCGATTTAGGAACAGAATCAATCGGCCCCATCTCGCAGGCCCTCACGTTGTGAGTCTAGAAGAATCTCCAGAGCAGTGGCATTGTGGGGATTGAGCCAGGGGCGTCACACCTTGAGCTACCCCCAGCCCTATTTTATTATTTATTTTGAAACAGGGCCTTGCTAAGTGGCTGAGGCTGGCCTCAGGCCTGGGGTCCTCATCTCAGCCCCCCAAGTACTGGGGTTATGGGCATAACAATTACACCCAGCTCCGTGGGTGCTATTAGTACTGACTGACTCCCTGCTGGCCTCCGTAGTCAAGATACAGCCCTGAGCCCTGGGCGTCAGAACTGCCCGACACAGGACGTAATTTGGCAACCCCATCATCTTTTTTGGGTCTGATGTACTAGGAAATTCTTAAACCACTCTGGCTTCTATTAGCAGAGGAAATGGTACCACTGGTAATAAACCCAGAAAAGCACCATGAAAGCAGAGCCAGGAGGGCTGGCCTGCGAGGACCGTCTCTCGAGTCTCAGGCAGAGACGCACCGGAGGCAGAGACTTGCAAAGTGGGGCGCCAGCAGCAGCCGGGCGCTCGACACCCGCCGCAGCACTGCTGCACATGCAGGCCCGCGCGTGTGCCGTCTACCGCTCGCTGCAGATATGTAGCATCGATCTCTTTGGCTCAACTAACATGTTCTGCCTGGTCTCCACTGAGCCAGCAGCACACCCGCAGCAACCGCCCCAGCTGTTCAGCAGAGCTGGGGATCGCCCGCCAACTCAGCAGAGACGCCATGGCGGGAATTCTGGACTGGTGGCCAAAGAGGACGCTCTCGCACCTGTCAAGACATCAAAGGCTCGGGGGAGGGGGGGCAAATCACGGATGTCTTAGAGGAGAGTGATCTTCAAGAGGATGTACAAGGTCAAGGGATCTGGGGCCGGGGAGCTTCAGGGAGGAGCCAGCCAAGGAAGGACTGGGGGCAGGAGTTGGGGAGGCCAGTGGGGAGGACGGCTGCCCCCAGCAGGGTTCTCACTGTCATGCTAAATGGCTAGGAAGGCTCTGGAATACTGTGGGAAGAATATAGCTTGGGGAGCATGTAAGGTGTATCCCACTGCTTGGGAGGCTGAGGCAGGTAGTTTGAGGCCAGCCTCAGCAGTTTAACAAAATTAAAAAAAAAATAGCTCAGAGGTAGAATGTCTCCTGGGTTCAATCCCCAGTACAACACACACACACACACACACACACACACACACACACACACACACACATTAATGAATAAAATAGGGTTGGGCTGTAGCTCAGCAGCAGAGCTCCCCTGGGTTCAATCCCCAGGACCACACACACACCAAAAGAATAAGGCTTGGGGCAAGAGGGTGGCGGTGTGGGTGTGGGGCCTGGCCAGCACAGGCCTGAGCAGGCCTGAGCAGGCCTGAGCAGGCTGGGCTGGGGAGGGATCGTCTCCTTGCTCTACCAAGGCCTCTCTGTTCCACTCTTCCAGTTGACTTAGGGGCCATCAAGCGGTGTCAGCGGGGGGAAGCGGGGGTGGGGAGAGTGCCAGGATCATAGACGGGCGAATACAGAACCCACGGGCTTTGCCCATTACCAAGCTGGCTGTGTGGTGTAGGGAGAGTAGCGGTTGAGGTTTGCTCTAAGGCTCAGAACTGACCGACTGCAGGGATGGGGCGCAAAGAGGGGAGGAGCCGGTCTGGGGAAGTCTCCAGGACCCAGCCTACACATGGAAGCTGGGCCAGGAAGGAGGTAACTCCCCTGCCTCTACTCAGACCCCAAAGGCTGTGTCCTGTGTTGTGGTAGACTGTGGACTGAGCACTAGGGCACCAGGAAGACGGAGTGACAGCTTCTCAGAGAAGACAACACCCAGCAGGGCCAGTGCAGTGCCAGGGGAGAACCACCCGCCATGAAGGGCCAAGGCCTGCAGAGGCCTGGGAAGACATGGCAGACAAGATGGGAGAGGCTAGCTGTAAAGGGCCAGAGGAAAGAGAGAGAGGGTTTGGAGGAGAGGTGGGGCCAAGAGAGGTCTTTCTGGACAGTGTGGGAATGGTGGCAGAGCTGCTGTGGCAAAGCAGCAGGGATGGCGGGGGAGGGAGAAGGCATGCAGGGAGCAGAGGTCAGCAGGGCTGGCCCGGCCTCAGTGATCCCAAACAAAAACAAAACCCGGGTACAAAGGTCGACGCCGACAGGGCTCTATCACCAGGACTTGAAACTCAACCTGATTTTAGTCTTGTTGCTAAATTGGCTGTTATTAAACACGGGTCAGAAGAGACCCATCTGACACTGGATTGTGCCAGAAGCCACGCCTCCAGTGAATTCTTTAAAAGACCTTTGAAAGGATAAAACGGTGATCTTAACGTATAATTTGTGGCTTGATAAAAATACATTTTGGAATAATGTAAACTTGATCCATTATACATAATGCAGAAGCCAAGGACCCTCTAACAGTCACAGGTGAGCTCCAGAAGGTGCTGCAGCTGCTGGGACTGTGCTCCAGTACCCTCCCCGTGCATAGGAGTTATCACCCTACACTATTAGAAAGTGAATAGTCACTAAACTTCAATTTTCACATCAACTGAAGTGGGGAAAAAAGAGATTCCATTTTCTACACTGGTCTGGAATTAGCATCTCGGCACTGTCAAAAATTTCTTTTGTGAAAAGCTTTGCTTTACGGAGACCACAGATTAAGTGTCATCCTTGACACCCACGGTCTGCATTCAGGCTGCAGGTCTGGGAGAGGAACCTTCGAAGAGCGCCCAGAAGGTCCCAGAGAGGCCTCGCCACGGGCTCGGCGCTTCCTCGGAGCCCAGGGGTCTCTACTTAAAAGCACTGACAAGGAAGAGACGAACATCTGAAAAATATAGCTTTGCTGTCAGGTCAGCCTGACACTTATTTTCTGGTGTTAAAAAAAATGGGGACCTCTATATCCGTTCAAATTAAAGATGCCTACATTAAATCCCTGGGATTTGCAAATTCAGAACTTAGTGGAGAAATCTCTCAGATGTGCATGTAGGAAACAGCTGTTCTGTCCTAGAGACGAAGGAGGGGACAAATGAATTATGCAAAATCTTTGCATTACGCAGAGTGCCTCCTGTGTTTCACAGAGAGGCCTGATTTCCTTCTTGACTGCATCCCCACCCCAGCGGCTGCGGACGACGGGATTTCAATGTACCAACACAAGTCTGGTCACTAGAGCCCGCACTGCAGTTTAGCCCAGCCATAAAGAAGTCCAGGTCTGGTATTTCTGGTGTGTGCAGGTAAGCAGCGTCGGGTGTGCTGCCCCTCACACAGGTAGGGCTCCCTGTGCGGGTTTGGGGGCTTGGCTGGGCTGCAGACAGAGCTGACTAATCCTCCCCAAAGCCACCCGGCCATGTCCACAAGACCTTCGACAGCCTGTAAATCAGGGTGCCAGTTCTCTGGCAACAGAGCTAACTGCACCAGCCTCTGCAATCCCGAGGGGCCTGGTGCAGAGGGGAAGTGAACCAAGTCTTCCCAACAAGCAGAAGATTCGGTTCTCTGGTGAGGGCCTCAGAAATCCTCTGCACTAGCCCTTGGACATGAGATTGGATGCTTGGCCAGGCAGACTCCAGGGAGGTCCGCCAAAGAGGGTATAGTCCTGTAACTTGTGGCTTCGGCCAACCTTGGGATTACTATTTGCAAAGTAGCTCTGCTTTGACGGTCTTGGAGAACCTGTTGTCCACCCATCCCTAAGCACAGACATCTTCTGAACGCTTCCCACTTTTTTGCCTAAGGTCTGCAACCCAACAAGGCACTAACTGTGGCCCCAAAGGCCCTTGGAGCTGGCCCGCTTGGCCCAGTCTGTGCTCCTGGGGGCGCCTGCGACCGCGCGCGCTGGGTCTCTGCCTCCTTGATCTTCACCAGCCTCTGTCCCCAAGCTACTGTGTCTCACAGAAACCACGTCCGGGGAGGGCCAGGCAGCATCTAGGGAGAAGTGGCTCTGACATCGACGGTGCGCTGAGGATTTCTGCACACGCCAGCATCTTTTTGTGGAGAACTACAGTTTTCCACAAAAAGGGGCTAATAAAAAAGCTAGGAAACAACCCGCACCTCTGCCTTTGGGAGTGGTCATTTCAACCCCACGGCCCCTCCCCAAGCCCGAAAGGAGGATCAGGAAGTTCCAAATGGATTAGCATGGAAATTCTTAAAACGTCAAAACTGCTGATGGTGTATACAAAATCCGTCAACAGCCGCTAGGAATCCATCGAAAGTCAATTTATTGTTTGGTTTAAAAGCAACCGTGCCACACGCGCTGCTCACAGCATTTTTATCTGGTGGGGTGTTCATCTCTTCTCGGGCTTCGGTTTGGCAAGGCTAAACGAGAAACACGGTACAGACACAGGGTTAGTAAAGTCTAGCAAGGGAGGGACAGCAACACGCTCTGTTATTCTCAAGCCTAAGACGCTCCGGCCAAACGACAGTATTAAGTCCTAAGATCTGGTCCTGTGCCTGGTGTCCTGAAAACGATTACAATCTAAAAAAGAAACGCTAGCGGTGTATCTGATTCCACCCGGGGTTTCAAACTCAGTTACCAGTTTCCTCTTCCAGAACTGAATGAAGCAAGGCCGAGGGGCCCAGGTAATTATTTTAAAGGCAATTCAGTTTTAAGGGTAATACTACACTGCTACTCTGCTCCAGATTCTAGGGCCCCAGGTTTTCTATCAGAGACAGCTAAGCTGAGACGGCACAGCAAGGCCGCTCCTAAGAACCTTGAGCTTTCGGACACCTGGAGTTCTCTGACCTTCAAACAACAGGAGGTCCAGTTTTCTAGCAAAGCGACTTCAAGCTGTACTTACTCCAGGGATGGAGAAAAAGGAGCCAATTTTTTTTTAAGTTCTTAATATCTGAGAAGACAGGCTTTTTATTATGTCATTGGTAATTACAATCTAGAGATAGAAACTAAGCCCCAAACACGTTGCTCAAAAATGCTTGTAATCCCAGCATTCGGGAGGCTGAGAACGGAGGATCACGGTTCGCAGGAAGCCTCAGCTACTTAGTGAAACTGTTTCAAAATAAAGAATAAAAAATAGGGACGGGGTGTAGGTCAGAGGAAGAATGCACCTGGGTTCTATCCCTAGTACCTAGAAGAAAAAAAAAAAAGCCACTGCGCTCCTTTAAAAAATGCACACCATCAAGCTGACCTCCCAACATGCAGATTTAGTTTCCTCTTTACTGACAACTTCATCTAATTGCAGGGCTCTCAGACATTCTTCTTAGTCTGAAATTTGAATAGCTCAGCATCCCAGAATGACCGGTGTGCTGAGACCTGGCGCCCAGGCCCTCCCTCCCCAGCTCTGCGGCCTCACACAGCAAGATCCCGCAGTGGGAGCTGTATACCTGCCCACAGCACACTGGGTTTCTCAGTGGCAGCCACTTTAATTAAGACAATAGGAGCTCCTGAGATGCCAGAGAAGATGCAGCGTGTACAAGGAGAACGTAATATGAACAGGAGACACTTTAAACTTGTTATTTGATTGCTTACAGATTTGAATTTGTGGCTGAAAACTGGCATGAAGGCAGCTCTGCACATCACACCCTCCACAACTGGAAAACACAATTACATGATGCGCAGAGGATGCCGCGCATCGGTTACTAAGCCACAGTCATCTCTGGGGCCATTTACCGGCAGTGTGTGAAACGGCACCGGTGTATGCCAACACTAAAGGCACATGCTCAATGGACCACTCTATCTTTACATTTAACCCAAAATGCCAAGCAACCTGGAGGGAGGGGAAGGGGTGGACTCCGCGAGCATGTCTTTGAGGGAAAACACATGACTTTGTTGTATAAAGAGAACTTATATGTTGTTATGTGTGCCTGAATAAACTAGACTCCCAACCTCTAACCTTGCCCTCAGCCTTTTCTTCATTTGAACCACAAAACAGAAATAACACAGGGCTACACCGCTGCCACACCCAACCCCCCCAAAAGGTAGCAGAGACTAGGAAGAATGTCTGTAATCCCAGCTGACCTTTGAGTAAGTGCTTTCAAAGAACTTCCTAAGGAAGTCACACCCTCTTCTCCTCAAAGGAAGGAGGAGGAAAGGAATTTTTTAAAAATCTTGCTACATTCCACTCTGTAGCTTAAAAGAAGGAAATAATAAAAGAACTGACCTGTGAGTTTATTAGTCTCAAATTAGATACAGTAGATATGGACGGTTGTTTAAAAGTGTTTTTAAAAATTCTAACAATGTTTTAAAAGTCTTCTTAAAATGTAAGGACATATAATAATTGTAAAGGCAGGATTAAGAGCCAGCTTCAAAAAAAGAAGCAAAAAGCTATTCATTTTTATTTTGGTACTGGAGATTGAACCCATGGACATTCTATCTCTAAGCTATACTGCCAGGCCCTTTAATTAATTGATTGATTGATTTTTGGCACTTGGGTTTCTATCCAGGGACATTCTACCGCCCAGCTATACCTTTTGATTTTTGCAATACTGGAGGTGGAACCTAGGGGCAATCTACTTCTGCGCTACACCACCAGCTCTATTTTTTTTTCTTTTTTTTCTTTTTTTTTTTTTTGCGGGTCTGGGGATGGAACCTGGGAGCATTTGACCTCTGAGCTATACCCCCTGCCCTAGATTTTTTATTCTTTAATTTGAAACTGGGTCTCACTAAGTTCGGAGGGCCTCACTAAGTAGCTGAGGCTGTCCACGAACTGATCCTCTGGTCTCAGCCTCCACCCCCCCACCCCATGCTGGGATTACAAGTGTGCTCTGCCACGCCCGGCTTCTATTTTTTTTTTTTTTATTCTTCTTTATTTTGCAACTCAGGGTCTGAGTTGCTAAGGCCTAAGTAGCTGAGGCTGTTGGCGAACAACAATCCTCCTGTCTCAGACTCCCAAACGCTAGGATTATAATCGTGGGCCACCACACCTGGCTTCCTAGCCCTTTTGGTTAATTTTATTTATTCTTGGTACGGGGGATTGAACTCAGGAGCATTCTACTTGTGAACTCTTTCCCCAGCCCTTTTAAAAAAGTTTTTATTTTCAAAGAGAATCTTGCTAAGTTACTTGTCTTCAAACCTATGATCTTCCTGTCTCATCCTCCCAAGTACTAGAATTACAGGTATGTGCTACCGAGCTGGGCTACTTTTAAAAATTTCAAAATAGAGTCTCACTAAATTGCTGAGGCTGGCCTCAAACCTGTGATCATTCTATCTCAGCCTCTCAAGTGCTGCAGGCGTGCGTCATCGCTTTGCCCAGCAGAGACCTCGTTTCATGTTGAAGAGAGTATGGTCACCTCATCATCAAGGAGTAGGATGGCACACGTTAGTCCTCCAGGGCTGAACCAGTGGAGACAGGAGGGGAGGTCTGTGACTCTGCGGGAGACGCACTCACACGTCCCGCTGAGGCGCCATGTGCTTCTGCTGGGCAGTGAGCTGTTTGTAGAATACGGAGATGCCGTGTGTCAACCACCCCCTTTGGTGTTTGTTGGGCTATGAGCTTGATGGCTCTGGTCCTGGGGCTGGGGAGAGCCTGCAGGGGCCGCAGTACACAGGCAAGGAGGAAGCGCGCAGGTCTGAGTATTAAAGAGCTAGGTATTTTATATATCATCTATTTAGCTTTAGCAATGGCCAAGTTTAACAACTGGGTGTAAAATTTCTAAGAACTGAACGAGTGACTCTCATAAGCCAATGTAGGTGGTGTCCAGTAAATCTCTCCTTCCAGATGCCCAGAGGAGTATAAGCATCTGTGACTTTCTTAGCAGTCATTCTTAGACACTGGGAGAATATTATCCTAATTTAAAAAAAGAAATGCCAAAACCACCCTTCGGCTCTTGCCCCTGAAGACAGAATTCTCAAGGTTTTCAAGGGTGTGCACACTTCTGAAGTTACTCATGGGTCAGTGTCTGTGTCACCAAGCTAGCTTTCACTACAGACCATAGGCAAATCCTATGGATTTGCAGCTAGAGAAGCGCCTGCCGTGCTTGGCAGGACTTCTAGCAGAACAAGGCCACGGCGTGCTGCTCTGAGCCTCCTGGGTACAACGTGCATTTCCCTCACGCTCGACGCTCCTTGGGCCCCAAATACAAAGTCTGCTGTTAGGGCTGCGAGTTGTAGGCAAAGATCATTTAGAATTAGTGCAATTCTAGGGGACTGGAAGTTCGTTCATCCATTATCCCTTAATAAGAACAGAGAGAGAGCCCTGCATCTATCAGGTAAATATTGGTCGACGAGTGGAAACCAGCAAGCCATTCTTTTTCAGTAAGACTCCAGGAGACTCTGGGGACTGTGCCACACGTCTCGGGGAGGCTTCGACCCACCTCCTAAAGAGGACAGGAATACAAAGGCCCTCCATGTTCCTGCCAGGCAGTGCCTGCGCTCCATAGAGGGCCGGTCCGTGAGCTCTCACTTTGTGTGTGTGGAGTGAAAGGGCCCTGGCTGACTCGGCTGAAACAGAGCAGCACTCAGAGCAGGTTCATCCTGTAAAGCCTCCTGGATGTGAATATAACCAAGAAAGACGGTCTTGACTGGAGAAGCTTTAGAAGGAGCAGCATACAGATGAGAAAACTGCCTAGAATCGAGGAGCGGCCCCATGTTGTGGAGCTTGGAGAGGCAGGAGTACAGCCCCGATCAAACCACAGGTGCCGCTGCCAGGAGGCCAGGCCCTGTGCTAATAAGAATCCACAGCTCCTTCGCCCGTGCGCCCGGCTTCCTCAGACATCTACAGGACACATCTGCTGTGCCGGGCAACCTGCAGGCTGGCCCCGATCCCTCGACTTTCCGGGCCTGACATGTCTATAACACCCTGAGTTATTGAGGTCAGCCTCAGCCTCGTAAATCAAAGCATTCCTGGAACATAAAAACTCTTGTTCACATTTTGCAATTAAAAACAAGTTAAGGGGAAAGGAGTCATAATGCGGGATATCTACTTTTTGAAAAGTCAAGAGGCTGTGCTGTATGTTTTCAATATTAAACCATCATCTTGATGTGTTTAGGGCTTTAATTTATGGGACAATCAAGCAATCTTTATATTTAACAGTAAATGCCTGAATATTATAAATCACTTTAGATGAACATTTACGGAGGAGTTTCAGTGAAACTTCTGAACAACGTGTCACTTTTATTGTATAGCAATGATTTGTAAAAAATGATATGCCACGTAATCCTGGAGTATAATTTAGGGACACAAAAACAACTGTCAAGAAACAACCAGACACTACGTTTAATGAAGTCTTTACAGACTGAAGTATTAAATTAATCAACACAGCTTAATTGAAGCTTGAGTTCTACCATTTTTAATAGACTTGTTATTAATGAACCTTTAAATGCTACCACTAACTTGAGCTCCATGTTAAATTTAAATAATGAGCCATTGTTCCCACACAAAAAAGAACAAACACTGCTTTAATAGCCCTTTGTCTCCACGGGCCTTTTACCACAATGCACAGCAAAAATACAGTGGTCTCCCGCCTTGCACAGTGTGGTTATTTACAAAGTTGGAAAATATCATCTTGAAGGAGGCCAAAAGGGTCCCAAGGAACTAAAGTGAAATCCTTACGAAAGTAAAAACGCACGAGCTGAGCTGGGACTGGCACAGACGTGGCTGACCTCAGAGGCCTATTTTCCAAGCAGGGCTTCTGGCGTATCTGTTTTACCTCCCGGTCCCATACCGTCACACGCCACCTAGCACGTTGGCCAACTCCGGACCACAAGGGCGAGAGCAAAGGCATCGTGCTAGGCATGCAGTAGGCCGCAGCATCCAGGTGCGTTTGTGTTCATGCTGCGATGTTGCAATGACGACTGCATCTCCTAAAGTTGCCTCCCTCTGCTCGTACCCCACCGTTAGGTGGCGCGTGACTGTACGTCCGGCAGTGCGCTTCGGGGACTGGGACAGGCTTACCTGAACATGTCTCCCAGGCCCTTCAGCATGCCCTTCCTGGCTTTGATCTTCTCCTTTTCCTTTTCTCTCTCTTTCTTCTTCTCCTTCCCAGCTTTGTCCTTTTTCCGGTCAGTCTTGCCCCCTCTCTCCTGGTTCCCGTTCATCTGTCTCTCCAGAGAGTGGGACGGCTGGTCGCTGGCAGTAGACACAGACTCTCGCCCTGACCTTGAACTTTCCTCTGTGTCTTCTTCCACTTGAGAGACAGAAAGAAAAAAGGGGTATTGGAGATAGTGAGTCAAGGCACCAAAGCAAGGGAACTGAAAAGCTTAGGGTTCCCCCTCCTGGATTTTCTACAGCAGGATGGCCCCGCCATCAACGTGGATGGTGATGATGTTGAACGCTGAGCAGAACCCTGTGAGGTTACGTGACGTGGATGACCCCTGGTACATGTGCAACCTACCTAGGTGGAGCCTCTGCCCAGCTAGAGAGCCAGCAGTGTCATGGCAGGGCGGTGTGGCTGTCCCCAGTCAGAGCCTCCTGGCGAAATGACATGTTCTGGGACAGGACTTGCAAGACCCCCTTCTGCGGTGCAGACCCTCAGGAACTGCATGCCCAGCTGCTCAAAGGCGGCTGAACAGAGGTTCAGAAAATGAGGAAATCGACAGTCTTCCCTCCTTCCACCTTGTGGATGAAACCGCTTAGTGACAATATTCTTTCCCTTCAAGCAACACTTCAGACATACGGGGCAAAGACTTGTCTGTGCCCCAAACTCTTTGCATGTGGAAGAGTGACAAGGAACGAAAGCTGGCTTCTACCTCCCAAAAGAACTCGAAGGACTGCCCTGAGTGGGAAGCACGGGTGCACATTATTAACAGGAATTCTCAGAAGTCTTTTCTGAGACTGGTTGCCTATAGCTGTCTTCCAAACACTGTATGAATTATGGGGGAATCCACCTTGAATCCCAACGCCATTCTCTCCAGAATCAAGCTATGGTGGGATCCAGCTGAGCTTCTCGTAACCTGAGGCCGAATGAGCAGCCGGGCCTCATCTCAGTCTTTCCCAAGAACTGACCCTAATACGGCATCAGGTGAAACCCGGTCAGGCTCATTTCCAGCGAGGCACTGGAACGACCACCACAGCCGCATCCAGGGCCTGCAGCACGCTGAGACAGTCCCAGTGTCTTCCCCATCTACCTCTGCATCCTCACGAATTCAAGAGGAGGTACCAAATGATGGCACAACCACGCACAAGTAGGAGTGTTTGGGTTTCTCTTTTTCTAAAGATGCCAGCTACTTAGGAGAACACAGAAAACCCAGGTGTATGATTCTTTTTCTTGACATATTTGGCTAAAAACCCAAGCCAGCGTGGTTCCTCTTCCAGCAGGCCGTGCCCTAGGTACAGCTGAAAAGACAGGATGTCGCTGTGTCTACATCTGAAAGGCCCTTTGCAGGTCATAGAGACCAACTCCGTCCCTCTGGCAGCCGCGTCCTCACAGCCTGGGGCCACGTGTACCATGACACAGCTGCATGTGGGCAAGACCTCCATGCTTTCCTTTGATCAGCCCCGTAACTGCTCAAATTCCATGCTTCACAAAGCTCACGCTTGGGAATCTACCATCCAGGCACTACACTGTCTGCCCAGAGATAAATTCCAGAGTCAGTACAGCATTTCAAACACCCATCTGTGGTCAATCTTGTGCGGTCACCAGAAGCTGTGACTTGTGACTCCATCTGAGAAACTGATGCAAGATGGAGCGTGCACCAGGGACTCTGCACAGGTGCCCCGCCCAGATGGCCCCACCCCTGACATACCTGCTGGGGCAAGGACAGACGGCTTTAGAAAATGGGCTTATCTTTTCTGTCAATTAATATACAAATAATAATTCCAAGTTTGGAAGAGGAAGCCAGTTGCTATTTTTGGATAGACATAATAAAGACCCATAGTTTTACTAAATGTAGGCTGCACATTTTTAAGGCATACACAGAGGAAGGGAAGAAAAACCCAGCCAACTGGCCCAAGCAAGGGCTTGCTAAGAGTGTGCAGTCTTTTCACAGGAGAGCCCCCAGGGAATGCAAACGTGGCCTGCTGGCCTGCGCAGGAGCTCAGCCTCCTGCCTGGCACCTTGCACACCACTGCTTCAACCCTGCAGAAATGGATGCGGCCCCAAACTCAAGACACCAAGTCATTACAAAACAATTCTCAAAAGCTACAAAACAGGTCTTTTGGTATACGCCAGCCAGCTGGATTAAAGCTGGCCAACGTTCCCCAGTGCCTGCAAGGAAACCACCGTTCCCTTTAACTCCACAGCACTTTGCACATGCACAGCCTCCACTGTAGTCTGTTCCAGTGATATCTCACATGTCCGTCTCTATGCTCCTCCAACTACGACTGTCGGGTAGACAGCAGCTGCAAAGCCACGCTACCGCGAGGACAGACTCATGGTCCAAGCTGACAAAGACTTTCCGCGGCCCAACTTTTACCCAACTTCTAGTCTCCCCAATCTTCTCTCTCCAGAAGAAGGCCTGCTCCCTCCCAGGGAGCCCGACAGTGGCCACAGCCCACCCGCAGCAGCAGCTCGCGGTCCACGTCCCGGGTCTAGGCTACGGTTGCTGGTGCTACGTCCCCTCTAATGGATTTGATGACCCTCTCCAATGACTCCAGCTACAAACACAAAAGTGAGCTCAACTGATGTAAACGCCTCAGTCTTCCGCAGCAAGCATTATCATAAATCATGAATGGGAGTGTCAGGCGCGATCCTGAGAGTTTTCTGCCTAATAGTTTTGGCAGAAGTTCAAGGGCATATGTGTGAGCCTGGCTCCACAACAGAGTAAATGCGGCGCCATGCCGCTCACTGTATGCGCAGTCCCTCGGTGCCAATTCCTCTCCTAGCCACAGTCGTTTTCTGGTGGATGTGATGCCACTTATTTTCTGAACTGAGTGAGATAGGGGAAGTATTATTTATTAATTTTGTGTTCTGCGACCTCTTTTTATCAAACGAAAACCCCTGACCTCACTTTGCAGCCCTGAGCCAGTGGAATGATACCTCCACATCTCAGAATTCCTCATGCTTGTTCTGATTTAGATAATGCACTATCATACGAACTCTCCTGGGTGGGTACTGATCTAACTAATCTCTCTGAATGCCAACTAATTAAAAATATTTAGCAATATGGAGCTTCATATGCACAAACATAAGATGTTCTTTTATAGTATAACATTATATATGCTTCAAACTCAGGAAACATTCGATAGGGAAAAATAAGAATTCCTCCCTTTACCCTGCCCCTATATAAAAATGCTATGGCTTTTAGAAGTCCCAATAAATTAGTTGCATGAGTTTAATTTTTTCAAAAATATATACATACATATATATTCAAGGTCACTGATAGCTAGTCAGATTCTAAAATCAATCTTTGCACATTTAATATTAGCTTTATAGCAAGCACCATAAAATATTTTTATTCCCAGGAGAACACAAGGTATTCCTGTAGATGATTTCTCAACTAAGAACAGCACTGGCTGGATCAGCGGTGGACAGCTTGCTCCACTGTGCTCAGACAATAAATTACAAAGTGAGAGCTAATCACACAGTTGCGTTTAGATCATTTACTATTTAAATGCTATATAAATTTTGATGTTTCCCACTTTAATTTTGATCATCTTTAGAGATTATTTGCTTTCCTTTTACAGATAGCCTGAACAAAGAAAGATGATTACCTCCTTTCCAAACAAATAGAAATGTCTATTTCTGACAACATCTCTGCCTGTTTTAACCTGTTCTGAGCACTGAACTCCCAACTACCTGGCACGTGATTACCGAGAGAGACAGGGACTTTCAAGTTTCCTGTCTGAAAGGACGCAGAGTGTGAAGCTGTTTCTTTATCTTTCACGCAGCACCGCCATTCTACAATTAAGACATACCTAATTATCATGTTTTCAACAGATGCAAATCTGGCTCAATTAAAATTCTAGTCCATGTTACAAATTAAGCTAGTTAGTTCTGAAAGGTATCACGTAAGCCTGGGCCACTAAGTAATTTGGGAAAATGGAGCCCTGCGTGGTGATGGTTATGGAGAAAGCGGCTTGGGGTTTTGGGTGGCGTTCTGAGTTCGGCAGCTTCTGCCATCCATAAAACACTTGTACCCAGTCATCACACACTTTACTGTCAAAAGAGTTCAGTCCAAGCCATGTGGGCACGAGTGATTTCTTCCCGTGGAGAAGCGATGCCAGGGTTGATCCTGGATTGACCTCTGCAGGTTGCTTACACAGGATGCATTTCTTCCTCCTCTTCGACTGGGACTCTGGTTGCATTCAGGCATGCACCCTGGCTCCGAGGGATGAGGGCCGTAAGTGTAAGCCATCCTGTGGGTGCCCTGTCCTTGTGGACTTGCTAGGCCACGGTTCTTAGACCCAGAATGGACAGAGTCCTTGCTTGGAGCCATGACTAACTCCTTTCAGTTGGAAAAGAGAGCCAAAAGCTCTGGCTCTACTCTATCGACTGTGGATGCTGGAGCAGAAATACACTGGGTCTTTGATGACCTCACTGGGCTATTTAAGTAATGAGCCCAGAAGCTGCCCGGCTCTGGAACTCATAAGACAACATCTTTCCTTCGGGATGGATGAAGCTGGTCTGAGTTGGATTTGCCAATAAACATAGCTGAAAGCCTCCTAAGCAGGTACACCGTGTAAATCAAACTGGAAAGCAGCTGTGGAGTATCTACACTTACTTATCACAAGGGGAAGGCTTAGCAGTTAATGTCATTTTAGGCAGCTTTGACAAGTTTCCTGGATTCAAAGGAATCACTGGATAGGCATAAGAAAAACACAAAACTAAAGTGATAACCCAACATTATTTCTTATTCACCACTCAACCAGTACTCTGCGAGGACAAAGTTGAAAGCAGCCTTGGTAAATACGTGCTGATTAGTGACCCAATTAACAAGGACCAAAGGCACGAAGCCCTGTCACTTGTTGCTATTTATAAAGGACTCTGAAACCAGAATGATGCAGATGTAGCCTCTTCAGCAATTTCTAAGTTTCTCTGGAAGACAAGGAACCAACAATAAAAACTCTACAAAGGGTGATTCACAGTCTTCATAGCTTATCATCTTAACACAAAATCTAAGTGAGTCACAACTGGATATTAGTAACAGAAAATTCCACTGAACTCTGCAAATCTACAATAGCGATGCTAGATAAATAACGACACAGTGAAACTCGGTGAGGACTGGGCTCGGGGCACAGGAAAGTCTCCGTAGGAAGTGTGTGTGTGTGTGGGGGGGGGGACATAGAGACTGTTTTTCTTTTTTATTTTAGTTGAATATTTTGACTTTGGAAAAGGAAGAAAGATGTAGAAAATGAACAGCTAGTGATACAGATGGCGCCGAGTAACAGATCTGCTGTCCTGGACTCTGACTTTTAACATTAGAAGGATGAGCTTCTGGCAAGACAAACATTTGGCTGAACAAAAAAAATATATATATATACCACACACATGCACAAAGCTGGAATGCAACAGGAGGACATTGGGAGCTTTTATATAAAATGTAGGTTAGGAATAATAACTGATGTGGCAACAAACAAAGTACGCCCATGAACAGAGAGCCAGGTGAGCGTGCAGGAGGGATTCTAGAGAGGGGCTTCGGCAACTGGGAGTTAAAGAGGAAACATTCTAAAGCAGGTGTACTTCACACACACACGTTCTTAGAATACGTGGAAGAACAGAAACGACACAATCCTTCTTCCAAAGATTTTAAGATGCTATCAAAACTCTAGCTCACTTGTTCTTGGCATCTGAACTGCGCTCTGATCTGTCCCGTCCCGCCTGAAGTAGGAAAAAGGCTCCCAGAGATGGTGGCAGGACCCACCCACATCGCCCTGCTCCTCAGCGCAAGGCAGGGAACAGGAATAACGGGAGAAACTTGAGTCTCTGAAGACTTGTAAATTTGATTTTGGTTCCCAAACGATGGTCCACTGTGGATGGCCAGGACAGCGCCAGTCCAGTCCGCATCCTCCATGTGTCTCCCTCGTCCAGCTGAGGACTCTCAGGCCCCAGCGCTCCTCAAGCGCCAAACCTGGGAAACTCCCCGACCCTAATCCACACAGGTGGGGTGGACTACGCTCGGGTGCTACGCAGCCTGTGTTCATCCACAAGCCCGATTAAGAGTTGGCTGCCAGCGGGCATGGCGGTGCACACTTGTAGTCCCAATATTTTGGGGGAGGCTGAGATGGAAGGATCACGGGATGGAGGTCAATATGAGTAGCCTAGTGAAACCCCATCTGAAAAAGTGTATGTAAGAATATATCACTTTGAATCTCACTACAATTACATTGTGCCAAAAATAGTATAAAGATTTTTAAAAATAAAAGGGCATAGCTCAGTGGTAAAGGAACCTTGAATTCAATCCCCATTTTCATTCTCATTCATATTCTCTCTCTCTCTCTCTCTCTCTCTCTCTCTCTCTCTCTCTCTCTCACACACACACACACACACACACACACACACACACACACACACACAGTTGGTTACCAATGGATTGAATGGTCAAACTCCTCAGGAAATTACAAGTCAAATATCAGGCTAGGTGTCATGATTTATTCATACACACTTGATACTTCACAGTACTTACAGTGTGATGGGCTTTACCATTTGGAAGTTTGTTTGCTATTCTACGTGGAGCTGGGAGTGGGGACGCACTCCTGTAATCCCAGCACCTGGGAGGCTCAAATAGGCGGATCATGGGTTCTTGGCCAGCCTCAGCAACTTAGTGAGGTCCTGTTTCTAAATAAAATAGGGCTGGAAGTATAGCTCATAGGTAGAGAATATCCCTGGGCTTACTCCACAGAGCACGCATGTGCACACACACATATACAAACACACACGCAGGCACACATTCTAGATTACAGAACTGAGAACCAGCAAAGGCCCATTCTACCATGCAATTCCCAACTATGATGTGGTAGATATTTAAATGCTTTTCTCCCTACAAAGCATTTAGAAATGAAGATTCTATAATTCAAGCAACTTTTGACGTGATTTTGCACTGCGACATTCTCTTACATTACTTTTCATTTGGAAAATAAATTTAATCAGGAGCTTTGGTTATTTGGCAGTTCCTTTCCTTAAGGCTTCTTTCATTAAACTGCAGGTATAAGTGGGCATAAGATGACATGATGTATTATTCTTTTTCCTACTATTTCAAAACAAGTATTTTATAGGTCAACATCCAAATTATTCATGAAAATGGATTCACTAAATGAAACAGTTGATAAGATACCTTGACTCTGAAACTTATATGCTGACTTCTTACTGAGTTAGTATAATCTAATGAATTCTGGTCATGAGAAAATTAGTTCATATTATTTTAACTCAAATATGGTGACAAGAAGAGGCTAGGAGTGGGCAGAATTTTGAGAATTAAAAAATACACCATATGTCAACTGTGCGGCAAATAAAAGAACACAATTTCCCCAGAAGCCCTCAGATCAATTTAATAATATAAGTTTAGAGTCTTCAAATCTCCTACCCCAAAACAAAATTATGCATATTTTCCAGCAATGCTTTCCTGTCTCCTAAGAGGTGTACAGTATGAAAATACAGCAGGCTACTCGCCCACGGCTTGTGAGACATACAGTCATCATTTAAAATCCTCAACTCAATAGATCCCAAATCCAGCAGCACGATGAAGAGATATATTGTTCTGCTGTATTTTATACCCGCAAACTCCAAGAAAAAGCTGTTACTAAATTAATAACAGGGCTTACATTTCTTGGCAACTTTTAATTAAGGGATTCTGGGTTTTTAGAAAGAGGAAAAAAAAAATCAGCATCCCCAAGCGTTCCCCTGGTCAAAGGCAACTGGTTTACTTGGGGGCCAGGAGCCGCTTGCGACGCCAGGCTGGGTGCGTCATTTGCATGAAGGGTGAAGCAGATTGCGGATGCCCTGACCTGTCAAACACAGGTGTGGCCTCTGAGATAATGGGTCCCAGAGCACAGAGCTCCGACAACTCGCACAACACGAAGCAGCCAGATGGATCCAAGGAGAGACAAAAACTCTGGCTTCTGCCATCTCCACAGGAAGCGCAGAAGTGTGGCAGAAGATGACAGACACCAGACACACGCGGCCCCCGCCCGCCGCCCAGCCTCCTGGCCTGGCTGTCGTCCCAGCCTCCATTTCAGCAAGGCACAGAAGAGGGGCACCTGTTTGGGGCTGAGAAACACAGAGGCGGGGGCGGGGCAGGGCCCAGCCGACCAGAGCATCACCAGGCTGCCCAGGTCTTCCCTGCAAGGAGGAGAGCCAGAAGCAAAAGGGAGCCAGGCGTGGTGGGCACGCTTGTAATCCCCACGCTTGGGAGGCAGAGACAGGAGGATCGCACAGGTTCGAAGCCAGCCAGCCTCGCTGGCTTAAGAGACTCTGTTTCCAAATAAAATATAAATAGGTCTGAGAGTGCAGCCCAGAGGTAGAAGGGTTTCCAGGAACCCCAGTACCACTAAAAAAAAGAAGAAGAAGAAGAAGCAAACAGGAGGCTGCACTGGTCTGGGTGCCCGCAGCCCTGAAGCGCCGAGCTCTGCTTCCTCACCGTGCTCCACTACCTTGGGCAGCAGCTTTTCAACCGCAGCCCCGGCAGAGGCCTCTGCTCCGCCAGACAGGGTCCAGAGCTGCCTAGGGACATGGGCTGTGAACAGGGCTGGCGACGAGAGACAAGGGACCAGGAGCAGAAGTGCACAGGCCAGACCTGAGAAGGTCTGGGAAGGAAGCCAGAGAGCAGCGAAGGAGCCAGCAGGTAGCTCGCAACAGGCCGGTACCTTTGGCCTCCAGTGGGACGTAATGCTGACAGTCACATGACCTCCTGTAGAAAGGGCACCCGATGCTTTTTAAGACCAAGGGTTTACGGAGCCTGAGGCGTGCAAAGTCCGATGGGACAGGATGGGCACAGGGCAGCATCTCGGGCACGCTCACCACCTCTCTGCCCTTGCTGCCACACACTGGCAGGTGTGGGCCGGGAGCGCACTCAAGGACTCGAAGGATGCCCAGCGGCCCCTCCACTGTTCTAGGCCCTGGGCCTGGGAAGCGGGATTAAAACAGTCACAGGTCTCCGTTGCAGGCCACACAGAAGGCGTGAGAGGCTCAAGGGCAGGATGCGGGTAGGGAAGCCTAGGGGTAGGAAGCAGTCGCGGGATGTCGAACTAGAAGGAACCCCAGAAACACAGAAAAACAGAACCAGAACTTTACCCAAACTGCGCACTGCCTCTACAATGTCTAACCTTTATAAAAGCCCCGATGTGAATACGGCTAAGACACTCCTCCAGCGACCCAATAAGCAACAGCTGAGGCCGAGGATGGGAACCCCAGGGAGAGGTGGCACTGGGGCTCCGCTCGCCCCAAACCTGCTGGGCTCGCTCCTGCCGGAGGTCGCAGCACACAGGGAAGAAGGGAGTGACCGACTTGCCCAAAGCTGCCGTTTCACAAATGATGAAGCTGAAGGCCCAGGGCTGAGGGGGTGGACCAAGCCGCGGGCGTGGAGGAAGCACGTCGCCTGTCTCCCACCCCGGGGTTCCTGGCACTAACTCTGAGTCCCACAACTCTACACGCAAATATTCAAAATTTACAGCAGGTGCATCGTGTTGGCCAGATCCAAAGTTCTGCAGACGGAACTGAAAAGTAATGTCAAGGGCGGGACTTCTGAAAACACAGGGACACTCCGTGGCTGCAGCACGGCGGCGCCGAGCATCCATCCCACCCCAGCGCCTTCCAGCTCCTGTCCAAAACCGCACCCTTAGCCGGGCGTGGTGGCGCACGCTTGTAATCCCAGTACTTGGGAGGTGTAATCCCACTACTTGGGAGGTTCACGGCCAGCCTCAGCAGCTTAGCAACTCAGTGAGGCCCTGTTTCCAAATAAAATATAAAAAATAGGTCTGGACAGTGTAGCCCAGAGGTAAAAGGCCCCTGGGTTCCATCCCCAATACAGAAAGAAAGAAAAGAAAGAAAGAAAGAAAAAAAGAAAGAAAGAAAGAAAGAAAGAAAGAAAGAAAGAAAGAAAGAAAGAAAGAAAAGCAGCTATTTTAATATACTGGGATTCCCATTAAGAATCTATTATTTCAGTTTAAGTTTTTTTAATTTTTAAAATACTTCTATTGGTGCATCGTAATTCCACATCACACTGAGATTCAAGCGATGCACCTGTAAGGCGCAGCGCTGGAGCACTTCCTCCTCTCTCCCCACACACCTTACTGAGACTGGTCCTGAAACCTCCAGAAACAGACTGAGCGGCATTTGAACAGTTTCTGGCCTCAGTCCTCCCTCTGCTCCTCCTCCTCCTCCCGACCCCTTCCCCTATTCTGATCTCTCTCCTCATTTCTCTGAAGTTCCCTTTCTTTCTTATATTCTCCCTAGTTCCCGCATATGAGAGGAAAAAGAGGCCTTTACTTTCTGGACTGGCTAGCCCCCATAATATTCCCCAGCCCCACCCATTTTTTCTGCAGATAGCAAAACAGTGCTCTCTGTGGCTGAGTAAAATTCTACTGTGTGTCCAGACCACATTTTCCGGACTGACACCTAGGTGGCCCCACAATTTGGCTATTGTGAGTTCTGCTGCTATAAATATGGGTACAGAACTCCTCCAGAGAAGAAATACAAATGGCCAAGAAATCTATGAGGAAAAAAAAAACTGTTGGACATCACTCGCAATCAGGAAAATACAAATCAAAACTACCCTGGATTCCCGCTAACTTAGATGCACACTACTTCACATTCTAAAAGAAAGCCATGCTCACACCAGGTGAGAGCGGTGTCACATTAGCAGGAACGCCTGCGGCGGCCTCCGCAAGGGCTAAGAGCTCCTGAGGGTGGGTAGGTGTTCCCCAAGGTTAAAGTGCCCCTGACTTGGTCTCCTTGGGTGGGGACTAGTAGAAGACAGCGGAGCCTTTGAGAGATGCTGCCTCTCGGGAGGGACTTGGGCCACCGGCGGAGTTCGCTCAAGGGGCTGTGCCCCTCCCCTCCCGAGCTCCAGACGTAAGCTCACTCTGCCATTACCATGCCGATTACTAACCAGAGGACCAAAGGCATGAGGCCGCCCAACCTGGGACTGGAACCACTAGGACCAGGAGCTAAATGAACCCTTTCCTTCTTTCTTTTATTTTTTTGGTGGTACTGGGATAGTAGAACCCAGGGGCTTTCCACCTCCGGGCTATACTCCCAGACCTATATTTTATTTGGAAACAGGGTCTCATCAAGTTGCCAAGAGCCTCACTAAGTAGCTGAGGCTGGCTTCGAACCTATGCCATCCTCCTGTCTCAGCCTCCCAAGCCCAGCAATTACAAGCGTGTGCCACCACGCCGGGCTAAATATACCTTTTCTTTTTTAAGTGAATTGCCCCGGGTATTACGCTATCGAAATATGAAGCTGACATATACAAGAACATACCAAGCGTGCCAACTCCTGTTCTATTCGAAATGAGTGACGCATCATGTAAGGAGACTGGATTGGACCAAGGGACTTAAATAACATTTAAGTAGAACAAGAAAACGTTCAGAAGCATCCTAAAGTAGAAATGCTAAAAATATAGGGCTTGAGGGGCCAAAGGACTGTATATTTAATATTATTAAATAAACACCCAGAACAGAAGAAGTAAAATCTCTAGATGTCCAGTGTCATGAACAGGATGGCGCGGCGCCATCATTACGGGGCCGTGAGCTCCGTGGGGTCCAGGGCTCAGATGATTCAGGGTCTTGGAGACCAGAGTTGGCAGCGCAGAGAGGAAATGTGTTCTTCCTCTGGCGAGAGGAGGCTGCATCTATTTGAAACCATTGGCTGATGAGAGTGACAATCTGTCCAGATTTAGATGGGGATTAGGGGGGCGGGGGTATGTCGCCAGCCTTCACCCACATCTTGCTTTGCATATTACATTATGGCAGAAATATTCATCTTTCTGAACACATGACACATTACGGGGGGAAATTACATAATTTTGCTTTAAATCTCCGAATGTGTTCTTTTTTATATAAAGCTCTTTGTCCCCATCAGAATCTTCCTTAGGTATGTGTGACGGATGTGGTCTACCCAAAGGTTAGAACGCAGGAGATTTACAACCCACAAAAACCATGTCTGGTCTCTGCTTCCATGCTGGACTGCAGGGCCTCCAGATTTTCTTAAAAATAAACAAACAACAACAAAAATGTCAAAAACTAAAATGCGAATTAGCAACTATTAGCAATATAAGCTAATCGATAATTTTTACCACTAGGTTTCCTATCGGCTTCCACCTATGAGTAAGTACATTAGTCCGGTTTTTCCATTATTTTAAATGCAATGACTATTTCTGTGTAACAAATGCTTAACTATAAAGATAACTCCCAGGAAGTAGTTTTATGAAGCACGTATTTTTTCCTCAGTAGAGGATGGAAAAACATTTCAATCAACTTGGCTTAAAACAGTTTGTAATAAGTCGGGTGTGGTGCCACACACTGTAATCCCAGTACTTGGGAGGCTGAGATGGGAGGATTGCAGGTTCTCAGCCAGCCTTAGCAACTTAGTGAAGCCCTCTCCAACTCAATGAGACCTTGTTTCAAACTAAAGATTAAAGTACGACTAGCGAAGCTGGGCATGGTGGTGTACGCTTGTAATCCCAGCATTCAGGAGGCTGAGACAGAGGATCATGGTTCAAGGACAGCCTCAGCTACTTAGTGAGGCTCTTTGCAACTCAGTGTGACTCTTTAAAAATAAAGAATAAAATATAGGGCTGGGGGTGCAGCTCTGAGGTAGAATGCCCCTGAGTTCCATCCCCATTACTGCAAAAAAAAAAAAAAAAAAAAAAAAAAAAAAAAATACAACTAGTGGTGTAGCTCAAAGGTAGTAGAACAAAGAGGAATTTCAAATGACATTTTCATAAAAAGTAGCTGTGTCTTTCAAAAAACGGTGAGAGAAAAAGTGGTTTTACATTTTTAACAAAATCTTCACTTGAATGTTGGCCGAAGACACTGCTTCTCTCTCCTGCCATGGCGTTCAATCTCCTACAGTATCCCACGGCGCATGGCCTCTGCACAACCCCACTGTACGCTTGCAAGGGAATCCACGCACCCGAGCAAATGTCAACTTCCCATTACGAAAAGCCTTTAGATCTCAGAGGTCCCTGGAGAGCCCGGAACCCCGCCCTGCCCGTGATGGGTGCCCTGGGACCCGCTTTGGGAGCCACTTACGGGTCTCCATGCCCTCGTCATCATCATCCACCGTGGGCTTGTCGTAGGACTTGTCGATGGCTGCTCGGAAGCTCTCGTTGCAACCCCGGCCTCGGATTATCCGCGGCCGAGGGCGATGGAAGGGAATGTCCCCATTCAAGGTGACCTCGGCAACCGCAGTCTGCAGACTCTCTAGCGAGCTGGACTTCTTCAGACCCAGCGACGGTCCCACGTCTCTGCTGGGGGAACCTTGAAGGTTTCAAAAGCAACACCATGGTTAGAGGTCACTGAACACCACACAGCCAATTGTCTACGCATTGGAGGAAACTTCTGCGACATGAATTATTTGCACAATGATGAATGTGGGAAGGTGGTAAAAAATAGCAGAGTCCTCGCTAGTTTTTGTTTGTATTTCCATTGTGAAAAACTCAAGTTACTGGTCTCCTGTTTTATCTCGACAGATAAAATTTTTATCAAATCATTTTGCTCCAAGTAATAATCTAAAAGAACCAGAATAAACAGGAAGCTCATTTTAAACACAGAGAAAAGTGATGAGGAGGAGAAAGTAAGCAACCAGGCATGAGCACTTTATCGTAATGGAAACCCTGTCCTGGCAATGGAAGATCATCTGCGGCTGGAGCCAGACACTGGGTCAAGAGCTCCAGGAGCCCCTCCCATGACACCTGCGGAGTCCCCAACACCGAGCAAGCTGGCACCAGGCAGGAACCAGCCCTGGCCCCCGGGAACACAGGGCTGGACTGTGGACAGGGCAGAGTGACTCAAGGCTGGACAGTGCTAGGGCCCACGAGGCTCTCTCCCACAACACTAGGGAGACCGAGCGCTGGCCTTGTGGGCTGACACCTAGGGGCCTGGGACAATACCTGTTTGAAAAAACAGGTGAGGGACAGAGGAAGAAAAAGAAGGAAAACTAACATTACCCAGAAAAGCTCAGCAGAATGAGGCAGGAGAGTCAACAGATTGGCTGTATTTCTTGAAGATGCGGGGCAAAAGCCTGAGGTGATTCAACAGGGATCCCGGAGACCGGAGGCATCGCCCGGCTCTCTAAACTACCCTAATTTAGCCTCTCCAGGGCAGGGCAAGGGGTGGGGTTGCACCCTCCCTATCCTGTTAAAAAGACAGATGAAAAGGCTGGGAGAGAGGAGAAACAATGGCTCAGCTCTCCAAGGGGGGCCAACAGTATGCTGATCAATAAGGAGTAGGCTCCTGTTATTACCTAGAAGACAAATGGCTGTGGCGTGGGCTTTCCATAGCTCAGAGTATAAAACGGAAGGAAAATCAAACTAGGGGTCAAAACAAGAGCCGTGATTCTAAGAGAAATGGACCTTACACCTGCGGACTCATCCTCACCGCGGGGTGGGGCGCGGAGACAGGAGAGAGGCGGTGAGAGCTGACATGGACACAAAGGCCGACGCGGGGTTCTAATGAGGAGATGACGCTCTATAAGCCACTGTGCGTGGGGGATGATGATACATTCAGCTTCCTCGAGGCAGGCCTGCGTGTGTTTCATTATTTATTTCATGACATGAATTCACGCAGTCTCTTTCTTTCAAGAAGATTAAACAGTAGCCGGGTACGGTGCCACACACCTGTTAAGCCCAGTACGGCGAGAGCTAGGAGAGGATCACAGGTTCAAGGCCAGTGCACGCTAACGTGGCATGACCCTGTTTGGAAGTAAAAATTCAAGCCCAGTACTGGGATCCAAGCCAGTAATCTCAGTAACTGGGAGGCTGAGGAAAGAAAACCACAGGTTCAAGACCAGCCCCAGGAACTTGGAGCCTCAACAACTTAGTAAGACTGTGCACCAAAATAAATTAAGACAAGGACTGGGGTGTGGTTCAGGGATAGAATGGCTTTGGGATCTAAAATAAAGAAAAATAAAACTGGGGGTAGAGCTCAAAGGTAGAATGACCTTGGTTCAATCTTTATTACCACAGAGAGAGAGAGAGAGAGAGAGAGAGAGAGACAGAGAGAGAGAGACAGACAGACAGACAGAGAAATATTCTTTTTATTCTCTTCATACAACTATCATTTTGACAATGGACATTTTCTAAACAACTCATAAAAGTTATAGCACAGAAAGGAAAATGAATAAATAAAAAATCAAGGAATAAAAATATCAGAACAAGATCATTTCCGTTTCTGGGCAGGGACATTTATCTTTATACTTTCTAAAGTTAGCATCAGGAACTTATTTTTTAGATTTTTTAACTATATCATGTCCATCAATTTGCACAAATGTCCGCCTGTGTGTAGGTTCCATAAAGCGGGTATCAGGGTGATATCCAGTGCTTTCCTGGGCTCATTAGGGACACGTGTGTAAAAGAATCCATATACATCTCAATTGCATGTCCAATACATATGACTACAATTAAGACTCCGTGCCTCTTTTAAGGATTATCACAAAAATACCACTGGCTAGATATATAAAGTGCCTCTTAATGAAAAAAGTTAGCTGATATTTTACTCTTAATGTACTCTGAGTGACAAAGCTACAATAGTGAACTTCAGAAATGGTATGAACACTTATTAAAAATGAGTGTCCCTTAGCATAAACACAGGAAAATCTGCAGAAAAATAATCATGCAAGTTAAATATTCAACAAAAATTTTATAAGTGGGGCTGGGGGTATAGCTCAGTGGTAGATCCAATTCTCACCAGGCGTGGTGGCACACGCCTATAATCCCAGCAACCTGACGCAGGAGGACTGAAAGTTTGAGGCCAGCCTCAACAACTTAGTGAGACCTTGTCTCAAAAATGAAACAAGGGATGTAGCTCAGTGGTAGAGCTCCCGTGAGTTTAATCCCCAGTACTAAGGGGGAAACATCTAATTCTCTTCTTATTCTTGTCTTCCTCCTCCTTTCAGAAAATAAACTAACCCAAAATGTCAACACAAGAACCCTAAGTCTGAGAATAAAGGGGGAATACCAAAGCATACTATTGCCCCTAGGTCTGCTTTTAGTTTATTGTTTGGGTTTTTTGCAGTCCTGGGGATCAAATGCAGGGCCTCGTGAATGTGGGGCCAGAGCTTTACCACTGGGTGATAACTCAGCCTTGAACCAGCTTTCCTATCCCTTCCTGCCACAAACAGGTAAAAGTGAGGATGCCTTTTGCAGAGTCAAAGGGAAATGCAGTTCAGTTTTCATGACGAAAGGCTTAGGGGAGACGGATGACCTGTGCTAAGGCGACCCTGGACTCTGCCCAGACCTCTGGACGGACACAGCCGTGACAATCTTGAAAATGCAAGAAAAGAAAAGCTCTGTCCCCGGTGGGGAAAAGCTCACCTAGACACGCAAACCCAACAGACAAAAGCACTGCTGTCTCCACAGTAATTTTTTTTTTTTTGTCACAAGATTTTCTAGTTTAATAAGGTTGCACACAGGACAAAAAAAATTCTTCTTTATCTAAGAGCTAACATTTTAAAAGACAAAAACGTTGTTGAATTATATTATATATTTACCTACTCACCACAAAGTTATGAGATGCTTTTAGTCTAAGTCTGATATCCTTATTTTTCAAGCCACAATAAATTGTTCTTGTCATCGTAGTAGCTTTGACATAGTTAAATGTTTTTCTTTTGTTACCTAATTGGCATAGTACATGGTCATGTCTTTGGACCTGAACAGCTCAATTTGGTTTTTAGACATTAACATAGGTAGGGGTCACTTCTCTAAAAAATACTGAATGTTACTAATTCCCAAAACTAACTCCTCTTTTGCATATGTGAACTACCAAATAATGTTTTCCTATAGGCCTGCTTTAGAATTTCAATGAATTTTATGCTTGATTAAAAAGTAACTACTCAGTAGGGGCTGAAGCTACAGTTAATTGCCTTGTGATACAATTAATACTATGATTTATTGGATATAATTTTTACAATCTATCTTTTACTCTACAGAAAATGATAACTCTCACGTGTCTATGATAATCTTTACATATGTGTGTGGGATACACATTTTTCAAGCAAGCTAAAACTAATTATTATTATAGGTTAAAAAGGTGAATTAAAGCTAATTAGTGCTAAGAGATGTAACTCCATAATCTTGGCTCTAGAATAATTAAAACCTGATTCTGACTTATAATAATTCATCACAAGTGCTCAAGTGGAAAAGGCCCACTACTTAATCTATAAAGACTTTTCTGATGTTCATACAAGACCATAAAAAGTAAAAGATACTATAATGCGAAACCCAGTTGAATACAATCCACTTCTTCCATGGAGGGACCAGCACTGTTTTAGAAGTAATCAATTTTGAACAAGTTCTCAAATCTACGACATGGAGCCATATGTGTTATTCTGTCTAATCCAATGTCAGGGCAATTATAAGTGAATTCCAGCATCAGTAAAAATAAATCAACGTAGGCTTATCAACGACAGCTGTACTAGGTATTGTTGTCTAGTGAAAATATGTTTCAGTGGGCAATGTTTATCTTCAAATCAAAATCACCACTTAGAAAACTGGATGCGACCTCGAAATCAGATAAATGCCTAAAGGTGACTCAAGAGTCTGCCTCTTCTGGTCACTCTTATGATCACATATTCAGGATTTTGATGTTTAAATCATGACAAAACATTCCTACGCAAGTGTAATTCAAATCTAGGAGTCGGGCGCGGTGGCCTGCGCCCCGTGTGCGCCCAGAGCCCCAACTACTCCAGAGGATGTGGCAGGAAGACCACGCGACCCAGGAGATCGAGGTCAGCCTGGGAAACACGGGAAGCCCCCAACTCAAAATAATGAGTAGAGAGAAAGCAGAAGGGAAGGAAGAAAGCCTAGATCTAAATTGTATTTAAGATTTTTGATGGAGTACACTGTATTTCCATTTAATATTCCTACCACCGGTAAATTTCTTTAAAGGGAAAATTTTTCTTTTCACCTATAATTTGATTTCCTTCAAGTAAACCACCTGTGCCAGACTGGAGTACTCGTGTTTACCCCGACATGACTGGCAGCTCTATAATTGTGATAAGCGGCTGGGACCACGGTTTCTATGGCAACGGTCTCCCGGCCCGTGCTTACCTGCTTCCTGGCCATCCACTGTATTGAGTTTAGTCTCGTCAGCTACTGTTAAAAGGTAAATGTATACTGGTTAGCCAGTTAGTGCCCACAGCCCCACATGCTTCAAACATCCCCAGACCTTCACAGTTAGGCGACGAGTCTTGGGGCACATTTCATGCAAATAATATGAAATATCAAGCAGACATTCATAATCAAAAACCAAGGGAAGAAAAAAAGCAGAGTGTCCATGCAAAACGCCAGTCACTTCCCTGCACAGACACGGTGTTATTGCGTGTTAGCGTGGCGCAGTGAGGAAAGGCATCGCCAAATTTTCCTTCTATGCATTTGACAAATTAATGCTTTTAGTCTTTAAGTACAAACAGCCACCAGAGAACAGCAAAGGTTACAGTTGATTAACAAAGGGTTTTTTTGTTTTAAAAAAAAATCACTCAGTTTATACATATAATTAATTGCTTCCCTTTTTTTATTGAGTGGTGAATTTGGATTTAAAGAGACACTACCTGATTGGTGTGTGACTAACAACTATGGTTAGTCTCTTCCTCGCATTTGCTCCCAAATATTTTCTACGATAGATGTTCTTAAATTATTAGTTTGATTAAATGTCTCAATGTCTTAATCATCAAAACACAATGGTCCGATTAAAAAAAAGAATGCCAACGAAAGGAAGATGCTGTAAAGTAACCAAGTTCCAGACATGGATTGAGATAATGGTTCCTCTCCAAAATTTCATATTCCAGTACAGAAAATCCCACAACAAACCAAATACAACTTCAAAAAATTTGCCTTTAAAAAAGCCAAAGTATTAAGACACTTCCACTTTTAAAGTAAAGATACATAAATATAGCATGATATGTGCATTTATTTGTTTCCTTTCTCATAAGAAAACATATATGAGCATATTGCATGTTATGTCAACATGCCACTTACGGATAAGACGGTTATCTCAAACACAGAGAGAAAAACTAATTTTTGCCAAATTACTGCATTTCACATTTATTTTCCCTATTGCTTGAAATAAACAGACATGTGTTGGGGACCACTGATTTTATCCTGAAAGCATTAACCCCTGTTGAGATAAAGATTCATGGAGATTGTACTCACTACCTAAATCCATGCTTTTTGATTTTCGTGTTTTAACGAAATCCAATTGACTGGCATCTGAAAATTGCTTTGTGCGTTTTTCTGACATACTCTGGCGTCCAAATCCTTCCCGTTGAAAGGCAAGAGCTGGATCAACATCTGGACTCAAAGAGCTAGGGGGAAGAAAAAGAGAAAGTGTTTACTAAAAATACAAGGCATCCGATGGAGGAAAATCCAGACGTGTGTGTGTGTGAATATGTGTAAATATATGGTCCTCAAAACACTTTAAAATGAAAGACACAAGCTAAAGGTTCATGTAAGAAGCTGTAGCAAGATAGGAGGAGATAGAATGCAAAAGTAATTTAACATCCAGAGGAGCCCTCTCTGTGCGGATTTCCTTTCTGTACTTCCTTTATTTCTCCATTCTCTATGACAAAAACTCATTATTTCTAAGCGATTATTTAAAAGGAAGGGCTGAGGGAGGGTAGCTCAGCAGTAGAGCTCTTGCCTAATAGGCACAAAGCCTCACACTAGAGCCACAAAGTAAACATATAATTATAAAACAACAACCTTAATTTTGTCAAGGATTGAATAAAAACTAAAATGTTTGGAAGGACTACTTGAAGAAACACACGTCTATCACTATATACATAAATTGACACAAACAACTGGCCATATGAATTGCCAGTTGGGTAGAAGTTTCAAAGAGATGTATTCTGGCCCTCTTAAATATCTTTATCTTGTATTTCAGAAAAGAATAAAGAAGGGAAAAAAACATGTTTTATCAGTAACTTTATGACGGTGCAGTTTCTCCGAAATTGCCAGCCCTCTGGAAAGAAGTCGGTTCTACACCGTCTATCAGAACCCACTGGGGGAGTGTTAAGCTTGGGGACAAAGGTCCAAAGCGCCCGGGAGGACGGGCTCCCTTCTCTACAGTTCAGGGCAGAAGGCTGAGCCGAGTACGAAGCAGATGTCATGGCCGTGCCAATGCGAACTGTACAGGCAGGAGGCAGGAAAGGCAGAGCTAAGTTTAGTTGGCAACTGATTTGGTGACACCAACGCGGTGGTTCAAATGGAGATGTTCGGAAGCAGATGGCGAATGGCTGGCAGTCTTGCTCCCAGGCGCTTTCCAGCGGAAGTGGCTGGAGATGACACAGAATCGCTCTTACTTGAAAAAATCTGTGAACATTTTTAAAGGCACCACCAGGTGTTCTGAGCACACTTGGAGCTATGAAAATGGTTTCTCCTCTGTGTCCAACTCATTGAGTCAATGAATATCACCAGCAGCTTGTCTAGCTTGGGATGGAGCCAGCTTGCCTACCGGGCAGGGAGGAGACCGCCCCGCCTCAGCAACCAGACACCACGCTGCGGTGGGGGTGGGGTCCCGCCAGGGGCTGAGTCCATGGTAGACACAGACGTCCACAGGTGTGTTTCTGACAGCAACAAGCTCCCCGGAGCCTTCAGGGCAGGTGAAACTCGCCACTCACATGGTAAACGGGTAGCGAGGAGGGTGGCATGGCTCGGAAATTGAGCTTCAACTCAACTCTGCACAGAATGGCAGGTGACCTTCAAGAAGGGCTCAGCCAGGAGCAGGGGAACGGAGGACGCCAAGGGACGGGCTCTACCGCTGGTTCAGATTTTATATCCTCTAAAAGTATGCCTTAAGACACTGACCAAGAGGAGAGTTGTGTGCTCTAGCCTTCAAGGATAATGAGAGAATTCAGGGGCGTGAGGCGAAACTGCAATGTGGAAACCAAAACCGCTCCTCTACTCTCCCACCAAAGCGATGCAGAGTCAGGTGCTGTCAGAGCCCAGAAGGGGACCAGACAACAAGTCCTTCCGGGATTTTCCACCAAGCAGAACTAAGCTCCGGGTAGAGTGGGATCCACGCAAAGTGCTTTAAAGCAAGTGGGTTCTGAAGGAGGTGTGCTGAACCACGGTGTTCCAGCTGGCTCACTATTTCAGAGAAACTACGTCCACATAAAGTACCCGCGAAGCTGAGCTTTCCTTCCCTTTTTGCGTGGGGCTGGGAATTTAAGAAGACTTCGCTCTCAGGTCATGCAAATTGCTTGCTGCCCTCGCCTCAATGTGGGATACAGCGGAAGACGGAAAAACAACCCCACCGGGACCACGAGTTTAGTCCCAGGCAGAAAAAAATTATTTTTGTTTGATATTTTTGTAAGATGCTGTATCTTAATACCAGTCATTCCGTTTGCATTCTCCAGTAACCCTTTTCATTTAAAAGAACGTATTTCTTCTCTAAAACTTTTGATAGACTAGATGCTCTGCGAAGAAGTCGGGCCATGTTTCTCACGAGATTCCAGATGGCCCTTCGCAGACTGGATGCCACACTCTAGCACACAGAGATGGCTAGAGTTTCCAGAGCAGAAGTGCCCCAGTCAAGAAACATGGTTTCTGAAAGGGAGAACTAGGTCAACGTGGTGAAAACTATCCCTAATTCTGGAGTAGCAAGCTCTAAATAACACGTTGCCAATGACAACGATTGTTTTATTTTTTGTTTTGTTTTCTTTTGGTGGTACTGAGGTTCCTGGAAACCCTTTTACCTCCGGGCTACACTTCCAGACCCATTTTTATATTTTTATTTGGAAACAGGGTCTCTTAAGCCAGCGAGGCTGGCTTCGAACCTGCGCGATCCTCCTGTCTCCACCTCCCAAGCACGGGGATGACAAGCGTGCCCACCACGCCCGACAACAGTGATTGTTTTAGATATGGAAGGCAGAAGTCTTCGCTTACTCTGCACATGCTTAGCAACTTTTCTTTTTTTGTGGTGCTGGGGATGGAGCTCAGAGGCTTTCTACCATTGGGCTGTACTCCCAGACCGGTTTTGTACTTTATTTGGAAACAGTATCTTAGTAAGTTGCTGAGCGCCTCACTAAGTAGCTGAGGCTGGCTTCGACCATGCACAATCCTCCTGTCTCAGCCTCCCATGTTCTGGGATTACAAGCCTGTGCCACCACGCCCGGCAGCAACTTTTTTTTTAATGCTGGCATCATCTGAACACTTTAAAACCTGAACTTCAAGAGGGCCTGAAGCTTGGGACAGACTGAGTTTGAACTATAGTTTTTTTTAAGAAATCAGCAACAAAGTTTTTTAAAGAACTAGAAATCATTACTTGCCAGCGTTGCCTATAAAGCTCACGTAGTGTATTTCCAAATGAATTTTCTATCTTCTAAAATTATGCTGCCATTAAAATTAGCATTTCCATTAGGCCCTTTCCCCTCCCTTAAAAACATTACTGTTTCCCAAATCAATTAATGAGTTGAAAAAAGTATATTCTATTAGTTCACAAATTAGAAGTTTAGCCACTTAACACATTTAGTCTTTCACAATGCACAGTGAGCTGTAAACACGCACAATTTAAAATATCAAATGAGTTTGTGAGTTAATAAGCGTCCTAAAATAACTGTTCTTAAACCATGACATAATTAATTCTACCCTACCAATACACCCCTTAAACTACTTTCAGACATAATAATAAACAATATACTGGAATATTTGAGTTAGATCGCAAGGCTGACAGATGATTCTGTGAGGAATGTAACCATACCCTGACCCCGATGTTATTAAAATTCCAGTTATTAATCCTGTCTTATTGCCCGTCTGTTTTTCTAACATTTTCATCAAAGATGAGGGAGATATTGTCGGGCAGGAAAAGCGTGCATCTTCCGCTGTGATGCAGAACAGCTGCCACCCGGTTTGGATAACCCTTCGTTCATATTCCTCCCTTGCTCGCGGTTCCCGACGGCAAAATCGCACTGGTCCTAGCTGTTTTTTGAAAATCCCCTTGAGGGAATGAATGCCACAGAAGAGCCCTGCACATACTTCTTTGCACAAGGCAGAGCTCTGCAAAGCCCTAAACACGCCTCTCCCGACGACCACCCCGCAACTCCTCATCACGGCGGAAATTCAAAGGCTTCCGTCCCTGAGATCCCCCCCGCACGCCCAGGGCTCAGAACCCCCGCTCTCGGCGGCGGTCTCACTTGCAGGGAGACACAGACACAGCAACACGGCGGCCCCCGTGCACGTCAGATCAGTGCTGACCTACAGCGTGGCCCCCTCTACACTCACTGAAACACCCACTCAAAGCTAAGCGATCGTGCAACCTCTATTTTTATATCCCATATTTCCAAAGGAGAATTAAAAAAGAAAAGAAAAGCAGAGATGAACTTTCCGAGGCCCCAAATGCCAGGTGAAGCTCTTCCAGGAGGTCTGCGGCAGGGGCCGCTGCGCGGACTGTACTTCTGTGAGCGCCTGTGGCGTGGGGAAAGAGGGCCCGGTGGGGGGATTTCACTTTGAGATCATCGCTAAATGTTAACACAAATAAATGCCCCTGGACGCCTCCTCTGTAATATTCAGTGTCGACACGGGGATACGGAGGGTACGAGGGTAAGGAGGGAAGGAACAATATCATCCGGCTGAAAGGCAGTGCACTGCCAGAGTCCTGGGCCCTGACGGGGCGGCAGAACCTGCTTTCAAACTGCACCTGCTTTGTGGTGGCGACCACTCTCACCTTACAAATCACCCCTAAGAGGGCTTTGGCTTACTACAGAGTTACTAGGCATGAGACTAAGGTCCCATCCACATCTGTGGGGCACACTTTGGCTCAGTAATATTAAAAGTTTTCTTATAATTTAAAAGACACAGGGAAGGGGGAAAAAAACAACAACATGAGTGTCCCAAAAGTCCCTATGTTAGAAGTACAAAGTATTTAAACAGCATATTTATAATAGTTAATAGAGCCTCATCCAACTCCCAGAACACAGAACCGTTAGCTTCATATGTAATTGTTGCAATCTACTTGGGAATTTGCTCAGAATTTAGCTAATAGAAATGCAACTCATTAATTTAACATGGATCTGAAATTAATGAACAGCAAAACCTAAACACAAAATGAGCGAGTGGCAGTTTTGCTGTTGTTGGGGCTAGATTGCGAAGTACAGTGGAGGGTGGGAACTTCGCCTTTTATTAAAACAGCAATCATTGAGAATGTGGGAACCGTCAACACAGAGGACCGCTGTACGGAACCGACTAGCTGTGCTGGCGACGAGCTGCAGGGCAGGGCTGTCACGAGGCGATGTCCCACCGGGACGCGGAGCTTACCAGTCAGCGGAATCTCCAAGCCCAGCCTTGGCCCAGGCGCCGGTGGCAGTGGTCACGCAGCCCACGTCGTCGTGGGAGCTGGACGAGGACTGGTCAGAGAGATGTGGCGGAAGCACCGGCACCCGGTCATCTTCTATGATGACGGTGTCATCCTGGGGCATATTCACAGTGGGGGACAGCTGGTATTTACCTGTCCGATGAAAAAAGAAAGATATTCCAGCCATGGATCAAAGTGCTGTGCGTCTGTCGTGATACTTTGCTGAATCAGAAAACATCTGCACTCACACGCCTGCCCACCCTAGTAGAACAGAAGAGAACTCGGCACGGTCAGCTTTCATAAGTGACTGTCAAGGCCGAGTCTATCTTAACTCCTGACCCACAGCTATCGACGCGGCACAGTGTGCAAGTCCTCAAGTCAAAGGCGATCTCCAAAATTTCTTCCAAGGTGAAAGTGCTGTGTGCATTTTAAACAGAGAAAGTCCTTTGGAAACTGTCCCAGGAGATGGAGAGGGCAGTCTGCTACTGTACCACTCATGCGTCCTGCCCTACGGCAAGGGAGGAACTGGGCAGGCAGGCCCTGCGAGACCTCCTCTCTGCTTAAAGACCTCACATTAATGCAGGTGGAGAACGGCACAGATAAGTGTGTGGCTCGAGTGCTCTGCCAAGCGTTCTGGGGATTCACGTGTGTTGGTAACTGCATGGGCACCTGAAGGAAAGGAGCCAGGGACCTCAGCAAGCTAGCCGCAGAGGTGGACTTTGAATGAAGAATACTCTTTCTGCTAGAAGAAATGATGGCATTTACTTTTAGACACCAAAATCATTAATGCATGATGGAGAAAAGCCCTCGGTGCACGCAGGTGACACCTGGAAGACAAGGACCCCAGACTCAAGGCTGGGAGAGGGGAGAGGCAGACTGACCTTGAGGTTAAGGAGAAGAGCTCTGACTGCCCTGGGAGTTCGGGGGCCTGGCTGAGAAGCAGCGTTCATAGTAAGGAAACACCCATACCTGTCTACATGTCTACACTGTCCAGTTTTTGCAAGAAAATCTGCTTGGGCTCAAGGTCAGCATGACAACCATTTAGCTGTCATAGCAATTCTTGGGACAAAATCTTGTTTCAGTGCTTTGAATCTTCAGTACCATCTTCTTCCCTCTAACCATCTGAAGCGCTCGAGGCTTCTTCTTGAAATGTCATGGCACACTTCGGAGAAAGAGCGAATTGGGAAGGTTTCATTCCACGTGGCTTCTCAGGAAAAAACTGTATTCACAGGAACATCATACATGGCGCAGGCCAGGAAGTCGGGTCTCCAGCAGAGCAAGGTGCTTTCACAGGTGGGTCCCCTGCCACAGGAGGACGGGACAGCTCCTGCTTTAAGCCCCATGTCCAATCTGTTCAACTGACTCTCCAGGCTCCTCCCCAAATAAAAGTTGTGCTGAGCTGTCTCTAGACCCACCAACATCTTACACAGGCAGGAGCTGTCTTCATTTCTACAGAGCACACCGCAAGGTGCAAGTAGTTGGCTTGACATTTTAACACAAGTCTTAGATCTAACTCTGAAAGTACATGTTCTTAAGAATGCTGGGTGTGATACAGAGGGGCTTGAAGGGTTTTTTTTTTTTTTAAAGAATATAGTTTCCTAGGCATTTTAGCAAAGAAACAAAAGAAGATGTAGTCCCTATGTGTCTTTCCAGGACCCCCACAAAAGGGAAACTTGCTGGAAATTACAAATATATTTAATATCATCTGTTTTCTTATGGAAAAGCTACCTGTTTTTTGAAATCTCTAACATCTTATCAAAGACCTTTCCATTTTGATTTTGAAATCAAATGGAGTTTCCATCATTTTTGACAACTGAAAACTTGCAGCTTTAGATAAAGGATTCTGATACACATGTAAAGTAAATATAACATGTAACCATTTCCCTTTCCTGATTTCAAACCATTTCTTACTCCTTGAGTCTTAAGATACTAGAAACTTGTTTGCCAAAATACCCATCAATTAGGCCAAAGACACACATATATGCTCCCCTAAGAAGTACAGAGAATTATAAAATGAGGGTCACCCATACTGACCAACCATCTGCCTGAGGTGTATTTCACCCAGGCATAATGTACTGAAAGATCTCAGAGTGACCATAGTGTGTGTACATTTCCAAACGCCAAACGCCTTGCATTGACACAATATATTCTGAGTGAAGCTTAATTCTCCGTCTGGGCCACGGAGTGGATCATATGCTAATCCTTTTTGTAATATGTTGTTCTGGGAAGAAACCTATTCCTTGAATGGTCGTGGATTGTGCACATGTGTGAGTGAGCGGCAAGGAGTCCCTCTAATGAGACGACCGGACATCTTCCGCCCACCCACGACTGTGGAGGCTGCGCCCCGCGGGACCCGGTCAGGCTCCTGTTCTCAGGTGTGAACTTCTCAGCGTGCGTGAGGAAGAGTTTGGGGCTCTGACCCTAACCACACATTCCAATGTGTCCCCCAAGATGACTCTGTCGTCTCTTGGTTACGACTGCTCGTAGTCGGTACTCAGCACAACCCGAGTGCGAAGCCTTCCGAGCGCCTCACGAGGGCTTCACGCTCTGGCTGTGAAGGAGACGCTGACTCTTCGCTCCCACTAACAGGGAGTGCAAACGCAGAAGCAAACCCACCCATCTCCATATCGAGCAGAGGAGAGAAACAATGAGATACGAAATGATTGTTTACTCGACATTTATTTGTTGGTAACTTTACACAGAATGCAACACCATGCCTGACACCAGAAACACACGTTCCGACTCAGAATCAAAGCTCCCAGCGTTCCACATCACATTCCCAGGAAGATGAAAACAGTCCGATCCTGATTATTATTGAAACTGACGACAAGTGTAGGACTCCTGACCCACTGAGATAAGCTCTAAAACGGATTCAAGGGACGTTTTGCTTTAAGCCAAAATTGTTTAAAAAAAAAAATAATTGAGGGGGGAAATTTTAAAGCTGTATGCTTCCAAGAATCAACTTGTAATATATTTTACAGGGTGAGCATGTTGGTTCAATTAACTGTGCTTATTATTTTCTTTTTGTTATGAACTAATAAGGCAGTCCAAAAATTAAACAACATTTCCAAGCTTTCTCAAAGGGAAACTTCCTAGGTGGCGCATTACATCACTGTCAGATGAATGTGCAGGACCATGCTTGTAAAGTCCACGGCAGCAGAAACTCGCTCAAAGCCAATGGCGCTTGGGAAAATCTTGCCTTTGGTCATGTTTTGACTGACCACACTCACGGCTAAGGAGACAGGTGTGAAGACCGTGTGAGCCCTGTCTGATGTGAATAACTGGACAGCCACCGTTTGGTACAGAAACAGCAGCTCCCACCCAGTCTCCGAGTCTCTGGTCTGGGAGTCCCCTGAGGACCCACCGCTGAGGTCAATTCAAAGGTGGACTGCGAGAATCCTGAGGTCATGGGGTCCTGGGGCAGACAGGCTGTGGGGACTGTCCAGGGCCTTTGCTGTAAGCCCAGGCACTTGTCAACCACAGGAAGTGGGGAATGCGCCTCCTGAAGCCTGACTCCACTTTCTGTGGGGCCTCGGCACTCCCAATGGCCACTTTTAGTAAGAGGACGTGGCACACAGCCAAAGAAAACAAAACCGCCGTGGGACCTTGGGATGCGGTGACTTTCTGTGGTCAGTGACAAAGCGTGTGACCGATGCGGCCGAGGCCCCGGCAGGACGAGGCTGCTCCTCTCGTGTTATTTTATAGCAGCCTCTCTCCTGCATCACAAGGTCTCAAGGTTCTCCCAGGTCTAGCGTCTGCCACAGGGAATTTTCTAAGGCAACACTTGTACTGTGCACATGAAATCAATGAGGTCTTACTGTGACCACTGGAATCTCCACACAAAGTTCTCTGCTTATCTGATCAGACCATGGAAAGAGGACCATTGTGTCCACAGCCACTAGGGAGGGGTGATTCTAAACATACGAAGATCGCCATTTTTTAAAACAGGAACTGAGGAATGTCTGCGCTGACGGACTGTGCCAGTCAATCAACACTCTTGCTGTTGGTGTGTGCTACTGAAAACTCAGTGTCCTCCTCTCCATTTTGGTACTGTTGTAAGGTAGCATCCTTTACGAGACTTTTAACCTAGGATTTTTTTTTTTTTTTTTTTTTGGTGGTACTAGGGTTCCTGGAAGCCCTTCTACCTCCAGGCTACACTCCCAGACCTATTTTTGCATTTTTATTTGGAAACAGGGTCTCCTAAGCCAGCGCGCGGGGCTAGCTTTGAACCTGCGCGATCCTCCTGTCTCTGCCTCCCAAGCGCGGGGATTACAAGCGTGCGCCACCACGCCCGGCCTTAACCTAGGATGTTAACTGACTTCATCAACAGCATTTGATTCTTAGGACCAATGGAAGTAGGACAAGAACTGACAAACACGTAATTTCTCAGGTTTGCAAAACGTAAGATAAAGCAGATTAAGCACATACATTTCTCAGGGTGAAGCCTTGTTTTCTAGTACAACATGTAAAAAACTCTGTCTCAGAAAATGAGCAGTCATACACGTCAATTTGGCCTACAATTAGACAGTAATGAAGCTGTCTCTCCCCAGCCACCAATGCAAAAGGGTGTGGGCAAAACACCGCAGAGCAGAGCTTGGGTGCGGGAGCTCCAGCCAGCAGAGGCATCGAGATCACAAGAGCCCCTCTCAAACCAGCAGAGGGAGGGAAACCCCTAGAACACACTCAGAGCACAGTCCCGGCTCGCAGGTCCGGCGGAAGAATGGTTACAGAGAAGCAAAGGACTCCTCGCCCACATCCGGCATTCCAACCCGGCACTGGGTGAAAAATGGTGTTTGGGTTGTTTGTTTTTAACAAGCGTTAGCTTTCGCCTTCCTCTGGAGCGCCAGGGGTTGGAGGCAGGACGCAGGTTACAGGATCTGGTGGACCAAGGGTCTGATTCAGTATGACAAGTCCTACGTTCCTATAATAAAGGGGAGATTACAGCGCATCACTTGGGGTGCACACGGATCCGGGACACACCCACACACTCACCCTCAAGAGGTCTGACGTCTCACCAACAGAAAAAAACTGAACAAAGAGAGAGCTGGACACCAAAGCCCAGAGTGAAGAATCTGGCAGGACGAGACAGAGTGGCGTGACTAGGAGGCAAAGGCCTCACGGGGCGAGCTCTGCAGGACGCCTCACCCATTCTGTTCAAACCACAGGCAAAGCCCATCCGGCCGGCTTTCCCTTTGGCCAAGCAGATCAAGACACGCCAGCAGCATGACACCAGCGCGCGGATGTCTAAGTTCTATGTGTCACGAGGTAAGAAATCTAGAACTTAGCAATTCTTCCAAAGACAGCTAGAAGAATTAGAGAAAGAAAGACAGGAAATTCTGCTAAGTCATAATGATATGCTTCTTCCTGTCTGCCCAGGAGAAAAGTTCTTCCAAGGAAGAATTTTATTTCTTATTCATCTTTGCATCTACAGTAAGAAGCCACACACAACGTCCTGAACAGAGCAGGGTTTCCAGAAAGACCCACGGATGAGCTAAACCCATACTTGTTCCCATGGAGCTCCAGCATGGAAAATTGCATCGCACTGACTCGGCATTAAAGGCACTCAAAAAGTTAAACTGAAGGTTTTTCTTTAAAGGACAGCCTTGTCGTGTACGCTTTGTGCCGGGTATTATTTTGATCGAAACTGTCTCCTGTGTTTCAGATTTGAACGCTCACAAGCTAATCCCAAGATGAGCAGCTATGTGCACCCCAGCCCCATCCTCAAATGAGCGAACAGGAGTATCTCCTATGGACGCACATCTAGATGGATTTACATATTTTCTTCCTCTTGCTCGGAGCAGATCCCATGTTGAATCCTTCGCTGACTACCTCCAAGGAGCTAAGCACATCCTGCTCCCCGATGGGTTCACGGTCCCTTCGTCTGGGGGCTGCCCATGTGATGGCATCTAAAAGTCACTCCAGAGCTCGATGTATAGATTTGCTCCTCTCACGTTAACGCTTCCCGGATGAGTATAATGAACCTGTTCTGTTTTCTTTGCTTCCCTCTTGAAAACCTGGGCCTCCTTGACATTAATATTACATTAGTAACCTCTCCGTGAACCAGGGGAAACGCAGACAACACCGGCTCGGGGAGGGTGGACCCACTCACCCATTATCCTGCTGAGCGCAGCGCCCCTCGGGGGAGACTCGTCCAGCCCCTCGATCCCGCTGTACAGTGAGTGAGAAATCCGCCGCTCCCGCTCATCCAGCACCGCGTCGATGGGCAGCTCGGGCCCGGGGGGGCTCCCAGGTGACTTTGGCTAGGGAGGAAGGGGCAGGAGAAAGTCAGCGCTGGAGCCTCTGAACAGCATGGGAGAAAGATAACGACCTGCCCAACACTGTATCCAGCCGGGTAGCAAATGAACTAGAACTTTTCACCCCGTACCAAAATAATTTGTGATGACAGCTCTGCCCAAGGACCGCGCTCCGTGCCACTTTACACCGGGCCTCCCGCGAAGTCCTGTCAGATCTCAGCCGTCACAAGAAAAATATGTATATTAAGAGCGCCTTAAAGAAAGTCTTATTTGGTTGCTTCGTTTGTTCAATCTGACTGCTAGTATCTGTGGAAGTTAATCTAAGTTGTGGTTTCACCCAGAGGTCTTTATTAGACACGGCTCTGACGGGAGGCTTCCTCGGGAGCTGGGCCTGGAGGGTCCGGCACGCACAGCGTCAAGACATCTAACCATCAGCCCGTGGCGTGTGCTGTGGACTGACGCCCTCCCCTATCTGGCAGCTCAAGGGTCTTCCACAACACGAAGGTCGCAATTTCCTCCGGTGGAAATTACAGACAACCGGTGTCATGCCGCAATCTTTAAGTACAAAGTTTAAGTACGAAGCAGTGGGAACTGAGGTAAAGACTCTAACAGGGCTCAGAATAACGCGGAAATAGGGACGGAATGTTCTGGAGGGACACACAGGCAGCAGGACTTAATGAACCCCGAGCAGCGGTACAGGCTTTCTTTTCTTTTACCTGTTTTCCCCTCCCTCAGTAGTGGGGATTAAAACCATGGGCGTTCTACCTCTGAGCTGCACCCCCAGCCCTATTTTTATTCTGAAACGGGTTCTAAGTAGTTGCGAGTCTTGCTAAGGCTGACCTTAAACCTGTGATCCTCCTGTCTCAGCCTCCTACAGGGATGACAGGCGTGCGTACGTGACCACAAGCTAGGTCAGTTTCTATGACCGCGACTTAAAGGTGTCTGCGGCATCCTTCAAGCCGTGCGCTCACAGGTCAAATTCTTGATAGCAATTACAGGAAGAAAGCATGTAGGTTAAAAAGATCGTGAAACAACTCTGCTTCAAGGGAAACGAAGCACACTTCCGCCAGTCCCAGGCGAGGACAAGCCCTGGGCCCGGGCACGCGGGGCGCGAGCCAAGCCCTCGAATGCACAAACTAAAACTGGAGTGTTCCTTCATCCAAACAAATCATTATTCATGTTCGAAGCTATCTTGTATTTAATATAAATGAGACATTTAATGAAGTTCTGAATGTAGACCTATTTCTCCCAGTTTGATAAGCACTGGGGAGATTGAATGCATTGAAGGGTCAACACAATTACAATTGGGGGCTCCGGAAACTGCAGGAGAATAATAAACTTGCAGCACTGGTGAATTGGACCCAATAAGGCTCAAATTGTGAAATGAGGATTTGTTTTATTAGGCTCCCTTTTTTAAAAAACTGCAGATTACAACTGACAGCTTTACTGAAAACTAAATTAAATATTCAAGGTCTCTGATATACATAAATAAGAACATTTTCTGAAAGAATATAAGGCCTAAAATCCAAGATGCTTTAGAGAGGTAAAAACCAGAAACAAATAAAACTACTGCTCTGTATCTTTTAAGGACAACTGTGTTTTTAAAAAGTTTGAGGTTTTAAGTGAGTACATATATTAAAGACACTGGGGATGTAAGACTATAAATCCTGCTTGCTATTCAGCTTACTTAATCAAAAGACAAACTCATCCTCAAGCTGGCTTAAAAATACACATAATTCAAATTGATATTTTATATGTATATATAAAATGGCAATTTTCTAAATAATAAAGCCTTTATAAGCGTCCTTCATTAAAACAATTACTAAATATTTCAAGCAGCTATTTAAAAATTCCATTAAAAATAGCACACAGAAGCTTTCAAGAAAAAAACAATAAGATGCCTGTTCAGAGGAACCACCATGCACTTGAATGTTTTTCATGGGAAAAATCCTACACCACCCCACCTCTGCCCATGTCTAATTTGCATCTGAAAAGGCAAATTTAAATGAAGACATCAATAGTCTACTACATAAATATTTAACAGAACATACAATGGCTTTTAATTTCTGCAGTTAAAAAAAAACTGATTGGAGTACACAGTTTTGTTTTAAATCTTTTGATGATTTTCTCTCTCTTTTTTTTTACTACAAAAAAAGGAGGTCCAGAAAGAGACATGTATCAGGTGACATAGAACAGTCCAAGAAGGGGGTTCTGGAAGAGGGCCTCCCTCACCCCTGCAGACTCTTAGGTTAACACCTTACTAAATGGACGTCTAATTAGAAGAAGAAATCAAAGTAGACAGAACTGCACTCTTTATGTCACTGTCTCTTTGCTAAAGGGCAAGTGTTCTTCCATACTCAGGTCCAGTTCCAAGGGGCCAGGGTTGTCTGAGTGGGGTCGCGTCTCTAACCTCTCAAAGAACACAAGCAGGGGCTGCCGCAGGTTATCCGCTCTGGAGCCCTGGGAAGGTGCCCTCTTTTGCTAAGCAATTTGGGAACAGATGGCACAGGTCAAAGCATCCTGCAGTATGTGACTCGTTGGCCGGGCTCTCACGCCACGCTAGTCACTAGTCCACGGAAGTAACGAGATGAGTCACAGTATTCACAGAAATCATAACTTGTCATGACGTCATTTACAGAGGAATAAATGTCTGGCATAACCTTGATATCTAAAACAATGTAAACGTAGTATGCTTTCGAAATCAGATATTCAAATCACATCTCTTTCATAATCAGAACATAACAAATGCTTTTTTAATAACAAAAAACTGGGCATTATCCAATGAATATGCTTTTCATTATATACTTGGCATATTCTTCATAAGAAAAGTTTAAATCTTGGTTTCTTTAACGAAACTAACACAATTTCCGTAGGGATTAGTAAAATCTCATTTTGTTCTAAGTCGGCATTAGTGGGCCAAATGACATTCTTCATTTAAAAAAAATCCCCCCATCTCCACTATAAACACTGAAAAGCTGGCATGCTTACAGCCCGAATCCCCATCAACAAACTTAAACTGGATCTTAGCAAGTAATTGGCAAGATCTTATTGCTATTTGATATTTCCGTCTTTATGAGAATATTCGTTTCTATTTAATCCCCCATGCCGGGCATAGAACGGGCATTGGCCCAAGAATTAGCTCAATAAATTCATTCCTCAGAAAAGTGAGTGACTCGGATTTTCCTTTAAACGACAGGCTAGGCGGCCTTTAGAACGGAAGGCGCAGCACAGGGCTGGCGTTCCGTGCAGCTAACCCAGATCGCGGTCACACCCGATAGAAAGTGGGAGAATCCGGGGCCAAGAACCCCTCACAGTACTGGAGATGCCCGCTGTGTGGAGACCGGAGGGGCCTTCCGTCCACTCTGTGGCCATTCGCAGGACCTTATTTAACTTCCTTTGCTTCAGCAGCAGCAAGAATCAGACACAAGAGGCTCCCTAAGCCCTGGCGTCCCGACACTGCAGAACCCAAATTTAATGGATCCTGCCTGCGTCTAGGACCCCTGCTCCTCGCGTCCAGGCTTCCCAGCACAGCTGGGAGAGCGACTGCTGGAAGGACGCAGCCCCAGGCATTGGACGTTGCTCGGCCACCGGGCAGGAGGGACACCTTCCTTCTCATACAGCCACGCCCTTGGTCTGCGGCCCTTATGCAAATCATTTGGCCCCCACATTTGTTCTTAATATACCCAGCAAAGAGAATTATAAATGATACCTTGGGTCCTCTTCTATTCTCCATAGCTCCACTGCTAAGAGGATTAAGCCTAGAGAATGAGTCTTTTTGAAGTGGTTCTTGATAACTAAATCCCTCAATATGCGGCCCTAAGACAAAAGTTCACTGGGTAGCATACGCTGCTGCTACTCAGACAGGCTGTCTATAAAATCTCTTCTAAAACCAAAATAATGGCATAACTGGAAGCCATGTTAAATCACAGTGGTTTCTACGAGTTATAATGCCTTTAAAATATTGAAAACTAGCATAATTCTCATATGTGGGTTATTTTCAATGTTAGGGAAGGGTGCCAGGTGTTTGTACCAGCCCCCACCCTCCTTCAGACATCAACAAATTTATCCTTTGGGGAGCATGAAGCCAATTTTTCTCTTCATGTTTTGTGTATATCAAAAGCTGGAACAATGGGAAAATATGTCAGGACTTAGGAAAACATATCACTAAAAAACTTAATCCATCTTTTCAGGAGCTCAAAACCAGCAGTGGCAAATTTCTGTTTCTTTGAAATGACAGGACTGGTTCTAGATTTGTTTTCAGAGCTGTGGACTGAACCAGGGCCTCCGTAAGCCAGGAGCGCTCTGCCATGGGCTGCACACCTCCCTGTTCATCCCATCTCGAGACGGGTCTGGCTAAGTGGCCCACGAGGCCTAAACATGCCACCGTCCCGCCTCCGATTCCCAGCACTGAGGGTCCAGCCTGCTCCACCACACCTGGAGCGTTGCAACACGTAGCTGAGGGAACACAGGAGATGCAGCCCGGCTGCGGGACGGCTCAGCTTGCTCACTGACTGCTCCTCCAGAACCTCAGTTCCTAACAGTAACCACATACCAGTGACAGCCAGACGGGGGCGCGGCAGAAGGACCAGGTCCTGGCAGTCCCGCCATCCACAATTCCAGGATGAGAATGAGAGGGTACCTGAGGTGAAGGGAGGGACCTGCGGCCACGGGAGACACCGCAGGGAGAGAGAAAGAAAATGGAAAGAAAGGAGAGTCTTTGCTCGAGTGGCGCCTGGAGGAGAGTGCGCCATCCACGGGCAAGGTCCAGACATGGTGGGAGGTGCCGGCTGCGGGAGGCAGGGCTCAGATCCAGACCAGGCGCCTCTTGGTGACACTGGCCAGAGCGGCCCCTGGGAGCGGCCCGTGGGAGATCGGCAGGGATTAATGCAATCTCCCAGTTCTACACAGGTGGTGACACATGGCCAGTGAGTGGAGGGGACGAGGGATGTGTCCAAGATAAGGACAGCCAGGAACAGCCTTGGAAACACAGGCAGCAAAGAATAGGAAGGAGGAGACGGCAACATCTAGTAGCAGAAAAGAGGGCGGGTGAGGGGCACCAGAGGCGGGGCCGTCGCTGCCCACTGCTCTTGCAAGGTCCAGGGAGAGGCTGGGCCTCGGGCCTCCAGGTGCTGCGCAGCCCCCAGCGGGATGCAAGTGCAGGGCGCTGAGATGAGGCTGGGGGTGGAACGCCTAAGCGAGCACACTGAGGTCAGCGGCGGCACCTCCGCGTGTAAGTAAAGGCCCAAAGCGATGAAGTGCACGCGGCTTTCCGCTGCAGCCCTCCTCTCCTCTACACTGAAATCACCTACGCGCAGCCTGGATTTAAGGGCGAGATGGTAAAATCCAGTTCTGTGCGGCTCTCGCTGCAAATCCCACGCCCCACACGGGCACCGGCCAGGGCAGGACACGCGCAGTATTTGGGCTCAAGGTTCATCTGTGACAACAGCAAGATGCCCTGAACTTACATCAGCATTTAGAATAACATCTCCACAAGCCATATATGAACAGCAACAGGGGGATCGCGCCTTTGCCCGGCGGAAGCCTCGCTGAGCAAATGTCTCCTGTTACTCTGCAGTTAAACCCTGTCAGTACAAAAGGCTTCGCCCTAGTATTAGAGAAGCGCGGCACTCACGATTTTCTATATATATAATTGCCTTATAAGCTTACTCCGTCCTAAGAAATAGTAATAACTGGCAATGTTCGAAAATGACACCATAAGGAATATTGAATATTAAAGTCGATTACTGTCTGCTGCAGCTGTTCCCTGACTTAAATCACTTTCATTCACATAAATTCACACACAGGAGTAAATGCGACAGAAATATTTCAATGGGATTCCAATTTCATGTCTCTTACAGGGCAACGGGGAATAAAATCAGCGCTTTTATCAAAACATTGCCAGGCGAGGGCAGGTTTCCTTTCTGCTGTTTGGAGAACAAAAGGAAAATATTAATCCGACGGAGGCGGGCGCTGCTCTTCAGCGCACGCCTGACTTTCAAGCCTTCCCGCCATAACAGTCCATGTTTTCTGTGAAACGAAACCAGCAGAAGAGGAGTCTGGTAAAAGAAGGCAACCATCTGCTCTATCGCCATGGCATCTCCAGGTCCAGCACACTGGGTGTCCTGTCGCTGATACCCCAGTAAACATCTGTGGAAGGAATGCTGAGCTCTGGACCATGAGCACATTCAGTGTTTCCTTAGACAAGATCTAGGTAGAAAATGTGTCTCGTAAACTCACCGCTGAGAATCCCTGCTGGAGCACCCTGCAGGCCTCAGACTGAAGACACCAGCTAAGGCTCTGGCAACCAGAAAAGGCTACACAGGCCTGGGGAGGCACAGTAACGGCAAGGCGCTTCCTAGCATGTTTCAGGCTCTGGGTTTGATCCCCAGACCCAGAATAAAATAAAACATAAAATCAGAGCATCTGCGCTGAGCCTCGCCTCGCACGGTACACCCACACAGACAGCAGTGTCCTCTCTATGTCTTTGTTTCTGAAATATTGAGGTAAGCTTTCATTGTTCTCTTGCTGGAGAAATTAATTTGTTAACTATTGTTGGCGCTGTCTAGAGTTGGCAAATAAAAGCGAAATAAAATTAAGGCCACGGTCCTTTAAAATTGGCCCCTCTAAGTGCCCACACATGCAGCTGGAGAGGACATTCTCGAGGCCAACACCACTGGATGTAGGCTCAGATGAGAGGCCACTGCATTAGGTAATTGTTAAACAGAGGCTTGAAAATTAAAAAGAACCAATAATGTAGGTATGGTTTTCAGTTTGTATGATCTGCTAGCAACTTTACCTTTGTTCATGTTAAAACGTTGGACTATGTGCGACAGCACAAACAGCCCCCACTCTGCATTTTCAACGAGTTAGGGCTGGCAGTTCATCCAGTCTGGCCTATTTTCTATCAATGGTTCCTCATCTGAGCTATGAAAGCTACCTTCTGGGGGAGGGGGGGACAGTGAAATATTAGTTACCAGATCAACATAACTTTTCTTCCCTTTCAAATGTGCCATTGTTTTTACATATTTGAGAAAGCTGATCAAGCCCTTCTAACAAGCAGCCCACGTCTTCCTGCTTACTTCTAATTCCATGCTGCACCCCCCCCCCCAAAGCTGGTACTCAAAGCCAAGACCTCAGGTATGCTAGTAGCATCATTTAGAACCAACCATGTATTACGGAGGCCCATCTGGGCGAAGCAGGCACTCGGGGAGAAAGACGCAGCCCCATACAGGGGACAGGCGAGGCCGGGCAAGGGGCAGGGCTCCTGACATTCTCATGGGGGAAGAGCCTGGGAGGCCGGCCAGCCCGGTCCCTCCATCAAAGCTAACAAATGACCAGGAGCTGCCTCCCGGGAGATGATGGCGCAGAATGATCCCCACCTGAAGGACTCTGCTGTAGCCCTGTTTGAAGAGAACTCAGTCATCTGGAAGTGCCCGGGAGAGCTGTGCTTTCCCGTCTGGTGACACAGAGACTCTAATGCACACGTAGAACTACGCTGATTACAGGCCTGAGAACGCAAACCACAGTCCAGGAGCACAGCACCCAAGGGCAGGGCGGGCTGACGGCCAGGGCCTGCTGTCCTCGCCCGGTATGGGCAGACCGAAGAGCCTGAGCTTCCCCGCAGGTGACTGGCGGTGCCGGAAGGTTACCTCGTGGCGCTTGCCTATCCTCCTGGCCACGATCAGCTGGATCATGCCGCGCTTGTTCCCCTCGGTGGACATGGACCTCCTGAGGGCCTCCATGGCGTCCTGATTCGCCTTCCCCAACAGGGACTCTCCATTCACTGCGATGAGCTGGTCATTCACCCGCAGCCTTCCATCCTGGGAAGAACACAGGAAAAATGAATGCCATTAAATAGTCCGCTACCATAGAAATTGCTTCCCATCTAGTTAAAAAAAAAAGAAAACCTAAAACAAAACACAGTGCATGGGAGGCCCTAATCCTAATGGATTATGCCCAACACCAGCACAATATAGTCTAAGCAGGCATTGAAGCCCATGTCTAGTGGAATCACTCATATGTTTGTAAATCAAGTCATTACCATAATCTGTTTACTAAAATAGCATACTAATTCAAAGAACACAAAGTGATTGCTTTCTTGCTTCCAGAAACATCCGAAGAGATTATTTACCACCCAGGACATGGAAAAGCTCAAGGCTATTAGACAACCGCAAAGAAGTGGTCCTTTGCAAACAGCCAGGATATTTTCTCCAGGCTGAGAAAGAGAACAAGGGATCCACAGGCAGGAGAGGGGAGGGAGAGGGATTAGGGTTTGCTGCACCCCAGGACCTAGGCTCAATCTGCATAGATTAGCACCATTTAACTCACACACCAATGGGTTGGCCTTACTAGACTTGAAGTTATGGGCTGCCTCCCAAAATGACACACCATCGAGACTTCTAAGTCTTTTGATCAGGAGGGAGGCTTTGTAAAGAAACCTGAGAATGTCTATTAACAGAATAGGCTTGCAAAACAGGAGTGTGGTAAGGAATACTCAGGCTTGGCGGTGGGCGGCGCCCAATCACACTGGCACACACTCACTTTGGAAGCTGCCCCTCCGTTGATAATGGACTTGACAAAGATGCCCAAGTCCGCGTGGTTCTCTTTGGACCGGTTGCCTTTGACACTGACACCAAGACCGGCAGATCCAGAGTCGTTGAGCGGGACCTCAAAGGTCAGAAACTCTCTGGTGCCGTCGGGAGTGAGGACCATGTCTTCCTCTTCCGTTTTCTAAGAGGGGAGAAAATTGCACAGCGCATTATGTCCGGGCAGCTCTTCTCAGTTGCTGCTTTGAAGACCTATGAGCAGGCGCCATACTTGCAGCAAGCCCCCAAGACCCACGTTAATGGAGTCTGCACCCTCCAGAGGATTCCTAGAGACAGATGCTAAGACTGTCATGAGACGCTGATTTCAACTTTGAAACAAACCTAAAGCACATTCTGTGCAATGTGCTGGGGGTGGGAGGGAAATAGAAAGACATGGAGAATTGGGGGAAACTAGTAAACAGAAGTCAAAATAAAGAAACACAATCCAATGGCACCTAATATTATGAACAGTCTAAGACTCACTAACGGGGATCTTTACCCACAGACAATAGCAAGTCCTGAGGACGTAAAGTTGGCAGAAAAGCGGGTTCAGGTTTAGAGACCAAGAGTTTTTAATTGTCAATATCTGTGAGCCCATGTCAAGAGAAGCCACATCCAGGGAAAATCTACATAATAGTGGATCACACGCGACAAAGCCATTTTAACTACTTAGTGATTGAGGAAGCTTTAATTTTATCATTGCAGCCACCAAGTACAAAAGATGACTTTAAAATACAACACTTACAACCAGGCATGTTGGCACACTTGTAATCCTACTTGGGAGGCTGAGACAGAAAGATTGCAGGTTCATGGCCAGCCTCTGCTACATCGTAAGGCCCTCTACAACTTAGTGAGACCCTGTTTCAAAACAAAGAATAAAAAATAGGGCTGGGGGTGTAGCTCATAGGTAGAATGCGCCTGGGTTCCATCCCCAGTGCCATGAATGAATGAATGAATGAATGAACTTTTAGGATAAAGAAATTCTTGCTTTTCTTTCTTAAAAATCAGTGGAAGAAGTGAGTTTAATAGGTATCCCAGGGAACGGGGGAGAAGACACACCTGTCAACAAAAAAATGCTCTGCTCTAGAAGTAAAAGCGGCCCCTTCCACTCCCCTCCACCCAGCCTAATGGTCACCTGCCAAGCCCACCACCTCCCCTTTTCTGCCCACATCACTGGCATGGAGCAACAAAACTAGAGACCTTGCTGGGTGGGTGTTACGGTGAACGCCAGTAATCCCTGCTATTTAGGAGGGTCTCAAGTTCAAGGGCAACCTCAGCAACTTGGCAAGACTATCTCAAAATTAAAAAGGCAGTGGATGTAGCTCACTAGTAGAGTGTTTGAAAGTTCAATCCTAAGTACTGCAAAAAAAAAATAAATAAAACAAAAACTAAACTTAAATGCATCACCTGCACTTGAAACCTTTTTTTCTCCTCTTCCCGATGTTGAAATATTTCTTCAACACTCATTTAACATTCAAAGTAGCATCAAATTATGATTGAATGGTTAGACATATAATTGAACTTCCAAATTACATGTAAAAGTTGGCTCTTGTGGGGAATGGAAAAGGATTGACTTCATTTTTTTTTCTTTGCACTCTACCAGATTTTTGAAATTTTCTAAGAATTACTGTCAACCTATCAATGATAAAATTATTTATAAAAAAATTTGGGCGTTTCACACATAACCTTAAATATATCAATTGGAAAAAGTAATGTCTGGAATTGTATTTATCTGCAAGTAATGCTTTTTGGATGATCATATAATCCAATTTTATTTTTAAGTTTTCAAATCCATAATAATTTGATGACTTTGTCTGTATGTGCATGGGTGTGTGTGTATGGAACTGGGAACTGAAACCAGAGACATTCTACCTTTGAGCTACACCATTAGCTTAGCTTTTTTTTTTTTTTTTTTTTTTTTTTTTTTTTTTTGTGGTACTGAGGTTCCTGGAAACCCTTCTACCTCCAGGCTACACTCCCAGACCTATTTTACACTTTTTTTTATATTTGGAAACAGGGTCTCTTAAGCCAGCACGGCTGGCTTCGAACCTGCGCGATCCTCCTGTCTCCGCCTCCCAAGCGCGGGGATGACAAGCGTGCCCACCACGCCCGGCTCTATTTTATTTCTTACTTGGAACCTAGGTCTCTCACTAGGTTGCTGAGGGCCTTGCGGGGTCTGGCTTCAAATGTGCGATCCTCCGGTCTCAGCCTCCCAAGTACTGGGATTACAGGTGTGTACCACCATGCCTGGCTTGATAATACGATTTGTAAAGTAACATTTCTAACTCATTAACATTCAGTGTAAACTCTTTATAGTAGGACATTTTTTTGTTTCGGTTTTTGTTGTTGTTTTGTGGTTCTGGGGTCAAACCCAGAAGCTTGTGTGTGCTGGGCAAGTGCTCTGACATTACAACCTCACCCCAAGGGAGGACAGTTTTTGTACGATCTCAGAAGATAGCCTCATAGTTAAGGATGAGAAATGATTCAATAAAATAAAATCGCTGATGAGTTTAAGACAGAAACTTTGTGATAAAATATGAATAAAATTTAAAAAATGGCAGGACAAGAAATACGCTCCTTGTGTAAAGTAAATATATGTTAAAATCAAAATCCAAATCAGGGTGGCACCTCACATCTGCATCCTGGGAGATGGAGGATCAAAGCTTCCAAGCCAGCCTCAGCAACTTAGGCTTTCAACAACAGAGTAAGATCCTGATTCCAAATAAAAAATAAAATAGGGCTGTGGATATAGCTCAGAGGTTGAATGCCCCTAGGTTCAATCCTTAGCACAATCAACCAACCAACCAATACCCAAAGAAAGCCTAAGGCTATTCATTATAGAAGTTTTGTATATTTAAAATATTCCCAGGGAATAATAACTCAAATAAAATCAATGTATTAGAAATAAAAAACAAATACATTGAAGCACTGATATCCTGTTACACACTCATTATGCAGAAGTAGCTTTACATGCACATTTTGCTCTATAAAAACAAATGTTCAAGTCACTGATTATATCTTATCCATATGGTTCAAAACAATTAAAAAGTACTAAATAACGATTTTGTGTGAATTAATACCACCACCTCAACATAAAATCTGCTGCAAATCGTACCATATGGGGAAGAGGTGTAGCTCAGCGGCAACACTTGCCTAGCATTTGTGAGAATGGGTCCCACCCCCAATCACACACACAAAAACAGAAAGTGTAACACAACGGAATAAAAATGTACCATGTAGGTAAATTTTGATATTTGAAATAGAAAATGGCACCAAGAGCATCAAAACATACCACTGTCTCCCAACTACTTGAAATTCAAAAATAGTTTAAAATATATCCATCCCAGAAAAAGCTGAAGTGGAGATACAGAACCCAGCGATGGTGCTTAGGTGCAATGTAGGAGCCATGGCGATGCTCGATTGCTCGAGTCTAGAAGGTTCCTGTCAGTGATCTGAATCTTCAGTGTGACTGACTCATGTTGACTACGCCTGATGGTTCCATAATGCTGTATGACAGCTTAAAACACTCAGCTTTTTCTGCTTGAAAAATCGGAAGCACCAGCCAACTGAATATGTAAAGGAAACTTAAAATTATGTTAGCCTCCTTCCCGACAGTCTTGCCCAAAGCTCTTTCAAAGACAATGACATTCTGCGTGGGACAGCGCCGTTATCACGGAAAAAAGTATCTGAATTGCTACACTATGGAGAACATTCTCAAAGTCGGACCGGTGTGGGGATCGCAACCGCCTGACAAGGAGCAAATTGTCTTCAGGCACCTTGATGATCCAGACTCGGGACCCACCAACCGTTCCTGGAGCCACGAAGCTTCTACAGACGAGCAATCGATGCCATTTCTCCCATGTGAGCCTCGACGCACATGAGAGGTCACACCACTCCGGCGCACACGTGTGGGCGTGTCTCACGTATGTACAGGCATGTAGACGTGCCGGCATTTTTTCCATCATCCCAACCTGTGAGTTCTTCCTCTGTCTGCTTATCCATGGGTATGCTCATATTTAAATGCCCACAAGGCAAAGGGCATTTTTGCTGAGGATGTAAGAAGTAGGGACCTGAGTGGGTATTGTGGAAGCTGTCTGCTCTCCACCCGTACTCAGAAAGGCAGAAAAACAGACTTTACCATCCAGAGTCCCAGTGGCCTCAGGCGTGGCCCAGGCTTGCTTCCTCCGCCCACAGCGGGCCCAAGAGATCCGGGGACAGGAGTCCCCACGTGAGGCTCAGTCCACGGAGACCCAGAGGCACAGGACACCTCTGCACAAGGAGAGCGGTGGCTGTGAAGTCACGTACCAGAAAAGTAATCACAAGGTAAACTCGGGGCCTCGAGATAGGAACGTTGTTTTAAGAATGTATAAAATATCGAGGAGAGAGGAAGAAAAAACCAGGGCCACTGACACGTAAGACCATGAAATCAGACTGAGCACAGTGCCTGATCTGGGGGTCAGCAAAGAAAGGAAAGACACGGCAAATACTTCACCACTCCCCGACACTCATCCATGCCTCGCTCACAGTTTCCTGTCCACTAAGCACAGGTATCGTCAATGGACAAATCCCTGAGATAGTAACAATGAGAAGATGATGCCCGCCGCTCCAAAGGAGAGTGGGAGGTGAACAAGCCACTCACGAAAGGAGAGTGGAGGGCAGGCGTCATAAGCTCTCAAGTCCAAGGCTCCATCGCTCCTGAAAGCCTACAAATTAATCTATCAAGAAAAGCCACCATCTTGTTAAACGTTCTCATTGAAACACTGAACCCTGACAATGCAGAAGGTGTGGTAAAGGGCATGTTCTTGTAGTCCTGGCCATTGTATAAAAAGGCAGGACATGTATGGAAGCACAACTTTATCATGCCTACTAAGATTCACCACTAAAATGGTGGCCAGCATTAACGCATTCTGTCAGTAATACTGCCTAAGAAGCTGACTCCATCACACACAAGATTAAAGTATGAGGATGCTGCTTTAGTTACCATTGTTAAAAACTAAAAAGAACCCGCATGTCTTACGCTAAGTGAGGTCAATTAAGATGCACCTACACAGTAGCTATTAAAATATCTTAGGCCAGGCGTGGTGGCGCACTCTCATAATCCCAGGGCTTGGGAGGCTGAGACAGGAGGATCGCACAGGTTCGAAGCCAGCCTCAGCTACTTAGTGAGGCTCTCAGAAACTTAGTGAGACCCTGTTTCCAAATAAAGTACAAAATGGATCTGGGAGTATAACCTGGAGGTAGAAAGCCCCTGGGTTCCACCCCCAGTACCACCAAAAAAAAAAAAAAAAAAAGTCTTAGAAAAATACTTAGTGAGATCAACAAAATTCCAAACAAAAAATTAGATTTTTATAACTTCCAGAATGTCATCCGTAATAAGACTCAACACACTGTTTCAGTAAATTGTTTAGTGTTTGTCTTCTGGGGTCCATGTCAGTCTTTAGTAGTGCCTGGGACACAACATTTATTAGAACAGGACATGCACCTTGAGATGTGAGCTATAGTAGATATGAAAGAAGAAGAGAACGATGAAAAATACATCAAAACGATGATGCTGGACAAGGAACTGAGGGATGTGAGTTTCCTTGTGTTCTTAAGCGAACTTTCTGTAGTCAATAGGGGTCATGTTTATAGTATCAGCCAATCTCTAGTGTGCCATTTAATGCTCCTTCGCAAAAACACAACATGGAAGACAGACAGGCACACCTCAGGGCAACCAAAGAAGCCTTGTGGGAGGGCGGAGCCTTGAGGAGGCGGCAAGAGGAGCTCAGAGGCCCAGGCCCTCCAAGTGGTGCCAGGCAACTTCCGTCCGCTTCTCTGAGCAGACTGTTCCAGAAGCTCAGGAGAGAATGCACGCATGCCCCTGCCGAGATGAAACTGCGCATGCTCCAGTCAAATGTGAGCAATCCTCTTTAATCAAATAATAATCCTCTTAATTAAGAGAATTTTTAAAGAGAAACTATCTTGGCTTATCTTCTTGCAGAAAATAACCCTCCAACCACACTTCAAAGTTTCTTTCAGCTCTATATTTGCATTTATTTCATATGCGAAATGAACATTTATGCATGCTATTTGTGCTGATATTTCATTTAATTTTAGGGGTGTGTGCTGGGGTTTCAATCTAAGGGAGTTCTACCTGTGAGCCACCCCCAGCCCTGTTTCTTTGGTTTGAAGCAGGGTCTCGCTGTGCTGTTGAGACCGTCCTTGAATCTTGGATCCTCTTGTCTCAGCCTCCCAAGTACTGGGATTACAAACCTGCACGGCCATGCTGGGCTCTGATACTTTAAAGCTAACCATTCATAACCCCACCCCAGATACACTACAGATTGAACCCAGGGGACTCTACCACTGAGCTGCATCCCCCGCCCTAGTTTGACGTTGGATTTTGAGGCAGACTCTCACTAAGTTGCAGAGGCTGGACTAGAAGTTGCCATCCTCCCGCCTCAGCCTCCAGAGCCCCTGGAATCATAAGGATGAGCAACTGCACCTGACCTAATCATTCTGAAGTTTAAAAAAAAAAGGAACATCTGGTTTTATTGTGTTCTCTCCTCATTCTAACAGTAGATGGCAAACATTTTCTTAATTCTTAAATTTCTGCTTGATAGTAATGCTGATGAGAAAAACAATTTATTTATTGTTCACCTCTAATATTTATTAAGAAACCTACATATCAAAGAATCAAACCCAAACAGAGACATTTTAAAAGTGATTTGCTCTTCTAGAAATTAAAAATTTGCTTTTCAAGAGTGAGAATCCAAGATAAAATTTAGAAGTGCTCCAGATGAAAGGAGACTAGAGAAAAAGGATGCCACAGTATCACTTGTAACTTACTGGGAAACAGACCAGGACTCTGTGATCATTTAATACTTGTTTACCCATTCCTGCATTCATTTCTGCTCCAAAGGGCATTCATTGGGAACATCAGTGATCCTTTTAAATCAATGTTAATCAATGCTAATTTGCTGATGTGATAATTAAAGTGTACTGAAGGTGATAAAATGTAATGACAGAAGAAAATATCCTTGTTATGAGGATGTACACACATGAAGTGTTTAGGATAAAGGGAAATTATGTTTATAGTTTATTCTCGGCTCAAAAGTAAGTACAGGGAGAAAGAAGGGGAAAAGAGGGTTGGGAGAGAAGAAAATAGATGTCAATTGTGGCAAAATAGGAACCAAGGGAATTTTGGGTGAAAAGTCGAGTTCTGACATTTCAGGAAAACTTACATAATTAACCCAAAATAGCTTTTCTGTACTTTACTATTAACTTAAGAGTTCAATAGCAAAAAAGAAAAAAAAACCCAAATAGATGATAAGGATATCAATTTTACTACTATCCTGCAGAAGAGTGAGAGTGAAAAGTAACTTAATATTTCCCCAAGGAAAACACCAAATATTAAGAAAACACCTGCCTATAGTAATAGGAAGCAATCTCAGAAATAGTCCTTAAAAACCGGTCCAAGTTTTCACTTTACAGAATCATTACTATTTCCTTAAAAATTATAAAAATATCATTATATCTCCATTTGGGAATAAGATTGCTTTAAATTAAGCTTGTATCAACATTAAAAGCACCAGGGGCAGCACACATTATAAAATCCATCATGACAATGCCTATTTTTCATGCACAAGACCAAACTACTGAAGTCAACGTATAGTTATATTGTTAGTTTATGTTTGGTTCCCCAGGGATTCTCTATAGTATTAAAATTAAATTTTGGACCAAAAGATGTGTTTGGTGAAGAGTTTATCCCAAAGAACCTGCAGGGTTTGCGATGACAACCCAAGCTCCCTGCACAGGCCCCACCTCCCCGGCCTGACTCACTCACGTGCTACAACCACAGTTCGAGGACCCTGCTCGCCCGGGCTCACCGTGATGGTCTCCTCACCTTCCCATCAAGAGGGTGGCCTATCAAGATCACCCCAATGTATTCCTGGCATGTTTGGTAGGAAAGCCCCATAACTCTTTGGAATGCATTCTGAATCCTTGAAATCTGAGTATGTGTTACACCTCATCTCCGTGGTCTCAAATCATCTTTATATTGTTAAAGATCTACTTTTACCCAAGAGCTCTGAACCCCTTTAGCATACAAAGGACATCTTTCTATGGTCCTGACTGAAACCTGGGTGCACTGGCCCCACTGGAAGGCTAAAAAGTAACTGGCACTTTGATGAGCCAAGGCCTGGTGGTCTTGATAAATACCTCAGGGGGTAATTTTACATCAGTTAGGAGGGTGTTCCCGAGGAGTTTAACACTTAAATCAGGCAGGTCAACATACAGTGCATTACCTCCTCAGCAGGACGGGGCCCAGCCAATCAGGCTGAGAATCCCAGGCTCCTAGGCCAGAGAGGGCTCTCAGCAGGGGCCTCATCCCACCCCTGCACCCCGGGCCCTGGGGCTCCCCTGCCAGCCCGCAGCACTCAACTGCACCATCTATTCAGTCTTTGGTCGGCCCGCCCGCCCACACTGCAGATCTGGGCTGCCAGCTCCAGAGCGGCAGGAAACAATTCCTTACAACTTTCTTTACACACAGACTCACACACGCTAGCCCTAATGGTTCTTTCTCTAGAGCACTCTAATGTACTTGAGACTCTCAAGTCCAGCGCAGATGCACTGATCAGCCCCTTCCCAGTGCGTGAACTTCACTGGCTTTTCAAAGACAAAGGATTTTATTGAGAACAAGGAGCCAGTGTCCTCTGCTAAAAAAAGTCAGCCTTCTCCAGCTGTGAATGGGTAATCTGAAACAATCTCATCTCTTGCTAATTTGTGCAGTATTCAGTAAATGTACAGAAAATTTATGTCTCACAAATCAAGAGGTTTAGGAAACACTGACCTTGTTCATCTAACCTTACTGAACTATTTTATTTCTTGAACTAAATAATTATCATAATCAACCAATGAGCAAATTCACTGAACGTTTACTTTGGGTAAGTCTCAGAGCTAAGTAGTTAGGAACATACCTGTTTTCCAGGTGCTTAACAAGCCTGCAAGTTTAAATATATCAGTGAATTTGAACAATTCAGCAAGACATATGAATATAAAATATAAGTAAAAATATAAGCAACAAAGACAAATGTGATGAGGAACTGGAGCAGGAAAAAACTCGTTTTTCTCTCATCTTGGACAGCCTTAGGAAAGGGGTAAGACTTGGAAGTTACCTATCCCTATGAGCGGGCAAAGGTGTCAGCGACCTCAGAAAGGAGATAGTACCATAAGGTCGGTCACCACCGCGGGTTTAAAAAAGTTAAAAGGGAATGGCAAATTATTCTAAATACTAAGCAAACCACACTTAACCAGTCATTTTAAATGCTTTTTTTTTTTTTTTTTTGGTGGTGGTACTTGTGATAAAACCCAGGGGCATTCTTTCTCTGAGCTATATCCCCAACTCTACTTTTTTTTAATTTTAAAACAGAAACTCCCTAAGTTGCTGAAGGCCTTGCTAAGTTATTGTGGTTGGCCTCGAGCCTGTGATCCTTTTGTCTCAGCATCCCAAGATTACCAGTGTGCACCCACACGCCCGGCTCAACTGCCAACTTAAACATACATGCACACAGACAACACACACATGCACATGCCATGGCTGTCTGTTGTACATGACCGGACTGCCCATTCCTGCAGCAGCGCCATGCTCATTTACATACGACCTTTGACACTAGAGCATCGTCATCTTAAGTGACAGGATCTTCTGACCTCCTTCTAACCTCGGGCACCACTCTGCCCAATGGCCCCCACACCTCCTAATCTACGTCCCCAGCACACAAATACCATTCTGGTTTTTTGTTTGTGTGGTATGGGGGAGGAATCCAAAGGTGCTCTACCACTAAGCTACACCCCAGCCCCGTTAGACTTTTTTTTTAATTAATTATTATCATTATTAATTTTTTTTTTTGGTGGTACTGGGCAGATGGAACCCTTCTTCGGGCTACACTCCCAGACTTATTTTATATTTTTATTTGGAAACAGGATCTCTTAAGCCAGCGCGGCTGGCTTCAAACGTGCTCAATCCTCCAGTCTCCCTCTCCCAAGCACGGGGATTACAAGCGTGAGCCACCATGACCAACATTTGACTTTATTTAAAAACAAGGTCTCAGGCTGGGTGTGGTAGCACACACTTGTAAACCCTGTGCTTGGGAGGCAGAGTCAGGAGGATTGCGCAGGTTCAAAGCCAGCCGTGCTGACTTAAGAGACCCTGTTTCCAACTTAATATATATTATATATTAATATATGATATTATATATTAATATAAATTAATATATGTTAATTAACATATAATATATATTAAAATTAATATATTAATATATATATTAGGTCTGGGAGTGTAGCCCGGAGGTAGAAGCGTTTCCAGGAACCCCAGTACAAAAAAAGCAACAAAACAAAAACAAAAACAACAACAACAAAAAAATCAAGATCTTGCTAAGATTCTGAGGCTGGCCTCAAACCAACAACCGTCCTGTCTCGGTCTCTAAGTGCAGGGATCAGAGGCCGGTGCCACCACACCCAGCTCCACTGAGCTTTGATTAAACATCACTGACCTATTTACGTCAGAAACAAAAACTTAAGGCTATAATTTCTATAATCTACATTTATTAATATGCAATATTCTCAAGGTTATTTACTGATTTTCCTCGGAGGTCTGATTTTCCATCCACTTTTAATTTTTTTTTTTTTTTTTTTTTTTTGGTGGTACTGGGGTTCCTGGAAGCCCTTCTACCTCCGGGCTACACCCCCAGACCTATTTTTGCATTTTTATTTGGAAACAGGGTCTCCTAAGCCAGCGCGCGCGGCTGGCTTCGAACCTGCGCGATCCTCCTGTCTCTGCCTCCCAAGCGCGGGGATTACAAGCGTGTGCCACCACGCCCGGCTCACTTTTAATTTTTTATTATTTATTTATTGTTAAAGGGGACTGAACCCAGGGTTATTCTACCTCCAAGCTACACCCTTAACCCTTTTTAATTGTGTTGAAATAGGGTCTCACTAGGTTACTGAGAATCTATGTCCCTAAGGCTGTCCTCAAAGCTGAGTTCCTCCTCCTGAGAAAGACTTCCAAGTACTACAATTACAAGGTATGCCACCATGCCCAGCTGGCTAGCCATTTTCAGAATGGGGGAATATCTAAAAACAACATTCCATTTATTAGTTCAAAGTCGCCCGCCTATGTAAGCTTTTTTTTTTTCTGAATGATGTGTACTGATAGTACCAACTATGGCTGTTTTTGTTACGTTTTCTATTTACACCAGTTTGGGAATGAGACGTTTTCATGCTGTGCTGTTTGATCCGGGTGGGCAGAACCTCTACAAAGCACTATCCAGTGTCAATATGAAACAGATTCTCTGGGCCCAAGGAAGAGCGTCAGCCCAAAAGCCGGGAGGGGCCCGGACAATGTCCACTGGGCAGCGCTGCCTGCCAGGACTCGGGCCTCCCTTAATTTCCAGTCTGATTAGGACTTAATCTGAGCTGAGAGGCTGTGACTTCTGCTAAGAGAAATTAGTACATTTATGGCTATTATGACAACTACGCTTAACCTACTACTGACAGATCATTTTGTTTCTAAGAGATTTTCATTTTATTCTCCTGGCCCTTGCTTTCCTTCTGCATCTGAACCAAGCACCTCTCACTGGTAACCTTTCTTATTTCCATTTTAGAGCAACAATGCGCGTTTCACAACTAATAAAATACTTTGCATATCTTTCAAACTACTAACCTCGGCAAGCCTCGCCCCGCTTATCCTACAAGCCAATAGGAAATGTCTTTTTTATACCTCTCTGGTCAAAAATAATTCTAAAAGGTACTCTGTTTAAGGCAGTAACCGTAAGTCATTTTAAAATGAGACCATTCAAAAAGGCAGGAGAAGTAACTCGTGTTTAATTAGTAAGAAGAGAGCTCCATTGATCTGTCCAACGTCTCTGCATCCTCAGAAGACAAAGCTCTTACCGTTTCTTTTGGAATCTGCATCTGGCTTGGCTCTGCATTCTAGAAGAATCGAAGAAAAACAAATACAGAGTGACCAAAGCCATCTTCAACACACAGGGACAGACTGATTTATCTTAAAGGGAATTTCGTTGGTTATTAAAACCCACAAACAAGACAGACGGGCGAAACTGCTGTGCCTGACCTGTCGCCCACCTCCCGAGAGTCCAGGGACCTGTGGTTCTGTGGACCTTCGGGAGTGCTTCTGGATATCAAGGCTGCTTGTTCCTTCATAGTGCACCATGCATTTATTTGCAGGAAAACAAATACCGCTGAACTGCTTTCCTAATCATGCCTTTTTTTTGTGTGTGTGTGGTGTTGGGGATGGAACTCAGAGGACTTCTACCTCCGGGCTACACTCCCAGACCTATTTTCTATTTTATTTGGAAACAGGGTCTCACTAAGTTGCCGAGAGCCTCAGTAAGTATCTGAGGCTGGCTTTGAACCTGTGCGATCCTCCTGTCTCAGCCTCCCAAGTGCAGAGATGACAAGTGTGCGCCACCGCGCCGGCTCAGGGCACTGTTTCTAATTTTGCTTTTCAATTTTCTCAAGGAATTCCAGGCTTTAAGGTATAGGACCGTCTCCTAACTAGACACATAATAATGGACCAAGCAAACATCTGAAACACAAACTTTGTACTTTACATATTTACTACACAGGAAATAAATGTAACATATTTTCCCAAATAATATAGGTCAGTGCTTGGGAGGATTTCTTTTTCTAGAAGGCACATACTGATAAAAGTATTAAGACCCACCAAGCTGAAACACAGACACCCAGGCTAGGAGGAAGAGCCACGCCGACTGGATTCTGAGATAACTTTCAATGCCCCCTTTAACTCCCGCTTTTGGAATTCTATTCTCTTAAGTCTTGAAAAGCAGGTGCAATGGCGCAGTGAACTGACACCTTCTGGCTCCCGTAATAATAAAGAGCTTGCGAGCGATACATTAAATCACCAAGGAAAAAGGGAGGGAATGAACAAAAGGGGCAGCAGACGGGAGACAGAAGCCTCAACGTGGGGGCTGGAGCAGAAGAACCTGAAGGACGCTGGCCGCGTGCAGGCTGGCAGGAGCCCAGGAGCTCAGGAGCAGCCCCCAACCTTGGCACCCGCAGAGCAAGGAGGGCTGGAGCCCATCACAGGACGCGGGGGCCCCATGCCTGTGTGGAAAGTGCTCATTTACAATTTAATGGAGACATCCTCAGATTTAGATCAGGTGGCACTCTAAGCACAAAATTGGATAACAGTGGGGGGAACATGGAAAACTGAATCTAAATGGAGAACAGATGCATTAAACATTTTTAAATATGAAGACGTTTTCATGATTTATTCAAAAATCAACCCAAAACAAAAGTGTTCACTTTTTAACTCGATCCCAGTTGGAAATTTCCAGAAAAATCACACGGAATTTGAGATCTGTAACCAAGGAGGGCTGGGGTATTCATGACTGAAACTAATCTTTATTTTACAAAGTATTATAGAAATATGGGCAATATGTGGAAAATAAAATATTTTATTTATAACAAAAGAAAAATTTTATCAGCCACAACACATCTAAGCTTGAAGCTAGAACCTATGAGAATTGGGTCTACATGACCATCTGGGGGACGGTACCCATGGAGACCTCACCGGCCCACGTTATACAGATTAACTGCTGTTCAGATGATGCTCACTCAGCGTGATTTCAAATATTCTAACATGACTCAAGTAGAAACGGTTTTGAAATATTTTAAACACTATCTTTCCTAGAAATAAAACAATTTTCTCACCACATCAAAAGATAATGAGTCTTCATCTATGTCATTTTTAATATATAAATGGATCCTGGAACTATTTGTAGAAAAAAGACTTCAGATTCTATATGGATTTCATTCCCATCGACGCCATCTGAATATCACTAAAACAACTGACTTACTGATGTTAGTACAGAAAGTCCAGTCAACGTGCTGCCCACAAATGGCTTCCACAGCACAATGTCATTCCGAACAAGGCTAGCTACGTTTGTAATGAATAGCTGTGGAGCTTGCTGTCATCAGATTTTTTAGTTTCAAAGAAAACTTTAAGGGACTCCATTTCCTGTAACAGTAAGCAACCATCTTCCTTTGGCTTTGCTACATCTATTGAGAAAATCTGAAATGAGAAAATTTGTCGCATGCCAGGGAGAGGTGGCAGCTTGGAATGGCAGCCCTCAGTGGCGAGATACAGTTACTGATGTCCTGTGTTCAATCAGTCCACCTGGGAGCCTGCAGCGGCACACAGCTGATGCCTCGGGAAGCATCCTGTCCCTACAATCTGATTTTTATTTTATTATTTTATGTATTTATTTATGTATGTATGTATGTATTTATTTATTCCTGGAAACCCTTCTACCTCCGGGCTACACTCCCAGACCTATTTTATGTATGTATGTATGTATGTATGTATGTATGTATGTATATATGTATGTATGTATGTGTGTGTATAATATATATATATATACTTTTTTTTTTTTTTTTTTGAAACAGGGTCTCTTAAGCCAGCGAGGCTGGTTTCAAAGCTGCGCGATCCTCCTGTGTCCGCCTCCCAAGCGCGGGGATGACAGGCATGCGCCACCACGTCCAGCCTTAGAATCTGATTTTTTAAACGCCCCTATATTTATTTCTATGGGTACTCACTTCCATAACTGAGAGCAGTAGAGACGAGAATGTGTGCACTGAATTAGACCTCAAAGGAATACGGAAATGCTTGGGAACACATCTGTGTAAACTCCGGCCACCAGGTAGCTGCCCCCGCCCCGCCCATGCCCTCGGAAAGGACGCGTCCGGTTTACACACCAGTTCCCGTGGGTGGAAGGCGTCTTCCTGGCGAAAGACCAGCAAGCCCACTGTCCCCTCCATCTTCGTGCTTCTCAACAGGGAAACAACTTCCTCCTGGGACTTGCCTGCTAAATCCACTCCATTGACCTAAAACAAACAACATTTCAGCCATAACCCTGGGCAAGCAGATAAGAGGGGAAGCAGGTTCTGGAAGGGCCCACATCTGCTAAGGAAGGGACTCCTTGCAGGCTTAATGTCGCCATGACCTAAACACTAAACTGCTGTGCTCATAAAAAACTCAGGCCAGACATCTAGAAGTATAGTAGGAAGCAATAAATCCTTTAGTGTACATCAGGAACCCAAAGCCACAGCCCGCAGGGCACCGACAAGTAATAAATAGGCCTAAAATGTCAAGTCAACACACAGCGTACTGGCTTCCAACTGAAGCCTTCCAGTGGTCTTGTTTATCCCAGGTTTTCTCATAAAAAGGTATTGTCCTTACACGTAGTAGTAAAAAAAAAATACCAAAAACATTTTAGTATAAATATTTTAAGTTTCAATAACATTTTTCTGGAAATTATAAAGATGGTAAGGTGAACACTACAAATTGAAGAATCACTAAAACACAGAAATAATTTTGGAGGAAAGCAGTTTTTCATTGTAACTTTTTTCACGGTTATAAGAGAATTCTAGAAAGAAACAGATTTGGAACAACTCAGAACTCATTGTCTTGTCTCATAGTATGACATCAATATTAGAAAGCAATATCCACTTAACAGAAATAGGAACATAAGTTCCTTTTCAAAAGAGTTCTATATTATTCTTTTTGGTTAAAAGTAACATTTTGCCCAAGGCAAAGAAGTACGTTATTTAAACTGTAACATCAAAATTTCCCTGTAGTCGAAATATGTTCTGGAACCTTGCCCCTCCTGTTAAAACAATCTTCCACCTCTGGACAGAAATGCGCCCGAGTGCCTGCACGTATGTTTCTATCGCCCTGAACCTCATTATGATACATAATTACAAAGCACACATAAAAGTAGATTAAAAAATCAATCTTCTGTGGTTCAACACTCCGGGTTTTAAGGGCTTGCAGAAACCAGGTAACAAGTTCAGAACGCAAGAAGATTCTAATTGATAAATGGAAAAGGGGAGTTATTCTGTCATTTTTCTTGTATAATTTCAAATATCCAGATACTCAGAAAAACTGTCCACTGAATTGTCAACATTATATGAAAACAACTGTAAATACTAGGAGAATACAGTTTGAAGGATGCAAATATGAAGCTTTGGATTGAAAACAACCCAACAGCTTCTGGAAATAGAGTCTAACTCTGAAAATAGACAGGTTCCGGGGCATTCCTAAGGCAGACAAAGAAAGCCAAACCTCCCCATGTGTGCTCAAATGGCCTCAGATAAAGTGATGGTCAAGACAGGAGGAAGGCCTGGGACGTAGCTCAGCGGCACAGAGCTTGCCTACCGCGCACAATGCGGAGGGTTCAACAGCTGAGGCCACAATATTAATTATATATGTATATATATGGAAGGAAGAGGACGGATGGGGGAGGAGAGAAGAGAGGGAGGAAGAGGAAGAGCACAAACACTTGGGGAGGGTGAGGAAGGAAAGATTCAGGTCCCAGCTGAGAAACAAGCTCCTCTGGGCTGGTGGTGCCCTCCCATAAGTACTCGGGAGGCTGGGACAGGAGGATCACAGGTTTCAGGCCAGCAATTTAGTGATAACCTCAGCAACTTAGCATGATTCTGTTTCCAAAGACAAATTAAAAGTCAGAGCTGGGGGTCTAGCTGGGAGGCAGTATCCCCCTCGGTTCAATCCCCAGCAACCAAAATGAAGAAATAAAAGAAGCCACACTCCATCTGGGAGTGAAGTGACTAGGAACTCTAGTTTACGCCCAAGGCCAAGTGGTTTTTTCTGAGTACAAAACTCTCAACATAACCTGGGCTGGAACCTTTCCCCAACTTAGCATCAGCATCCACTAAAAAAGCATCACGGACGCTGGACCAAAAAAACCAGGCGTAAGATTTATTGGGACCAAGCCCCAAACTACAGACATGGGAAAAGAGTGAAAGTGATTCCTTTACAGCATTACTTTTGAAAATATCTTTAGGAAAGCTCAACCAAGAGGGCTCAAATCTATATCGAAAATGGGTAAGGTGGCAAAAATTTAACATTAGTATTCAAGTAATCGTTGCTGAGAAAATAGGACATCTAATAATAAAAATACGGACTTCGGGTGGCCTGGGTGTGACTGAGGGGAGAGCATGTGCTCGGCACACAGGAGGCCCCGGCTCCAGCCCAGCACAGAAAAGAGGGAGGGAGAGGGGAAGGGAGGAAACGTTTCCCAAAGAAAACACTATTAAAGTATAGCTGATAAAGTGTGCTGACTTTCAGTCTGTCTCTTTTCTATATGCAAAAATCTTTCCACTAACAGAAATTATGAATATATTTCCAAGATGGCCGTGAACACCACGGGAAGGAAAAGCAGGAAGGGTGTTCCTGAGGAGCGTCCTCAGGGCCATGTCCTCCTCCCCACAGGGCCTTCCCTGTCTTTTCATTCTCCCCAGGACCCCTCACAGCTCTTGGGTTCCTAGAGGCCACCTTTCTTACCACTACAAAGGAGAAAACTCCTATGTTGCTGAACATAGGGGCGGGAGACAGACAGCCTGACAGACAGGGTTCCTCTATAAGGACAGAAGACAGCCTCGTAAACCTCGGGTCTGAGGAACATCCACAGGTGATATACAGGAAAAGGTCATTTCCTCAAACAGACTGCGGGAAGATACGAAGAACACTATTTTATATGTCATCATGCAGCAATATATACTTTCATCTTTCCTGAGTACGTTAAAGACCGGCTCTCGCAGGGGGAGCCGGGGGGAATTCTGGAGCGCCGCCAGCCAGGTACTCACCTCTATGAGTCTGTCCCCGGCCTTCAGCCGGCCATCCTGAATGGCCGCCCCCCGCGGGAGGACGTTTTTCACATAAATTGGAGCTGAGCCCCCAATGGTCACGTCTCGGGAGGTGATGCTGAACCCCAAACCTTCTGAACCTATAAAACAAGGACAGCGGCAGGTGAGCGCCCCGAGCCCGGATGTTACACCGGCACGTCCACAAGCAGCTTCCTGCCGCCCACTCCCAGGACGGGGCCATCTGTAACGCCCACAGTGCCCAACGCTTCTGCCAGTGCTTCAAAAGTTGCGGCAAATTTCCAAAATGGACTGAATTAGGGAGGTTTAAGTGGCTGGCATTATCAAAAGGTGTCAGTGGGAGAAGCAGTAACGTGCCTAGGCAGTTACCTAGTTGTAAACCCACCATGAGTGTCAAGTGAATTTCACTGCATGAAAAAAGGAAAAAAAAAAACCCACATTACTTCAAAAATTCCAGTATTCTTGTGCAATCATGGATTCCAGGCCTGAAGAACAGAAGGAGGGTCCTGGGCAGAAAGCGTCCCAGGGGCGAAACAACGGCAAAACCACGTCCAGCCACAGTCACGGGCCTCCCCAACCTCAGTACCGAGATTCACTGAGAGCAGGCGCCATAATATCTTTCTCACGTTCTCTTCTAATAACTTTAGTCTTACTAAATATATTGCCCTCCCCCAAAGCCCCCTCAAATAGGCAAATTACTCAGGGAAAAATTCACCTCAGATCATGGTCACTGAGTCTGCACATCAGGATATTATGCTTAAAGGTACTGCACTTAAGGCCTTCATAAATGACTCTGAGTTTTGCTTTAAATTTTGAACTCCTTGGGTCCAGTTTGTTTTGATTTTGCGGCACTGGGGATGGAACCCAGGGGCATTCTACCTCTGAGCTACACCCCCAGCCCTAGTTTTTATTCTTTATTTTGAAACAGGGTCTCACTGAGTTGCAGAGGGCCTCACTAAGTAGCTGAGAGTGGCCATACACCTGGATCCTGCTGTCTCAGCCCCCCGAATGCTGGGATTCCAAGCGTGCGCCACCACGCCCGGCTTTTCCTTGGGGCCTTTCTTAGACACTTGATGCAGCAGAAGTCAGGGGTCACATGTCGCACCCGTCACCACGCCACAATGAGGCAAGGCAAGAATCCAAAGCTAAGACTCATTCCTCATAAGTCAGGGCATGTATGCAACGCTCCAAAGAATGAGTCATTTGTTCCTCGCTGTTTTTTTTAATTAACTTATTTCTTGGGATATTAGGTTCCATTTCAACTCAATATCAGGGCAAACATTGCTCAGTCTGGGAAGGAGGAAGGAGTCCGTCCAGGTGAAGAGAGGTACAGCAGAGCGCGGGGACGGATGGAGACCTTAGGAAGACCCTAATAAACACGGCAGGTGAGCACAGCGGGTGTCACACGCTGAAGCCACAGCCCTGGCCAGCACTCTCCAGCGCGAACCCGACACGCACTGACTCCTGACTGGAGCCTCACCGTGCCTGGAACGCCATGTTGGAAGTCTTCCGTGGTGGAGACTTGAACAGCATCGTGTCTTTATGAGATTTTCCTAACTACTCTGCTGGGACCTCCCATATGTCTGTGTGTTCACAGAACTCTAATGACTCGCAATAACATTTATTAAGAAAGAATTCTAAATTATTCTCCTCTTGCAATATTAATTTGTATGAACTACAAAGACTGTTATATGAACCTCAATACTATTAAATTATCAGCAATAACCCCTAAATCTGTAAGCTCAAAGTTCAGGCAATGACCTTTAAAGGAAAGATAAATAGATATCAATTTTCATTTAGCAAAGCCAACAAAACATTTTGCACTGACTGAAACAGATTACTGACCTTCTCCTCTGGCTTTATTAAAAAGCTAATTTCTACAGAAGAGCAGGGTATGTGGGGATGCCAAATGGCAATAAATATTAAGAAATCTTAATTATGAGAGCAAGGACATTGGGGCTATTCTCTCCTGTCATGTGATGTGGCACCGTTCAAATTTACGCCAGCGCGCCATCGTGCTGAAGGCTGAGTGGATCTCGATTCTTAAACAGCAACTGCCACACAAGCACAGGGTTAATGCTGAACTGAATCTAAAGTTTAACACCGTCAATGCATGTCTTTAAAAATCTTAAATGTGGCAATAATTGGAAAATATACTATCTGTGGCTACAAGGGACTCTTGTTCCATTCTTGTACAATCATTATTAGGGTGTCTGTATTTAGTCCTAATCAAAGACAATCAGCACCCTTCCTGCTATTTATTTAAAACAATTGGGGTTATGTAAAATGCCTCTGCCTCGGCAGCGTGCGTGGCAGTGCACACTTGCACCGTCCACCCTCAGAGCTAGTAAATTAAGTCAGGGCAGGTCTATCGGGCACTATGTCATTTAGATTATTCAAAAGCAGAAAAATATTTAGGAGGCAAAAATACATTTTACTTTTTAATGTTGACTAAACATAGCCTTTCTAAATTAGCTTGTGTAAAATACAATCATTTCTTTTCAAATGCTACAAAAATAAAACTATTAATCCCTGTATTCAAAGTATGATTCTAGGCTGGCGTGGTGGCACATACTTGTACCCCAATAGTTGGAAGGCTGAGGCAGGAGGGTCTAGGTTCGAGGCCAGCCTCAGCTACTTAAGTGAGGTACTTAACAATTGAAGACGGACCACTTCAAAATAGAATTCAAAAAGAATTTTAAAAATCAGGCTGGGGTGTACCTCGGGGGCAGAATGCCTCTGGGTTCAAATCCCCAGCACCACACACACACACACACACACACACACACACACACACACACACTATGATTCTTTTACTGGCAAGTAAAATTTTACTTCATTTTAAAAGTTCCTATTACATCACAATTTGTTTAAACCTGTAGATTGTGTGGAAAAAAATATTAACTCAATGAAATATCCCTCTACCAGAATAAAAAAATATATTTATAAATACCTTGATGACAATGGCCAAATAAAATATTATACATTTACTGAGAAATTCCAGGTATGAACGTATAAATAGCTGGTTGCTATGGTTTCTGATGCAGTTTTAAATAAAAAATGAAGGGCTTGCCATTTGAGAAAAATAAGAAGATCCTCTCATCTTGGAACTGAGAAAGATAGAGAGGGCTTCTGCCCGCAGGCTCCAGGTGTTCTAGAGAGAGGGGTTCTACTCCCCACAGGCTCTGGGTGTTCTAGAGAGGGGATCCCCCATAGGCTCTGGGCGTTCTAGAGAGGGGATCCCCCATAGGCTCTGGGCGTTCTAGAGAGGGGCTCCCCACAGGCTCTGGACTTGCAAAGTTACAGGCCAGCTGTCAACTCCAAAATCATATCAACCAACTATTTGGACCTAAAATACCAGTGACCAGCAAGAAGGAACTGTGGCTCACATAAAGTTCAATGAAGAGCTAGCACTCGGAATGAAAACAGCAGGCACAGAATTTCTAGCCTGTGAAGGCTGTCGTAAAGAGGGAGAAGAGTGGCCCAGTGTCTGGATATGGAAAGTGTTCTAGTAAGACTTGGCTGCCCAGAGTCTCCCTTTCCCACGGGCTCGCGTCAGCCTCCATGATGTGAAGAGCGCAGCCTACGTGCTCTCTCTCTGCCTCACCCCCAGGCCCTGATAGCCGCGGTCCCCAACCATACATGACTACACCGAAACCCATAAGAAAACCCAGGTCTTTAGATCATGGCTGACAGCGAGTGGGTCAGGCAGAACAGGGCATCCTCGCTGGGCTTGGGGTCGGCACCACACCCCAACGCCCTTTTCAGTCACTGCCAAAAACCCCAGAGAGGAGCGCTGCTTCTCAAACCTACACAGCAAAGCCGAAGCCTGTCGACTCATTTCTGTAAAGCAAGTGGAGCTGAACAGCAACAAAACACAATTTCAAACGTTTAAAAGCACTCTTAAAAAAATAAGCCAAGCATGGGGGCGCACACTTGTAATCCCAGCATTAGGGAGGCTGAGACCAGAGGATTGTGATTCACAGACAGCCTCAGCTACCTAGTGAGGCCCTCTGCAACTCAGTGGGACCCTGTTTCAAAATAAAGAATAAAAAACAGGGCTGGGGGTGTCGCTCAGAAGTAGAATGCCAGTGGGTTCCATCCCCAGGACCTCAAACAAACAAACAAACTTTCTGTGAATTCTCATGAAATACTGCTCTAGATGCTGGGCTGGGTGTATTTCAGGGCAGCATACCGGCCCAGCACTGCGAGGCCAGAGGTCCAGCTGGGGAATAAGCAACTGGAGAGATTTAGCTCAGGTGACTTGTGTTTGTGTGTGTGCTGCTGGGGACGGTGTGCAGGGATGCTCTACCATGCGCTACCATCTCCTTTTGTTTTTTATTTTGTAACAGGATCTCATTAAGTCGCTGAGGCTGGTCTTGAACCTGTGATCCTCCTGTCTCAGCCTCCGGAGTCCTGGGATGACAGGCCTGCACCACCGCGCCCAGCAGGCTGGTTGACTTTTAAAAGCTACTTGCTCAAACAATTTAAAAGCAACTCAATCAAACAAAAGCCAGGCGCGGCACCTTTCTTCAGCTGGATTCTGAGCCTCTTGCCAACTTTCTTGGTGCCGTAGCTGCTGCCGGTGCTCGTGCTGAGCCCGCCCTGGGCAGGGGCTGCCGGGGGCTTGGCGGAGGGGTGGCTGGCGTGAGGTAGTCTGAGAGCATCGGTCTGCTCGGGCGGGGGCCCGGCCCTGGGGGCTCGCTGCAGCGTGTGGGGCCCAGCGCTGGCCACGCTGCGGCTGTCCGCATACGGGGTGTCGGGGCTGAAGCGGCCGGGGTACTGACTGCTCTGCTCGCTCTGGGAGAGCCGCTCATACTGGTCCTTCTTTGCTGCAGGAACCACATGGAACCAGATGATGGGTGTGCGCATGGCTTGGCGGAACAAATGCTGGGCTCTGGGCAGGAGAAGGATGGGAGATGATCAGATGAAGACTGGCAGGCAAGGAGATATTAGCAGCATAATTAAGTACACTAATTAAGCAGTAAGAACTGACAGTCTGCTGAAACTCAAAGGCAAAGTCTGAAAACCCAGTTACCAATCAAGTTCGCCAGCTCTGAGCCAGCAGAGGTTTCTCCAAATGTAGTTTCTCGTTCTCCAAATAAAAAGGCCAACACTACCTCCAAATACAGATAAGATACTGTTCTCATGACTGTAAATCATTTTAATACTACTTGAAGTCAAATGTATCCAATACAACTTGCAAAACTATAGAATGGTGCCTTGCAAAAGAACCCTTTGAGTTTTCAGAGAAACATTTTTATTAACAAACTGAGGAGCTACAGAAAGCACCTGGCTGTTTATTACTTATCAGCAAAACTCATTCATGCCTAATCCCGCAAGAAGGGGACGGGGCGGTAGAGTCCCTGTCTGGCCAGTAGGAAGCCCAGGGTAGAACCTCAACAGTTAAGACCATCACCCTATTCTTAAGGGTTCTGAACCCTACCAGCTACACCATGACCAATCTGAAAGGTAGCTCCACCTCATACCGGCCCCTCAGTCCGATCTCACCCTCACCCCAAGGTCCTAAGCATTCTTCTCTTTTTGTGTTTGATGGTGAATGAGGATGTGTGCTAAGGATAAAAGCAATCCTGGGTAAGGCACGATATTGTGGTCCCAAGGAGAGTTCCTGCTTATCTAAGCTGAGGGACACTGAGTGCCACAAAGTTGAAGTGTGGGTTTGAGCAGAACCCCACACGGGTGGAGTGTCTGCAGGACCAGGGTGCTCGCAGCAGGACGATGGAGCTGAAATGGGGCCCATGACGGTTATTCTGAAACACAGTCTAATGCAGGAATTACCTGAGTCTGGTTACAATTTTAAAAGCTAGACAGAGGCAGACACGGAGATGGCAGGTTCCCCCGGAGGCTCCCAGTGACGCCCTCCGTCTTGCCCCATGCAGAAGGGGCCGCCCAGCACCGGCTCACACTTACTGCTCGAATCTCCTGTTGCGCAGGTCCCCATCGTTGATCCTGACGATGCAATCGTTCTCCTGAAAGAGGTTCTCTTGCTCGGCTTTACCACCTTTCTCCAACCGTTTTACTAATAGCCCCAGGGTTCTGGAACATTAAGAGCACAAAGGATTACACACACAGAGTTTGCAGCCTGCTCCTTCTCCCTGGCCCTAACGGTGCCCTTGTCTTTACAGCTCCCTCCTAAGAGGGCATGTTCCATTACTACTAGTGCTATTTAAACACAGACAAAAGTCATATCAAAATGTGGAGAAATGGACCCTTTCAATAAACAGAGGAAATCATTCTTAGCGCATCGGCATTCCGTTTCTGAAACAAGCCCGCATGCTGCTGAGTACACGTGCTCAAATGGGGTCACCTGGTGGGTCTGTGGGAGCTGCAGGCTGCAGCGTGTTAGGCAGGGACTCCTGAGAGGCTTGTTGGGTTTCTGTTTTAAGCCAGCTGGTAGGTGGCTGATGGCCACCCCGCCTTTGTTTCAGGAAAGGAGGAGCTAAGCACACTGCACTGGATGTTTGAGAAGAAATCAGAAAGACTTCAAACACGGAAGTATCTGTGCCTGCCATTTGAACTCAATAGGGCCTGACATTCTGAATTCCTGACCCCATTAGGGAACCCAAGTACGGTAAATAATTCCTTCCTAGAATTTCCATTTAAAGAAAAAAGAGGAGAAATTAAGGAGCTCAAACACTACTGGGCACCACTCAGCAGGGCCAGGTGTGTGCTCAGAGGTCAGGCAATGTGTGACTTCAATTCTGGAGACTTAGAGAAAAAAGTTAGAATTCCTAATCCACTTTCTCTGGAACTCTTACCCCTTAACCAACAGGGAGTCGGCGCCTTCCAGAACAAACAGGAACCACCATGAGTTGCTGGACCTACGAGGACTTCAGCTAGTCCTGACTGCTACTTTTTACTTGGTGGTTGGCAAGAATTCTGCATCATAATTATGTTCAAATTTTTAGATGAGGTTACTTTTGAGATTTTGAAAGTTTGCGTTTTCTAATTACGATAAGGAGACAAACTATACGTAGACAGTAAAATTTAGCCTCCCACATACACTACAATGGAAGACATCGTGATCTTGTGAGTTGGATATATTTAACAAGAGAATTCCAACTTTTAGCCTATCTGCTCTTGAGGAGAAGCAGACCCAAACAGATAGCTCCCTCCTCGACCCATCAGCAGAAATTGCATCCGCGGACCTCCTCCTCCAACGAACGCACCTTATCTCACCTGCCGTATCCTGAGCTACAGAAGACAGAGAAGATGGGAACTGTAATGCACTCTCAAGCACTTAGCCAGGAGTGGGTCTGCCAGATGACAACTGGGTGACTGGATCTAGCTGGGTGACTGGATCTAGCTGGGTGAAGTGCACATGGAGATTCTGAGCCTTTTTTGCAAAGGAACCGTTTGGAGACACCAGTGAACTGAAGTGAAGCGAGGATCCAGTCTCACTTGTTACGGAGTAGTTTTACCTTGTTCCTTTCATGAATATTTATGAAACCACTGATTAAGTTCATTCTAATGCTTATTATTAAACATAATAAAGAAGCATCATATCGGGGCCAAGTCTACCAACTGGCAAGAACAGAAGAGATAATACTCGAATTGTGTTTTGTAATTTTACCAGTTGAGGACAGGCATTTATTAGGGTTGGAATCTAAATATATCCGCGAGTGGTAAAGAAATCAATGTTATTTTTAGTTGCTTGCTACCATATCGGAACTGGAATTGTAATAATTATCTCAACTCGAGCCGGGCGTGGTGGCGCACGCTTGTAATCCCCGCGCTTGGGAGGCAGAGACAGGAGGATCGCGCAGGTTCGAAGCCAGCCGCGCGCGCTGGCTTAGGAGACCCTGTTTCTAAATAAAAATGTTAAAATAGGTCTGGGAGTGTAGCCCGGAGGTAGAAGGGCTTCCAGGAACCCCAGTACCATAATAATAATAATAATAATAATAATAATAATAATAATAATAATAATCTCAACTCACAGATAGGCGTAAAGTACATTGACTTAGGGGCACGAGCTACTTAACTCTCAGCCCATCTTTGAAAGAATAAGATTTAATAATGGGAAACCGATCTCTAAGTTATTAAAATATCATCATGCCACAATTCTACCACCCTAGGCTTCCCTAATGCTTAAGTTTGTTCCCATTTGCAATAGAACAGTGTTCTGTAGGAGGAATCATTAAATCATTGGAATGTATCCATGATTCCAATGAATGGGGCAGAGGTATTTGAGAAACCAAGGTCACAGTGAATGACAATATTGGAATGTAGCCCAGAGGCAGAAACCCCTGAATTCCATCCCTAGTATCACACACACACACACACACACACACACACACACACACATACACACACACACACTCTCACACACACACACACTCTCTCTCACACACACACACACACTCTCTCACACACACACACTCTCTCTCTCACACACACACACACTCTCTCTCTCACACACACACACTCTCTCTCTCACACACACACTCTCTCTCTCACACACACACACTCTCTCTCTCACACACACACACACTCTCTCTCTCTCTCTCTCTCTCTCTCTCTCTCTCTCTCACACACACACACACACACACACACACACACACACACACAGTAATAAAGAACTGGTCATCAGCCCAGCCTAGTGGCTTGCGCCTACAGTCGCAGTAGTTGGGAGGCTGAGACAGGAGACTGAAGGTTCAAGGCCAGCCTCTTCAAGTTAGTGAGACTCTCAAGAACCTAGGGAGACACAGTTTAAATTTTTAAAAAGGGGGGCTGGGGGCGTAGCTCTGAGTTAGAATGATCCCCGGTTCGCTCCCCAGGACACGACGCCCCTCTCCAGTGGCCACAATGAACCCGACTTGGCTTGGATGCTTCCGAGAGCATCGCCTCCTCCTGGTCCATCTGAAACAGTAATCGAGTCTACCCCACTTCTGCTGTTTCCTATGGCTTTTTCAAATTTCAGGGAGGGAAAAAAAATACTAAGTCCACTGCATACAACCTCCTTTTAAACTAATTTTCCTAAAACAAGAAACAAAATCAATTCTATGTCCACTTCCTTCAAGGCTGAGCTTGTCGTTCTTGAATGGGGTCTGGGGGTGGGGACCGCCGACCCGCAGCTCGTCCTCCCTGGCTCAGGATGCCAAGTAATTAAACTGCTTAGATTATATTAAGATTGCACCACTACATTTTTACAAGGTTCATTAGCCTAATTATACACTTAATTAAAACAAACTCAGTCACACATGTTAACATTTTCAATTCTGAGTATAAATTACAACCAATGGTAAAACTGAAAATAAGTAACAAATGTTTTATTGACACTAAATTGGCTCACTTAGTCTGAGTACTGCTTTGATAACGTAAACTCCACAACTGCCAGCCAGCTGTAAGGAGATGACCAGGACCCATCTTAATCAAAGCTGCGAAGGACGCAGAGGGAGAGCCGCGGGGTGGGCAGGGGGCCGCGACGAAACCGGACGGGACGGCTGGCAGGCATTCCGAGCCGTGCCTGGCCAACACTCCTAAGCCCTGTACTTGGGAGGTTAAGACAGGAGGACTGCAGGTTCGAGAACAGCCTCAGCAAGTAGGGAAACATTAATGTAGTGAGAGCTGGCTTCAAAATAAAAATAAAATAGGGCTAGCGCTGCAGCTCAGAGGTAGACGCTCCTAGGCTCAATCTCCAGTACCAAAAGAAAGAAGAAAAAAAGGGGGGGAAGAAAGAAAGAAAGAAAGAAAGAAAGAAAGAAAGAAAGAAAGAAAGAAAATGGAAGGAAGGAAGGAAGGAAGGAAGGAAGGAAGGAAGGAAGGAAGGAAGGAAGGAGCGAACAGACAGACCAGCCAAAATGAAGTTGAGATTTTAAAGATATCTCTGGGCTGGGGATGACAGACAACTCACATGACATACAGAAGGGGGCCCAGGTTCAATCCCTAGTAACAAAGTAGAACAAGAAAAAAAGAAAGGTAACGAATGGGATGGAATGGGTAATAATAATACAATAATAACAATAAATAGAAACTAAAAATAAAGCGCCCAAGCCTGTGGCCACACCTGTGATCCCAGTACTTGGGAGGCTGAGACAGGAGGACCACAGGCTCAAGGCCAGCCTCAGCAACTTGGATCCTACTTCAAAGGGGGGAGGGGTATGGATGTAGCTCAGCTATAGAGTGTCTCTGAGTTCAATCACCAATCAATCATATTAAAAAAAAGAATTTCCTGGGCATGGTGGTGCATGCTTGTAATCCCAGTACTTAAGAGGCTGAGACAGGAGCATCACAGGTTCTTGTTTCAAAATAAAAGAATAAAAATAGGGCTGGGGGTATAGCTGGTGGTAGAATGCCCCTGGGTTCCATCCCCAGGACTGCAAAAAAAAAAAAAAAAAAAAAAAAAAAAAAAATTCATATTCAGGCAGAAATGGCAGGCACTATCCTACTATATTTCAAAGAACAGGATTTATCTAAATATAAAATATCAAATTTTCTCCCTAAACAAATGCATGTATTACTGTCCTTTATTATAATAAACGACTCTGCAGCCAAGAATGGACACAACTTTCAAACAAAAGAGTATTGATTCAGCAAATAGAGTTACGATGTGTTCTTTAAAAGTAATTAAATTAAAATTGACTACTCAAAGTTCAAGCTCATATTTTGAGCTAGTTCCATAAAGTTCAAAGTAACTAATTCTTCATTGACATACATAACCGGTTAACATCTCTGTATTGAGATTCTCACAATTATGATGTAATAATGAATTTTCTCAGATTCATGATATAAATGAGAAAAATAATCATATAGATTCCTGAATTCCTCTCAACTCCTAAGACATGGCATGTGTCCTTTTAGAATACGTGTGTGTGTGTGTGTGTGTGTGTGTGTGTGTGTGTTACTGGGGATGAAACCCAGGGGCCTTCTACCTCCTGGATACACTCCCAGACCTATTTTGTATTTTGTTTGGAAACAGGGCCTCACCAAGTTGCTGAGAGCCTCACTAAGTACCTGAGGCTGGTTTCGAACCTACGGGATCCTCCTGTCTCAGCCTCCTTGCGTGGGGATTACAAGCATGTGCCTCCATGCCCGGCTATAATACTTATTTCTAAATTAAATCCCTTTAAATATAATTCATAATTTTAAACAAAAAGTTCATATACTCCATAAATTTAATATTACATCACAATCGTATTTCCGTATCATTTAGGAGGCCTCAGGAAAGTTCATTAAAACAGAGGCTGGGGGTCCGTTGCTGTTCTATTTCAACTGGTGATGCCCCCTCTGGGAAGGGTAGTGAGAGGTTAGTTAACTTCTGTGCTGAGTAAGCTATCCTATCAAGCAATACCTAAGGTCCCATGATTGCCCAATGTCAACAGCCAGGTTCCTGAAATATAAAAATATATAATCACATGGTTCCTCTGTGAAGGAAGTGAGAGTTACCTGTTGTCCACCTTCTGAGGGCAGCAGTACTTGCGACTTAGGCCACCATGCTGGCCACTTAAATCAGAGAGAAAGCGAAAAGACGGGAGGGACGGGAAGCTGATTTCAAGGTCACGAGCCTGCGCATCAGGAGTTCTGGGTGGGGATCAGCTGGACAGTTTCTTTTGTGGTCCCGAGGATTGAACTCAGGGGCATTTTACCTCCCAGCTAGTCCTATTTTTTATTGTTTATTTTGAAACAGGGTCTAAGTTGAGGAGGGCCACACTAAGTAGCTGAGGCTGGCTGTGAATCTGTGATCCTCCAATTTCAGCCTCCCAGGTACTAGAATTACCAGTATGGGCGACCACGCCGGGCTCTTATAAGTATTTTCTAATAACCCACAAGCACAAGAAGGTGGCCAAAGAAACAGAACTGAAGGGGAAATAACTCTCTCCTCTGGGTATCAGGAGGCGGCAGATGAGCTAATTGTCACAAATACCCTTGACCCAGAACAGCAGTCAAAGTACTCCAGAAAACAGCTTTGCACAGGAGGCCTGTCAACATGCTTATTTAGAAAAACTTGGTTTTACACCAGGCCCAAAGAGCTTTAGCATGCTGACGCTGACTTCACACACGGAAAGGACCGTCCCTTAGTCCATGTCACATCGGAGAGAATATGGAGGGGGTTCCTCCGTGTTACAATATGTAATTCTAATTCTGAATTGTACCTTAGACTCTTTAACCTTGAAAACCTAATGAGGATAATACTAGCATGTATTTGTCACTTTTATAAAAATAAGTATTTGGCATGAGTTAATTCTTTCTGTCTCCAGAAACAAGAAGGCCTAAGATGACTGAGATTTTATTGTTTTGCGATGCTGGGGATTGAACCCAAGGGCATTCTACCTCTGAGCTACACCCTCAGACCTATTTTATTCTTTACCTTGAAACGGGGTCTCACTAAGTGGCAGCTGGCCTCACAAGTTGCTGAGACTGTCCTTGAACCCGTGATCCTCCTTTCTCAGCCTCCCCAGTACCGGGATTCCAAGCCTGCGCCACCACACCTGGCTCACAGGAGTTACCGGTGGAGAATTCAACCTGCATGCCATGAAGATGGTCTTGCGATGCTCTGGACACAGGGGCACCTGTCCAGTGGCCAGTTCTTTTCTTCCTCTCTGCCCGTGCCGCTACCATGGAGTGTCTATGGCATCTCCCTAAACTGACCTCACGCTAACCTGCTGCCTGGCTACTCAAGACCACCTGTTGCAGAACTACCCCACATTTATCACATAATCATAACTGACTCTCAGCTCCCTCTCCATGGAGACCACAAGGACCGGGAGGAAGGAGTGGCCCGTTTTGTCTCCTAGAACCTAGCACAGGGAGTCAGTACCTGGTGGATGCTTGGAAAGGTTTTTTTTTTTTTTTTTTTTTGGTGGTACTGCGGTTCCTGGAAGCCCTTCTACCTCGGGCTACATTCCCAAACCTATTTTATATTTTTATTTGGAAACAGTGTCTCTTAAGCCAGGGTGGGTGGCTTCGAACCTGCGTGACCCTCCCGTCTCTGCCTCCCAAGCGCAGAGATTACAAGCGTGCGCCACCACGCCCGGCTTGGAAAGGGTTCTAACTGGCTGCGACTCTAGGAAGGATCCCCAGGGGTCTCTGGGTTCCAAAGAGGGCTTCTAAGGATCTGAGTGGTCCCCCTTGTGCTCCCCGCCATTGAGCCAAATCTGAAGACGAGACTCTCATCTTGGACCCTCAAAGAGGCAACAAGGGACTTGAATCCAACCACAGGATCTGTTCTGCTTCTACCCGAGAGTCGGAGAGGCCTGAAGAGGGCTTCCTGAGAATCTATTTCTTAAGTCAAAGTCTTTGTCCTTTATAAAGAAAAGCTGCACAAGAGTTTGAGTAAGTACCACATTAAGAAGAAATTCAAGCCGGGCGTGGTGGGCATGCTTGTCATCCCCGCGCTTGGGAGACAGAGACAGGAGGATCGCGCAGGTTCGAAGCCAGCCGCGCTGGCGTAAGAGACCCTGTTTCCAAAAGTAAACAAGTATAAAATAGGTCTGGGAGTGTAGCCCGGAGGTAGAAGGGCTTCCAGGAACCCCAGTACCACCGGAAAAAAAAAAAAAAAGAAGAAGAAAAAGAAATTCAAAGTGACTCAGCTGTGGAAAGCCTTCTTGTTCTGCAAAGGGAAGGTCCTGACTTAGTGTGCTTAGGTGTCTAACCACTATGGTAGCCAGCACCTGCACTGGGTTTGTGAAACGTCTTGCTTTTATTTTATTTATGTATGTATGGATGTATTTGGGGGATGGAACGGGGTGGGGGATTCAACCTCTGAGTTACATCCCCAGCCCTATTTTTCATTCTTTATTTTGAAACAGGGTCTCACTGAGTTGCAAAGGGCCTAAGTAGCCAAGGCGGTCCACGAACCCCGATCTCTGGTCTCAGCCTCTGGGATGTAGGGATTCCGAGCATGCGCCACCACGCTTGGCTGCTTCCCTGTGCATTAATCCGACTGCTTTGCGATTTCTCTTATTTCCTTTTGTTTAAAGCTTTCTCATTGTTTTTCACTCTAATATTCTTTCACATAATGCAAGTAAATATGCAATGAATGATAAAAACAACAAGTTGAAACCCTAGATCGACGAATCTTACTGTGAAAGTCCTACTTCTCAGGCAGGTGAAGGCGTATCAGTGCTGGGGAGCTATCATCCACACTCCTTACCTGCTTCCTGTTTTCCTACTCATGGAAGACTTTTTAAAAATTTAACCTTTGAGGTGATTTTGAGTTCTAGTTTTTAAAGAAAATAAAGGCAAGGGCCACTTGGAAACAACTAAGTGCTGTTGAACCAAGAGTTCTCGGAGGCAATTTGAACACTTCTTCAGGTTCAGAACTGAAAATCAAAGCAAAGGAGAGGAAAGAGCCCCACGCCACACATTAACACCACCAGAATCCAAGGCAAGTTTAGCATCCGGACATGAACTGTGGCTCGGCCCTCAGGACCCCGCGGGCTGCAGAGAGGTCCTGGGCAAATCCCAGCGCACTACAGCACAGCCCATAATCCACGTGCGTTACCAAGGGTCTCGGTTGGACTCACTGTAGTCACTAATGCACACTTAAAGCGTGTGTTATCAGAACCTTGAGGCTACTACTCCACTGGCCTCTTACAACACTCTAGGTGTGTACAAGTTTTAACTGAACTTGAAGCTCCTGTCCAAGTTCAAGTCTCTAGTCAGGCTCCCAGGCAATGGTCTAGACTCTCAGCCACTGGACTAAGCTCTCAGTCACGGATCTAAGTTCTCGGTCACTGGTCTGAGCTATCAGTCAGTAGTTCTCAGTCATGGTCTAAGATAACTTTCCAACTTTCCCCATTTTATTCCCCATGAAAACCAAGTCTAAATGAAAAACAAAATATTAGGTGATAAGAATAAAAAATGAGAAGTTCAACATTAAGATGCTAAAAAGGTCATAATTGTGTTTTATTTTACACTAAGTAAAAAATAGACAAAAAGGAGAGGTGTAATTAGATTTCAGTGGGCTCAATGATGGGGGTGGGGTGCAGTGCCTGGCGATGGATGCAACACACCCCACTTGTGGAAGACAGAGGCCCACCAGGCACTAGCGGGACAGCCAACGCATTGTTTGAGTACGTTAAAACCCCAAATAAAATATTATTTCACAGAAATTTTTTAAAAAGCAGAATAAAGGAAGCTCCTAGAAAACTTGTGGGATTGTAAGAATGCATGGACGTTCTGCCCCGCAATGGCATCCAGAGCCACCCGCAGTAGGGTGTTAAAGGGACAGAGTCACACATAGACGAGACATCTCTAAGTTGCTTTGGGTTCTCAGCTTTCAAACTCTAAGCTTTAAATAGTTACCAGAGTCGTATAAAATTGAAGGACTAAGGAAGCATAACGGTAAACTGAGGGCGAGTCAACATCCTAAGGTATCCAGATAACTTTTACGAAATGACTTTTTCCACATACTTGCTTTAAGCTCTCCCTAACTCTGCAACTCCAGGGCAAGCCTGACTCCAAAGCCATCCATCTGCAGGAGAGTCAAACGCTAGCTGGGCTGTGAGGAACAATCCACGTGCTGGGATGACTTAAATGTGGGGTTTCTTCCTGGAGCTGATGAGGCCCTCTCCAATAGGCTAAGTGTCCATGATTAGGACGTCCCCACATGAATGAAGTGGCGGTGGCCCCGACCAAATGCGTCCAACCGAAAACATGCTAAGCCAGCCCCACTCTGCATCTGAGCAGGAATGAACATAAGACACTCCACATTAGGATTCAGTTACAAACCCAGGAGATACGTTACCTGCCGCCTCGCACACTGAAAGGCACCACATGGATCCCCAGAGGCCCGCCATCGTTGGGGACTTGGACGAGCTTTACCATATCACTGTGAGACAATGATGAATGAAGGGAGCATGAACATGGACTGTAAACAAACCAGAACAGAACAGAACAGAACCGCCACGACACGGACGCACGCTCGACACACGAGGACGAACAGGAACCCAGCCAACACGCACACGGCCGCACACACGGGGATGGAGCATGGCCTGGGAGGCGACAGCGAACACCACATACCTGCCAGCTAGCCTGAGGCCTGGAGGGAGAGCCTCGTCAGAAAGGACTGCGCTGGAGGCCACAGGCCTGCTCCCGGGCCACACAGGCTCCCCTCCATCCCGCGAGCCCCTGCGCTGAAGGGCGAAGTCTGGACCGCCACTGACCATCGGCACGCCAGTATCTATCTCAAGGACTCTGCGTGAAAGTGCAGCAGCGATAGCAGCTACACTGCACTGGATAGTTGATAGAGTGCTCTGACATGGGTCTCACTGATAATCCTTTCCTTACTCTACCGAGGCTGGAGTTTCACCCCGGGCGGTGACGATTCAGGGAAGCAGAGGTGAAGATCCCCACTGCCCCTATGGCTGGGTCCTGGGAGAGCTCACAGTCACCGTTTCCTGAGCTGCGGTAAGAGGAGGGCGCGTGTTTATAGAGCGCCCTTCTCTACGGCTCTCCTGTTTTAGACACTGTTAATCAATCTGAAAATCTGCTTAATTATTGGCTCGTCAACTAAGAACTGTGTCACTTCAAATTCATTCTATTACACATTTTCTAAAAAGAACTGCGCCACAGCAAGTAACTCGCCATGCAAAGGCGCCAAGGGCTGGTTGCTACATATTGAAATATAAGACAAGCCGGGCACGTGCGCGTCTCACCGAGAGTGTTCCCAGAGCCCGCCCTGGGAAGGCAAAGGAGGACGGGATCCACTTGTACCCAGGGCCAAAGGAAGATTGTGGGATGGGCGTTCCTGCTGCTCTAAACTATTAAGGGAAGAGGTTCGAGAACATCTTCCACTCTAAACTGGCTATTATTTGCAATAATTAGAGAGTTGTGATGATATAGAAAAATGCCTTTTCTTTGCCCTTTTACACTTAAAATTATGTTCAAGGTCCCTTGAACATGAATCTATGACCTCTCTTTTTTCCATCAAGTGTTTTGGGAGATTCTATTTTTTTTTTAAATAAAAAATATATACATATACATGCACACGATAGTGACTAAGGTGACATGACCAAAATTGTTTTTCAAGTAAATAAGGACATCTACATTGTTTAATTTAGCAAAAATGAAGAACAAATGACCCAGACACAGACACAGCACTCTGAAAAGAGCTCATCATTTACAGTGCTGTTAACATGACATTTTCTATCAAATCCTATTTTAGTACTCTAATGGAATAGTATTTGCCGAGGCATGAAAGTCGGGACAGGTACGTGTGAACCTCCATGCTGGCCACTCATGTTATGTGATTAACTCAACAGATGGAAGATGTTCTCCAGACAACAGAGCGAGGCCAGGCGTGTTCGTAGCTAAGCACAACCATTCCACATGCCACGTACCTTTGGAAGACTTGCTGCAATAAGGAAGCTACATGTGTATTACAAACTTAAACCATCAGGAACTTACTCCAGAGAAAAGTTGGGCAGATTCTCCAAGCCGGTGTCGGCATGTCCCACCGGCTCCACACGGCTGTCTTCTTCTGTCCCATCTTCATCCTACAAACAGCACAAGAAAAGAGGAGTCACACAGTGGGGTCTCCAACGAGCAAGATCATGGTATAAAACTGGAGCAGAGCAGGCATTCTGTCCTACAACTAGGCCTTCGCTCTAGCGATGATGGTGTTGATGTCAGAGGGCAAGGCGGGTATGTGGGTGTGGAGACTGAACTGTAAAGCGGCAGAGAGCGTGCCGTATCCCCGAAGCTCAGCGAGATGCTGCTGCAATGAGGAAAGAAAACTGAGCTTCAGTGTCTGCCAATTTTCTTATCTCATTATTTTGATTCCATTTCAGGAAGTAATTATATATTTCTACAAAGTTATGATATATTAATAAATATCGGTGCCACTGGAGACAGGTGTTTACACATTTTTATGGATCAAAACATTTGAGACTACCATAATCCATGAGAACTACCACTATCTGTAAAAAGGTGCATGTAGTGACTAGAATCCCAGGCTTGGGAATCGTTCACTCCATATTAAATCCTGGGAAATTTCGCTTAGTATTACCCAAAAGACTTATCATCTAGAGGTGTTTATAAAGGCATTAAGGCCAGAGCCACAAAAGACCACTTTTGCTTCTTCTACGTATCAAGAAAAAGCATCAATAGCCATGCAATCAGCTGCAACACTTCTCCTTTTCATTTTACAAAGGCAGTGCTTTGCAGGAGATCGGTTACAGTGTGCCATAGACACTGGCTAAGTATGTTGGTAGTATGAAAGGCGAGGATGGAATAAATGGACAGTTCATAGAAATAAATGAAATGTCACTTAAGAACGTTCTTTTTCGTAATATTGGCCATTCTCTTTCCACTTGAGTTCATAAGTTAACTTAGCTTTTCAAGATCATTTGAATAAAGATAAACTTGTCTAATATCAATAGTTTTGTTAACCAAATTAGAATATTTGGAAAAGGCTCAAATTTCCAAACACAATGGTTAAGAGGCTCACGCCTGCCTGACCTCCTATCTGCAGTGTCTGGCAGCAATTAGACTCTCAGTAAATATTATCACAATGAATTAAAGTCAAGTCATCCTGAGGCATCTCTAGGGATGTCCCAAAGAAATTAAGTGTAACATGTATTTCCTGGAAGTTTATAGGTATAATTGATATACACATGTACTTTATAGGTTAATGTTTCTACTTCACAAATTTGACAACAGTGATTGTATTTTTACTCTATTAAAGCACCTATATTAGGAAAGTACACATTGAGAAAAACTTGGATTTTTATCCATGTATCTGAGAATTTCATAAACATGTACGTGCCGTCTTAGAGATGTCAACCAACAAAATGAAGAGAGCCAGAGGTTCAAGGAACAAGACGGCGCACCGAGCTGCTGAAGGGACATGAAGGGAGGACCCCGCAGCTTACCATGCCCTGCTCTCATTTCTTTTGAGCCTCTACCAAAGTAAGAAGAGGCACCGGGCTCTTCTGCGACTCAAAGCTATGCTCAGCGCCTCCTGAATACGGTGCTCTGCGTGGAGCCAGGCTCCTCGAAGACGGACGGCCCTGCGTCCTGAGAGGCTCTGATACGCACTTCTTAGTCATCTATCTCTCTTAAGCACCAGCTCATAATCCATCTCCGAGGTTAACAGCAGCTTGAACCTGCCGAAGAACCGCACTTGGATGTAAACATCAACTCCCCAGAGGAGGCTGTTGCAGCGAGAGTGGGGCTGGGGAGGAGAGCCAGCACCGCTCTTCACGAGCCAAAGGTTAAGAGATCAAAGGTATTGTGTAAGTTGAACACACTTGGTTTCAGGGTTCATAAAGAATTTACGCTCCACCGAAATGCCCCCAGGATGCGGCACCGTCCATGTCGCCCTTGAAGTAGCTGCGTGAATGAGATGCCTCGGTGGCGGAGCGCACCCGTAACTGCTCGTTTCCACGTCCACGGTTCCCACGCTGGCCATTATCTGCCCCGAGCCCCAGGGCAGCCCTTGATGCAGCTGACCGGCCCGGGTTGATCAGCTCTGAAAGCCCCAAGGCCGAGCGACAGTGGCTGAGGGAACCACTCTGTGGAATCCAATGCACTAACCTCCAAGCTGAGACTGCACACAGTCTGTGTGTGTGTGTGTGTGTGTGTGTGTGTGTGTGTGTGTGTGTGTGTGTGTTTTTCTAGGGATGGAACCCAGGGTGTGGAATCCACTGCACTAACCTCCAAGCTGAGACTGCACACAATCCGTGTGTGTGTGTGTGTGTGTGTTACTAGGGATGAAACCCAGGGGCATTCTAACTCCGAGCTACACATACAGCCCTATTTTTTTATTCTTTATTTTCAATAGGTCTCAATGAATTACAAAGGGCCTCACTAAGTAGCTGAGGCTGTCCTCAAACCATGTTCCTCCTGTCTCAGCCTCAAAATGCTGGGATTAAGAGCGTGCACCACCACGCCTGGCCCCAGAGCCCCTTTTAGCAGGAGTTCTACACTAAATTCCATTGAGTTCTACATTGAATTCCATCGCAGTTCCATAGTGAATGAAGCGCATTAATTTACACATGCCTCCAAGCAATATTAAAGACCACGGTCTTAAACTGCAGTGTTAAAAAATTCCTAGCGTGGTGGCGCACGCTTGTAATCCCCGCACTTGGGAGGCTGAGACAGGAGGATCGCATGGGTTCGAAGCCAGCCTCAGCTACTTAGTGAGACCATTTCAAAAAAAAAAAAAAAAGAGGTCTGGGTCTAGCCCGGAGGTAGAAAGCCTCTGGGTTCCACCCCAGTACCACCAAAAAAAAAAAAAAAAAAGAATTCCTACATGAAGCAATACACTTTTTGTTTTCCTTTTCTCCACTTTATTGCCCAGCCTAGAAATTAAGAGCTCAGAGCCTTAATTTAAAAAAAAAAAAAATATGCTGGAATTCCAACAGCTCAGGAGGCTCCACCATGAAGACTGCACGTTCAAGGCCAGCCCAGGCAACATGGGGTCACTTTTTAGGATGTGAGGCACAGCAGCCCGGCGTCTGGATATTTGCCTAGCGTGCGCAAGGCCCTGGCTTGATCCCCTGGACCACAAACAAGACACCCAGCATTTGCTGACTGGATAGACACAGACAGGCCACGTCCTTTCTATACCTCGGTCCTTCTTTAGTAAAATATGAACAATATAAAGACATTCTCCTTAGGACTCCTGGGAGGACTAAGACGGTCCATGTCACAAGTACACAAGTTCCCTGAAGCACAGAAATTGCAGAACAAATAGCAATTTATAAGTATCTCTGAAAATGGAAATAAATGTTAAGTACCTCGTACCTAAGCCATACACACTGATAATATTTTAGGGTAATTATACACAAATATCTAACACTTTAGCCAGACGTGGTGGCACCTGAGACAGGAGGATCCGAGTTCACAGCCAGACTCAGCTACTTATACTGAGGCCCCTCCACAACTTAGTTGAGACCCTATTTAAAAATAAAGAATAAAAATTAAGGCTAGGGGTATAGCTCACAGGTACAATGCTCCTGGGTTCAATGCCTAGTACCCCCCAAAAAAGTTTTAACCATGTATATACATCACACATACTCTGTGTACCTTGCAAAAAAGTTAATATAAACATACTGCCTGATCAAATAAATAACTCTCTAGAACTGAGAAACTGAGAAACACCTGATATTTATTGTGCTTTGCTGCACACAAAGTATTTTCATCATAAAATATCTTTGGGATAAGAAAACAAATCGAGAAAAGATAAAATAACTAAATCCTACATGCAGCCCAATCAAACGAATGGCGAAGCAGGGAAACATATGGGCCAGTGGTGGAGAGTATGCTCAAAGGGAAATGTCAACAACTGTGCCAGCCTGTGGCTATGCACGGTCTCTGTGCGGCGTGTAAAGGGTCTATGAATAAGAAGCCATCTGTGAAGGGCCGTGATCTCAGCCTCCTCAAAAACTCAAAAGTTATCCGGCCATTCCTTCACGACCACTGACAGAGGTCATGAGATTCTGAAACCACAAACAAAAAGCCGATGACTGCTCTGAGCAATCCCATCGGCCTGGAAACACCCGCAGGCAAGCGGTTCTTCTGTCAACCTCCTCCTGCGGTGACGTGGAGAGGCCAGGGATGCTGGCACCACAGAAGAACCCTGAGCTGAGGGACGCAGGTACTTTTTTTTTTTTTTTTTTTTTTTTTTTTTGGTGGTACTGGGGTTCCTGGAAGCCTGTCTATCTCCGGGCTACACTCCCAGACCTATTTTATTTTTGGAAACAGGGTCTCCTAAGCCAGTGCGGCTGGCTTCGAAATTGCATGATCCTCCTGTCTCTGCCTCCCAAGCACGGGGATTACAAGCGTGTGCCACCACACCCGGCCAAGTACTTTAAATAAATACATAGGGAGACGCTGTGCCTGTCCTCCAAGGCGGTGTGGTAGACAGAAGGCCTGAGACAAGACCGCCATTATAGTTCACGCAGAATGCAAGAGAATTAACCCCTGACAAAGGGCACCTCAGAACCAACAGAGGATGGCATCTGCCTCGTTACTCCAAGAACCGGCAACGCCAAGAACAAAAGGTCCACGCTAATGATATAAGGCGCACAGGCAGAAAACGCAGCTGTCCAGCCGGGGTGCACCTTGCTCTTGTCCACAGGCAGTTCGCTCCCAGCAGCGCTCAGAGCTGCCAGGACCCCGGGAGACAGCTCGGGTCAGGGGAGGGGCTCACATCAACAGGTGCAAGGGCGACTCTGGCTCAAAGCCTCCTGCTCCAGAGAAGCCAGCGTCTCTCCTAACCTCGCCACCGGTGTCGCTGCCCAGGTGAAGTTTGCTGAGCTCAGTAGACTTACCAATCATGAGTGACATTTATCATAAAAAAAAAAGGCTACATTACCTTATCAGGTTTCCAGAAAAAGGAAGACCCAAAGAGCCAAAGATTGAATTCTCATTCACAAAGGAGAAAAGATTTTGTTAATATTACAAAAGAGAAAGAAGAATCAAAGCAGCCAAAGGAGAGGGGAGAATGATAAGATGAGGCCCAAAGCGGCCTCTATGTGCAGTGCGCTACAGCCTACCTTGATATGGAGGCACAGAGCAACCTACTCCAGTACACCAGGAGGAGGAAGCCATCAGCCGCTGTCAATCACAGGAGCCCCCAGCCAATGCCAGCAAGGCTGGGGATTTGCCTAAATAAGGCAAATGGGACTGTACCATCAGGCAATCTCTGTACTTTATTTCTTCTTTTCCTGATAACAAAATAGCTGAATATTCTGTCTGGAAAGTTGCCTGGCTTTAAAACTTTTTTTTTTTTTTTTTGGTAAAATTTAACTGGCCTCAGTTTTTTCTTTTACTAACAAAGAGAAAGTAAACATTTGATGGTTTGATGAACTGAGGAAGAAAAGTAAATCTCAGATGCATGGTGTTCAGGGGGATGCAGAAGTTTTGTTTTTGTTTGTTTGTTTTTGTCGTTGTTGCAGTACTGGGGATGGAACCCAGGAGTACTCTGTCTCTGAGCTACACCCAGAGCCCTAAATTTTTTTTTAATTTTAAACAGGGTCTCACTGAATTGAGAAGGTCATAAGTAGCTGAGGCTGTCTGTGATCCTCTGGTCTCAGCCTCCTGAATGCTGGGATTACAAGCATGTGCCATGATGCCCAGCTGAGGTAGAAGTATTATGTGAAGCTATTTGTTCTATATTTCCTAGAAAAAAGTTAGTAATATTTCTTCCAGTGTGCTAGTAGTAAAAAGGCTTATCATCAACTGCAAACCCCTTAAAGTGCCAAGAGATAATATACTTTTGAAATCACAAAGATTCATGTGGTCAAAAATTAAATTCTAGATAAACTCCTAATTGTCATTTAAATTTGAGAAAAATTTTAGTTCAGTTTTTTTTCCCTATTTGAGTACTAAGTAATTCTCTACTTTCACACATGAAAAAAGAAACGGATGGGACTGAAAACTTGTACAAATCATGACTAGAAAAGTTAAAAGTGAATTCTGCCTTAATTCGTTGCCATGTAACAAAAGTACTAATATTTAAAAGATCAAATTCTGTGTTTCAAAAACTAAACATTTTAATAATTACCTAAGAGAAAAGCCTACAATTAAAAAAAACCAATTGAACATCTAAAAACTGCTTTGTAGAAAACTAAAGCTATTATACTTCTCCACTTGAATTTTCTATTTACCCATCTTTGATTTTTATGCTTACGAAGTAATTCATATGGTTGTCGCTCAAACAAATTTACAGTACTTTTCCTCATGTTTTATTATTAACAGAAAAAAAGTTATATAGTTCAGCTATATTACTATGAAATTATCTATTTCATACTTTTTTGTGTGTGGTACTGGGAGTGGGACCCAGGGGCTTCGCTACCTCCAGGATAGACTCCCAGACCTATTCTACACTTTATTTGGAAACAGGGTCTCGGTAAGTTGCTGAGAGCCTCACTCAGTAGCTGAGGCTGGCTTTGACCCTGTGCGATCCTGTCTCAGCCTCCCAAGCGCTGGGGTTACAAGCATGTACCCTATTTCATACTTTGAAGATTTTCCTCAATTAATGAGAGCCATGCTAACTATTAATGAGCTATATTATCCTAGAGAAAAATATTTATTTGGATGCTGACAGAATGAATTAAGCCAGTTTTCTTTTGGATTACATTTGGTGGAAAATAATCCCAGGAGGAATGTGTTTCCAAGTCCCCTACGTATCACAAATAGAATTCCAGAAGGCGTCTGTGTTAATGTTGGAACAACTTGATTAATTGGCCAAGTCACAGGGGAAAGTAATTTCCCATCATACATGGGAAACAATTCAAAACATCTGGGGGACAGCGGCTTCACAAGAGAGTGAAAGCCTACAGCAGCGTCTCCGGAAACGAGCCACGGAATGTGGAACCCGCCTTGACTTCACGGCCGTGACGAGAGCAAAACAGTCACTAGAAAATACCTGCCTTCAAGTTCTTTTGAGAATAGAAAATACTAGATAATGATAAGACCCTTTAAAATAAACCTATCTTCTATGAGAAGAAAATTAATAGCTGCTAGGCTTCTGGACAGCCAGGCTCACGTAGCGTGAGCTAAGCCCTGCTTAAAGGAACTCAACAGAAACTCAGCGAGAACTTGCTCGGTCCCTGTGCTGCAAAAGCTGCCACGAGCTTCATCCCTGTGAGCCCAAAGGACCTCAGCTCCAGAAAACATTGATCAGACACAGCGTTTACTGTAGTCTGTGAGATTTCCACTTCCTTTGCACCCATTACTGGAAGGATGGATCTCAAAACTAAGTTCCAATATGTAAGGCTGCCTCTCATTGGCTGCCAGGACTCTGGGACTTGGAGGAATCACACTGGACAGTATTCAGTCCAATGTCCAATCATATTCTACAATCTCTTCATTCACACACTTCTGATTTGCCCGCACCCCGTGATACACTAAGGAAGATCTGCTTTCTCCCTGGTCAGGGACTCCCGCACCACACACCAGTGGCCAAGTGGTTGCCCTTGAGCTGAAGTGTTTTAACCACATTTTACTGTCTGGACCCAGATGTTGTTGGCGTACCAGAATAAAACCTAATGGTTTTAATTTGAGCCTTAATGAAAAAAAAAAAAACTCCTGTCTTCTTAAAATATTATTCTAAACTTCATTGTTATGATGTCTAAAAAATGTTTGATGTTAGCCAGGCGTGGTGGCACACACTTGTATTCCCATACTTGGGAGGCAGAGGCGGGAGGATTTCATATTCACAGCCAGCCTCAGCTACTTATTTAGGCCCTCTGCAATTTATTGAGACCCTGTTTCAAAATAAAGAATAAAAAATAGAGCTTGGGGTATAGCTGAGAGGTAGAATGCTTCTAGGTTCAACCCCCAGTACCATAAAAAATAAATTATTTTAAAGCTGGGCATGGCAGCGCACATTTGTAATCCCAATACTTGGGAGGCTAAATCAGGTTTGCCTGTTCAAGGACAGCCTCAGCAAGTAGTAAGATTCTCATCGACCTAGTGAGACCCTGTTTCAAAATAAAAATAAGGCTGGGGGAGGTAGCTCAGAAGGAACTGCCCCTAAGTTCAATCTCCATTACCACCCCGCCAAAAAATGTTTTATTTTAGAAATGAGATGACTAACGCACTGACATGAAGACTACACTTACCTAACTCAGTGTGTTCAGAGACCATACATAACTTTTCATTCAAAATGCTCAATTTCTCATTGGCTTAAAAATGCTTTTAAAATTAAAATTTGAATTATTAAGATTGAAAATTCATTTTAGTTAAGTCAATAACAAAAAAATCTAAAACTTTCTGATAACCAATAAGAACTTCTTCCTGGTGTAATGGCGCACTCCTAAATCCCAGTACTTGGGAAGCTAAGACAGGAGGATCATGGGTTCAAGGATAGCCTCTGCAACTTAGCAAAATGTTCAACAACTTAGTAAGACTCCGTTTCAAAATAAAAAAAAATAGGGATGAAGCTTGGAAGTAGAATACCCTTGAATTCAATCCCTTGTTTAAAAAAAAAAAAAAAAACTTCAATTAAGATGATAAAAATCTGAGCCCGGAGTGATAGTGCACTCTTGTAATCCCAGCATTCTGGAGGCTGAGACAGGAGGATCGCAGTTGGAGGCCAGCCTCAGCTAGTGAGGCCCTTTGCAACTCAGTGAGACTCTGTTTCAAATTAAAGAATAAAAAATAGGACTGGAGGTTGTAGCTCAGAGGTCAAATGCCCCTGGGCTCCATACCCAGTACTGCATAAAATAAAATAAAATAAAATAAAATAAAATAAAATAAAATAAAATAAAAAAAAAAAGAAAAGAAAAGAAAAACCCTACAAATTTAAAATACATGGTTCCATAGCAAGCATCAAAATAGAGACAATCCCAGCACTCGGGAGGCAGAGACCGGAGGATCGCGATTCGTAGACAGCCTCAGCTACTTAGCGAGGCCCTGTGCAACTCAGGCAGACCCTGTTTCAAAAAGTATAAAAGACTAAAACATAGGGCTGGGGGTGTAACTTGGAGATAGAATGCCCCTGGGTTCCATCCCCAGTACCCCCTGGGTTCCATCCCCAGTACCGCAATAGATACATAGATAGATAGATAGATAGATCGATCAGACACACAACAAATTAAAAATAATTGCTAGCATCTATTAAGGATTCTCCAGGTTCCCATTAGCTCCTTAATCCTCAATACCTCAACTCAGTCCTCAACATGTGTGTTTGCACAGTACTGGGGACTGAAGCAGGGGGATTCTACTCCGAGTTACATGGCCAGCCCTTTCTTTTCTTTTAAACAGGCTCTCACTAGGTTACCAAGAGTCTTGCTGCATTGCTGAGGCTGTCCTGGAGCCTGCCATTCTCCTGCCTCAGCCTCCCAAGTACTATCAGTGGGGTGCACCACCACGCACAGCCCCAATCAAGCTCTTAGAAGCCTTTCAATGAACAAGATGTGCAGAACTTTTGAAGAGTTAAGCGTGTCCTTCATCACTAGTCAAACGTGACTGAGCCCGATAACAAACTCCCAACGATCGGAGCTCATTATCATTTGGGTGACAGAGCTGCGTTGCTAATAATGCGAAATATTCATTATTACAGACTGTTGAACACTTTGTGCTAAATTATGCTCAGAAACATCCTCGACCCATGGGCCCGCACAGTACCGTAACGAAGAGCAGACGCCTGTCGCCCCGGGCCCTTCCCGAGCTCGGCTTCCTTCCTCTGTATTCAGAGAACCACAACCTTATCCCAGAAGCTTGCTGTGACAGAACACGACTACCACACGGCAAACACCTCACCTATAAAACTCACATTTTTAAGGAAAAAGAGAGAAGCCGCCTTGCTAAACATCCGGACGGCGCAAACTCTCTGTGTCCGTCAACCTCACAGCCAGGTTAAGAATCCTTATTAGGAGAAAATAAAGTCTAGAAAATAATTCCTATTTCTCTGCAGTGACAGAGCTGAGATCTGAAACATGGAACTAAGTTTTCCAATTTCTCGCCATTTCATCTCATTTTACCCACGGAAGGGAGACTCAGTCTACTCCACAGTGCGTGTGAGCCAAGACACTTAGTGGCGGGGCCAGGATCCGGGAGAAAATAAAATTCATGTTCCAAACCAATATTGCATTCTGAACATGTAATAAATGTACTTGCATATAAAGTGAGCATTCCTAGTAAAAACTTTTTGTGGGAATTTTCCATTTAAGGAAAACATGTAAACAATGAACAGCAAGAGTTATAAATCAAGGGACACATTAGCCCTGGCGCTTACTGGGTGGCAGAACTTACAAGAAATTTTTACTGTATCTTTATAACCTGAAGTATTTTTACAATGAGCAAAAAAAATTTTTTTTCCAAAATAAAAGCCATTTTTCCTGTAATCTCAGTACTCGGGAGGCTGAGACAGGAGGATCCCAGGATTTTTACCAGTAGCACAGGCTAACTTAGTGAGACGTTTTTAAAATAAAAAATAAAATAGGGCCAGGAGTGTACCTCAGAGGTAGAATACCCCTGGAATCTGGAAACCCAGTTTGACAAGAGGGTAAGGGGAGATCAAAGAAGCCAGGTGTGGTATACACACCTGTAATCCCAGTACTCGGGAGGCTGAGACATGAGGATCGCAGGCTGGAGACAAGCCTCGGTATCCTAGCCAGCCCCTGTCTAAAAGCAAAAATAAAAAAGGGCTGGAGGTATAACTCCGATTTAGAATGCCCCTGGGTTTAATTCCCCAGCCAAACAAAACAAAAATGGATAAGAAAAAAGACCATTTCATAGTTATTTTAAAAGGCAATAATACCCTCATAAATCACTTTTTAGCTGGGTGTGGTAGCGCAGGCTTGTAATCCCAGTACTTGGGAGTCTGAGACAGGAGGCTCGCTTGTTTGCGGCCAGCCTCAGCTACTTCGTGACACCCTGTTTCAAAAAAAAGAATAAAAGAGGGCTGGGGGTGTAGCGCAGAGGTAGCATGCCCCTGGGTTCAATTTCCAGTACCACAAAATAAATAAATATATGAATAAATAAATAAATAACTTCATATAAATATATCACTATATTGATTGCAATTTCTCTGAAGAGCAACTCTGGCAAGGACCAAAGGCATAGAGAGAATCAGCCCATCGCAGGGGCGTCCAGAGCAGGACGGTCCCTGCCGTCGGCAAGGAGCAGTGAAATAATCCACGCCGCGCTCCAGAATCCTGCGTGGGAGAAAAGTTCACAACGAGAAACAAGTAATCAGATAGATAAGCGGGCTGGAAGACTCATCCACTAAACAGACTGGAAGGAGCACAGGTGGCGGGGGAGGAGGCAGAGCAAGGCAGTGGCCTGGCCGCATGGCGCCACAGTTCACAGGGGCTTTCAGCAGGAACGCAGACGCACTCTTCCTGTTGCTTCCCTGGGTGACAAAGACATGTGCTGGCGCTGCTAGTTGTGAAGGGCTTGTTAAGAAAGCAGTAAGAAACAATGTCTCGGTCCCAGAAGTGCCAACATCACCGCAGGAGCATGATCCTTGAGAACCGCCGCGGGTCTTGGGTCCAGCCCACCCACATAAACACCTACTAGGATTCACGCGGGCTTATTATTTCCCGATGCATCATGAGGCCTTCACAAAGAAAGTGTAGCCATGAGCTTGCTGGAAACCGGTTAACAGCTGGGGTGAAGTAAGCAGATTAAAAACCCAAAACTTTAAGCTGGGCATGGTGGGGCAGGCCTGTAGTCCCAGTACTTGAGAGACAGACAGGAGGATTGCAGGTTCGAGGCCAGACTCCGCATGTAATGAGACTCTTATCAATCTGCGGCCTTGTTTCAAAATTAGAATAAAATAGGAATAGGGGTATAGCTCAGAGGTAGATGCCCTTGGGTTCAATCCCCAGTACTGCAAATAATATGTCTTGCTTTCAGTGTTCTTGACGTCAACAAAGCAAAACCTAGTTGGTCAATTTCTTGCAGATCAAGGGATTTTATGATTTCTAAAGAAATGAAGCCTACAGCACGTCTGACATGAGGTGCAGGGTGACAATGATTTACTTGAGTGCTCGATTTCAAATTAGGGCTCCAGAAGCTTACCATAAAGCTAGTGGGCGACACTGCGAAACCTCATTAGATACGCAATACTGCGTTACCCACAATACCCAGAATATGATAAAAAATTCCAGACAAGTTAAAATTTAAATAAGCAGTGATTTAAGGAATTAGCCTCATGTGGTGTTGATGTGGCAGCCAGGCACAGTGGATAGAAACGTGGCCTGTCACAACAGGACCGGACCAACTTAATTCCCGCATGCCTGCCTCTGTTTCCCCAAACAATGGGAAGGGGGACGGTATCTACTGCCTATTTCTATGGTGATCAGATGAGTTAGTTTCTGCGAAGCCCTTATACGGACCTTCCGAATGTGCGGGGCTGAGGAGGCAGCGACCCAACCCTGCCTGCTGTGTAAGAAAAGCAAAGCTGAAGATGTAACAAACATCCCCGCCTCCTGCGGTGACGTGTGGCTGCAGTGATTAAGATGCCACCCCTCTAAGACCATACCCTCCTGGCACATATGATGTCCATCTTTCCTGCAAAAAGATACACAATAATTTCTATTTTCCACTATGTTTTGGTGTTTGCTTCCAGTTTCTAAAATTATATACATTTTCTTCATTTAAATAATGAAATATAGCCGGGTGTGGTGGCGCACGCTTGTAATCCCTGCACTTGGGAGGCGGAGACAGGATGATCACATAGGACCAAGCCAATTGATGTGAACCGACCTGCTTTTCATAGCCTCTCTTTTCTGGGTTGAGAGACGATTCTCCTTTGGTGTCTGGTATGACAGTGGGTCTTGAGAACAGAGGAAACGATGCTGGTGTTTGGACTTCCCCTCCAAGAATATGTGTACAGGGATCACCTTGGAGACTGCCAGGGTCTCCCTCACCAGCTTGATGCCAGTGTAAACGAACCGAGTTTCCTGCGCTCAATTAATCCTCCTGCCTCCGCCTCCCAAAAAGCTGGGGCTACAGAAGTACACCAGCATGCCACGATCTTCTGAGTTCTTGCCTAGCTGCCTGACTGGACAGATACCAAGATAGGCAGATGGGTAGACAGACAGGTGGATGAGTAGACACATGCACAACCTGATAATTAACCTGACCAGTGAGAAATTGTGTTGTTACTCAAGTTTGACTAAGATTGCAGAGGTCAGGTTAAAGATACTATCGCTGAGCTGTTTAATGATATGTGTCAAGTTGACTTGGGTCACACGGTGTGAGGTGATGGACTAAACATTCCGAGTGTGTCTGGGAAGGCGTCTCTGGATGAGAGGAACATTTAGTTGTTGTGTGGAGTTGACAAGTGGAGAAGACGGCTGCCACTGCATGAGGCCGTGGCCTCAACCAGTGGACTGAAAACCCAACACAGCTAAAAGGCTGCGCATGGGTGGGGTGTCCTGGCCGTCATCTGAGACAAGACCTAGGTCTCCTCCTGTCTCTGGGCTGAGACGCGGCAGCTTTCCCTGGGCTTCTGCCTGTAGCTTCAGAACGGATGGCTACACCGCCAGCGTTCCTGGGAATTCATTCCGACAACTCCAGATCTTGGGAATTTTCAAACTCCGCGATCACGTGAGTCACTCCTAATATGAAATTCCTCTCTTGGGCCGGGGTAGAACAATGGACGTGTTTAAGATCCCCCTGCCAAAGATAACGCCCGCTCTGGAAATTAATACACACTTTCTGTCCACCCACTCATCCATCCCTGGGTTTTGTCTCTCTGGAAAACCGTGACGAATGAGATCTTATTTGTGAAGCAGTCATTTGTGCTCTTGGCAGATTTACCTATTTATCTAGCAGAAGCTTGTTTGTTCTTCTGAATTTTAACAAAATCTTATAAACTAGTGATGTGAATCTTAGTCATACAGATTTCACCAGTTTGTTCCGTTTTATATAAAAGGAAAGTGATGATATTAGAGAATAACCATTTTTAGAAAAAGACTGGGCTGGGGTGTGGCTCTGGGACGGAGCTGGGCGCAGCTTGTCCTCCAAGCCCTGGCTCATCCTCAGCTGAGGGGTTTAGGGGCAACTCCCCCTCTGTTGTGGTCTTTGCTCAAGGACCCGCACCCCACCTCCCCGCACTCTCCCCCTCCCCCATGTTTGAGAGCTGTCCACTGTCGCGTACACAACCACTTAGAAAGCCAATATCCACCGGACAGAGGGTCTAGAGGAGAGAGCTGCCCAGGAGGGGCCGCACACAAATGTCCATCTTCACACAATTAGGTTCTCTGAAAATTTCTCGAAACAGAGAAATGAATTAAATGCTGGGAAATTGTTTCATTAGTTTTAATAACCAGGCCATTTGCTTTTTGATTACACAATTTGGCCTAATTATGTTAGTACTTTTGGTTTCCTCCGGTTTATCCCTAGAGATATAATTAAATCCAGAATTGATAATTTGCAGATGGACTTAAACTTCAGCTCCTTTTATATGAAAAGCTTCCTTATCAATATTTACCAGAAAGAGGTGCCTTCGGAGAATGAAACTCATTATGGTTTTTAGCAAAAATGATTACATAAATGATCTACAGAACAAAATATACACAGAAAATAGGGCAGGTGTCAGTTACTTTCATTTAGAAAAAATGAACTATTTACTTAGGTCACACTCAGGGGTCAGAAGTATTCTATGCTTGAAACATTTACTCTTAAAAAAATCCAGACAAAAGAGAAGTCAGATGTCTGCTTATCTGTCTTCCAAATGGTAGGCCAAGGTGGAGTGGGCTGCCAGGAGCAGGAATTCTCCCTCTTAAATAAAGAAACTTATTAGGTAGTACTGCTGCCAGGTAGAAAAATAGACTTTGTAACTGATGACTATTTAAGATAAATTTTAAAATATTAGTTTTTAAAACTTGAACATCTACAGGACTGGGCTCCTGGACAAGTGTAATTGTGTGTGAACAATGAGAGCCATCTTCAAGGGAGACAAAGGAAGGGGGCACATAGGAACCATTATGCTCAGCCTTTCTTATTCAGATTAGCTTTCAAGGGCTACCTCTTCTCACTTATTTGAGAACCTTTTGAATGCTAAATACTATTTCCCATTCAAACCTCTGAATTCCTCATTAGGCAATTTCTAAAATAAGTTTCCTTGCTTTCATCCCTGCTTTCTCTTTATCTCCAAGAATTCCTGGCTGCTGCTCCCCTGATTCCACCTGGGGTTCTCAGGGTTCGACCAGTCCAGTGGACATCATAACTCGCTCCCGTCTAGAGACACCATCAGGGTCTGTTCTGGGTCATTTTGAACATCACCTCTACATGAAAGAAATGGAATTTGGAGGTGTGAGGGAGTGCCCGACCATAAACACTCTTTAAGGCCACAAGTTAAATATTAATAAAATCCCAATCTCCAAGGGTCATTACTTGGTAGGAAAATGTGTGATACTTGTACCAGTATCGGGAATGGCTAGGGAAGATTTGAAAAAGCTCTGATTATTAATAGATATATTTCAAAGATAATTGTGTCAAAATGGCAGCAGACCTGGGGAAAGAAAGACCTGGTTTCGGTTTCAGTCAGGAAGCAAACAGCTATTGAAACTTAAATTAACCTAGCTAAAGGTAATTAGCAAGTCTACAGGAGAGGGGAACAAGGACTTCCTCATCCTCATTCTAAAGACAGGTTTACGTAATAATTGGATAGTCTAGCTAGGATGGGAGGAGGGATCGACCTTCATGAAAGGAGACACCTTGCCTGGGGAGGAACCTACATCAGAATTACGTAAACAGGATGGAGGTCATGGGTATAAAAGGTCTGGTCCATATGTTATATCTTTGGTGGTGGGGCAGTCACATGGATCCCCCCCAAGAATGGCATGGGGCTGTAATTATCTTCTGTATTTCTATCTTTTTAATAAACTTCTTTAAATCTTCAGCAAGAGTCTGGGCTAATGTGTATTTATCCTTAGCTCAGGACAAGAACACGTGGTTTTTTCTGTTTTTCCTGTTTTGGGGTTTTTTTGTGTTTTGAGGGAAATTGTGCCCGGAACCCTAACAGGGGTCCTCAGAGACAGTTTCCCCAAAACCAAATCATCTTAAACCGTAACAATACCAGTAAGAAAGTTGTGGAGTAGCTGGGTCAAACATAACCAGGTTGAAGAAACAGGGTTTTCAGACCTGATTTCTTCTGATTGTTTAGAGGCAGTGCCATCAAGGTACCTGTTACAGTTTGAAGATAAGTGTTACTGTTTGGGGAAACTGTCCCTGGGGACCTTTGTTAGGCTCCCGGGAATAATTCAAAAAAACCACGGTTCTTGTCCCAACTCATGACAGATGTACACTGGTCAGGACTCTTGCTAAAGATAGAAATAAGTTTATTAAAAAGACAGAAATACAGAAAGCAGTTACAGCCTCATGCTACCCAGGTTAACATGAGGGGGTGCTTCGAACAAAATCACCAAAATACAAAACAAAGAACAGCTTTTTACAGACAAGACACCCTCCATCTTGTTCTTTCCTACTTACCTCTGACATAGGTAAAGTCTGTCCCCTTAATTCTTCCCACCTAACTGTAGTCTACACCCTGGTTTCTCCACTCATGAAGGTTGATACCCTCCCCCATCCTAACTAGATATCAATTATTATGTAAACCTGTCTTTAGAATGAGGAAGTCCTAGCTCCCCTTCTCTTTCCACTTGCTAATTACTTTTAGCTAGGATGTTTTACATTATAATCGCTGCTTGCTTCCTGGCCAAAACCAAGTCCCTCCACAGGTGTGCCCTTCATCTTAAATATCTTTATTAACAACCAGAGCTATCTCAATTCTTGAACCTAGGCCATTCCTAATAATGGTATAGTACCACCCAGGGTTAGCACCCAGAAGTGCTCTGCACTCCACACACCGGGGCTTCTCCTCAACTCCCCTAAGTCCCTGTCACCATTAGTAATGAAAGAGCCTGAGAGCAAAGCCCACCCTGCCCTGCTGATGAAACCTGGGAGAAAAGCTGGTAGAACAGTTGGAAAAGCCCAGCTTAAAGTCACATTCTCAGGGCAGAATCCTGGGGTTTCTGAAAAAGCAAAGGTAATAAGAAAGGATGGGGAGAGTCACCTAGAGAGACGTTCCCAGCACCCTCAGCTCTCACAAGGCCCCCATGGAAAAGCCCAGAGGGTCAGACATACAAGTTCACCCACAGGAATCCCACAGGACACTAGAAAAGTGAAAGGTGCTAGGCAGCAGGACGGGCACAGGGTCACAACAGTGACCTGGGACACGGTCTGGCGGCCTCTGGAGGACCACAGACGACTAGGAATTAGTGTGAGGACATGATGTGACACAGGTGTGGTATGAGAAATGTCCCACAGACTCCCCAGAGAGGGAAAAGCCCTGGTTATAGTGCCCATGGCCAAGAACCACCCACCCTGGAGGATGTCAAGCCACCAACACGTCACAGACGGGAAGACAGGGCTTAGGGAGCCTTCGTGAGGACCAAGGGGCACTTCTTTGCTTTCAGAAAGAAAGGACTAATTGGGTGACCTAATCGTGTCCCCTTTTCTGAGAAAAGGGATGGCTGCCTTGTTCCCAAGAGTGCATAGAAAAAACACTGTATGTTCATAAAATCAAACATATGTTAAGATTTTAGAACTGGCCACCAAGTAAGTTATCAATTAGAGGAAAATGTGAGTTTTGAGAGGGGAATGAGGAAAGGAAAAGAAATAGAATGAGAATGAAACCACTTAAGAATAGTAGAAAATATTATGGGGAGTATGTCCCCATCATTAGATTGTTTCAGAAAAGTCTTAACTAGTACTAAAGTATATAGAATAAAATATTTCACTCCTATAATTCTAAGTCCTCTCTTTAAAATTAACCATGACTATGATTTGAAAAATATCCCTCTAATTTCCTTATGCTTTTCCAGAACCAATATGTCCATATACTCAGGTATAATTTTATAAGAATTAAAATATATTATACCAATTATGTAAAATTTATTCTTTTCACTTAATAACATGTCTTGCAAATCTCTGAATATCTATACATATGTCTTTATCTCAACTGTTTTGATATCCCCAGAGTATTCTATACTAAAAATATAAAATTAAGTTAGTCATTCCTCCATTAATGTAACTTGTTTTTAGCATTTTATTTGTGCAACAATTAGTATACTTATTCATACAAAATTATTTCTGTAGGCAATCTTTCTAGTTTGTAGAATTTTAAAATCAAAGATAAATATACCAAATTGGCTTTCACAAAAGCTTTATTAATTACATTCCAACATACAGCACATTAATGTACCTATTGGAGTGTGTCCTTGCAAACAGTTTATATTAAAAGTAATTTTAGGACTTCCGGGAAGATGGAGACCAAGAAAAGCAGCATTTATGAGTCCAGCTAACACTCGATCTCTATTGCCACAAAATCAGTGCTTTTCATAGCCAGAAAATGCTATCAGCAGAGAAATAAAAAATGTGAACACAAGGGACAGATAAAAAGAAGACTAGAAGAACAACCAGAGACCAGAAAAGAAACCAGCCCGCATTGCAGAGCCACACAGGCGCCATCATGCCTCACAGCACCAGGCTCCAGAGAAGAAAGGTAAACAAGGAGCTGAAGTGAGCAGCTGCGGATCATTCGGATATAATTCAGCAGTTCTTTCAGCACAAAGAACGTCTAAAATTCCCAGTGGCCAAGCTCATCATGCCTTCCAGGGACTCAGAACGGGGCTCAAAACCAGAAGAGAAATACGCCTGCCTCACGGCCGAGGGCATAACAGTGGTGCCATATTGCCAGCAGCGGCAGCGAGTTCATCACACCGGCAAAGGCTCACGATCAGCGCATACAATAACTGTAAGTGAAATTGCGGCCCCTAAAGAAGAAATCCCAGCACTGCACTTCCAGGGACTTGCGCAGCTTTGATAATCTCCCTGGGTCTGAGATTTTGCAGTCCAACCCATTGAAGGAGTAGTGGTGGCAAAGTTACCACACCCTAGTCACAGTTCCCCATTGGAAAATGCCTATCCCGGCACCCCACAGTGTCGTGCAGCCTTAATTAACTCCCTGGGTCTGGAACTTTACGATACAACCCAGTAAAGGACTATTTAACAACAACAAAAAAAAGTAATTTTAATTTTCTCTAAACTATAAGAAGCTTAATGTGCATTCCCATGAACCCTTGTAAGGGTGAACATCTCTTTTTATAAGAAAATGATTTCTCCTTAATTTACTTTGAAATTAAGCCAAAGCACTTTTTAGCAAAAAGTGTATCGTTAAGCCAATGTATACAAGTGAAGAGGAATTTTTTTTTTCTTTGTTTTACTAAAACATTGGCTCTGATCAACATTATTCAATGTTTTAACAAGCAATCAACACATGGGAGACAGATCAAGATGGGTATCCAATCTTTGGGAAGCAGTGGAGCACATTCTCAGAGTGCAAGCCTGACCTGTGTGGTTCTGCAGATCCGCATGCCAAGGGTGCCCGAGTGCCCTCTGCATGGCCTGCAACACTGTGGAGGGTTATTTAACGTGACCAAGGGCAACAATACTTTCTTTGTGTCCATAAGAGTCAGTGCCTAGTCCAGGTTTAGACATGTTGTGCATGCCCAGTAGCTCCTGTGTGATTAAATGGAGACTTGGGTGTGTACCAAAAGACAGACCACAGCACTCATCTATGTTATATAGTTGTCACAAGTATGTGGCATGAACTTCCACAATGTAGTCTATTGCCTCAAATATATATATGCCCATCAACACATTAATATGAATTCTGATTATCTTCAAACTAATTTTACTCTTTCCAAAATGATTCCAAGGAAAAGCTTTAAGTGAACCAGTCTACTAGTCTTTGATATTATACATTTCTATGACACTGAGGCAGCGGTAACCAGATGTCTACTGTTTTCTTGATTTATCTTAAAGGCATATGACTACCCTTTGCAATAAACTGCAGGTCTAGTCAGATAAAGTGAAAATCTGAAAGAAGCTATGAATATATCAATACACTGTAAAAACAGTAACTGACAAATGAAATCAGGGAGTTCTCACATCTATTTATTTCCTTGCTCAATTCTTGAATGCCTGTGACACGCAAACTCGTCCTTGCACTGAGGACGATGTGTGAACAAAACAGAAAGGATTCCAGTTCTCTTGAAGTCTGCCTTGAATAGACACAGGCAGAAAATGTACATGGAAGGCGGCAGTAAATATGCAAACTACATGCACATGAAAGAGGTGTGAATGCCAAAAATGAATAAGGTAAGGAGAGTGAGAAGGTACAGGTGACAAAGGGGGCATTCGGCGGGGCAGCCCGACAGCTGCCAGATGTCCGGCAGACACCAAGCGAGTGTCTTAGAGAAAGCTCATCCCAGTCAGAGGCAAGAGCAGAGGCCTACGCAGCAAGCGAGGACACCATGCGTGTTCAGAGATCAACCCTCAAGAGAACCTGATGCACAGGCAGGACACCTTCTGCCCTGGAACGTCAGGTTATGAATAAGCCGCCTATGACCACACAGTTGTATGTTTCTAGAAAAGCCTGGGTTTGAGAACTAAAAAGCCCTGGATCTGAAACCAAGATACACTTACTGGGCAACCTTCAGCAATTCACAGACTGGTACATGCCCCAGGTCTCTAATGCAGAAAACAAGCAGAACAATGCTACATCTTAAAAGAGTCAAAGTTAGGAAGTGCTAGTTCTTGGTGGTAAGAGACCTGTGGTTTCCATCCCCAGTACCACAAAAACAAAAAGTGAAGAGACAAAATGGTTTGAAGGAGGTAAGATCCACAAAGCACAAGACACTTAATAGAAACAAAAGAGAAAAGCCAATTTTAATAAGAATACAAAACCTGATAGATATTCCTCAGAACAAGACATAGAAATAGCCAACAGATATTAAAGTTTAATATTTCTAACAGTGAAGAAATACAAATTAAAACTATAATATTCCCTTACACCTGTTAGAATGGTTATCAAAAAGAAAAATAAGTATTAGAAAGGATGCAAATAAGAACTTTGACACAATTGGTGAGGATATAAATTAGTACAGCCATTATAGAAAACAGTAAAGAGGTTCCTTACAAAATTAAATCTAGAACTCACTTTGTGCTCCTGAAACCCCACCAATGATATACACCCAGAGGAAACAAAGCCACGGCATCAAAGAGCCGTGTGCATGTTCAGGTCAAATGAAGCATCATCTACAGTAGCCAAGCTAACGAATAAGAAGTGAAAAAGTACCATATATCCATGCTGGGCTCGAAAGAGAAGAACATTCACCAATTACAATGACAGGGATGATCACAGAGGATGTTAAGTGAATACGCCAAGCACAGACAAACAGATGCCACAGGATCTCACTAACTGCGGCAACTAATTCAAAGTCACCAGGGGGCACAAGTAGGCGGGGCAGTGGGGTGTGCTGGCTGAAGGCCACAGGGTCAGGAAGACAGGAAGAATGCATCCAAAGGATTTACTGTTAATAAAAATGTTAATAATTTACAGTTAATAAAAATATAAAAATGTGTTCTACTCTTGAAAATTGCTAATACACCTAAAGTGTTCTCACTACAATTCTCTCCTCTCACGCTCTCTCTCTTTCTCTCTCTCTCTCTCTCTCACACACACACACATGTGAGCTAATATTTAACCCATCAGTTCAGTTTAACCATTTCACAAGTTATACATATTTCAAAGCGATACATTGTATGTGGCAAATAAAATTTTTATTCATTAACTAAAATAAAAATACAAGTAACAAATGAACTAACAAAAAGTTATCCTAAATACAGTGCCAAGATTCACATCTATGTAAATACCACAACTCAATCTTGGAGTTAAAAAAAAAAAAGAAAAAACTCGTGTTTTTACTGTCATCAAAACTGCTGTAATGAGAACTGGAGTTTTAAGAAGTTAAATTGTACAACAATCACCCAGGTCTTCCAGACCACCTTAAAATCACAGTGGTGTTTTTCAACTCACAGAAATCATTATTAAAGTTCAAATATTAACAACCTGCTAAATTTATAATCACATGGGGAATTGAAAGGAAACCAGCAAACTCAGGTCCAATTTTTATCTCCTTATTCATGGAAAGTCCCTCAGTGGGATTATTCCAGCAAAATGCAGCTCGGCACAGAGATTAACCCTTCAGTTCCCTTTTTATATGGTGTATTTCCAAGTGTTGTATACCAAAAGGTGTGATGATTCATCTGCAATCTTACCTAAGAGCACCAATAAAATGGGAAAGTAATAGAGAAGCTAAAAGTGGACATTGGCCACCTGCATTGTCTTACTAACTACACTGCATGTGCAGAAGGTAAAAACAAAATCACCAGCCCTTTCGTACTTCCTATCAAACAAACCTAAAAAGGTCCCTCGCATAAACAGACGTTTTAATGTCAGATTCCCTTGGGATCAGAATCAAGGCCCGTGTTATTAAATATACCCATAATACTCTACTGGAAGAAACAGACAACGAGACATATTCCAGTAACACAAAACCATCTGGGTCAGTGAGAACCAGAAAGGTCTTTGAAAGAGTCCAGAAGGAACTAATCAAATACAAAGCATGATGAAATCAGGCTTCTTATTGGGAGTAATTAGGGTCTAACTTTCAATTTTCAACAAACAACCCCATCAAGTGGGCAAGGGCCTCTTCCCCGCAGTGGGCAGCTGGGCGCCGTCTTCCCATAACACTTAAGAACCCAGCAAGACAGCCTTCCACGACCTTCTCTAAGCACTCCATGTTCCCTCCTTTCTCCTCAGTCCTCTGCACCCTGTTCTAGTGAAATTACCATCCACCATTACAGTGTGGTATTCTGGAAGACCAATCTCAGCTACTTAGTGAGGTTTTCGGCAACTTAGTAAGACCCTGTTTCAAAATACAGAATAAAAAATAGGGCTGGGGGGTATAGCTCGGAGGTAGAATGCCCCTGGGGTCCATCCCCAGCTCCGTACACACACAACTACTGATAATATACTGCAAATTCATTTTAGATACAAAAAATCATAGCCTAGATTGAAGAATGGAACATTGTACATAATTTGGTTGTCATGCCATCCAACAAGGCGTTGTATTCCAGGCAGCGATTTTCCTTCTAATAATTGAGGATCTGCAGCCATTGTAAGGATGAGTACAGGCCAAGAACAACAAGTTCTACATTCAGCTTGGACTGTCACATGGTAATCAAATAACTAGCTTCTATTGACCATGGACTATAGTATTCACATAACTATTAGTTGTTGAACTCAATTATATCTAATCCTTCCAAAATTCCTGAGATGTGTTCTATCATCTGTCAGTTTATAAATAAGAAAATCGAAACAGGAACGAGTTCATCCACACTGCCGCAGTCAGATGGCTGACCGGCACAAAAGCCCAACATCTATCTCCTGAGTCAAGAGTAGAAGCTGTTAACCACTCGGGCATGATCAGTAAAGGTTCTACCAGCTGAATTAGGGAGAAAAAGTTAGCTTCCCCAATTACCCTGAAGAAGCCCCGGGGGCTCAGAGGTCAGGCTGCTGACAGCCTCGGAGAAGGGTTGGCACAGCACCTTCTGATTGAGGGCCCATCGCCGCCTGCTCCTAGGAAGCATGGACCCTCGAGCACTCACTACAGTCAAAAGCCACGCAGCACCTCACATCTCGCCCTGGGATGGTGAGCAGCTGCATTTTGTGAAAAGCTCATTAACTGAAATAAATGATTCAGATTTTCTCAAATTTTTGCCATTTTTTCCCCAGACTGACTTTTGGAATACCAGTTTTCATCGTGTGGTCACCTAGCCCAGGTCCCTGTTCCTCCTGGAAGTTAGAGGTCACATAGTTGATTCAGAACGCCAATAGAGCAAGAACAAGGCTGGGGTCCTGCTGGGCCTGCAGGTGGCGAGCCTCGTTCTAACGCTCCATTGGCAGGAGGGTGGCATTTTATTTTTTTATTGGTGCACTGCAGGCATACATCTTAATGGGGCACAAGATGAAGGCCATACGTGCACACATCACTCGAAGCAAGCAGGCAGCACACTGACTGGAGACTGGTTTCAGTGGTGAACACCATGGTGCCAACATGGGAAGAGTCTAGCATTCTAGAACCTGAAGGAGAAGAAACCAGACTGACTTCACCAGAAGGTACGGCCATCTGCAGCAGCAGAGATTGTGCATGATGAGACCATGGCGCAAGGCCACATCTAAAACAATAAAACTGGAATCTGGACGGCAGAGAACACAGAATACCAAACAATGAGCTCAAGGTGGGGTGCAGCAGAGAATGCACTCATGCTTTTATGGTTGGGCGAGGCTGCACAACCGGTAATTTGGGAGGTAAAATGAACAGGAATATGTGGAATTTATTTTAGAAAGGGACAGATGGCAACAGGAACAGAGACACCCGTCCAGTCTGAGGGAACGTGGCCAACAGCAGAGCAAGCGGGAGCGGGAGAGACAGGTGTGTCTGTGCGGGAGTACAGGTGTGACTTACCCACCTGGCAACAGAAGATGGGAGAGAAGGAAGGAAATTCAAAATCTAAGACACACAGTAAGACTACACAAAGCAAGAACCGCTAGGCCATCACTGAATTCTCTAGATCTAGGAAACACTGGAAAATGACTCATAATGTCACAGGTGAGGAGGACTCCTGCACGGGGAGACAGTTGTGTGATGTACAGCTCCCTCCGTAGCCAGGCCCAGAGCCACCGGTTTTCACTCATGCTGTCCTTATTTGCCTAGGAACCACTCAGGGGCCACTCGCCCACCCAGGGAAGGGAAGATAGGGTAGAAAACCTTCCTGCCTGCAGAATCTGAGCTGGAATGCTGAGCTGGAACCAGCAAGCACACGCAAGCCTGGAGGGCTGCAGGAGAAGCTGGGAATATGTAAGTTCAAAGAAATGCAAATAAATCCTCAGCTAGGGCAAGGACCACATTCATGCAGAAAAAAGAGACTTTCACCAACACAGGTGAGCTTAGAGATAAAATGTCAGAAAGCCCAGAGGGATGCCAGAGAGTCAGAGAGCCTTTTTGGCCCCTTGCTAACAGCAGGGGACAGTCTGCAGGGGTCTAAGAGGAGCCACCACTAAGTCCCTTAAACAATATGCCTGTGCATTTTGCCACTGCAAATATAGCTAAGAAATTAACACACGGAATTCATCCTTTTATTAAAATCTTCAACAAACGGGATGGAAGTCAACAGTTAAATAATCATGTACAATCTAATATAACTTATCCCCAAGTCAAAAGCAAAATCTTTTAAATTCAAATAATTATGTTGAGCCACAGGAAATGCATCGATCCCCAGCCTACATCGTGTCCAGTGTTGGACAACTAAATCAGCAAAAAGTTTAACACATTGCTCAGTGGAAAAATCCCTTTAAAATAACAAATACATTATTTTTATTTGAATTGAGACCTATTTTTCTTGGCCAACCCACAAAAATATGTTTTTCTTCCTAAAAAGTCAGGACATTAATACCAAAGTCTCAGCCAAAGGTTTACGAAACTATTACTGGATTGGGTCTGTTTATGATTAAAATACAAAGTTCTCAGGAAAATTAGTCCCCTCCAGGGACGTCAGATATGAGTAAGTCCAAAAGCCTAGATTTCTCCTGATATAATCAAACTGGCATTCCTTGCCCTAACTCCTCAAACTTTCTCCAACACAAGCTAGTAGAGACAATTGTTAAGCTAAACATTTGATGTAAGAAAATATATTATTCTATCGATTGTATATATTTTTATCCAAGTGCTGACCATAAGAAAGGTTATTAGAAGTGTTTTTAGATATAAAAATCACAAGCAGACACTTCTACATAGTCATGTACATAATCAAAGCACAGTCAGGCCGGGATGCCGGTGCACACCCAGGGGACACGGCCCCGGGCTCACCTCTCTGCAAAGATACAGGCAGAGATACAGGCAGCAGCGCCCTGAGGCCCGTGCAGGACAGGAGGAGAATGTGGAATTAAAATAGCATCAGGCAAGGAGGATGCGGGGCTAAAACGGCACTGCGCAAGGCGTTGCTTTGCTTTTGGTGGGGAGTGTGTGGCTGAGCGGCCGAGCAGGAAGATACCGAGTCAGGATGACCACTGGTCAGAGGAGAGACCGGAAGAGGGCTTAGGAAGAGAGAAGAATCGGCCAGCGTGTACACATGCCCAGAGAGGGAGGACGGGAGCCCTGGAAGAGGAAGGAGTCCAGCAGTGGAGAAGGTGGGATGGGATTTCCAGGGGCATCAGGATGACCCGCCCCGCGAGGGCAGAGGCACCCGCCAGGCCAGCCGCCAGCTGCGCTATCGCCCAGCAGCTGGGACTGCACTCACAACACCCACCAGCCTGAGTTTCACCATCCACAGCTACAAAGGCGGCCCTGGGCGGAGGGACCGTGAAACACTTGCTATGGAATCCCAGGCCAGATCACCAAATGGCGGACACTTCTCGCAGCCCTTAGCCATGTTAGCACTCCCAGCCCTGGGGAGGAAAAGCCTGGGAGTCCAGCAGTGGGCCTGTCCACGTGGCTCCAGCCGCAGGGAACAGGGAAGATGGACGCTGTGCTGCTGTGGTCCACATGTGAGGCGAGGGCCACTTGTGGACGGAAAGGAGGAAGGAAAGGAGGTAGGAAGGAAGGGATGGAGAAGCAGCAGCGCCTGGGTTAGCCGTGCTGAGAAAAGGAATTTTACCGAAGTGCAGAAAAACACCCCAAAAAACACTGCTGGGAAAGGCGCAGCAGCCAGGACCCAGCGGTGTCCTAGAGAAAACCGCCTCGCAAGACTGCAGCCACCAGCGGATTCACAGCACGGTACAGCACCAGCTCACCAGACCCGGGACGGGAGGCTCAAATTCCATGTCTTAACACAGTTTTTAATACATGAAAGCAGCTTTACTTAGGGTTTTACTGTCACAAAGATTTTCAACATTATAGGTGCTGGAATGATAAGATATGTAAATCACAACAGACATTCTATCACCCCAGACACTTAAATACAGTTCTAGGAATTCCATGTTTCTTGTCCATAATCAACAGAATACGTATTCATACTCTGTGCCAGTGAGAGCTTCTGATCTATGTTTTTTTTTATTTTGGTAGTACTGGGATGGAACCCAGGCGCATTTGACCTCTGAACTACACCCCCAGCCCTATTGTTTCATTCTTTATTTTGAAACAAGGTCTCAAAAGTTGCAGAAGGCCCCACTAAGTAGCTAAGGCCATCCACGAACCACAATCCTCCGGTTTCAGCCTCCCAAGTACTGGGATTACAAGCATGTGCCACCACGCCTGGCTTCGGATCTACATTTTTGATGTTGCAAATAAAAGGAAAAAATTGAGGAGATCTCTGCCCTTCTATGTATCTCTGATATTTGCTATTGTAACTGCAGATACCAACACCTTACCAGCTTCACTTCCGACACATCAGAAATGAAGTTCAGAAACATCAGGAACTACCAAAAACCCAGCGGCTCCCATGTCAGAGTTGGTACACCCGGAGAGTCACCCAGAGAGTCTCCTTAGCCAGGACATCCCCAACACTGGATGAGCCAAAAGAAGTGGCAGAATGCCAGGCATGGTGGGCATGCTTGTAATCCCTGCGCTTGGGAGGCGGAGACAGGAGGATCACGCAGGTTCGAAGCCAGACGCGCTGGCTCAAGAGACCCTGTTTCCAAAAAATAAAAAAGTATAAAATAGGTCTGGGAGTGTAGCCCGGAAGTAGAAGGGCTTCCAGGAACCTCAGTACTACCAAAAGGGGGGGGGGGGTAGTGGCAGAACTAGAGAAAAAGAAAACAAGACCTCTCATAACCAAAGAGACAGTAGGAAAATACTGACTGCCAGCGTTCCTTCTGGAAGAGCCAGGTTATAAAGGAGACACTAGGATCTGTCGGTCAAAATTCTCAGCCCTACGTCAGCAGACCCCGGTGCTCCTCCCCTCTGCGCTCAGACAGTACTGTGCGTCCGGACTCTTGCGGGACCTGGGACCGTGACATTCTAGGCCTTTTCTGTTTAGTGTGGTAGCGATTTGCCACTGGTGATAAGGAGCCCTTGAAACACAGCTAGTCCAAACTGAGATGTCTGTCCATGGAGAATCCACTCCCGATTTCTAAGACTCGGTAGGAAAAAATAATAGTGAAAAACATCTTAGCAATTTTCTCTTATGCCCACATGTTGACATGATGATATTCTGGATTTAATAGCTTTAATAAAACATATTGTTAAATAAAAAAAAATCTCAGCCCTCCCGGCAGATGCACATCTTACATCTCAGGAGATGAATCCCAGCCGTCAACGCCCTCCAGCGGCGGGCTGCGGACTGGCAGAGATTCCATTCGATGCCACAGGTTTGAATCTTTCAAACAGATGGTTTCTTGTGCTTTTATATAACATAGAGTCTAAGGCATGAGGGGAAGATATGTTAACACAGAGAAAAATTATAACAGCACCTCACCTCAGGAGAGATTAAGGGATTAGAAAACGATTTTGTTCACACAGAATTTATGTACCCAAGTTATAAAAACCAAACAGTTGGGGCGGCAGGGCTAGTACAGTGGCAACGCACTTAGCATGAGCAAAGCCTGGGTTTCAGCTCAGCACACACATCTCCAACACACACACAGTAGTCTATATTCCAGAAAGAAGTGGTGAGCCACTCCCCCTTCAGAAACCGTACACTCCTCCTGGCCCACGTTCTGTTTTGATTCTAGTAAATTACACAGTAAGAACGGACCAGGTGTCTCCAAAGGAGGAGGGGGTGGGGAATGCTCCAGTTCTAGAGCAGAGTAGAAAAAGAATGCAAATATCTAAGGTTTGAAATAGAAAAAATTTTCAAAAGGTCTAATTTATGTGAATTTCAAAGATCTATCACTTCCAGAAGTATTATTTAAAGTCACAGAGTGAGGCAAAGGAAGAAAAACCTTTTCTTTTTCGGTATTTCTTTTTTGTGTGTGGTACTGGGAAAGGAACTCCGGAGCATTCTACCTTCAAGCTACACCCCCAGCCCCATTTTTTTTAGATGCAAAGGGCCTCACTAAGGAGCTGAGGCCGTCCGCCAACCGCGATCCTCCGGTCTCAGCCTCCCGAATGCTGGGATGACAAGCGCGCGCCACCACGTCCAGCTTAAAAACGTTTCTTAAACATAAAATCATATACACGTTTTCCCCTTACGATTATTCAGTCAAGTTACTAATATAATGCCCTCCAATTAAACAAAATTTAATGAATATTGACCACTTAAAGACAGATGTTGGCCTGATGGAGGATGCTGGGATGTGGCTAAGAAACAGAGCATTTTTTCTGGCATGTGTAGGGGCCTAGGTTTAATCCAAGGAAACAAAGAGGCACGCGCGCGAGCAAGAGTGTACACACACACACACACGCACACACACACACACACGTTTGCAGCATGTTTACATTTCCCTGTATGCAAGTTCTGATAGGACTGGCTCAGCATCCCCGTATCTTAGGAATTTAGGAGGAAAAAGCTAAGAGAATGTAAGTTAAAGAAAGAATCAAGAAGCTGGGCCTGGTGGCGCCCACCTGTAATCCCTGGACTTGGGAGACTGAGACAGGAGGATTGCAGGTTCAAGACCAGCCCTGACAACCTAGGAAGGCTATGATTCCAAATAAAATAAAGAGTGCTGGGAATGTAGCTCAGTGGTAGAGCACCCCTGGGTTCCAGTCCCAGTAACACACACACACACACACACACACACACACACACACACACGCACGCACGCACGCACGCACGCACATGCACACACACATGCACACAAAAACACAAAAGATGAAGACAAAGGACAAACAAGCTTTACTCAGGGAATTAAATAAGTAATAAAATTAAAAAGAAATCATGTATAACATTGACTGTATATTAAATTTATAGTATCTACATTTTGTATATTAAATATGTAAGCACTAAAAATCCATTTTTCTCACAATAAGGAAAAAATTTCATCCTAACAGGAAATTTTTGCCATCTTGGAGTCTCAAAACGAAAGCATAATTTATCTTCATTCAAATGAAAACAAATATAACCTATAAACTCTGGAAAAATCTCCCAAACAATATTTTCAGGAGAGACTATTAACTATATTACATTCAACTGAAGTTTTTATATATTATTCAACATAATCAAATAGTTTGTCCAAATATTTTCCAATTAAACAGAAAACTCATGTCACTTTATAAACACAAAGAATAGTTCAATATTTCGTGATAATTATACATTTTAATACGTAAGTCATTACATTTTTTAGAATAATAGAATTGACAACCATCTTGGGCTAATAATAACCACATGTCTGGGCTTTTTCCTACTGCTTCATAAGAGGCTTGAGTGATCTGCGGCCCTTGCCCCGCATACCCACCAGCTGCTCTGTTGAGCCCCGAGACCCCAGCGTTCCCAAGACCATGGCCTCAACCGTGATGGAGCTGACCCCGTGGTTCACAGCACGGGAGACAGGAACGGACAGCTTCTCTAACAGTTGACATGTGCACACTTACAAAAAGGGTCCCAGGAAATTCACAGGATTTTCCTGCAGGTAAGACCCTGGCTTGAGGCCCTCTGCAACTCAGTGAGACCCATTGTAAAAAAAAAAAAAAAAAAAAAAAAAAAAAAAAAGAATAAAAATAGGGCAGGGGCTGTAGCTTGGAGGTAGAATGCCTCTGGGTTCCATCCCCAGACCCGCGCAAAAAAAAAAAAAAAAAAAAAAAAAAAAAAGACCTTGGCTGCCTATCACCAGGCCTTGGAACCTAGGGGCGCCTGCAGCAACCCAAATGGCCCCCACTGAGCTGTGGACCCAGCCTCATTGCACAAGTTTTGCAAAGAGAGCGCGGGTTTGCCCTGAAAGAACTTCCCTTTCCCTCCTTTCTTGGTCCTTCAGTCTGCAATAATCCCTCAGTCTTTTCTATGCAGATGCTAATTACAAAGGCATACTCTCGCGGAGTTGAAGGCTGTAAGAGCACCTGTGCACAGGCTTTACAAATGTTCATGTTCATATCCACCAGTTTTTGTTAGTTTGCCTACAATGTCCAGCTTTTAACTCACAATTCATAAAAACCATAGAATCATTCATATGGCATTGATAAAGTAGTTCAAAGAACCACCCATCACGCTGGTATTAGAAAAAGTTCAAAGAACCACCCATCACGCATGGTATTAGAAAAAAACAAGGTTCAGCCAGGCAGGGCACGCCTGAATCCCAGCAACTTAGGAGTCTGAGGCAGGAGGATTACAAGTTTGGGACCAATCTTGGCAATTTCATGAGACCCTTTCTCAAAATAAAACTAAAAAGGGCTGGGGGAGTAGCTCACTGGTAGAACACCACCGGGTTCCATCCTTGGCACCAGACAGGGAGGGAGGAAAGGAAAAAGGAATATTCCTAAATGGGCTTGGTCCTTTTAAGTATGTCGTGTGCGAAAACATTTAATCACTCAGAAAACATTATGGAAGCTAGTAGGGGCTTCAAACAGCCAACAACAAAGGGCGTGCTGCTTTAGGACATTGAAAGTGGGTGGCTGAGCACATATTTGCTACCTGGAAAAGTCTAACGGAGACAGACATATCTGCAGTCCTTGGGGGGTAAAGACAGAACTATTGATCAAAATGTCTTAGTGTTCAGAAGGGGAACTTTGTAGGAACATTTGGAGACTATGCCAAGGTGCGGGGAAAAGCCCGCACAGGGCGGTGTTTAAAACAGGAAAGGGAGCCGGGCGTGGTGGTGCACACTTGTAATCCCCGCGCTTGGGAGGCAGAGACAGGAGGATCACGCAGGTTCGAAGCCAGCCGCGCGTGCTGGTTTAGGAGACCCTGTTTCCAAATTTAAAAAATGTAAAAATAGGTCTGGGAGTGTAGCCCAGAGGTAGAAGGGCTTCCAGGAACCCCAGTACCACAAAAAAAAATAAATAATAAAACAGGAAAGGGTTAGGCCAGGCGTGGTGGCGCACACTTGTAATCCCCGCGCTTGGGAGGCAGAGACAGGAGGATCGCGCAGGTTCGAAGCCAGCCGCACGCGCTGGCTTAGGAGACCCTGTTTTCAAATAAAAATGTAAAAAATAGGTCTGGGAGTGTAGCCCGGAGGTAGAAGGGCTTCCCCAGTGCCACCAAAAAAAAAAAAAAAAAAAAAAAAAAAAACCAGGAAAGGGTCTATCCACCTAGATAATAAAATCCCCAAATTAACAACGACTTGCGAATGACTCAGTGTCTACAGGCAGGCTGTAGGAGACAGGTAGTGCAAACCACATGTGGTAGGCTAAAAATGGGAATGCAGTCTCTTACCCAATGTTCTGTAGAGAAAAGCAATTCTAACCGCTCCTGCAAAACAGGAATAAAGACCAAGTTCTCCAAAGCAAACAACAGGCAGATGGGCGAGTAAAGAGAATTATGGTATGAGCAAGCACTCGGCCAATCGTATTTAATCACGCGGCTTCCGAGAAGTCTAAGATTGCCTGTGATGAAGATAGGGAGCGACACCTGAAGGTCACAGTTAAATTGAAGTTGCATCTTTATCCACAGTGCAGACTCTTCAATGTCTGCTTCTAGCCGCTTTATTCACAGGCAAGGAATTCGCCAGCTACTAACAGATTCCCATGAAGGTTAATCCACACAGCACCCACAAATTTTCACACAGTGGAATTTCTGACTCACAGGCTTTGAGCTCCGCAGGCCAAAAAACCAGTAACTATGACCAGTCATAAAGGAAAAGGAGAAATTGATGTGCAAACTTCCAACTCTGGGAGCCAGCTCCAAAAGCAAGCCTGCAACACTGAGCCCACCTGACCCACTCACATCCAAAGTAAGCCACGTGCTTATTAGCAAGGGGCCAGGCAGACGTCTGCGGGGACACTTAGCATTCTGAAATAGCACTCCACCATCTAATCCTGTTAAACCCATGCAGGGTTGCCAAAAACAAAGGAAATGCAGAAACTGGACGCAGGCACAGAGATTAACACTAATGTCATTTCTGTGTCAGATTATGTCTTTCAGAAAAGAACCAGAGATGATTTAAAAAGATTAAGTTTTATTCTAATTCCGATAAGATGCCACAGAAGCAAAAATCCAATTCTGCAAAAGGAGGGGGAGGGCATTGGAAATACACCAGGGATGAAAATGGAGCCGCCAGCATCGCAAATCGGAAGCCCAGGGAGCAAGCAAAGGGTGGTTAGGACAGTAAATTGGTTCCTCGGGGCCAGGGTGGAGCTCCGCGGTAGAACACGTGTGGGCTTGCGCCTGGCCCCGGGTTCCATCCCCAGGGTGGAACACACACATACACGGTGCTCAATACACGAGAGCTTTGTTGAAGTGGTACCACTGAGCCCGTTCTTAAGAGAAAGAAAACTAGTTAAGAGTGGCACCACCTTCGGAGGGTGGACGACACATCAGAACCTGAGGCTGCCTTGCAGCTTGCGTCATTCACAACCCAAAGCCACACCTGCCTAAGGAGGACTGTTTCTCCCGTTGTGTGCACAAGCAAAAGGAAGTTTGCAGTTTATTTTCCTAGGATACAGCCACACCATCGGTGAGCCAAGGGCCAGAAAGGAGGCCCCCACATCCCAATCCTGAATACCTGGCTCAGACTAGATGTGTCTTTTTGTCCTAAAATATATGTAAGGATAACATCTCTCAGGAGAATATACCTAGCAGGGTGGCCATGTGTGAGGCCACAAAGGCCTCTCCAGGAAGTCCATCTGTCCATTTAAGGACAAGCCCACCAAGGGTCCCACTCGCCACTCACGGGCAGAAAGGAGAAAGCACACAGGGCTCGTGAAGAAACTCGTGTGCCACACACGTCCGTCATTACAGGCCAACTTTAAACAAGCAGTAAAGCAGCAGTGACCCTAGTGTCAACGCACAAAATCTACTCTTTTATTAATATACCTAGGTGGAAGACAACTCTCTTAAAAGATTGGATTTTGGCTTTGTTTTTGGTGTTGCTGGGCGCAGGACAGATTTCCGTTATGAAAAAAAATCTCTGGCATTTTATAATGAAAACTAAATTTAATTTTAAAACAATCATGATGTTTTTAGTTTCTACATTTGGTGTTGCTAGAGAAAAACACAATGATGTTTGCTTCTACATGAATTTTTTTAAAGGCTTGCCAACGGGAAATCATGTTAATCAATTTCTGACTCTGAAAAATATAGGCTTTCACAATTTAAAGAAAGGAAACTTAAGTCATTTTTAATCAGATAATCCGAATAATCATTTGGGCACTCATTGCCTTTGGGCTAAAGAGCAAACAAAAAAAATACATTTTGATGACCACACGGCAATGCCAATCTCAGGTCCCATCAAGGACAGCCGTGCCACGAAGCCCATCTGTCCCTACACATGACTTTCTACAGTTCCTGTGTTCCAGGGCTGTAACCCAAGTGACTACACAGGCCAGTGTGTAGTCATCTGATTTCTGAATAAGCCATCTCCTAATCTTCTCATTCAAAAGTATGACCATTTCATGCTCTGGAAACAAACTTCTTTATGTCATATGGCTAGTTCTCAATCTAAGAATTTGTTGTTTTACAAAGTCTTAACAAGTGCTGGGGGGTTGGGGGGGTTCTTCCATATATGGAGATCCGTGAAAAACCCAGCTGTACTGAACTGTGTTGAACAGGAGCCTCCACCGGACCATCCCAGACACTCGCCAGTTTAGAAGACCACATCGAACCACGCAAGACCGGGCACCTGATTACTTACCGAGTGACCGGGAGAGAAATAGATTTTTAACTGCCTCCATAAAACCTGCATAAGTTTAAAAATGCTTCTCTACTATCTTTTAATTTTACTTTTGCCAGAGATATTTAAAAGTGGGTCCAGGCCGGGTGAGGTGGCACACATCTCTAATCCTGGAACTTGGCAGGTCGAGACAGGATCTCAGGCTCAAAGTAAACCTCATTGCCCAAGTGATCCCTTTTCTCAGAATCAAAAATGCAAAGGCCAGGTGTGGTGGCACACACTTGTAATCCTAGTACTTGGGAGGCTGAGACAGGAGGATCACAGATTCAGACAGCTACTTAGTGAGGCCCTCTGCAACTTAGACCCTGTTTCAAACTAAAGAATAAAACAAAAATAGGATTGGGGGGTGTAGCTCAGAGGTAAAATGCCCTGGGTTCCATCCCCAGTACCACAAAAATAAAATAAAATGAAATAAAATAAAATAAATGGGACTTGGGGTATAACTCAGAGGTAGAAAGTCCCTATATTTAATACCTAGTAACAAAAAAAGGAAAAAAAATGTCTAAAGGTCTAATTATAATAAAAAGTGAAAATGAAACAAATTAACAAACTTTTTCTATAATGTGTGAATACAAATATTTTCAAAGGTTTTAAATTATCAGAATAAGCCGGGCGTGGTGGCGCACGCTTGTAATCCCCGCACTTGGAAGGCAGAGACAGGAGGATCGCGCAGGTTCGAAGCTAGCCACACACGCTGGCTTAGAAGACCCTGTTTCCAAATAAAAATGTAAAAATAGGTCTGGGAGTGTAGCCCGGAGATAGAAGGGCTTCCAGGAACCCCAGTACCACCAAAAAAAAAAAAAAATTAATTATCAGAATAAACAGGTGTGAATAGGTTTTTATTACAATGGGCCAAGTGATCTGTCTTTACTTTATAGTACTACTCTATATAAAGATATTTTTTATTTAATACCCAGCTAATATTCCAATATCTAGGGCTCAAGAAATTCCACTTACAATTAAAAAAAAAAAAAAAAAAAAACAGATGGCATTCCTTTAGCAGTCTCCTTCCTTTCAGAAGGAGATCACCACCAAAAGCTTGGAATGTACTATTCAAGTACAGAGCAGATGTTTCCTGGCTGGAGAGGGTGACAGGTACATAGAACAAGAAGAAAAAGGGGACCTGGGGCTGGGGCGCAGCTCAGAAGAGACACGCACCCAGCACGTGCGAGGCCCTGGGTTCCATCCCAGCATCAGGAGCAAAACAAAATCAGCCTCCTCGCTGCTCCTAAAGCTCCTGGCTCTGCGACTCCCACTCATGCCCCTGGATGGTAGGATTCCTTTTTAGCTAGCAAGGGGACGAAGGTGGGTGTTCAGGACACCTAAGTTCACAGTAGAACTGTGTCCTCATCCAACACGAGTCAATTTTCCTTCTTCAGTATAATCTGCCCGTTGGATGAAGCTGTTCCTGGTGGAGTGACCCCTACGTCACAGGGTCCTCTCTGAAGGCCTGGACGGTCCATCTGCACCACCACGCTGCCGTGGTAGGGGACGAGGACCTGCACCTCCTTGCTGGTTCTGTTAATTGGGTTCAGGTGTGTTTACTGAGGAACGTCATGAAAATAGCAGCCTCCCAAATAGCTTACATTTGCCTTAAGGCCCCTCTGCTTTCTGGTCCTAAATTCTCCCAATTGTGTCCTATAAAGTCCCTGTCTCATCTTTTGTGGAATTTATTAGTTGCAATAAAGCAAGAGGGTATAAGAACAAAGTGGCGTTATGATCCGTTATCTGCCAACATCAAATTATAGTCCATGCAGAGTCATGGAAACTCTAATGGATTGAAGGATTGAACTTCTGGAAAGAAGGTTCAACATCAAAAGCAGGGGTTTTGTTTTGCTTTTTGTTTCCTGAGTCTCAGAGTCAACGTTTCAGAAGAAAACTTTTTCAAAGGAATACAACGAACCATTTAGGCTCTGGTCCTCGGCACTTCCTCTGGGATCTCAAGAAAAACAAGTCACAGGACAGAAGTAGTAAAATCGGTGCTCTTTGAAAGACACAAGGGGCCACCTGGGGTGGGGCTGCTGTAGGACTGGGGTGGAGCACTGGGGGAGGCCAGCTCATCCCACAGAGAAGGACAAGGCCCCCTGCTCAATGACGCAGAGGTCGGAGAAGAGACAGCACCTCTTAAGTTAAACCAATCTACGCACAGAGGGAAAGAGTTTCCCTTCGTTGGGTCCGGGGAACAACAGAACCTGCACTCCTGGAGGAGCACAGGCTCAGCCCGTCCTTCCTCTCCGCTGTTCACCCCACTGTCGAGGCTGATGGGGTCTGAAAGCCTCGAGCAGCAGCGATCATGAGAAGAGAGAGAAAACAACGCCACAGAGGCACCTAACATCTAGAACTCTCTGGACCTCTCCAGCAGTGAGGCAGAGTGGTTCTACTGCAGAGACTGAAGGCTTTCAAATTGAGGGTCACCACCACTACATTACCACCAGCTCCTCCTCTCCGCACCCTCCTCCCCTTCCCCTTCTTCCTTCTCTCTGCCAACTGTTCAAAACTTTGCTCTATGCATGGACATAAATCCCTTTTCTATATTTTAAAGGCAAAAGCTAAAGAGAAAAAAGAAGGCCTGAGGAGGGGCATGAGGTCAGTGATTTCAGAAGACTCAGGGAAGAGTTAGCGGAGCAAACTCGCAATTAACGGGCATGGCGGGCAGATCGCCAGTACACGAGGCGGCACCTGCTCCTCTTCCTCTTCAACCACAACGACAGCGCTGCTCCCACGAGCAGGCTCATCGGCTGGACTTCATTGTCTTGGGGGCTGGTCCCACTAAAGAGATTTCAGTGTAATTCTGTTGATGAGATCAGTGGCTTCTACTCTTCCAGCTAGACAGGATCATCATACCAACTTTAGTGATCGATCATCATCATTCATGCCTGGACCACGGAAGATGGTTGTAGGCTCAGGAATTAATCAGCTAATGCTGCCTACGCAGACTGAAGGAATGTCTGTTTTCCAAAACCTCTGTATCATAAAACAAATATTTCAAATGATGTCAACAGAAGTGAACCGAATCTCCGTCTTTGAGGGAAAATTTGTGTGTTTGTGGCCTCTGAGCGAAATCTTTTTTGCTTAAAAAGAAATCTATCATATCAAGATCACAAAGAAAAACGATATGACTTGCTTAAAAACAGATCTACAATTGTAATAGTAAGATAAGTTACATCCTTAAAAATTAAGAGTAGTATTATCTTTTTAAACCCCTAGGCTAAAAGTTGGTTTCGCTTCTCTTTTTCTGTTTTGCTTTTTGTTTTTAGGAGACAGCAAAAACAAGTTGCAATTTCAGCAGGCAGAACAGCAAGGGCGCCATAGGGAGGACTATGGGAAGGGTTAACTACTTTTTTTTTTTTAGGTACTGTGCTGGAACCCAGGGACATTCTACCTCTGAGCTACACCCCCAACTCTAAAAGAGGTCTCACTGAGTTGCGAAGGACCTTGCTAAGTAGCTGAGGCTACCCGTGAACTACGATTCTCCTGTGTCAGCCTACCAAATGCTGGGATTACAAGCATGAACTACCACATCCGGGTTGGGTTAACTACTTTTAAAAAGACACAAGGACAGCAACGGCCTTGTCCCTGCTCTGTGCAGAACATGACAGCAGGTTCTGGGGTAAGGCCAGGAAGGCGTGTGGAGTCAGGTGGCCCTGGGGAGGGTGCCCTGAAATGATGGGGAACCCAGACGCTCCCTTAGGATGCTAAGCTCCAACGGTATCCCACTTCCCTCCCTCCTCACCCATCATATGGGTGAATATCAGTGTTTCCTTATGAGGAACCAAGGCTGTCATTGTTGGCAGCCAAGGCTTTCCTAATCTATCAGTGTCTGAGTCTTTCAAACACCAGGCAGATTGACTGTAGAACCTCTACATCACAGGACACAGAACACAGCCTGAGACAGGGTCTCTACACTGAGTCACGTTTGTTAGAGGAGTAAACAGAGGGACAGACCAGTTTGGCCATAAGATTAAATCTCCAACGTAGTACAAGTAAGCTACTTAAGAGAAAATCCAGCTCCAACTGAGCTGAGTCTGTAGCTACAGGAAATGAAATCAATGTGTCAATGACATATCTGCACCTCTGTTCATTAAAGGATTATTCACAATCGCCAAGATATGGGAACTTAAATGTTCATCACCAGATAAATGGGGAAAGATGTCTGTGTCTATCTGTCTGTCTCTGTCTCTCTGTATCTCTCTCACACACACGCACGTGAATATTATTTAACCTTTAAAACTAAGGAAATCCTGAAGATTATAAAAATATAAATGGACACAGAGGACATTATGTTAAATGAAATAAGCCAGGCCCAGAAAGAAAAATTCCCCGTGGTCTCATGTATGTGTAGAATCTCAAAAGTAAAATTAAACTCACCATAACGGAGGTACATGGTAAGTGCCAGGAGCCGGGAAAGAAGAAGAAGGAGGTGAGAGATGTTTGTCAGTTTATTTGATGAATGTGTTGTACCCTTGAATTTCACTACGCCAGTAAAAATATCTCAGTGATTCTCATCACAAAGGGGCACACAAGGATAACCATGTGAGGTGATGTGTTTATTAACTTCATTGTCATAGTCATTTCATAATGCATACCTACACAACATCACATTGATACAGAGACCACCCCCCCAAAAAAAAAACTAATTAAAGTGACACAGACAACACTGGGATTCTCCATAGGAAAGGAGAAAGACTAAACAAAAAACAATTAATTAACTTATCAAATAATTTCCTTGTCTTCCTTGGAAGGAACACCGATAGGAAGCAGGCCTCCCTCCTGCCCTCGCTCCGGAGCCGAGGATGGAACCCAGGGCCTCACACATGCTAAGTCTGCACTCTAAGCTACAGACGCTGGAAGAAGTCCTTTCTGTTGAATGGTGAGTGATTCTGACTGCAGGAAGGACTGCTTTTCTGCAAAGTGACCAAGTGAACTCTAGAAACGCTAAAACCTATAAACCTAAACAATACCATAGCCTCTAACAAGCTCAGGGAGATCAGACCTATCGGGAAGTTCTGACTTGCCATGAGCTGGTGCTTACTGAGCAGGACATGAGCCCTGGAAGCGTACGAACGGCCCTATTGACTGCCAACTGCCGAGCTTCTGCAAAGCGCCAATTTCAAAGCCCAGCACTCCAGGAAATCTGCAAATATTCACAACTATTCATAAGAAAGATGTGACCGGCACAAAAATACTCTGCCTTTAGGCTAGATACTTAAAGTTCACCAAAATCATGTACTTCCAATTCCAATCACCAGGCGAGGGGACAGACATCTGGAGACACGAGTAGGGGGTGGGACCCAAGTCGCACGCGCAGGACCACTCCTGTTACCTGCTCCTGCTTCTCCAGCCACTTGTCCACCATCGGGTGACTGGCGCTCAGGGATGAGCGCGCGTTGTCTCTCTGAAACTGGTTGGACCAGTTACTAGTGTCCCGCGGGAGGCTCCGGTAGTTTTCATCTTTCTATTCAAAAAGAGACAAAAAGGCATCTTGTCAAACATCAGAACTTGCAAATTAATGGCACACTGTGGTTTTTCCACAAGTAACAGAAAAATGAATCTAGAGTTTAGAAATCTTGTTCCAAGTCTACACAAAATAGCTGATGGCGGACATTTCACCCAATGAGATTAGACAGCAGAAAGGTGGCCACGTGCCGAGGACAGGAAGTCTACGGACCACAGACTCTAAGGTGACCACACACCGGGCAAAACACTCTTCCACTGCACACGCCTGTCCCGATCAGTCTCCCCAGGCCAACCATGTGCACCAAAAAGTTGAAAATATTTCTAAGCGAGACTGAATATCTCTTAATCATGTCATTTCCTCCTTTATTCTTTCCAATGATATAATTATATTGTGGGGTAGCTTCTGAAACTCATCAAAAATGGAATAAGAAGCAAGTCTAATAAATTTGCCCCTTTAATTCCTTGAAGTTTCTTAACTTTGAATCAAGAGTTAAAAGTCTCTGGGCTGTTCTGTTACCGACCTCACATGCTAGCTACCAGGATGAGCTCAAATACCCAAAAAGAAAAGAAACAGCTAAAACCTGACAATATTGAAACATAATGGATGCAAATTTGCTCACTATGGCATGTTTTTATGACAAGCGATGTCGTTACATAAATAAATGCCTTTTAACCAAGTTTTTAGCCTTCTGTGGAACTACCATGCTATCTGACGTTTCTTTCCATTAATAAATTATTACAACTCACTTTGACTTTTGAGCTACAAAATTTCAGCATTCTGAAAAGATAACAAATCTAGGATATGAGGATGTCAGATTATTAGTTCAATAACAAAATCTGAATTAAATCCTACAAAAACAAATTAAATATGTCACCTCCAGTTCAATCCACTTAAATCAATATGTCAAGGAACATTAAATGTAATATTCTCTCTGATACCTTTGTGAAGACTTTGACTATAAACACTAAGTGCACAATCGGTACTTACTCTTCATTCCTTAAATTAGATGAAAATACTACAGAAACAAAGAAGCACAAATAACAGGTTTTGGCGATGCCCCCTAGCTCGAGCCTCTCTTCAAGAGTTCTACCAAAAACTAAGATGAGCATCACTTGACAGTCTTGAATATATGTCAAATTATGACATATGAAAATAGATAGCAAGATATCTACAAAAATTTACCAATATAAACTTTGACTTAATATTTCATAAACTTTTTAAAAGAATTTACCTACAACTGGAAACCTCTTCTAATTCTTGGTTGCTAAATTAAATATGAGCAGCAAGAACTTTTTACTAGAACAGGTCTGTCCACCTTGGTCACTGCAGCTGAGGGCCGCTTTAAGGGAAGAAACCACAGGTCAAGGAGAAGGCCAGGAAGATGAGGATCCCACTGGGCATCGACGAACAGGATGACCTCGCAGTGGGCGTGGACATGAAGAGCAGGCCACAGCCCAAGGAAAGGGAGACACGTGCACAGCCCGAGGCTCCGCACCTCAAAATGCTAAGTCGACCCCCTTGAAACATGGGCGTGGGGGAAGGGCGAAACGAGGGAGGTGTGCCTGCGTGCCTCTACCATCTCATACTCCATTAAGATGTATGACTACAATGCACCAATAAGAATTTTTTTTTAAATGATTTTCAAAAGCTTGGTGTGGTGGTGCATGCTTGTAATCCCCGCACTTGGGAGGCTGAGACAGGAGGATCACACAGGTTCGAAGCCAGCCTCAGCTACTTAGTGAGGCTCTCAGCAACTTGGTGAGACCCTGCTTCCAAATAGAATAGAAAATAGGTCTGGGAGTCTAGCCCAGAGGTAGAAGGCCCCTGGGTTCCACCCCAGTACCACCAAAAACAAAAAACAATAACAAAAACAGCTCTAGCACTAAGCAAAGAAAATTTGGTTCTATACCTCAGCCCACAGACATACCTGATCAGAAATGCAAATCAGAAAGGGCAGATAAATGCACTTGGGACAGAAGCTTAAATGACTGCAAAGAGAGGACCAATGTGAAACACGGTGGAGCGCAAGTGTAATTTTGATGTCAACGGTCCCGGGCACTATTGGTTGGGGACCTGGCCACATGCTCATTTCCCACCATTTGAGTAGATTATCACACCAGCTCCTATGCACAAATAAAATCCGCCTCGCTGGGCTGCTTTTTATACGTGTCTTTTCTTATGACACCACTGAAATGTATTTCTACCATCACCTCATTCACCCTCCGCAAACACACGACGCCCATCTTCTCCTCTCTCCCCCTCCTTATCTCAGCAATCTCGGGAATCCACGATCTTTTCTAGGGTTCTACTCCTGGACCAGAGCTCTCCTTTAGGGCCTAGATGCCTCTCACGTGAACCTATAACAGCAGCTTCCAGCTGAGCCGAGGCCTGCCCCACCCCTTCCTCTCCAGTGGTGCTAAAGTATGAGCTGGACCGCCCCCTACCTGCAGACCACACCGCAGGAGGACCCAGGAGCTTTCAGAAAGCAGCTGCACCCCACAGTCTTCTCATCACAATTGCTCTGGAGAGCCAAGGCTCTCAGAAAAGTGGCCTCCCTATAAACAGTTAACCATCAAAGCCCAGCTCAAACACTACTTTCTCTAAAGAACGTTCCCTGTTTCTCTGTAGAAGTACTCACACCACGCTTCTGTTACGGCTGTAACCTAATCTTACTTTAATTATAGTGCTAACTTATCATTTAGTTAATTTTTAAAATTGCTGTTTCTACCGTTAGAGTGAAGCCTGGCAGCGAGCACCGTTCACCTCTAAACCCAGCGCTGTGCACGTGGGCTAGGGCGCCGCGCCTGCCCCTTGCAAAAATGACTTTTATGTTTCTCTTTTCATGTGTTTTCAGAATTCAGAAATTCAAAAGAACACTCTGACAAGTTGTTTCAAAAATAGTTAAGGGAACACTTTAGAGGTATTAAGATAAACTTCAGTGAAGTGTATTTCCGCAGAAATGCAAAAACTATTTTTAGACTTATGCTAGAAGATGTATACCACTGATGTATGCGGTTTTCAATTTAACATCACACCCACAGTATGCAATGCCGGCGGCAAATGTGATTATTGCTAATTGCATCTAAAGATGGTGTGCTATTATTAAATTCAAGTCAATTATGACATGTAATTCATAGGGCCGAGCACTACAGAATAATCATATTACGGAAGACGGCGGCTAGCGGTCAAAGGGCCTGTCTTTGTTCACGGTACCTGAATTCAATATTTCTAAATTTCTGCAACCAACTTTGAGGAGTTAATGGAAAAGAAGAATAAAGCTGACAGGCATCCTCACAATGGTTCTTCTAGTTCACGGTGAAGTCAGAAATGAACCCACATTATTAAATAATGTAGAGTAAAAGCTCGACAATTACAGTAATCTTAAATCACCATCAGTTGAGCAAGGACCTTAGAAAATATACCTGTAGTCACTAAGCAAAACCCCTACATTATTTTCTCGGTTGCATCATCTGCACGTCCTACTAGGATTTTAAACAATGTTCTTCCAAAGAGTCTTGTGTGGACTTTGGATCACACAAAGAGTGTGGTCAGAAAAGCTGTGATTCTGCATTTATGCTGAGATCAAAAAAACTATTTTCTATATCACAATATATGATGTTCACTATTTCTCACTAAAATGTGTACAGTACCAATCTATTTTCCATTTGAAAATATTTGAAGGTAAATAATTTTTTTCCCTAGGTCTGAAGATGGAACCCAGGGGTATTTTACCTCCGAGCTACAACCCCTGCCCTATTTTTTTTTATTCTTTATTTTGAAACCAGGTCTCACTGAGTTGCAGAGGGCCTAAGGAACTGAGGCTGTCCGCGAACCGCGATCCTCAGGTCTCAGCCTCCCGAATGCTGGAATTACAAGTGTGCGTCACCACGCCCAGCTAAAGGTAAATAATTTTTAAAATATAAGAATCATGATCACATCTTTGCAGGACTATATACACTTTGCAGGACTATATATATGGGTAGAACTGTGAAGTAGTCAAAAATTTTAAATCAAATATATTTTCAATTCTACATTTCATAAGGAAAAAGCAGATGATCAGATTTTATTTCCTCTACCTTTTACAAGATCAAGCTGTATTTATAATAAATTGGAAGAAGTGGTTTTAAATCTATTTCATTCCATGATCAAATTAATGCCTCTATCTGTACATGGGTAAACATCCAAAATAAAAAAAATCTTTTTCCTTAGACTTATAAAAATCGATCAGAGCCAGAGCACAGTGGCACAGGCTTCTAATCCCAGCACTTTGAAGCAGAGATAGGAGAATCACAAGTTTGCGGCCAGCCTCAGCAACTTAGTGAAATCCTATCCCAAACTCCAAAAGCAAGCTGGGCATGGTGGTGCATGCTTATAATCCCTGTACTTGGGAGGCTGAGACAGGAGGATCACAGGTTTGAAGAAAGCCTCAGAAATTAGTGAGAGTTTCCATCAACCTAGTTTCAAAATAAGAAAATCAAGCTGGAGGTGTAGCTTGAAGGTAGAATGTCTCTGGGTTCAAACCCCAGTACCACACACACACACACACACACACACACACACACACACACAATATATATGTGTGTGTGTGTGTGTGTGTATGTATATATATATGTTTATATAAAAATATATAAATGCAAAAGTAAATTAAAACAAAATAAACTAGGGCAGAGACTCTAGCTTGGGGATAGAATGTCCCTGGGTTTAAACCCCAGTACCAAAAATTAAAAAAAAAAAAACAAAGAAATCTATCAGTAATCTCAACAAATAAAATCCAAATTTACTATTTACTAATTTACTATTTTTCCAACATAGAGTATATTATTAAAATACTGTAAGGAATTACCCTATAATTTTCATTTTTCAATGTTAATCTTCTACCTAAGAGACCATGCCAAGCAGCCATTCAGCTTTCAGCTGGGCAGGGGAAACTTCCTTGCCAGAAAGAAACAGCTGTCCCCGCTGTGAATGGGATTTTCCTTATCATCTAAATGGACAGCCACATCATCAGGTGTCAGAAGCCGCCCAGGCGGGGACAGGCATGCTAATTTCCTTCATCCCGCTAGCTCTATGCTGGTTAGAGAGTGAATCTCTTCCCCGGCGGGTCCCCAAAGTAAGTGTGCTTTCTGCCCCAACCTCTCCAAAAGCCAATTCCAATTGAGTAAGAAGAAATCTCCTCGCAGAACCCAGCCGAAGCCTGGAGCTGGAATCTGATGGCTGGCCGCTCAGCCAAGACTCCAGGCTTTATCCCCCAGAAACAGCTCTTCCTTCAGCTGATGGTCAGATTCCTGGCAAGTCTACATCCCTACGCTGCAAAATTCAGGACTATTTCATGATAGTTACAGAGCGATGAGCGTTTCCGTGTTGGTATAGGAAAACCAACTACGCGGAGACTGTGCTTCAGCACAAAAATCCTGAACACCTTTTTAAAGGTCATGAGGAATCGCACCATTTTTTGGAACACAAAACACTTCCTGCAGAGTTCTCCCTTTGCGCCCTCCGTATCATATGGTTTCAAACATTCCCCCGTGATGGGAAGATTTCACACTTCAAACATTTTTCAATACTGTGGTTGTGGTGAAAGAATTCAATTTCCCACTCTCTCCTCTCTCCTGGAAATGACACACGTGGAGCAAAAGCAACTATTTCAGAATATCTAACCCGAAATGACAGGACCCAAGGAAAATTAGTAATTATGGCTTCAGCTAAATTTTGTGCTAGAAAATTACAAGAGGCGTGCTAGAATCCTCAGTAACCACACTGCTGATTCCATTCCTGCCAGGGTTTAATTTCTGTGCCTCCTGATGGTTTCCTTGGAGCATGGTGTCAAAACAGCACCAGGACCAAACTCAGAAGAAGACAGCTATGAAAAAACTCCTCAGTGGCCGGGAGTGGTGGAGCGCACTTGTCATCCCCACGCTTGGGAGGCAGAGACAGGAGGATCGCACATGTTCGAAGCCAGACTCGCTGGCTTAAGAGACCCTGTTTTCAAATAAAATATAAAATAGGTCTGGGAGTGTAGCCCGGAGGTAGAAGGGTTCCAACTCCAGTACCACAAAAATAAAATAAAATAAAACTCCTCAGTGGACGTTCCTGGCCTTCAGATCATCCTCTAAAGAGTAAATGTGAGGGAGAAAGTTGGCGGCAGAGAAAAGGGAAAAAGAATTGATTTACACACCCAAAAAATGAAGGTGTAATCAAATCAACTTGTCAAAGAAGGCAGAATATTTGGCAGTCTCTATCAGTTCAAATCAATTCTATTAAGACATTTTGATAAATAGAATTTTTTTTTCTCACAGTATAGGTTGAGTGCCCAAGATCCAAAATACTTGGAACAAAAAGTTTTTCAGATTTTAGACCTAGGAGATTAGAGAATACGTGAATATTCAGAATTAAGGTATCTTAGGGATGGGACCCAAGTCCAAATGCAAAAATGTTACATGTCACAATATTTAAGTAATATTACACATGGACCAAAGCTTCATGGTGTGAAATGATATATCCAACCGTGGTATTATGTTCTCATGTTCAAAAAGGTTTGGATTGTGGCATATTTCAGTTTTTTTATTGTGGTGGTGGTGGTTGGTTTTTTTTTTTTTTTTTTTTTTTTTTTTTGCAGTACTGAGGATGGAACCCTGGGGCATTGTACCTCTGAGCTATACCCCCGGCCTTATTTTTTAGAATTTTTTCTTTTTTGAAACAAGGTCTCACTGAGTTGCGAAGTGCCTTGCTAAGTCGCTGAGGCTGTCTGTGAACCCCGATCCTCTGGTTTCCGCCTCCCGAATGAGACGTGGATATTTAAATCTGGGATCCTCAACCTGTGTTCAGCATGACTAACTTTAGGTGCAAGGCTGTCCTGCAGCTGGTTCCCCTCACCTGTGGTTTAGCTTTGTGAGGCTCTAGTTAGAGCAGTCGACTATGGCCAACAAACCTGCAGGAAATTACAGGAACAGTTCATGAGATTTTTTTTTTTTTTTAAAGAGAGTCTCACTGAATTGTGAAAGGCCTCGCTAAGTAGCTGAGGTTGCAAACTGCAGTCCTCCAATCTCCGCCTACCAAATGCTGGGATAACAAGCTTGCCCCACCACACCCGGCCCCGGTTCATGAGTTTTAAATTGCATGTCATTCGAAAGAAAGATGAAATCGTGTGCCCCCTCTCGTTTTATACCAGTCAGTGACTCATCGCTTCATTCAGTGGGTCCACCCTGTATACGCTACCTGCCTGCTAGTAACTAAGTAGCCTCAAGCTTTTCGTATCCACTGTCACCACACCAAAGTGCTTGTGTTCAAGTAACTCTTACTTCACTCAGTAATGCAAAAGTAGTGTTCCTGACAACAAAGATATGCCAAAGAAAGCTGTGAAGGGCTTACTTTGTGAAAAGTTGAGAATCCTGAACTTCTGAGACAGAAAATTGCATGCAACAGTGAGAACAAAACTTCTTCCCATAAAGTTGTGAAGGAAAAATAAATTGGTGCTGTTCTGCTTTTGAAACTACAAAAGTTACAACATAAGTGTGTGGTTAAGATGGGGAAGGAACGAAGTGAGTTCCTTCCCACTGCCTCAGTGTGAGACACCCACCCGCTGGGATTCTTGGAACGTGCCCCCTGCAGGCGATGCTAGGGATGGAGCCCAGGGCCTTGCGAAGCATGCTGGGAAGCTCTCTACCGCTGAGTGGCGTCGCCAGCTCAATCTCGGCTCTGTCCAAGGTAACTGCCGAAAGTGTTTCATCGTAGTAACTTTCAGCTGACTCATATAGATGGAAGCCATTCTTCCTCCACTGTGCAGAGGTCTGAGTGGGCCGCACTCCTTCAAAGGCGCAGGGCACTCAGCAATGCAGGGAAGACAGGTGAACTCAAACCAAGGATATGCAGACGGAAATCATTCCATCTGACACTGCTTGTTAAAGTGGGGCTTCAAGTGCCCAACTCTAACTCTGTGATGCAAACGAGGTACGTTTATAACCGACGTTAATAACATCTGCAAACAGAAGTCAATTTAAAGCAATGAGATGGGGCTGAAAGACCTAAGTGGATAAGGACATTGTGATTCAAGTACTTTGTGACTCAAGCTAGTTAAGTTTAGAACCTAAGTTACCAAAATTTGGAAACAGAAATCAATTTAAAGCAGTGGAAATAACGCCAAAGATTTAAGACTATGTGAATTTTGGACCAATGTAATTTAGTCTACACTACGTCTTTGCCCTCAGCTCTAAGAAACGCGGGTAGAGCAGGGATGGAGAAGGTAATGAACTCACTTCCCTTTGTCCTCCAGGTGTCTTGGGCGGGGGGCAATAAAGACTGACTTTATCTGGGGTTTACACTCCTGGGGTGATTTGCAAACTCTAAAAAAAAAAACCCAGGCTCAAATAAAAGCTTGCTCAATAGCACCTTAGAATTCAAAACTCTGAGCGTACGTTACAATAATGAAAGTACATGAAGCAGACTGTATTCCTAAATGTAGCACAGAAACAGATGAGACGAGGTTACTAACAAATCAAGCTAGGTAAGCGCAGACGTGCAGGAATGATCAGAACCACCGCTGACTAAAAGCAGGAATTCACTGTGTGCAATTTAAAGTCTTTTAACATGTAAAAGAGAAGGGTAAAATTCATGGCTTTCGAGACATTGAACAGAAAATACAAATGTTTCAGCAGAGTAGTCTAAGATCCAGGTCTCAGCTGGGTCTCCCTCGAAGCTAATGCTGCAGAAAATTAAACACAGCTATAGGTCTGCCAAAGAGGGAATGTTTGGCTTTAAGAACCATCTCGGCTCACCCTTTGGGATTTGGGACAGTCACTGTAACGCTGGCAGCTGTGCCTGACTCACGAATGACCAAAGAGAAAAAAATTTTCCCCTCAAGGAACAACTGGTCAAAGGCACTAGTTTAAAAGTAAAATAGTATTTTCAAATCTACCAACATGACAATTGGGCTTATGTGCTAGAAAAAAATAAGTCAGGGCAGACATGATGTGCCTGGCTTACATCCCAGTGCTAGAGAGGCTGAGACAGGAGAACTGCAGGTTCGAGGACAGATTCAGCAAGTAGTGAGACTCTCATCAACCCAGAGAGACGCTGTTCCAAACATCAAAATAAACTGGGCTGGGGTGTAGCTTGGAGGGAGAATGCCTCTGGGTTCAGTCCCTAGAACCATGAAAAATAAAACAGGAGAAGCATAGACCAGGAAAACAGGTGTTGAAATGGGAACAGAGGAGAGAGCGCGCTAAAGTGTAGAATATCATTGCATAATAAATAAGCAAACACGTAAGAAGCTACTTAGAGAAGTAGTGCACTTGGGCTGGGTATTATTTATTAACCGATGGTGTGCACAGTAGCTATAAACCTCTCGCTCACAATGAAACAGTGCCCACACCTTCTGGAGGTGCCGTGACTGTGAATGAGGGTTTGTGACCTCACTGCTGAGCCTGGGACTTGTGTCTGGACCACGAATGGGTGTATCCTAGTGAACTGGGGGGAGGGGATGCAGAAACACCGTGTGCCAGAAAGACCGTGAGCATCACAGCTTTTCTCTCTAGAATTAAGTCTGCAATTCTGGTTCTACGCCGATAGGAAAAGCCAATATTTCCATGAGTTATAAGTCCTTTTAAACACTCAAACTAATTTTAATTGAGTTTCATTTGAAAATGATAAATTTGTGCAATCCCAAAATGAAGAGAGGTGAAATGTCACACCACCACATGCAATAAATATTCCCAATTCCATTCTATGATTTCCAAAAATAAAGGTCTACAAAGAAGATATCTTGAAATACCTGGTTGACTCCCGCTTGCCCTTTCGTAAGATGCAAGCGTGTACACCTGCCCATTTCAGCTGGATCTGAGGTGTCAGCAGGAGAGACTGAGCCCTGGCCTCAATGGAAAAGCGTAAGAAACACAAACGCGTTTTCTGTAGCGGGTAAAAAGCCTGAGTGTTTTCTCTCTTAAAATATCACAGGTAATTCTAATACATGCTCAAATAGAAGCATTGAAGTCTGGTAAGACAGCCAACTCCGGAACCCACGAATAAAAAAAAGTGAATTCCTTTTCTTCACACACACCCGAAACCGCACCTGTAACCTGTCTGGGACTTCTCATAGTGCTTTATACATCACGTGTAACTTACATTTTATTATTCATGAATTTACCTGAAACAATCAGCAATGGCTTTGAAAGTACTCATCTCCTTGATCAAATAAGTCTACTCCAGAAATCTAGTCTAAGAAAATATTCAGAGATGTCAGCATCAATTGATATATAAGGATAGTCTCTGAAGGGCACGTGTAAAGGTTACTTTATAAGAGCAAACAAAATTCGCAAAAATATAAATGTCAAACAACAGAAAGCTCAGGAAATAAAGTTAATAAACACCAAGTATAAAAAGCTTAACCCGTGATAGAACACTACGCAAGCTATCATCTTTATGAGACATGGGAAATGTCTCTCAAAACAACAGAAATTAGGGGGATTTGCTAGAAATTTAACTATACTGCAAGACAATTCCTCATTCGCAGTAAGGACAGCCAGCATCCGTACGGATAGTGTGGAGCTGAGCTCTGCAGAAGTGCTGGAGTTAACGATACTGAGATGTCTACGCCAGTCTTACTCAGGATGTCAAATGACCACATTCCTCTGCGCGGCTTCCATTATGTGCTAAGTAAAAACAGAAGCAGTATTACCACCAGTGGAGAAAAAATGTTTGGGGCCCTTAAAACATACCATAGGAGATGTCTATAAAAAAATTTCTAAGCAAGGTACTGAGTTGGATCCACAGCACAACAACAAGAAACTTTCCAAACTTAGAAGGAGCTCACTTGACGAATAGAAAGGAGAGACGACAGAGCTGTAACTACGAGCATCTCTCCCAGAGGGAGGGGGATCTGGGGTGCTAGGAGACACCAAACATGCCCAGTGAGTAGATCAAACAGAAATAATAAGCCCAGGGGGTAAGAAATATTCCAGGGTTTCTGTGATTTTTTTTTTTAAAGCTAATGATGCCGACGCAATCTGTTCTCTATCTTCTGCTTCCCCCCGCCTGGTAACACTCTCTGTTGGAAATTTGTCAACACGCCATTTTCTGAATCTACCTAAGTCTCGTTATTTTAGGGGAAGGGGTACTTAAGTTAGGAAAGCAACGTCCGTCACTCTGCAGGGGACAGAGCCGCGGCGGGGGTCAACTGCGCAGTGGAAACAGTCTCCATCCTCCGGCCTCAATCCTGCCACGTGCGTCGCCAATCTTTCCAGACGCGGCGAGTCAAAGGCTCTCTGTGGACTCGCTGGACCCTCAGTCACAGAGGCACAGAGGTGGCCAACTGATGTCAGCATTCACACTGGCTGAGATCCTCTTCCCCGAGATGAAATATTAGATACATGAGACATCTCAAATGGAAATGCAGTACCTAGCTTTCCGTGAGAAGTAGGAGAAAGTGCCCTTTAAGACACGCGCGAAGGTGGTGCTCCACCAACACTGGATGCAGAGGCGGGCAATGTCCCAGGGAGTCTGATGAAAGCCGGACTCCCTGGCCGCTATAGCTCACCTCCAAATAAAAGTACCAACACTTTTTAAGAAATCCAAAAGCCCGTGGAGGCCTGGGCTCTGCAAGCTCCTGCTGGGCAGCGTCTTCACATTCTGCTTATGCTGCCCTGACACGTCAGAGAGGCACGGAGGTACTGCCACTGAGAGCCCAGGAGTGATGGCATATGCTCACACACGTCCGAACGGAGCTAGCGTGCCCAAAAATGAGATTTAAAATGATTGGTAACATGGTTCTAAAACGAATTGTGGAGCTGGAGGTGGTGGCACACGCCTGTAATCCCAGTACTTGGGAGGCTGAGATAGGAGGATCAGAGGTATGAGGACAACCTTAGCAAATATTGAGACTCTTGTCAACCTAGCAAGACTGTTTCAAAATAAAAATAAAATAGCGCTGAGGGTGTAGCTTGGTGGTAGAAATGTCCCTGGGTTCCATCCCCAGCTCTACAAAATAAATCTGTTTGCTAATTCAGTCTGGCAGAATCTAAGGCACCAACTATGTTCATCGGGTATTTGAAAATATCACTTACTTTAACCATTAAGGGTCAACGAGTCACAAGGCTGCACATTTCACAAATGTATGCCCGTGTTATGTAAGAAAGACTGAGGGGAACGTGTAACCTCTTAAGCTTACCCAGCATGGGTGAGTCCTCGCGGACCCCACGGGAAGGCATATGTTTAATGTTTTGTGCCTGCCCAGCATGGGCATCTCTCTAACAAACTCCTTCCCAAATATAAAGATGAGAAATCCTCTTATAACCAAGTGTCCTGGGTGGGAAATGTAGCACCCGAAGGCGCCTTTGGAGAAGGCTTGTCCTCAGGGCAGTGGGGCTCGGCGGCGGGGCACCTGCATCATGACACCTTGACCTCATCGGGGTGAGGAATTTCATGGCCTTCTGAGGAGATGGTGGACTGCAGGCAGTGGGGCCCAGTTCCAGGAGGCAGGTGACTAAGGGCGCCTGGAAGGCTGAGTCTTGTTCTTGCCCTCTGTTCTACTGATGGTTGTTGCTGGGTTTGGAAACCAGGGATAACATTATTTTGTGGTTCTCTACCAGTTTCCCCAGTGTCTCACAATGACAGACACGTGTCATTTTCAACCCTGGGAATGGAGTGGGCAGGTTAACTGGCCGTAAGCACCTGCGCCCTCTCCTGATGTCCTGTGCTCAGAGGCTGGAGGCAGAGCCCCACTGCCAGGTGCCCCTCCAGGCTGGACACAAATGGTGGTGGGCAAAGGGTGGTGTCTTGGCCCTGCCTGCAAGGTCTGAACACCTGGAAGATGGGCAGGCTGGAGTGGGCGTGGCAGCACATCTGTCCTAATGGCAGGCCGCTGGTGCAGGACAGTCCTCACAGCTGCTCCAGGCTGCCTGGGGACATGCTCTGTTGGCCCGCCCAGTGTGTTTTAATTTTCATTGGTGCACTGTAGTCATACTAATGGAGTACAAGATGGTAGAGGTATCCATGCGCACATCACCCGATGAGCCCTTCCCGATTCCCTCCCGCTCACGTTCGGGTTAGTGACTAGCCTCCTTATGTTGGTGAGCGTGCATCTTGTACATCAGGGAGTTCCCCTCTCCCCTCCCCTCCCCTCAGGGGGGTCCTTATTTGCTCATCTACAGCATCTCCGTCTAGAGTTCCTCCTGTGTTCCATTTTCTCCCTATGTACACGATGGAATTTTACTCCGTGTTTTTGTGCAACAGGATCTCTAAGCATGCGGTCCGTTCATGGTGGAGATGTGTTAAGAGCTGGCAAGAGTTGGGTGTGGTGGCTTACGCTGTAATCCAGTACTTGGGAGGCTGAGACAGGAGGATCGCAGGTTCTCGGCCAGTTTCAGCTACTTAGTGAGGCCCTCTGCAACTTTGTGAGACCCTGTTTCGAATTAAAGTAGTTGTGCTGGGGGTTCAGCTCAGTGGTAGAATGCTCCTAAGATCAATTCTCAATGTCAGACGAAAATAAATTTTAGAAAAAATTTTAAAAATTAAAAGAGCTGGTTGTGTTTGCTGCAAGTGAAACTGGCTTGCTCACAACCCCAAGACGCTGGAAACCACACCCTCTCACCTGGGGCCCTGCACCCTTCAACCTCCCCAAACCGGGCTTCAAATGGATTGCTTAAAACTGCAAACATAGGCTGGGCGTGGTGGCGCACGCTTGTAATCCCCGTGCTTGGGAGGCGGACACAGGAGGATCTTGCAGGTTCGAAACCAGCCTCGCTGGCTTAAGAGACCCTGTTTGCAAATAAACATATAAAATAGGTCTGGCCATGTAACCCGAAGGTAGAAGGGTTTCCAGGAACCCCAGTACCACCAAAAAAAAAAAAAAAAAAAAAAAACAAACAAACAACAAAAAAAAAAAACCCTGCAAACGTGACTTGTTTATACGCTTGTGAATATCCATGTAAATTCAGAAGAGAAGGCTTATTTAAAAACTGGGTTCTGCTTCTTCGTCTACTGCCTGATTAAATCCTCTAAAATTTCAAGGTGATCTTAACAAGAAATCAGTCCAATGTGGTCCCTCATAGAATTTATGAGAACAAAATATTTCAGGACGAGTTTGGCCCTAACAGTTAAATCCCTAACTAAAAAAATAAATAAATAAAAAACTAAAGTATTAAAGTACACAGTATTTTCCTAATACATTGTTCCCTATTGAAGCTTATTAAACGAATTAAGTTTTTTGCTTGAACTAGCAGGAAAAGTATGTTAAAATGCAAAATAAAATTTTAAAATATTTCCCAGGCAATTTTACACAGATACAAAGGAGAAACCAAGCGAATCCCAAGCGACATCCATCCTGACAATGACGGGCGTGGCATGATTTCCGTATCTCATTACACACTGTGCTAATTTACTGCCTACACTGAAGGATGCTTGTCAAGTCTTCCACGCTGCTCACTGAGCAGCTAACCAACAGAACAGGGACAGCTCTGTGTTTAATCCCTGTAACACACACACACACACACACACACACACACACTGCGAGGTGTTACCTTCCTGCCACAGGGCTTGGGGCTGCCTGCAGAGTTCTGCTTGAGGAAGCCGGCTGTCGTTGACCAGCGCGTGGGGTTCTTCCTGGACGGCTCCTCAGAGGAAAAGTTATTGTCGCTGATGGACGTGGAGAGGCCAATGAGAGCGGGGTCGCTGCTCCGCCGGACGTGCAGAGGCATATCTGTGAACACACAAGACACCGTGCTTGAAAACGAGGCCCGGACGTCAGAAAACCGTACGGACGGAGACATACAGGCAAGGCATCGAAGACTAGAGACCGCCATGACGCCCCTTGAAAGGGGCAGAGGGGCCCAGCCTGACCTCAGGCCACTCTGGACACGGTGCCAGGAGGATCACCAGCTCCAGACCAGCCTGGGAACTTAGCAAGACTCTGTCTCCAAATAAAAGACATAGAGGTGTAGGTAGAGGAAGAGCACCCGTGGATTCAATCCTCAGTATACCAAAAGGGAGGCAGAGGTGGACAGAGGGTCAGGACGCTAAATACAACTTCCACTGGCTTCTCTGAGCTCTGTGGTTAAAGAGATGCGGGAGGTGCTAGCTCTAGAGAGGGTGTCAGGGCATCGTTTGGGGGTTACCTGTGGGGCTCTGGAAGAGTTGCCCTAACCTCGAGGTACTGGGAGAACCAAAGAAGATAACAGGACGCCGTGCCGAGTCCGCACACAAAAAAGTGCCAATCGTTAATGCTCCTTAGCCCTGCATTCCTAAATAAGCGTGTAATTTAAAAGGAAACCTAAGAACAGATTTAACTTTTAGTTGAATCTACTGAATTAAAAATACAGGACTTAGGCAATGTTTGCCTAGTCTATAAATATTTTGTTGAATAAAATAATTCTTTTGTTCAATAAAATATTACAAGAGAATACACAGCACAAATCTATTTATCCTTAAGAAACTGGACCGTGCACAGCGCTGTGCTAAGATGCAGGAGGTCTCTGGCGGTTCTATGAACTCACATACACGCTACGGAAAAGACAGTAGGTTAGCAACTGTGTCACACAGAAGAAGAGTTTGCTGGTAACAGAACCAATAACAAATTCAGGCCAGCATCGGCATTGGCAGCTCTGAGAACTTCTTGGTAGACAGGATCAGAGAAGAACGAAATTCTAAGAGCAGAAAGAAGGATAAGACTCCTGGGCCCCCAGGCAGACTCGGAAGGAAAAGTCACTCGAAACCAAAGAAGCGTAAGGCACGAGATTTAGATGCAATTATGTAGAAGATATTTTTAAGACCAAAAATACAAGTCAAACGTTTGAGAGAAAAGTAAAGAACTACAAACAGCAGAAAGAAGAGTAAGACTTGCAAGAATCCTCAAGAGCTTGAAGAGCCCCCTCCCTGATGGAGTTACTCGAAAACAGGAAACTTGAGACAAAACCCAGATTAAATGCTGGGCAATCTGGTGTCAAGAACCAAAATTCGAGTCAAATGCTTACTTAAGAAAATTAATAAAAACAACTCTAAAAAGATGTTTTTAACCATGACGTGGTAAGCTCACTCCCTCTGAGAAACACTTGGATGCGCTGGTCAGTGGTGTGGACAAGGATCCTTGTCGACCCAGAGACAGGCTCTGAACTGCCTGAACTCGATATACAAACCTCTGTCAATCCAACAGCCTCCAAATCAGAAATCACCAGCAAAGAGCAGGCTTATGCGAATCACTCACACCGCACTGAACATCTGCGTCCACGCTGTGATATTATTAGTGTTATCTTCATTGGCAAGGAGAAGCGCATACACGAAAATTAGAAAGGATGGTTTCTAGCTTTTTCACTGTGTGTAAACACCTGTGACAGCCATCACCGCTTATAATTTGCACCTCAAATAATAAATAAATAAAAACAAGAATAAGAACTGTGCAGTCATTCTCAGAACAAGTTCCCAACCATGCCATTTAAGAATCTATGCATGTTATATTACAGTGCTCTTATTAGATGGAAAGTTCTCTCCCAAGAAGCAGCAAAATTATTCCCAGAGTCATCAATGAAAAATTTAAGCAAAAAAAAGTAGTGAAAATGGGGGGGCACTAAGATATTTTGGACAATTACTATAACGTTGCTTGGATATGGTTCTATTTTTCAATTACAGGGTTAATGACCGGGGGTTAAGTGGCTCAGTCCCCGCCTGCCCCGCCCTGTACTCCAGTCTAAATGGAACACAGCTCACTAGAGAGGGACAGGCATAAAGACCAAAAGCAGTGTCCACCACCCACTACCTCTAACAAGCACATAAAAGCCTATTCCACCCCCAAGTAAACCCAGGGCTTATAATCGCAGTGAGTTGCTTGGCCACGACAGGGCAGCTCACATGCTGGTGTTTGTAATTTCCTGGGGAGATCAGGCTGCAGCCATGCTTTCTGTTAGATGGGTGATTCCAACAGACTCTCCCTATGACCAGACAAGAACACCGTCTTTAACTGGCTTGTGTGAAACACAAAAAAATACATCCTGCTCTCTCTCCTCTTGATGTGTCCGGGGCTTTTCTGAATAAAGTGTGGCTGCAGGGCAAGGGGTTGAGAGATGAGGGGCTTCCACAGCCCGAGGAAGGGCGTCTGCGCCGGGTAGGCAAGGGGCCGAGCACCCAGCGGTATTTCTATCAACAGCGAGGGAAGGCCGCGGGGAGACGGTCCACCAGGCAGCCGGCCTGCGAGTGCTTCCGCCACAAAAGCATGTTTCCATTTTGGTGAAATCAATAAAAAAAATATAGTCTGGGTCTTTTCTCTGCATACCTCTGTGCAGATTTAGAGTGGACGTGGACATCTGCATCTATTATCAAAGTCAGGAAGGGGTCTGAGAGTTGACAGCCAGGCTGATAATAAGAGAAGCAAGCAGCTGGTTGTCACCTCAGGGACAGAGTGACGTTGAATCCAGGTGTTCTTAGAGTTTGAAGAGCTCACTGGAATACACAGGAGCAGCCTACACCAGCCCAGGTAAGACGACCCCACACTAGGTTAGTGAAACCAGCCAGGCCAGGCGTGGGGACTCAGGCTTGTTATCTCAGGACTGGGGAGGCCGAGACAAGATGGCAGGTTCATAGCCAGCCACAGCTACTCAGTGAGGCCCTCCGCGACTTAGGGAGACCTTGTTTCAAAACAGAAATATTAAGAAAAATAAAACAGGGCTGGGGATGTAGCTCAGAGGTAGAATGCCCTTCCTGGTTTCAATCCCCAGCAAAACACACACACACACACACACACACACACACACACACACACACACACACACACACACAAGGGAGGGAGGGAGGAAATTAAACATCCCCCATGCAACATGATGAGTTCGTGAGAAGACAGATGTGCTGGTTACACACGACACCCCGTGTCTATGCCATCGCACTCTGTGTACAGAAGGAAGTAGCGCACTGTGGCCTGTAAATACATACAATTACCATGTGCCAATTAAATATAATTTTGTTAAAAGAGAAGAGAACCCAGCAGGAGCCTGTGTTCATGATGTCAAAGATTTAGGCTCAGCAAGACATCATCACCTCTCTCCATGATGGAGCCCATTTGGGTTTGGATGGGTTTGTAATTTCTTCTTGGTTTTATGGTTGCATAAAAACTCCGAGGTATTTTGACCCAGTTTACACAGACACAAGTTTAAGGACACTGCATTGGGAATAATACCTTAACCTGGAGGGATCTAATATTATTTAAATGGTACCTGGCATTTAGATAATAACTTAAATGGTTAGCCATGTGTGACTCACTGCACAGGTGAGTAGGCTGGGGCTCAGAGGCGCCTTGGAGAACAGAGAGTCACAAAACAACGTCCCAGTGGAAACCTGAGGCTCCTGCCCATGTGCTCGGCCACTACACCGACCACGAAGTAAGTTCTGCCACTCAGCAACGTGTAACAAATTGCAATCTAGCTACCAGTGGATGTCAACGCCGATTTCAGTTTTATAGGGGGAAAGAATTTTGTTGTTTTCAAAAAAGAATTATACGCACCGAGACATCATCTACGATTGAACTCACGGCGCCATTTCAATGGGTGCGTGGAAGAAAGTGCCTAAAACCTACACAACTTGCCTCTCACTGACGGCTCCAAACCTCAGAAACACTCAGACGGGAGAAGGATACAAGTCTGTTGGTTAAAAGGGGGAGTACACGTGTAAGATAATAAAGCAGGCCCAAAGGGAATGGGCCTACGCCAGTGTTTCCAACTATCTCAGGAACCCAAGCACCTTGAATTACACAAGATACAGCTGGTGCTACTGCCATTCTGCAAGGGAGAACGAGAGAATTTAAAATATTTATGCACTGTAAAACAACAGTAATAAACCCATTAGATGTTAACATCAACAACAGAAGTTTATAGAAGCTATTTTACAAAACAAAGTGTATTGACGGGGAGAATGTGCCTGTCTGCTAGGTTCTGCTTAATAAAAGGCATGTGGATTCTTCTGGCTTTGCTACAATCTACTAAAGAATATGAGGTAAAATAACTTCATAAAAAAATAGTCAGAAGCCGGGCGTGGTGGCGCACGCTTGTAATCCCAGCATTCGGGAAGCGGAGACCGGAGGATCGCAGTTTGCGGACAGCCTCACTTAGCAATGCCCCTCACAACTCAGTGAGACCCCGTTTCAAAAATTATAAAGACTAAAAAATAGGACCAGGAGTGTAGCTCAGAGTCATAGAATGCCTGGGTTCCATCCTCAGCAAAGAAAGAAGAAGGAAGGAAGGAAGGAAGGAAGGAAGGAAGGAAGGAAGGAAGGAAGGAAGGAGGAAGGAAGGAAGGAGGAAGGAAGGAGGAAGGAAGGAAGGAAGGAAGGAAGGAAGGAAGAAGGAGGGAAGAAGGAAGGAAGGAAGGAAGGAAGGAAGGAAGAAGGAAGGAAGGAAGAAGGAAGGAAGGAGGAAGGAAGGAAGGAAGGAGGAAGGAAGAAGGAAGGAAGGAAGGAAGGAAGGAAGGAAGGAAGGAGGAAGGGAGGAGGAAGGGAGGAGGGAGGAAGGAAGGAAGGAAGGAAGGAGGAAGGAAGGAGGAAGGGAGGAAGAAGGAAGGAAGGAGGAAGGGAGGAGGAAGGAAGGAAGGAAGGAAGGAGGAAGGAAGGAAGAAGGAAGGAAGAAGGAAGGAAGGAAGGAAGAAGGAAGGAAGGAAGGAAGGAAGGAAGAAGGAAGGAAGAAGGAAGGAAGAAGGAAGGAAGAAGGAAGGAAGGAGGAAGGAAGGAAGGGAGGAAGGAAGGAAGGAGGAAGGAAGGAGGAAGGAAGGAGGAAGGAAGGAGGAAGGAAGGAGGAAGGAAGGAGGAAGGAAGAGGGAAGGAAGAAGGAAGGAGGAAGGAAGGAAAGAGGAAGGAAGGAAGAAGGAAGGAGGAAGGAAGGAAGAAGGAGGGAAGAAGGAAGGAAGGAAGAAGGAAGGAAGGGAGGGAGGAAGGAGGGAGGAAGGAAGGAAGGAAGGAGGAAGGAGGAAGGAAGGAAGGAGGAAGGAAGGAAGGAAGGAAGGAGGAAGGAAGGAAGGAAGAAAGGAAGGAAGAAGGAAGGAAGGAAGGAAGGAAGGAGGAAGGAAGGAAGGAAGGAAGGAAGAAAGGAAGAAGGAAGGAAGGAGGAAGGAAGGAAGGAAGGAAGGAAGAAGGAAGGAAGGAAGGAAGGAAGGAAGAAGGAAGAAGGAAGGAAGGAAGGAAGGAGGAAGGAGGAAGGAAGAAGGAAGGAAGGAAGGAAGGAAGGAAGAAGGAGAGAGAAGAAGGAGGAAGGAAGGAAGGAAGGAAGGAAGGAAGGAAGATCAGAGAGGTCACAACATCTTAGTCCCTTGCAGGACGCGGCTACTGCTCTTTAACCTCCACACTTCACAAAGCGTCGTTTCTCAAAGGCCGGCTGCAACAGGAATAGGAACTTTCTCTTTTACATTAAAATCTACTCGGCTACCTCACACTTTGAATGGATCTTCCTACCCATGAAGAATTCTACATTTGGAAAAATATTACTTACTGAGCTATGTGCATTTTCTAAATGTGGACACCTCTCACACCAGAGAATCAGCTGTGCCGAGACCTCCGCTGATCTCGTGAGAGGAGCCTGTCATGGTCACAGTGGAATAAAAGCACCCCAAATCTATCCTTCACTAAACATTGAGCCCCGAGGCATTCTACCTCCAAGCTACACCCCGAGTTCTCTAGTTCTCGTGCGTCATCCACGCAATATAGTCTCTCGGGTAAACCATGTGACGACGATGCCCATGCACACTCTCTTGGGGCTCCCTACGCCCTGTATTTTGAAACAGTCTTGCTAGGTAGCCGAGAGTCTTGCTACTTTCTGAGGCTGTCCTCCAACCTGCGATCCTCCTGTCTCAGCCTCCCAAATACTGGGATCACAGGTGCGCGCCACCACGCCTGGCTGGAAAGTTTGGACTTTATCTTTGGCAAGAACAGTGCCAGCTGTGCGCCGTGACGGACAGGCACATGTCACCTCCTTGAGCCCTCTGCCAGATTCCCAGTCGCCCTCCACCATAGTCTTTCTGCCCTTTCAGAGAAAAATAGCGATCCATTTTAAAAAGAAAATAAAAACGACACGTGCTTGCATTCAACCAGCCCACAGCGTTTCTTCGCAGGGGCCCACTCCTCCACACACAGCAGGAAAGCTTCACCCACTCCCCACTGTCAGGAAACACTGAAAATCCACGTGCTCCAGGCCAAGCGGACGTTGCCTCCCTCCAGCTCAGGAATAGCGTGGTGTTCAAAAACTCGTGTGTGTGTGTGTGTGTGTGTGTGTGTGTGTGTGTGTGTGTGTGTGTGTGTGTGTGTTTGGGAGGTGGGCAGGATGTACTTGCTGCTACAGTCTATCAGTCAGTGCCAAGTGGGCAGAGCTTTACCCCCGGGGCCTGCAACACTGGTGCAGACACGGACCCGTCAACAGCACAGAGCTGGTGTCTGTCTCTCTGCGGTGCTGGGCAGAGAACCCAGGGCCTCGTGCCCGTCAGCCATCGGCGTTGGCACGATCGCACCCTCAGCCCCAGGACGTGTTTACTGATATCTTGCAGGCCGTTCTGCCTCTGAGCTCCCTGAGCGCTCTCGGTGACATCTAAGGACCTGCAGACCACACGCTGAGGGCACTAGCTTAGCCCTGACCCTGGCTCGGGGGCTCCCGTCTCCAGATCTCGGTCCCCAGCCTATAAGGTCAGGGCTTTCCTGCTGGGGCAGGTAGAGCGCTCTAATGCTAAGAACCTGCAAATCCATGTGTGCTCGTACACCCCTCACCGGGACCATCACCAAGCATCGTATTAAGAGCGACTCATGAGCAACAAACTAAAAAAATGTGTTTCAAAGCAGGAGCATCAGCAGCTGCTCCCAAAGGCTGAGGAATTTGTTCCAGGTGACAGCGGAGACTAAGCAGGCACGAGAGCCAGGGCCACAAAGGTCACAGTCTGTGGGCGCAGTGCACTGGTTATACGGGAAGAGACACAAGAACAACCACCTTGTCACAAAGTGCGGAGCCAAAGCCCTGGGTCAGGCGCGGCCCCACCGCCACAGGAGGGAGGCGACCACCGCGCCTGCTGTGCCAGGGAGGACTCGGGTGCCACGAGGACGCTCTTCCCGCGACTGCCCAGCCATCAGGATGGCTACCTCCGCAGCCCCAATCCCCCGGGCCGCCGTGTCTCTTACGGTAATTAGGAATGACAGGCGCTTCACACCGAAGGCGACTTAGTCCTCATCACTAAGATGCCTCAGCCTCAATCTTCAGGAAAACTGGCACGCATCAAGCTAAGATAATCATAAAACTCTCTAGCCTCGTAATTCTGATTTATTTAATATATAGATGTTCAAAGTATATCTCCTCTGAAATATTTAAAAGAAAACTCAAAGGCGGAAGATCTTCAATAATTAAGTTGCTGGATAAAGCACAGAGGGACCGTGCGATGTCACCGGGCTGGGACAGCAGCAGAGGCTGTTTGATGTCTATGCAGCTTTGAAGAGTGGATAAAACCGCAGTAAACCCTCATCACAGGACCTGCAATCCTCTGTGGCACTGATGCACTGTAAATATTGATTTGTCTCTCTGGATAAGGTGCTTTTTAGGAAGTGAAGAAATGGGTAAATCCAATAATGAATTGGTGCTAGCACTACAAAGCGCGCGCACGCGCACGCACACACACACACACACACACACACACACACACACACACACACATTTAACTGTTAAATACCCCACCCAAGCCCTCATCCACTGACCAGGGCTTCTCATCTTTCCTTCTTTGAGTGGTTTTTATTTCTGGCAATACTGGGAATGGAACCCAGGGGAATTCTACCTCCAAGCTACACCCTCAGCCCGATTTTTTTATTCTTTATTGGTGAAACCGGGTCTCACTGAGTTGCAAGGGGCCTCACTAAGTAGCTGAGGCTGTCCACAAACCGCGATCCTCGGGTGTCAGCCTCCCAAATGCTGGGATTACAAGCGTGCACCACCACACCCGGCTTGCATAATTACTCTTCATGAAAACTGAAGACCATCTCCCATCATCAGGCCAATTTTCTGAAGATACATCTCACCGTGGGAAGAACCACATTATAAACACACGCCACGGAGGTTAGAACCCGCCTTCAGGATTCTAAACCTCCGGACCTGGCTCCCTCCCCTCATCACCCAACAAAAGGCATCATCTCTCCCCAAATCCCAAGCCAAATGCAGGGACTAAGAATCCTTGGTCAGGCTGGGTCCCAGTGCCATCCAATGAAACCCTGAACAATGCCTCCAGCCCTAGTGCTCCAACCCCGCTGGGCGGTGACCAGGCAGTCAGAAGGCCACGGCGCCCAGCTCGGCAGAGCCCTCTCTTCCAGGTCAGCCTGGGGGGGCAGTGCCCTAAGGAGCCCAAGAGCCCAGGGGAGCAGAGGAAGCAGGCCTCCGCCCAGGTCACTGGTTAGCACTGGTACTTGCTGGTCTGTCTCCCTGATCAAACTCCATCTCCAGGGAAGAAAATGCCACTTAGAAATGATTGCAAATTGAGCCTACATGAACACGAGATGCAGAAATGTGACTTCCATCCAAACCCATTCTTTTCACCTCGAGTGTCCCAACTAGTACAAGGGTAAACTCTTTGGCAAAGAAGAACAATTATAGATATGGGGTGGCCCACGGGGACAAATAAATAAATAAAAAGGATGGGTTTCCTGCTGAGGGCAAAGACCTGCTGCTTCACGTGCTGCTGCTGAATCCCCCAGCCAGAAAGCCAACAATAACACTTCTATTTTACTATTAACTTTGCCCTGTTTAGCATCACGCAATACCGACTGTCCTGTGAGAATATCTGAGAGCCAATCTAAGTCAACTCTCCGTGTATGATTTTATGTGTGTAGCTGCATAAAATTCCCCCTATCACTTCCACTTTACCAGTTTAGTTCAACAATCATGTAATTACATTTTTAGATTATCAATTTCATCTGACAAGTAATTCGTCTCTCGAAAATTAACATGAACTATCGATTGCACTGAAGATATATATTCTCCAAATGCGCAGTGCCCTATCCTTGCACATTTGTCTTCTATTATTTGATTAGGGATTCAAGTTCTTCAGTAACTGCCAAGTTAACTTCTGAAAAACATTATTTTCCCGTTCCTTTATTATTACAAACTTTACTCCATATTACTACATAAAAGTGTAATATTCTCCTCTAACTTGTAGACCAAGTAGTTCATGAGCTGATTTTGTGTAATTTTGTGAGCTGATTTCCTGTAAAGAATGTTCGCATGTGAAACTCTCTGCTTATGTGGCTTCGTGATTAGTCCATAATTCGTATGTTTCTACTTCACAATGGTAAACCTCTTCCTTACTCTCAGATGGGAAACTTCCAACAAAGCACTGTTCTTCCTTCAGGCCGGCTGGTGAGCTGATTTGCTTATGTGTGTGTGTGTGTTTAGTATTCACTCAGTTAGAGCACGCACAGTGCTGGGAATGGAAGCCCTGGCTTGAGGATGCTAGCAAGTGCTCTGCCCTGAAGCTAGGGTCCTGGCCCACGCCTCCATACTTTGACTTGGTCATGAATGAAATTTCATCCTGAACACGAATGTTCATGGTGCTTAGAGCTTTAAAAGGAAGCATAAGAACTCACTGAGTCCGTACAATTATCGACTGAGTACTGACTACATGCTCAGCACTCTGGTTGCTGGCAGCAAGCAGTCCCCCGGAGGGCTCCGTCTCAGCCCGCTCGTGTCCGGCAGCTGGCCTAGGCAGAAGCGGGCAGCCAGGTCTCAGCCTCACTTGAGTGTGGACACTCCCTTAAACCACCTTGGTGGTTCTAAATCTTCAAGCGTCATTAAGGTGACCTGGCAGTAAAATATGAAATGCTGGTCCTGGGGCTCTCAGACAGAAATCCTGAAGATTTGGCCTAGGATGGGCCCAGTCGTCTTTACAAGCTCTGTAGGTAACTCTAATGTGCAGTCAAAACTAGGAATCAGCTCTGGACTGGACAGCTCTGCAGGTCAGGTCCAAAGGACCTTGATGAAAACACAAATCCTCGCCCAGGAGGACTAAAGCAGAGCCCGGGATTCTGCATTCCTAGTGAGCCTCTAGGGCTGTGCTGCTGTAGCAAGACCCCGGGGCGCGTCCCATAAAGCAGCTACTGCAGGCGGTGATGGTTCAAGTCCCGGCTCCTCCCTCATTTGCAGGCTCAGTAGCCGCAGGGGTGGTGGTAGCTGACTCTGCAACCGTACATCTCCCTGAAATGGTCTGTGTGTTAAACAAGCTTGTAGGACACCAAACTCAGCTCAAGGGTGATTAAGAAAACACAATTTTACACTCTCAACTTTACTTTTGCTCACTTAGAAAGAACAAAACCCAAGAATTATTGCTTCTTCTAACTTTAATTTGAAAAGCTTATATAAAGGGAATAGTTTCTCTAGTCATCAAATATAGGACAAGATAACCTGCATCTCCTAATATCTCAATGAATGTTTATGAGATGCTTTTACCTTTATAGTTGCACTTTTGGGGAATCATAATACATTCCCCGATTCCCTGAGGAAGTAAACAAATATTTACATAAGGTGTTTTTGTTTTTTATTAAAGTGCTATATTTGGAACAAGCCTACTTTGAAACCTCAAATCTGATTGCAGATTTTTATACAAACAAAATCCCCACAGTAATCAAAGAAAATAATAATCCTCTACTTAGTCTTATATTAGTATCAAACATGTTCGGTTGCTTTTCAGTTGAGGAGATAAAACACTTTAATATTGAGAAAACATTTCTAATACTTAAGTAGCACCTTTGCAACTCTAAAACCAAGAACTTTTCCCATAACTCTGCCAGTCTGAGAGCCAAGCAAACAAAATTCAACCCAATAGTGGTTTCCTAGGCAACCACAGATAGGGCCACTGGGAAGAAACCGAAAAGAAAAAGCATGAAAGCATTTCCAGTAGGCTGAAGAAATGCATTCTAATTGTCCAAACGTCACAGACAACAATATTGAAAATCATTTTATTGGAAACGAAAAGCAGAACGCCATTTTCATTACAGCAAACGAGGTGTGGAAAAAGAGAAAAATTAGATTCCCTCCCTCTGCTCTGTGTTAAGCGGGGATGGTCATCAATCTCATTCGACTTAACAAAATTTATCTGCATTGGGACAGATTCTGAGGAAGACATACTTTGTCTTCTCCTGCAAATGTGGCCACACGTTGACTCAACACAAAAAGAAGAGGAGTCACCCGGGATGACAAGACAGCACAGAAGGTGTGTAGGCATCACTTGGTGTGAGGACAAGCTCGTGCAAGTGCACGTCTTCAAAGAGTAAGGCACACACTTGAACACAGATTAAAACAGAACTGGGCTGCCCAGATTCTCACCTGTGTCCACTGTCCTCCTCTGTAACAAGAAGGGCTCCGATTTTATGCTAAAAAACTTTCAGCTTTTGATTTTTAGAAATAAGAAAGCTGGGTAGGACAGCCCATGCCTATAATCCCAGTACTTGGGAGGCTGAGACAGGGCGGTCTCAGGTTCAAGGCCAGCCTCAGCAACTTAGCAAGACGCTTAGCAACTTAGTGAGTGGGGGCTATAACTCAGAAAAAGAATGCCCTGGGTTCAGTCCGCAGCACCAAAATGAAAACAAAGAAGGTACAGGCGGGCTGTTTTGTCTGGAAACATCAGTAATAAGCAGTATGCTCTAAGCCATTTAAAACACTTTCTTTACAGGACCTAAATTTTGACAGTTAATCTTTAGAAAACAATATTGAAAATGCCCTACTGCCTGGGCAGTCAAATGTCTAAACTTTTATGCCCAGCTTTGATAACCATGATGGCATTTGCTCTTGTACCCATGTCAGGACGATTTACTTAGATGATCACAAAGTCCTAGGTGCACTCAATCTACTCGAACACAGTATGGCCCCACCATCCTGTAAAACAGCTGATATTTTTTGCTCAAAAAAATATTTTCAGCCGAGGGGTTAGGCCGGTGCTAGGGCCAATGGCTGGCATTGGAGCCTGCCATTAGTCAAGGCCGCTACTGGGGCCTCTGAGGCCGGGATTGGAGCCAGCGAGACCAGAATCGGGGCCTCCCATGAGGCAAGGCCGCTGCTTGAGCCAGCGAGGTGTGGATCAGTCCACCGGGTAGCCAGGCCACTACTGGGGTCACCAAGAGTGGGATCGGTACTTGCAACACGGCATGCACAGAGAAATATCGCAGAAAATAAAAATCAAATGCTTCCCCTAATCAGCAAAAACTAGGAGGCAAGGGGCAACAGGAAGGGGTCGAGCTATAGAAAGGGCCCTATAGTGAAGCAACTAAGGTGACCAATCAGAGGGTATGGAATAGGGGAGGATGGAGCCTCTTTAAAAAGCAGGAGGTACATAAACATATGTATCAAAGTTTATCACCAAACAAGCATGGGATCAGGGATGGGGAGGGAATGGGATGGGGGCTGGGTGAGGGCTAATTGGACGATGTGTGCTTGTATATCCTCTCAAATCTTGTATCCCAATGTGATATATGATTACAATGCACCAATAAATAAAATAAAATATAAATAAAATAAAAAATAAAAATATATATTTTAATATCTGAAAAAATATTTTCAGTCAAATGCTTTAGGATCTTCAGTTGAATTGATCATTTAGTGAGAACTCCCTAGTTAGTTGTTGCAGGCAAATATAGCCCAAGTTTTTTTTCTGATAATTTACCTCTAAATGATTGGGAAGTTGAGGGAATGAATAGCAAAATCAGAATTCCCAGAAAGAAAACATTTACCAAGTTTTTCTATGTATGGCCAATAGAGAAGTGAGATTAATAGAATACAATTCATTTTCCAGAGTCCACCCCCTGCCTCTGAGCTTCATGGAGTCAACGCCAGGGCCTGGGGGTTGGGGCACCGTGACGCGCCCTGGGGCACCCCCGCTGCACTTGGGCATACGTCCTTTGCACATACACTCTCCTCACGTGAAACTTAAGCAACAAAAGCCATAAAAACTGCAGAAGGAGAGGGTAATTCAGACGCAGCAAAGTGAATTCCAAGAAATAGCAGGTGCGTGTGTTCCCAAGGACTAGTTCCAATTCACTTAAACTCGGTGTCATTTTTTTGCTTTTAATCTTATTCTAGAATCTCATACCTGGTGACTCCTCAGAACAGGATGGCACTGCGCTTTCACGGAAACAAACTCATCTCTACATAATGCAATATCAAAACTTAAAACCGAGGGGAGTCTGTCCCCAGAGTCTAGCAAGGAGACAGACGCAGGGGTGTGCTGGTCCACCAGCGGAGGGCCAAGGCACGCGTCGGTCAGGAAGGCGGTAAGGAGGGCGCGGTCAGAACACTGATCCTGCCCAATCTCCCCAGGCCTCAGGAAGCACTGCCACAGCTTTGGGAATCGAGCAATAGGTCCTGTGGACAGTTTGCTATAGGTAACATCTTCTCCTCCTCGGGCTCAGTTCTCAACTCCGATTTGCGTCTATCTTTTCCACGGCTCCCTTTTTATTTCTGTTTTTATTCTTTCACACAGCAGCAGACTTACCGCGCGAGAGCACACGTGTGGTATTACTGGATCTGTGCAGCATCGACTGCATTTATGCACAGGAGAGTATGTCTGCGTCGATGGATCCAAAGCAGTTCCATACACGCAAGCCACTTATTCCAGCACCTCTGGAACTTAGTTCTCAAAATATATATTGAAGGAATTAATCATTATAATCAATTTATTCCAAACAATAACATTTCAATTATACACAAGAAACAAGAAAAAAATAAAACCTGCTCTTCTTTTATGAGGAAAAAATAATCTCAAAATTTCTAAATCTTTGACATCTCAGATTTTGTAACGTCTCGTATGTGCTAAAGCAAGCTATGGGTAGGAATTAGTATGACCCAAATATGATTCCTTTACAAAGGATTCAACAATGTTTTGACAAACCACACTATTTTTGAACTTGCATTTCTAAAAGGGAAATGCTGAATTCCTGTTGGGAAACAGTAGTATTCAGTCTCTACAATTTAATCATAAGAATTATCAAGAATATACTGGTTATTGGGAGGACTGGCTCCATGTCAAAACATAGCTACTGAATTAAAATATTAAAACATTAAATATTTTGATATGACAGCTAAATCACTAGGAAAGAGTAACACGGGGAAAGACCCCCTCCTCCCCATCCCTATGAAGCTGTAGATGGCAGCTGCACACCACCCGTATCCTACCAAGTAACCGTAGCCAGCTGCCCCTAGCCTCTTCCAGAAAGGGCAGTATTCAGAAGGAGCTGGGAGATAGACAGACGCCTTAATTCACGGTGGTCTTTTACAATTCCAAAACTCCCAGGCATAACTGGTCAAGATCGATGTGGTAACACGTAAGCCATGGTGGAGTGTAGCCATGGACCACGATCGACCGCGGGCAGATGGGTTCCAATGGCCCTTCCTTACCATCTTGACCCAATCCAGTCGCTGTTACGATTCTGGCAGTCTATAGCGCAATCCATTTTTAGGATTCCCTTCTTCCTTGATATTTTAAAATTGTTCCAGGGACTTAGCCATTGGAATCCTCTGCAGGAACCAACTATCAATGTCTTCCAAGAATTAAAACATTACGATCTGTCTCTGCTTGATGCGGGGGATTGGGAGACTGGTCAAGCCGCTACAGGAGACCAGATTATTAAATTTTCAAAAATTTGACAGTGGACGGTTAAAAAGAAGTCATTATTAAAAGCTCAATCATAAGGGGCACATACCTACAGTCCCAGCGACTTGGCAGGCTGAGGCAGGAGGACTGCAAAGCACGTGGGCCTTCGTTGTAGCCATCGCTTTAGATGTGGATATATTTAAATATTCTATAATAAAAATGAAATTGGTCTGGGGATGTAGCTCAGTGGTAGAGCACTTGCCTAGCATGCAAAAGGGTTTGGATTGGATCCTAGCACGGGGAGAAAGAAAAGAAAAAGAAAAAGTAAAAAATCAGGAATATACAAAATTATAAAAAGAAGTGCAAATGTGTAAAGACATGGGGTAGCCGAGCGTGGTGGGCACGTTTGAAATCCCAGCACGCAGGAGGCTCAGACGGGAGGCTCCATGTTTGTGGACAGCCTCAGCTACTTGGCGAGGCCCTTCGCAACTCAGTGAGACACTGTTTCAAAATAACGAATAAAATATAGGACTGGGGGTGTCACTTTGAGGTAGAACGCCCCTGGGTTCCATCCCCAGTACCGCAAAAAATAAAAATAAGGATATGGGATAAAGGGCTTTGAGCAAGAGTGTAGCTGGGTGTGGTGGTGCACACACCTATAATGCTGAGACAGGAGGGTCGCAGGTTCAAGGCCAGCCTCAGCAGTGTAGCGAGCTTCTCAGCATCTGAGTGAGAGTCAAAACAAAAACCAAAAAGGTCCGAGAGCGCGGCTCAGGGATAGAACGCCCCTGGTCCAATCCTTAGTATCCTGCACCAAACATAAGAAGGCTGCGTCATCACCGTGACGCTACAGCCGTTCTGCTGACTTTGAAAGTCTTTCAGCCAAGGGAAATTTGGTTTTATTGGGGGGCGGGAGGGGTGCTAAAAGCAAGCCTCCTGAAAGGCTCTCCCATAACTGAAACGAGTTGGATGCAGTGTGGAATTTAATGTGAACAGCACGTCCAGAGGCGGCCTGAGCCTCGTTTATTCAGATGCACTTTGACCAGTGCCAAGCCTACAGTCATGTGACTTCTTCCATTTATTTAAGAATGATTAGGCAAAACTGATCATAGACGAGTTATGGACATAAAGCAGTTGGCCTAACCACACAAAGTGAGCAGGGCTTCCTGAAAAATTATTCAAGAGGCAATGAAGCAACTCGAAGCAAATGGAAATATTTTTTAAAGAAACTCAAGTCAGGCTTGGGACCACCTGCCTACAATCCCAGTACTAGGGAGGCTGAGACAGGAGGACTGCAGGCTTGAGGCCGGCCTCAGCAACTTACTAAGATCCTGTTTCAAAATTTAAAAAATCAAATAGGGTAGGAGGTGGAGCTCAGGAGAGAATATCCCTGGGTGGTTCAATCTCCAGTACAAAAAAAAAAAAAAAGTTGAACATGATTTTGATGCCCTTCAAGTATAGTACTAAAAGATGTTCTGAAAGATAAGACTTCCAAATGAGATTTTCTAACATGAGTGGCATAAAACTGAGAAAGCGGATTGAAGCTCATTGGAACTGACAGCAAGTTATAACGCGCAGTCAAAAGCAGACAGACGGCCCCGTTTATTAGCTTCATGTGATTAATAATGTCCGCAAGACCCTGCCTGCGGGAAAGGTGAGTGTGTGACATATATTATCAGAAAAGAATCCTGGAAAGTAACTCAAGAAAGATATCCAGAGGATACGGCATATAAAGACTTGTTAATCACACTGGACAAGGAGACCAGTCCCACGGGGGCTCTGAACAGGGGTTTGGGTTTTATTTTCATTCACATATGTCATGTCATTCTTAATTCTTGCTATGGAGATTTGAAATTTTAAAAAAAGGCTTACACCCATATCCAGAGTTCAGTCACTAAATAATGATAATCACTTGGAGCGGATATATAAATGTAGATGCAAGGAATCCCCGCAAAACGGGTGTCTGTCTGTCTGTCTGTCTGTCTGTGTCTGTCTGTCTGTCTGTCTGTCTGTCTGTCTCTCCCTCCCTCTCTCTCTCTCTCTCTCTCTCTCTCTCTCTCTCTCTCTCTCTCTCACACACACACACACACACACACTCCCTGTTAGAACACTACCGTCCCGATGGCCCCTACACTTGCACAAGACACACACATCACCCGGGCCACAGAACACCACTTACTGTGTGTGAGCGAGGGGGACCCAAGGTGTGTACAAGCTCGGCGCCTGAAAGGAAATTAGGTCCCCAGGAATCACCGAACGTGTTTAAATTTTCCTTTAAGTATATATTCCTTCGTTAACACTGGCAAAGGCGAACCCATAACTATAAAGCTTCAGCTAAATCAAACTTCCCTTCTGAAGCCATACGACCTGTTCTGACACCTGGACAGAAGGCGCCACCCACGGCTCCTTCCAATCAGAAGAACAAAGCCGATCCTCAGCCGAGTGAGCGGCTGCTTTGAGACGTTCCAGTAGATACGTGTGCTGATGAGTGGGTCTCAGTTTCCACACTGATGGAGTGTGCACTGGACACGAATGAAGCACGTCCATTTCAAACAGATGTAAAAAGTGTTTACGAAGTTTCCATGTAAATTACCAATCTCGGAGAATGTAAGAATGAAATAAAAATTGTAGCCCATGAAAAAACATTGAAAACACTTCTTTGTTGTAAAAACACATTCATATTAAATGGCTTTAGCCAATAAAATGAAAAGATCAAGGACCTCTTCGAACCTGAGTGTGGGGACATGTGATATTCAATACAGATCAATCGTCTCTTACCAGCCTGCATTCACTAGGACTGGACGGCACCTGCGTGTACTGTCTACCGTCTAATGATTTGGAGCCAGGCTACCTTACTCCCCGCCCTTGGTGACCCCGCCGTCCCGTGGACTTACAGGCAGAGCACTGAGCCAGCTGCTGGCAGAGGACAAAGCTCGGGCTCCCGTGAGCCGGGCCACAGGCATGCGCCACCACACCCAGCTTCTTTTGGTGCCACAACATTTATGTTAGAAAAGTACATACTAAAGAAAAAGTAGCATGTGTGCGCACACACGCGCACACACACACACACACACACCAAACTAGAAGGTGCTGTGCATAAGAAAATCTTTAGTTCTTTAAAAGGTTGGTAAACGCCCAAGAAGCTATTTGAGAAGCACAAAGAGCTCTTTAGGTCAGTGTTCGGGTCTAGTGCTCAGAGCAGAGTTACTAGAAACATCGAAAACAGCCCAAGACTACCAAATGTCGAAAGAACTTTGGGAATGGAAATTGCATCCCATGATGACTAACACACACTATAACAACACAAGTTACGTTATCACACAGTAACTTCGGTTGCAGTAAGTTTCATCTTTTTGTGTGTGTGGCAGTGCTGGGTATTGAACCCAGGGGCATTTTTCCTCTGAGCTATGCCCCCAGCCCTATTTTATTCTTTGTTTTGAAACTCACAAGTTGCTGAGGCTGTTTTTAAACCTGCGATCCTCCTGTCTCAGCCTCCCGAGTACTGAGAGTACGAGCATGCACTGCCATACCTGGCTAAGCGAGACAGTACTTGTAAGAGACCGCGTCTGCCTCTGTGCTCCCTGACCCTCTGGTGTATGGGGTTTCCAATCAAAATTTCACACAGTAGGAAAGTCAGCAATTATTATCAATCTTTTAATTATGTAAAAGACCCTTAAAAATCAACCAACATTCTTACCACAGATTATTTTTATTCAAGCAAACTGAATTAGGCCATAAGGGCAAGAGCTTTATTTTTAAAAATACTGCCCCATCGGATTCACCTGACTAAAACAAGCTCTCAGATACTGATGACGCCGGGGACCTCATCGCCTGTGCGTCCCTTTCCCACGTACTTTGGCCAGCCTTTGAGCCCTCGGGTCAGGTGCTAATCCTCACACACAGTCACCTGACCAGGGAAGATGGTGCCTTCATATACATAGCCGGGAAGCACACAGCTTGGGCTACAGCAGCACCAGCCCAGCATGCCGGGGGGCCCAGACTCCATGTCCAGCTCCACACCAAAGTAAATAAGCAAGCTTATAAAATAATGAAAGTGGTATCTTTTCCACACTGTAAGACATTAATTTTTTTTTTGGTGGTACTGGGGTTCCTGGAAGCCCTTCTACCTCCGGGCTACACTCCCAGACCTATTTTATACTTTTATACCTTTTTATTTTTTGGAAACAGGGTCTCTTAAGCTGTGCTGGCTTAGAACCTGCGTGATCCTCCTGTCTCAGTCTCCCAAGCGCGGGGATTACAAGCGTGGGCCACCACACCCGGTGTTTAAGACATTAAAATTTATGTCACGTGGTCCCCAGACTCGCCCTCAGTTTGGCCTTCCATGGTTTCAGTTACTTGCCGTCAACTGGGATCTAAAGATATAAGGTGGAAAATTCCAGAAATGACCATTTTACAGCTTTACGCCTGCATGCCATTCTGAGTAAGGTGGTGAACGCCACCGCTCCCCTCTGCAGGATGCCAAGTCTCGCTTTGAGCAGAGATCCACACGGTATATGCTACTCTCTCGCCAGCCACTTACTACCCACCGCGGTTACCTTGACTGGCCGATGCAGTGACACAGGGCCTTAGCAGGTAACCCTTATTTTACTTAATAATGGCCCCCAAATGCAAGAGCTGTGATGCAGGTAATTTGGATATGCTGAGAGCCCATCGAGTGCTTCCTTTATATGTCCTCTCACAGCACAGGAATGAAGTACAGTAAGAGAGTTGAAGACACCACAATCACAAAACCGTTAGGAAGCACATTTTTGTAATTATTTTGTTATTATTGTTCATTTCTAACCATGTCTAAATTATAAGCTTTATTGTAGGCATACATATAGGATTTGGCGCTATCCAGTTTCAGGAGTGGTAGTGTATTCTCTCTGGATTCGGGGAGACTCCCATGCACAGAGCGCTGAGCTGCGCCCTGCCCCACTCTGTACATGAAGGCGTTATCTCCCCTGCTCAGAGACTCTGGGTAAGAGAATCAGCGTCTCACCCGAGGACACTCACAGCCATCCGAACTATGTTGGAAAGGGAAGTGCTGGCAGGGGACGGACCGAACAGGGTCGGTCCTCTGAGGGCTTGTTTAATTGAGTGAACCTGATGGGCCAATATCTGTAAATATTTGTGGTAGACAAAAATAAGGGCGCCTCTCAGGGATGCTCACACCCACTTCCCCAGCGCTTGCTGTCCTGAGCCAAGAGGTGCTCTGCAGACGTGATGAAGATCTAGACAGAAGGAGACCGTCCCCGTGTCTCGGGCTGAATGTGTGCACCCCTCGCCTTCTCTGATTGGAATTCTAATCCCCTAAGGTGAAGGGGTAAGGAGCTGGGGCCCCCGAGGCAGCGCTGCCTTCCTGGCTAGGATGCGTGACCCTGCAACAGAGCCCCCAGCACCACCACCAGGTAAGGCGGCAGCAACAAGGCAGGCTTCCCAGGCCTCTCTCAGCCCTCCCCAGACTCCAGGACTGGGACAAAGACATCTCCATCCCTCATATGCTACCCAGCCCAAGGTATTTTGTGATAGCAGCCTGAAGAGAACAGAGACCCTGATGATTATCTAAAGAAAGTCCAGTGTAATCCAGAGACCCCTGAAAAGCAGGAGGGAGTCGGAGGCAAGAGCCAGAGGGAGATGGGACAACAGGTCCAGGGTGCAAAGCTGAGGAGGGCAGAGGTGGATGAGGGCCACACACCAGGGACGCAGATAGCTTCCAGAGCCCAGAACGGTAAAAACAAAAACAAAAACAGAAAAACACGGGTCCTCCCCTGGAGCCTCCAAAGGAAAGGCAGGCCCGCCAACCCCTGATCTCCCCCGTGAGAGGCACACGGCGTGCTGACATCCACCACTGCATCCTGTCCACAGTGCAGCCAGTAGATTTGTGGCCATGTGTTACAGCGTCAACAGACAAACACACAGAGGCGAATACATACATACACAAACACGGGGTTATACTGGCTCTACTCTTTAAAATCGGGGGCAGATAAATTCTGTATTCAATTTTAAGCAAATTTCTCAATTCTAAAGAGGGGGAAAACAAGTAGAGCAGAGCCACCAGCGTTTCTGGCTGAAGCAGAGAGGCAGAAGGCAAAGACTCAGCCCTGTCCACCCGGCGCGCCCCGGCCGCCTCACCAGGGGCACGGTCTCACACCAAGTCCATGCATCAGAAACGCACGCCCAGACTTCAACAGAGTTCTAGGTTGCTGACGCTTTGAGAACCTTCTCCCTGCCTCTCAATCCTAACCCCTCTCACAAAAGCATGGCTGTTGTCGAAAACTATTAGAGTAGATCTTTATGTGCTACTTACACAAACCCATCACCAGCTGGGTTTCCTTATTCTAAGTCATAAATCTTTAGGCTGTAACATTTCTGCCAAGCAACAGGATATTCTTTTCCAATTCATTAACACAAATTCTATATTTAAAATAAATACTTCTTAAGCTGATTTAAATAACAAATTAACCAATGGATCAGGCATGGCCCAAGCTGACATTTTAATTAAAAGTAATGATAGATTGAGCAAGCAAGCAGGATTCTAAAATGCCCTTTGGTTACTGCTTCTTCTGTATTATGGTGGGTCCGAGGCTCCTGTCACTGAGCCAGGTTTAGTTATTCCAGTGTTGAACATGAGAGCTGTCTTTAAAATTTATTATATTCCTGAAGTTATATCCTTCTATAATCCTATATAAACTACATATGCACAGACATACACACATAACATATACATAAAGCTCTTGTGACTACAGTCCTTGCCCCAAACTCTGTAAGAAAGGGTAGAAAAATGAAGGCTAGGAGCTGCTGAGTCCTTAGGAGAACCAAGAAATGGGGTTACAGAAAACATTCTACGGCCACAGAGGTAACATAAGAAGGTGGTAAGTCCAAACGGGTGGACACAGCGTGACTCAGATGCCCAAGGTGAGCTCAGCAAGCAAGAGGGAGACTGGCTGATGGGGGGCGGCCAAGGCGTCCACCTTTGACTTTATATTCTAGATTAAAGTTGAGGTGCTTTTGAATGTCAATATGAGGGGAAACCACTGAAAATACTCACCCAGTATCTGAGCTGGGAGGATGTCTACAGAGCACACCCATGCCCTTATGTCCAGAGATAGCGCCCTCAAGCCCCTTCTGCCACAAGGTCCCCATGCACACACCCCAGATGGTGGCCACGTCTGCCTCACGAGCACATGGTGCACACGCTGTGGAGTCAGTGTCAAGAGTCTTCACTCAGGAGAACAGCGACACGCTGATCTGCAGGTGCCACAATTTAGATGTGGTCCGTCCCCAAAGTCCCATGTGTCGCAGACTTGGCGGTGAGCCTGTGAAGCCCCTAGAAAGTGGTGGAAGTCCCATGGAGCCTCATGGGGGGCAGTCAGGTCTCAAGGTGCGCTGGAAGGAAGACTGGGCCTTTTTCCCTTTTTTTTCTGGAAGACAAGAGGGGGCTACGTGCTCCCACCATGATGAACTTGGCCACCACAGTCCAGGGCCAAGAGAACATGGACCCAGACCTCAAAATCCAGGAGCCAAAACAAGCCTGTCCCCTTTATAAGCTGATACTGCCAGGTACTTGTCAGTGCTGGAGCATCAATAAGCCACACGATGAACTGATAAGCCAAAGTCAATGCAAACCAATTGAGTAAACACACAACTATATGATCAAGTAAACCGATTTAGGTTTTAATTTTGATTTGGCTTTTGTTATCTGTTTTATTTAGTGTGTGTGTGTGTGTGTGTGTGTGTGTGTGTGTGTGTGTGTGTTACCAGGGATGGAACCCAGGGCATTCTACCTAAGCTCCACCCCCAGCCCTATTTTTTTAATTTATTTATTGGTGCATTGTAATCATACATCACATTGGAATATAAGACTTGAGAGGATATACAAGCACACATCATCCAATCAGCCCTCATCCAGTCCCCATCCCATTCCCTCCCCCTCCCTCGATCCCATGCTTGTTTGGTGATTAACTTTGATACATTTGTTTATGTACCTCCTGAGTTTTAAAGAGGCTCCATCCTCCCCCATCCCATACCCTCTGATTGGTCGCCTTAATTGCTTCACTATAGCCCAGCCCTATTTTTTAGTCTCTAGTTTGAAACAGGGTCTTACTAGGTTACGGAGGGCCTCCCCAGTTGCTGAGGCTGGCCTGTCTCGACCTCCCAAGTACTAGGAGTCCAAGCGTGCGCCACCACGCCCGGCTTGCTGTTCTTTTTAACGTCACCCTCCCTGAGTAGGCGTCCATGCCTCAAGAGTCAGAGGAGGTTAAAACATCAAAGGCACGCTTGCCAACACCCCGCTGCCTGGATTCCTTCTCCCTGGGTCTCTGAGCACTGGGCCTGACACAGCCGTCCTGAGCTACGAGGCTCATCTCTAGCGAGGAACAACTGCAGACAGAAGCGAAGAGAACCGGGAATGCAAAGCCTTCTCCAACCTTAAAAGCAACAAGGAAATAAGCAAGCCAACATTCAAGTAAGCAAGAGATCGCTCTCAAGTGCAGGGAGAGGAGAAAAGAGCGTTTCAACTGCCCGGCTTTCACGCTGACAAAGTGATCCTCAATAGGAGTCTCTGACACAGTAACAGGCAAAGAGCCCGCTCGTGGATGGGATGAAGATAAAAACAAACCGTGCGTCCTCACCACGGCCACAAGAGAAACAAAGACTTCAGAGAATCATTTTGTCTAGGGACGGACACATGCCCGTGCACCGCCGTTTGGAAACAGGCCTCCTCCCTTTGGTTAAACGATACTTCCTAAACAACAGCCACAGCTAAATTACGGCTACAAATTCTCAATGCAACCGTTTCTGCACTGGATAGATGGCATAATTGGACATACCAGATATATTAGCATGCAGAGGCAAGGGTTCAAGGTGAGACCTCGGTCAAGTCAAACAAAGGCTAGAATGAAGGGGAGGAGGCCCACTGTGACTGGCGGTAGGAGTCTCGTGGGTAGGGGAATGCCTCTTACCTACGAGGGCGCACAGGGGTGCAGGTCCACTCTATGGACATGCAAAAGCAACTTCTAGAGACGTCTAAGGATCCTGCTGCCTTCAAGGATCACATGCCAAGAGTGTGGCCACGGGCCCAAGTCTACGCCTGATCACACAGTGCAGAAAATCGACAGAAAATGCTCCTAGGGAAAACAGACTGTTGGATACTGTTATATAGAAAATGTATTTTACATATGTGGAAAGATTTTTAAAAGTTTAAGCATTTATCTGGGTGTGGTGGCATACACCTGTCATGCCAATACTTGGGAGCCTGAGACAGGAGGATTGCAGGCTCCAGTCCAGCCTTAGCAACTTACCAAGACCCTGTTTGACAATTAAAGGGGCTGGGGGTATAACTTGGAGGTCAAAGGCCCCTGGATCTAATCCCCAGTACCATCCAGAAAAATTAAGTATGTAGAGGCTAGAGAAATACCTCTGGAGAAGAGAGTACGCTTAGTACACTAGCAAAAAAAGGAAAATTAAGTGTTTCATATGGGCAGAACTGATGCAAAGGTCAAATGCTTATTCTGCTTAAAGATATTGTAAAGTCCTGATGCCCAACGGAAAGTACAAAGATGCTCTGACTTGAGTTTGGGAAACGCCACAAATACACCAAGAAAGGGGTCACCAAAGGATTCACACAAGGTTGGCGACGCCTCTGCTTGTCTCTAGACCTGAGCTGTGGCTCCGCCTGGAGCACGTAGCCCAGCCCCATTTCCCATCACCGGGCCTCAGTTTCCAATGGCCAAATATGGAAGGGGAACTGAGAGTTTGCTACAGGACCATCACGTGAAAGGTACAAAAATCTTTTCCAAATGTCTGTAATGGACACAAATCAGTGGCGGCCTGGATGGAGTGTCCGCACACGTCTGGGTTGCCCTGAGCGCCACAGGAGGTGAGGCGGCCTGGTCAAAAAGCTTAGACAATCGCCGCCATCCTTTGCAAAGACCACCCTGCGGCGGGGGGTTCCACACGGGGGCAGCAGGCCATGCGCAGGCCACCGGGGCAAGCGCTCATTATGTTTGAGTGGTGTGCTTAGCCTCGTGTTGACATGGGTTGGGATCTAAGGACTATATATCTGACCTTCTTTTTTAATGAACATGTGAAGTTTAAAAATAATTTTACAACCTAAGTCACCATATGTTAGTTGGTGGTTGTTTAACTGGAAATCTGAAGATTAAGATAGATATTCTTCGCAGTACCAAGCCTCTGTGGGGAAGAGCGGCTCTGTTTGGGGTATTTAGGCGTGGTCCTCTGGAACCCACAGCCCAGCCGAGGCGGCCAGCCGGGCGGAGCGGCGTCGCCTCTGCCAACTTGCTCATTAGGTCTGCCGACTCTCACCTGCGCCTCGGGCTCAGCTTTCAGGAGGGAATAAATATCAGTCCATTGTTGCCGCCTTCTGCAGGGAGCTTCCAGCACCCCTCAGTGGCACGGCGCGCCCTCCGCAATCCTCCAAACGCACGCACCTTGTTGCACCCTGTTATTTTTAAAATGTCAATTCCGCTTCCCTCTTCGGAAACAAGCTTAGCTCCAAGAAAGCTGAATCCGAGAGAGGACACGCCAAGCACGCCCTGAGCTGTGATGCTCGCTGGGCTGCTCGACAAGTTCCTTAATTTTTACTCAAGCAAAGAACACACAAAGCACATGCGGTCTTCCCCTTTAAGCTCATTTCAGAGCGTATTTAAAGCAGGCCACAGGTGACAAGAAAGCGGAGGATTCCTCTTCCAAATGGCTCTGACCCCCCCAACCTGTGTCGCAGGTCTGAAGGGAGAGGACATCAGTTCACAAACAGCAGAGCAAACAGAGCAAACAGGCAGACAGAGCAAAAGACAGAGCAAAGACCAGAGGAGCGGCCCGCCAACCAGCACTGTGACACTCAGGAGCTGGTGTGGACCAAGAGATGCAGAGAGACAGGCCATGGGCAAAAAGCACCGAAGACCCAAAGCAGTGTCTGAAAGCCCACAGAACAACGACTGATAGAATACTGTTTTGCATTTCGCAGAAGTAAAATATTCACCACCAACCCTGCAATTAGCTAGAAAATTACAATAATTACGGCAATTTTGTATCCCATCTCCAATCCAATTAATAGATATATGACCTTGTCAACATGTAATAATCAGATTGCATCTACAAGAAAACTGGATGGGTTTTCTCTGCCGAGTAGGACGCGCACAGTAAGAAGGTAATTATTTAAAATACTGAAAACACCATCCCTATGTCGTGCTCCACTTCACAACTTCAGAGGGATGCAACAGGAATCGTATTTCTATTTTCAATATATATTTAAATCAGATCCAAAGAAGAATATTCTCATGCCATTTAGTGTTAAGAGAGTAGATCTCTACAGCAAAGATCTTAGGTCTTCCAGAAAGAGGACACCGACCTGCAAATTCTTGGGTAAGAAAAATTAAGAGATTAAAAAAGAAAGGAAACTGGCTTTATGACATAAGCTTTCTGTAACAATATTTCTTCAAATTCCAAAACTTAGGAAGCCATTAAACCTTACAAGTCACTATGAAAATTTCAGAATATTTTGAAATAATGAATAAAACTAATTTTAATAATATAGTTAAGAGCCAGGCATGGTGGCGCAGGCTTGTAATCCCAGCATTCAGGAGGCTGTGACAGGAGGATTGTGGTTTGAGGACAGCCTCGGCTACTTAGTGAGGCCCTTTGCAACTCAGTGAGACCCTGTTTCAAAATAAAGAATAAAAAAACAGGGCTGGGATTGTATCTTGGAGGTAGAATGCCCCTGGCTTCCATTCCCAGTACAAAATTAAATAAAATAAATAATAAAAATGGAGCTGGAGGGTGTAGCTTGGAGGTACAATGCCCCTGGGTTCCATCCCTGTACCACACACCCCCCCCAAAAAAAAAATATATATATAATATATATATATGTGTGTGTGTGTGTGTGTATGTATGTATATATGTATATATGAAAAGGTTAAAACATGCGAGGGATGGTGACACATGCCTTTAATCCCAGTTCTTGAGAGGCTGAGACAGGAGAATTACAGGTTCAAGGTCAGCTTCAGGAACTCAGAATACCCAAGTTGAATCCACAGGTTCCCCAGCCAAAACATACATACATACATATGTATGGACATATGTATACACACACTTAAAAATTACTAAAACAAAATGTAATAAATCAGCTGCTTCACTAAAAAATTTTAATATCACTTTGGGAAATTTTGCCGTCAATACTACATATGACATTTCCAAAGAAACTTGAATCTCCATCTCAGCAAACGCTAAAAGAACAGAATTCTGGGATGCAAAGGAACCTGACACATTGCTAAAGCCAGGCTGCCTGTCCCCAGATGCCTGGCTGCTAAGAGAACCTGTTGAGTCAGGCATGGTGGTGCTTATGGGTAAAGTCAGTCTTTGGGAGGCTGAGACAGGAGGATCACAGATTCAAGGCCAGCCTCACCAACTTAGCTAGACTACAGAATTAACTAAGACCTTGTTTAAAAACAAAACAAAAAATATAATAGGGCTGGGGGTGTTGCTCAGTAGTAAAAAATGACCCTGGGTTCAGTCCCTAGTACAACAAACACACCCACGTACATACATATACACACACGCTGCTTGGGTATTACAAAAAGAAAAATATCTTAAAGTGAAAAAACCTATTCGTCCTGAGGCCAATGATTTGCTTGTGAACTGCATACCGCAGAACACATCAGGTCTTCTCAGCCAGACCAGGTTAATACTGAACAATCAAGAGAGCTGATCACAGATCACGAGCAGCTACAATTAGCATCATTCTCAAGAAAACGCCTATTGGCCTGAAAACCCATTTTTCTACAGTCAGGAGACACGGGTTAGACATACCCAGGACACGCATGTCCAAAGTCCACGGTGCTTTTAGGGAGTCCCTGACAATGTTTTAATTTCTTTTAAAATAAGAATAACAAAAATCAACTCTTAGGATCAAAGGAAATGTGCGCATTATTTCCTTGTATTAGAAGAAAATAATCCCTTTGGGCCCAATAAAAATCTATTAGATTTTGCACAGACAGAAAAATAAAAGACGGAGATAAAGTGACATAAAATACAATCTCATTATTGCCATGTTATAGAGGGGCCAGGAGAGCCCACGTGCCTAGAATTAACATCGTGATGATGCCGTGAGCGGCTCTTCTCCAACTCTGAACATTAAAAAAAAATCCTAAAACAATGTAGGCATCACCTCTCCTGGACGCCACCACTGCTGAAAGGCACAGCCACCGGAGAAGCCTCCAGAGTGACCGGGTGCTCATCTGGAGCAGGGGCTTGCGGCCACCGGGCAGGGTCCTGCCGCTCCACCGCGTCTAGAAGGGATGGCATCCCTCAGTGGTCACAGCAGAACACAAGCGGACGAGGCTCGCGCTTGTTTCCAATTTCGCATGGAGGAAATGAGCAGGATCGGCTAATACTGCTTCAAATAAACTCATCTCTTCCTTCCTTCTTGCCGATGCACCCAGCCCAGCAAGCACCCGGGAAGCCGCACATGCCCAGCTGTGACCACATCACGCGCTGCCCTCCGGCTGGCCGGCCCGAAGCTGCCCACAACCACCGCTTCCGCCCCGGCGTCCTTCCCATCTGTCCACCTTCCGGGAAGCCTGGCCAAAGGCAGAGGGTTATGGCCGGCTCCTTGCGCCAGCGAGCGCTCAGTCAACAGGCTTCCGAGCCCTCTTGGAAGGGTCTTCATGCACCCCCACATTAAAAAGGAAAAATTTGTTACGTATGTGTATCCTGATACTACTTTGATCGATTGTATACTATTTAATTTTTTACTGGTGCACTGTAGTGGTACATCTTAACAGAGTACAAGACGGTAGAGGCATGCAGACACACATCGCCCAATTGGCCCTTCCCCAACTCCCACCCCATCCCTCCTCTCCCTCCTCTTCGTGTTTGGCTTAGTGATTGGCTTTGATGTGTTTGTGAATGAATAATAATTACCACAGTATATTTAACTTTACAGGAGATTCTTCTGGTGTTTTTTATGAATTTTCTTTTTTGTTGAGAAATGTGAAAAAGTGATCAATAAAAGATATTTGAGTCTTAAAATATATTGGGTAAAAATTTAAGATTATACAAAATGGGCGGAAGTTTATGGAAACAGGTAACAAGTAAACTTCCAAGACATTAAAGATCCCAACATTAAGGGTAATTTTAAACATACAACAGCAGACGAGAGCATCCTGCACCCGAGCGCGCCCTGTTCCCCACGGCCTGCGCCCCGCGCCTGAATTGTGTTAAAGTTCAGCTACATCATCTCAACCAAATAGTTCAGGAAGTATTACTCAGAGATAAAGTTCTTCCACAAATAATTTCAACAATATTTCTATACTTGAGGAAATAATAGTGTAATCCCAGTACTACTTGGGAGGCTGAGACAGGACGATCAGAGGCTCGTGGCCAGCCGCAGATACTTGGTGAGGCCCTCTGCAACTCAGTAAGACCTTGTTTCAATAGTAAAGAAAAAAGCTGGGCGTGGTGGTGCACACGTGTAATCCCAGCGCTAGGGAGGCTGAGACAGGAGGATCGCACAGGTTCAAAGCCAGCCTCAGCTACTCAGTGAGGCTCTCAGCAAGTGAGACCCTATTTCCAAATAAAGTATATTTTTAAAAGAAAGGTCTGGGAGTATAGCCCAGAGATAGAAAAGCCCCTGGGTTCCACCCTCAGTACCACAAAAAAATAAATAAAATAAATAAAATAGTTCAAAGGTAGAATGTCCGGGGATTCAATCCACACCACAAAAAATAATAATCCCTTAATATCAAATACCAGAGTTAGTGTGCAATGCCCGACTGGCATACGAGTGACATCCTGTTTTTTTAAGTTCCATTTTGATCAGGATTTAAATGAGACCCAGGGCCGGGCGTGGTGGCGCACGCTTGTAATCCCCGCGCTTGGGAGGCGGAGACAGGAGGATCGCGCAGGTTCGAAGCCAGCCGCGCTGGCGTAAGAGACCCTGTTTCAAAAATATAAAATAGGTCTGGGAGTGTAGCCCGGAGGAAGAAGGGCTTCCAGGAACCCCAGTGCCACCAAAAAAATAAAAAAATAAAAAAAAAATTAAATGAGACCCAGGCTTCATGGCAAAAGCTCTCGATGAAGACGCCAGCAGTTTGTAAGCACCTGCTCTGCCTCCTCTGCCCTCTGGCGCTCATTGGCAGGACGCTCACCCAGTCCTGAGGAGGCTCACCCACACCATGCTGCTAAACGCTTCTCTGATTCCTGCGAACCGGCGGGTGGGTCTGGATGCCGGGTGAGGGTCATAATCTCTTTCTCTAACCACAGGAACTTCCTGGGAGGCAGTGCAACCCTCCATCAGGAGGCAGACGGCCTCTCTGAAGTATTCTGGGGATGATTAGTCGGGATAATTAGGACAGGATGGTTATTTTTTAGTGGTGGCGCTGCTTGATGGGTGCCTTAGTTTATTTGGGGCGATTCATAAAGAACAGAAGTTGACTCTCTCGCAGCTGTGGGCTAGGAAGCCCAGGTAAGAACGGCCAGCACCAGGTGAACCAGTGACGAGGGTGGGCAGGGTTCCCACGTGGCAGGTGGGGGGAGGGGGGCGAGCTCTGCCCCACGACTGTCATCTCCACATTCGCCCATCCTTAGCGGTAGAGCCCTGAGGATGTGACACCTCCCACTAGGACCAGCAAGCAATGGGGGTGCACTGCGATGTACTGAGTCCAAGAGAGAATTTGGGGAGACATGTTCAGGCCCCAGCAATAATACTGAGAGCCACAGAGCCATGGAAAGTACTGGGGGTAGAGAAACAGGGCACCATGAGTCCATCGGTACTTCTGCATTTTATCAGTTGAAATACTCATATAAAAAGAAACTTCCAGCCCAGTGTGGGTGCACACCTGTAATCCCAGGACTTAGGAGGCTGAGACAGAAAGATGATAGGTTTGAGACTACCCTCAACAACTCCAGGAGACAACATGTAGGGAGAGCATGTTTCATAATAAAAATAAGTAAAATTAGGCTGAAGGTGTGGCTCAGAGGCAGAACACCACGGAGGGAGGATGGATGGATGGATGGATGGATGGATGGATGGATGGATGGATGGATGGATGGACGAACGGATGGATGAACAGATGGTCGGATGGATGGATGGATGGATGGATGGATGGATGGATAGACGAACGGATGGATGAACAGATGGTCGGATGGATGGATGGATGGATGGATGGATGGATGGACGGGCGGACGGATGAAAGGAAATGATTTGGTTATTCCATGATACATGATGAGAGATGCATAATAAGCGATTCTTTTTTTCTCAGTTTTCCAAATAAGTTGACTGATGGCATCTTCTACTTTGCCTATTTATTTCTCATAAACTCTTTACTTTTGCTACTCTATTTCCTGATGTCCTGACCGGTTCACCTTTGGTCAGCAGGGGCCCCGAGTTAGTTCCTTTCTCGTTTTCTGGTATGACAGGAGGATCCAGTATCACCTCACACACCTTCCACTGGTCCTGAACTCACTTCTCCAAGGAGGGCTGACCTCTGCTCCTGGGAAATGCCATTTGCAGCACAGAGAGAGGCTACAGGAAAGGCTTAGTGGCTCGATGGTTGTGAAGTCTAGACATTTCGCTCAATACATGCCAGATTTTTCATTTGGTTCACACTCCATTTTTTAGAAATAAAACATACTGTAGATTTATTACGTTATGTCGAATCCAAACTGAGGACCACTGGGTTTCAGACTCTTACAGCTGCATGCCTTCCCATTAGTACCCAGAAGCCTGTGTCCACCTAGCCATCAGGAATGGCAGAATGCATTATCAGCTGAGAATCCCTGATGGGAAAATCCAAAACGCTCCAAAACCTGAAAATGTTCCAGCTCCGCCACGATGTGAGGAGGTAAAACCACACCCCCGACTGCACAGCTCGGGGCCCGTCAACGCAGGTGCACGGAAACTCTGTCAGATTACCTTCGAGCTGTGTGCATGAGGTGTGTATGAAACACGTATGGCTTCCATATTTGTACTTAGCTTAGGTGCCATCTCTCACATCAGATATGCAAACATTCCAAAATCCCAAACACTTGTGGTCCCAGGTAATTCAGATGAAAGGTTCCCCACCTGCACTAGTCTCCATGCACTCGGCCAGTCGTGCACCCACAATCTAAGACTGATGACGCCTACATGACCAGTTGGGGGTTCCTTTGAGTTTCACTGCCCCCGTCCCAGAGGTTCTACAAATTATGGTATTTTAAAGTGAATGGATGCTGGGCGTGGTGGTGCACGCTTGTAATCCCAGCATTTGGGAGGCTGAGACAGGAGGATCACGGTTCGCAGACAGCCTCAGCTACTTAGTGAAGCCCTCTGCAAACCAGTGAGAACCTGTTTCAAAATAAAGAATAAAAAATAGGGCTGTGGGGTGTCACTCGGAGATAGAATGCCCCTGGGTTCCAGCCCCAGTACAAGGAAGGAAGGAAAGAAGGAAGGAAGGAAGGAAGGAAGGAAGGAAGGAAGGAAGGAGAAAGGGAAAGGGAGAAGAAAGAAAAAGAAAGAAAGAAAGAAGAAAGGAAGGAAGGAAGGAAGGAAGGAAGGAAAGAAAGAAAGAAAGAAAGAAAGAAAGAAAGAAAGAAAGAAAGAAAGAAAGAAAATAGTTATTCTTGGTATGTTGGGGCCACCAACTAGACACATATATATGGTGAGATATTTCACACATCTGTTTCTTCCTGTAAGAAGTAAAAAGTAGAGTTGCTTATTCCTCAACTGAGGAAAAATCTACTACCCTATGCTTCCTGGTTTTCAAATTTATAAACAAGGAAGACCACACAGATCCTTCATAGGAATGGACCACAGTAACCCCACTCTGGAATCTCACGGCCCAACACACTGGCAAGCACAGACAAAACCGTGCTTTCTACTTGAAGACTGCTTCTAATAGAGCGTGAGAAGTCACCGTAATAGATGGGTGGCGGGGAGGGCAGTTGTGTGATGTGGGCATGGAAGCTCTGCCATTCTGTAACTCATGACGATGTATGATTACAATGCACCAATAAATTTAGAAATTTTCAGATATTAAAAAATAGATGGACAGAATGTGTGAGAGGTTACTTTACATACTCGTGAGCCTTGTACGCAACAGACACTCAACACATACATACCTAGCATCGGCCAAGGCCATAAAATCTAAAGCACCTTACATAACTTTTCTCCAAAAAAACAAGAGAATATAAGCTGAAGTTAGCATTTAAATTTTAACACACAGGACTCGCCAAATGCAAGTGTTTACATGAAAAAAACATTGAATCCAGAGGCGGCAAAAGATAAAAGCTGATGGAGGGGAAGTCATTCCGACTCTTCCCAACACGCACACAAGGTCTGCAGCTTCCACAGCATCTGCTTTATGGTCCAGCTAAATGAAAGGTGCGCCTTGCTTTAGCAAACAAATTCAAAACCAAAAGATAATGTAACCACAGGTGCTATGTTTAAGTACGGACATTACGGTGGTCTGACACCTAGAGAGCCACTGTTTCCCAAACCTCCACTACCTTAGAATTGATGCTGCAAATTAAAGCCCCTTTAATCATGCTTAGACAATGTGCTTTTTGTACCTAAGTTCCTTGTAAGTATTCATGACTGTATGGGCTTCAGGAGCTAGTGCCAGATAAAAGAAACTAGGGTTCACCCATACACCATGCGTGGTACCTGGCTCAAGGAAATCCGCCAGACTTTTTAAAGAGCTCTTGGTAGTGATCAAATGTCATTTACACAAATCAGTTTGGTCACTTATCCACATGCACAAGCACACCTACATCTACACACACACACACACACACACACACACACACACACACGTAGGTATGACCAAATGAACAAGTTGGGCACAGCCAGGCACACCAAAAGCCCCATCTGCTCAGCAGGCTCAGGTAGCAGGATCACTTGAGCCCAAGAGGTGGAGTCTATCCTGAGCAACAGAGCGAGACAGGAGAAGGAGAGAAATGAAAAGGAAAAAGGTGTTCAACTAAAACAACTTACTGTAGCTGTTCCCCCGCAGGCTTCTGTCGAAACGCTTTCCTTTGTACCAGAACCTCGGCCACTGCGGGCAGCGATTAGCAGCAGCCCACACCCGCACAGAATCTTGCATGGCTTCGCAACACCCTTGCAATGCAGCTCCTGGGTCCCCACACCTCTGCAGGCAGACTCCAATGGGCCATGGGATTTGCTAACTATGAAGCTGATATTCTCTACTTTAACTTCCTATACATTTTTCCCCCAGTGCAAAAGATGGAAGCCAGGGCCTGGCCCATGTGAGATACATCTTCAGCTACCCTTGGACCCACCCATCCCATCCCTTATATATATCTTTAAGGAAAAGCAGAAGCAAAAAGTCTATCAGAAACACTTAGAAGCAAATTACTAAAATGCTCCAGGTGGCCAAAAAGAAATTTGGAATAAAGCCAGGCGTGGTGGTGCACCCTTGTACTCGGGAGGCTAAGACAAGAGGTTTGCAGGTTTATGGCCAGCCGCAGCTACTTAGTGAGGCCCTCTACAACTTATCAACACTCTTTCAAAATAAAGAATAAAAACTAGATCGGGGGTGTCACTCAGAGGTAGAAAGCCCCTGGGTTCCATCCCCAGTACTTTAAAAATAAAAAAAAAAAGGTAGGAAGAGATGAATTCTAGAAGAATGGATTGTGCACCCTGTTAATTATCGACATTCTAGATGCTGTTCCATATTGCATACTCTTATACATCTTCTCTATCTAGATAAAGACCCACTGAAGACCAGCCAATGAGCCCATACAAGACCAAACTATCTCTGCAAAAGCTGAGGTGTTTACAGAGGTGCCTTAAAGATAAATGAGATTTCAAGGTCTAAGTTTCTCGGAATGGACCATCCTGCACTTAACAACACAGCTCAATTATAACTGTCCACGTGAAATACTATGCAAAAGTGTCTTCCTTTTCTTAGTGAATCATCCGGAAAGGGGAAGAATTCTCCACCGAGCATCCTTCAAGCGCGCTAGGTCACAGGGTCCTACCAGAGACTCCCTATGTCCCTATCTTTCCACTCCTGTGGCGTCTTCCCGGCAGCTCCCCCAGAGCCTGGAGGTAGCTTTGGGCCTGAGGACCGGTCTTCTGCAGCTCTCCAGAGCGTTCACGGATCATCAGTCAAGGCTACAACTGACGGGGCAGAGACTCCGGGATGCGGGTTTGAGAATCTCTTCGATTATTTCTAGAATTATGAAATATATAGGAAAGATCCAGCTAATCTAACTTCCACTATCATCCTTATTTGCCTTGAATGATTAAAACTATTTGTCTATAGTTTAAAAATAAAAAAAACTCCACGCTATAAAAATGAACATGGCTGTCTACTTCTCTTGCCAAAGCCATCGACAAAGGTCCATCTTCAATGAACTTCAGATAAAAATGGTAATAAATTCCAGTCCTGGGAGCAGCGATGGACGACAAAGGCTGGCGTCCCTGTAATCATGAATGAGACGCGCCAAGCCCAAGACCAAAGGGCTGCCACTTACTTGCACGAAGAACCGAAGGCGTGACCTCGATTTCGCTTGTTGCTTGGTAAGGCTGGAAGGCCGACACAGTGTTGGTCCCGAGCTCGCTACCAAACCCCTCTGGACTCTGGGTGCCCGTGGAGCTGGCACTGGTGCCGTCGCCGCCATGGTGAGGGTCCTGCTCATCGAACACCGCGACCAGCTGGAAGACAGGCAGAGTCCACATGTGAGTAAAGGCACCAAACAAAGAATACCACTTGGACAGAACTCTGCAGAGGAAAAATACTATCAATGCACTCCCGAATGTTAACTTTTAGCAAACAAAATGTTAACCGAGTGCCGCCCTTAAATTGGTGATTGACCTCTACATTTTCTAACTTGTAAATTTTATATCCAAAATCCTATAGGTGAAAAACAGTAAAACATTGTTATCACAGAATCCTAATTCAGGCATCAGTTTAGATCTTTTTACTATTGGAGGGGGGCGGCACTGGGAATTGAACCCAGGGGGCATTCTACCTCCAAGCGACATTTCCAGCCCGACTTTTTATTTTGAAACACTCTGAGTTGCTATGGCTGGCTGTGAACCTGTGATCCTCCTGCATCAGACTCTCAAGACCCTGGATTACAAGCGTGCACCACCATGCCCAGCTGACTTTAACACAGCTTATACTGTTAAATGGGTAGGAAAAATGCCAAAATGTTTGCATGTCCATGTGTAAATATGTATATACAGTTGTGTGCGTGCATACACATAAGCTACTCTTCACATAGGAAGGAGGTATTAAAAATTACACATATTTGCTGATTTCTGCATAAAAATATATGAAAGAAAAATATCTAGTAAAATAGGTTATTTATTAAAAGAAGCAGATAGGAAGAAGGTTAAAAGAAAGGGAAGATGGGAATATACCGGGATATAAGAGGGAAATGACATTTTCTGAGTATTTTTACATAAAGCTGCAAATCTAAGGGCCACAATAATGACTCAATTATCTAAGAGAGAAATTGGTAATTGGAACCCACAAGGATGGCAGTGTGGAGGAGGGGACACCAGGAGAGTCCAAAAGCTCGCAAACAAAACTAAGGTGCCGCGGATGCATCTCATGACCGCGCGGAACCGGCAGGAAGAGCATCCAGGAGCTTAGGTTGGAAAATCCTATTTCAGGACAGACAGCGCTGGCCCCGCAGACTGCGTTCCAGCGAGTCCATCTGCTTCGGACGACTGCATGGCTTAGCAATTCTCTAACACAAGTACGTTCACACACACACACACACACACACACACACACACACACACACACACGCCAACACACCTACCACGAGTGAAAACATTTTGAGTAATGACATCCAGTGTTCTCACAGTCCGAAAGTGATGTGGCAAAGCTCTCTGTGGCGTTGAAATGGAATCAGATGTCAATACACACTCGTGGGGTCTGGTCTGGTTTCGTGGTGCTGGGAACTGAAACCAGGGCTGTTCTACCACTAAACAGCACACCCCCAGCTCTTTAGGTTTTTGAGATGGAGTCTCAATTGACCTGGCTGGCCTCAAACCTCAACTCCTGCCTGAGTCTCCCAAGTAGGTAGGATTAGAGGTGTGGAACTACACCCAACTCAAAATTCATTTTGTTGTTGTTTTGATTTGGGGTTATGTTTTATTTGGGTACTGGAGGTTGAACATAGAGGCATTCTCTCTCCAAGCTACACCCAAGCCCTTTGTATTTATTTTGAAACAGGGTTTCACTCAATGCTAAGGTTAAATTCCTGAGGCCAACCTCAAACGTGTAAATCCTCCTACCTCAGCCTCCCGAGTACTGGGATTGTAACTGTACACCACCACCCCTGGCTCAAACTTGGCTTCCATAAGTAGGTACAGTCGTGTGCTGCATAATAACAAAATAACATTTGAAGAAATGTGTCACTGGATAGACCTTCTGGAGCACACTTGAGCGCCTAGACTGGACACATCGATCCCTCTACTGGCCACTGGATGCAACTAGTCCCGGAGACTGGCATAGAAAGGCGCAATTCCTAAAATAAGGATTGTACTCTGTAACAATGACAAAAAGTACAACATCACCAACACAACCTGGGAAACAGTCGTCTTTGTTATGCTCAAGTATCGCATAACCCCTGGGCAGCGCTCTTGTGCAGCCCAGACATGTTTACACCAACATCACCACACACACAGTCGCGTGTTGCGCTTTGACGTCACTAGGCAACAGGAAACGTCTGGCTGCCTCTGATCTAAAGGATTCCCCCTGTATATGCACACCACTGCTGACTGAAACCTTATGCTGTGGTAAGTGATTACAAGACAGACGCACAGACAGCTAAGTAGATGTCTTAATACGTGCGTGAGTACACAAGCGTGTTTCCTGGCTCTGTTCCCTCACGGGCTCTAGAAGCCATGATATCTCAGTACCAGTGAACACACCTAGTGCCCAAATCTTGCTATTATCATTCTCCAATAGATAAGCCAGGGCTCCTGGGGAAAGTGGCTGTTTTTAGGGCCAGGGGCAATGACCTTGTGATGCCAGGCGTGAGCAAATATTCAACAGTGCTAGGGACACATCAAAGGGGCAGGTGCCAACCAAAAGGGGCTTCGTGGCCAAAGCGGAGACAACTCATAAACATGTAAGTAATGGAAGCACTGGATGATAACCCCAAGTATCAATACGCAAGTTTCCACAATGGCTTACAGGAAAGTTAAATGAATGGTGGAGAATGAAGAGCCCCTCTGTAGGGAACATTCCAGATAATGAAGACAGAGGAATCATGGAATAGAGATGGAAGATTCATTAGGCATCTTCTACAACCTCTACATCAAGTGTTGCTGACGGGCTTGCCTAGCGGAAGCTAGAGTCGACGTGGAGTGGGGAGGTTGGCGGAGGGGGGATATGATGAGAAACAGGACATTTGCATATCTGAAAATGTCTCCCAATAGGAAATATTTTAACTAAGAAGGAAAAAATAAAAATTATTTTTGCAGTGGAAAAACTTGGCAGACACCACGCTAACCAGAGTCAGCATCACCACGCAAGCTAAGAGTCGGCATATGATGAGCCGTCTGATAAAATACACCAAGGATATGGCATCACTGCCGTGGCTGGCACTCCTGCCAAAAGCATTTAACTTCAAGTTAATCATGAAACATTAGACAGCCCCAAATTGAAGGACATTCCACAGAATAAATAATACCCTTTCAGAGTACAAAGGTCATGAAAGTTAAAGAAAGAATGATGAAATTATGTAAATTGGAGGCTGAGGAAAATAAGAACTCCATCTACTGTAATTCTTAACTGGATCTAAGATTTGAAAAGAAAAAAATGTTAATTTAAGAAAAGAGCCAAAATGTGAAAAGATCAGTTGATAGCACTGACTCCGTGCTGGCCTATTTTTGACAATGGTACTTGAACTATATAGAATGTTAATAGCAGGGATTAAGTGACAAGTGTATGAAATATTCTGCAATTATTTCTTCAACTTTTCTAAAATGTAACATGATTTCAAATGAAAATTTTAAAACACTGGGTACAATGTTAAAAATTCCATAAAAAATACTCTATTTCATCGTATTACTAAGACAGTTCTTAAACACGATTCCACATCTTTGAAAATGATGTCCATCACGTTGGTCAATCACCTGCCGTCCTGTGCCTAGTGACCAGGGAAGGATGAACCTACAGGCAAAATGACCCAGTTCTTCTGCCTCCAGCCCAGGCGTCCCAAAGCCCTGCTCCTACCCACTCCTACTGCGAGAGGACAACACCATAGATTTACAGAATCTGAGCAGGATTTAGACAGTTCGGTCATTTTGACAAAGGCTATCCTCATGAACGCTGAACCTTATCACTTGGTGAAGGAAGCACACCAAACAGTGAACTCAGGACCCAGCTGGGGCAGGACGTGTGCTTGGCTGATTACAGAATCTGGCGGGAGGCTGGACGGTTAGAAGGCACAACAGGAGGGGCGCTTGGGTTTCTTGACCTCACAGGAGGCAACGAAGGGGGAAGAGAATCTTAACAACTGCAGAAATGCAAAGGTGTTTTATGCAAACACCAGCTTCCAGGTGCGGTAATAAAATCCACTTGCTCATCTGACATTGACTGGCCAGTGTCTCCGGGTGTCAGACACTCAGACATTCCACTAGATCAAGGATCAGCAAACTCTTTCAGAAAATGACCATAAATAAAAATCTGTGGATCTGTGGCTCATGTCACCTCCATCACATCAGCTCTAATCCACCCCACCATAACACGAAGCAGCCACAGACCACACACACAAATGAGCATGTCTATGTTTAAATAAAACTTTATTTGCAGATGTAGGTAGAGGGCCAAGTTTTGTGCTTTTCCATTTTTAAGTACGGGCATTTAAGATCTCTGAACTTCAAGGTCACATAATCATAGCTTTTAGAAAGTGTGTAGCTTAAAATGCATTTTGAAGATATGAAGTTTTGACATTTTGGTGTTTAACTGGGAGCAAATCAGCCAGGCGTGGTGGCGCACGCTTGTAATCCCCGCCCTTGGGAGGCTGAGACAGGAGGATCGCACGGGTTTGAAGCCAGCCTCAGCTAGTGAGGCTTTCAGCAACTTAGTGAGACCCTGTTTCCAAATAAAATATAAAAAAGGTCTGGGAGTATAGCCCAGAGGTAGAAAGCACCCAGTTCCACCCCCAGTACCACCAAAAAATAAATAAATAAATAAATAAATAAATAAATAGGAGCAAATCAAATTCAAGTTTCTTATTAACTCTGCAATGATATCTGCTTTCAGGAATCAAGTCCTTTCTGAACAGTGATAATGACAAAGCACGCGTCTTTAAATGCTGCACACGATGGAGGAGCGTACACACGTGGAGTCGTTTCAATAATGATCTCCGGCACTTTGAGCAAACAGGAGGCTCGGGAAATCTGAGCTGGCATGAGCAAATGCTGCTGGAATCTCAGTGGCGGACTCACAGTTGGTGATTTGAATAGGCCGATAACACACAATTTTACAGCTTTCTTTTAAACCAAAATTTAAGTGCCAGGTGCAGATATGACGTAATGTTGTGTTAAATTTGGAAGGATGTGTAATTTTAGAAATTCTACTCAATAAGAATGCAGAGAGTAACGCAGCAGAAGAGCCCGGGAGGGGCCTCTGCAAGAACATGACATGCTAACGTCTCTGCTGTGCCCCTCAAGAAGGAAAGGAAAGGTCTTTGCGTTTCCAGACCACAAGTTGACTCCACATCTTAACAGGTGGGATCTGTACTGCTGTCCATGTAGTAGATCATTTTTGGCAGGTGGATTTTTAATTTCCATTAGTTATTTATCTGTCCTGTGTTCCCGTGAGAAAAAATAAGCTGTGCTTGGGTGACACCCCTAATCCTTCAAAATATAAACTTTGAACAACATCCCAAACCCTCCTGCTTCATCGAGGGCACATCATCTCCTCGCTCCGAAACTTCAGAACCAAAAGAAAACCTGGTACAGAAATGTCACATGTAAAGGCTTGTAAGCCATGTGGATTTAGAGTGCCCCCTCTAACGGGGAAATTATAAGCTGAATGTCGACAAGGGCCTGTGGTGAAGTGGCAGACAGCAGGGACTTGGGCATGGGCTGCTTGTAACCCAGCTCTGGTCCTGTGCTAAAGACGGCTGTGGGTGCCTCGCCTCACCTGGAAAGAGGTGGGCAGTCCCCTAGGCAGGACAACAGCCTCTCGCCAAGGGGAGCCGTAACCGAATCCCTAGCACCAGCCCGTGTTACCTTCCCTGGCAAAAGGGACTTTAGATCGGATTCAAGGCAAGAATCTCCAAAGGGAAAGATTATCCTGGGTAATTCTGTGAGCCCGTCTGATTGAATGAGTGGGGGGGGGGGACCAAGTATTCCTGGCTGGGCTGGAGAGATGCTGCTCACTGGCTCTCAGGATGGAGACAGGAGGCAGGAATCAGAGGATGCAACAGCATCTCGGTGAGGCAAGAGACGGTCCTCCAGACCGCGGGCGGGACCCTGGCTCTGAGGCGCGTCTTTCGCCAGTGAGACCGGTCAGTGCGTGCCATCTGGGATAATAAACTTGCTTTGTCTCAAGCCACCAGCTTCACGTGGCAGAAAGAGGAAGCTAACAGCGGCACGTCTACCTCAGCCTGTCTATCTTTACGAGATGAAGCCAGCAACCCTCAGAACCCGACGGGCACAGGCTTACCACTGCTATGACTAAAATGTATTGTGGTGGGTGATGAAGGCACGTTTTTGTAAGTACAAGGATTAACCAGCGTAATGAAGGCTGAGAGTTCAATTGGTGTCAGATTCTACAAGCCAATGATGCTGCAAATAAAAGCAGGACAAACGCAGAATAGAAAGCGGGGCGTGCCTCACTGGGCGATGCCTCCTCCAGTGCACAGCCACAAAAGAAGCTCTTCGATGGGAGGTTCATGCCGCCCCTCGGTGCCTCCAGTGTACCATGGAGAATCCGAGGCTCCGAGAGGACAGTCAGGCTGCAAAGACAGAGTGGATCGAAGCTTGTAAATTACATCTGCCTGGTTCCCAGCATCCTGCTCCCTCCAGATGCCCAGGCTTGGAGAGATTGCAGAGAAGTTGCCAGGTCTGACCATCTCCATTTCTCCTTGACCAACCTAAGGTTGCAAGTCAACACGATTCTGACACCCCCACCTCAGCTTCTGGACATTTCCCAGCAGAAGCCAGAGGCTTGCAGACAATCTCCTACTGCCGGCGTCCGCTGGGTCTGACCCAGGGAGCCAGAGACAATCTAAAGAACCTGCAAGGCCGGCCTTCAGAAGGAAGATGGCAGGTGACCGAGGTCAGTGGCCAGTATGAAGGCCTCCAGCACCGGAGCCCACACGCACGCCAGGAGCAGGTGCACCTCGCTTCTGCCACCGCCACCGGGGCCACCCGTCCCAGGTCGAAGGTCACCTGACCTCGGAGCCAAGAGCATCCTTTAAGAAGGATGAACTCCATTACAATGCTTAAGAATATTCTGCTCCAGCTAGAAATGAGAGTGGAAGAAAGTTGCCTGTGGTGCTCCCGGCCTGAGGCGCAAACGTCTCTGAACTGAGATTTAACTCTGCTGTCCCTCAGGTGACATGCGCTGTCGCCCCTGGAGCCTTCAGACTAATTAGTTTCCCAATTTGAGAGTTACGCTCAACTAACAGCCCTTCGTAAGTCACCCGCAAACCACATGAAAATATGCAAATGCATCCCGCTAGCCGATCCCCAGCCATTGGTTCCCCTCCTTGCCGCCCTCCCCCCATCCTTGTGTACTACCCAGGAGGCCACGGCAAGCCTGCGCTGCTGCTTACGTGACAGTAAAAGGACAGTTTGGAAAAGCGGAGCAAAGTTATTCTGAAGCTGGCTGGTCTCGGATAGAATTGGAGGCTCCACACTGGAGAAGTTGGCATTAGTGGTGATCTTATGAGGAATACTTCATTTTCTAAGAGCCCACAGCAAGACTGGGAAATGAGGAGCGGGGACCTGAGAAGCTAATGTAACGATGTGATAGCTAATTATTATGTAGACATGGAAAAAAGGAACTAGAAAGTCAATTTGTAAGCTTTCTGATGGCTGGACTTACTTTAATGACATGAGGACAGCGCTAAGTCCTTAATCATCCTCTGAGCCTTACTTGCTATCGCGCTTCATTAAAAACTCATTTAAATACAGCTAGGGTTTTACTGGACCAATAAGCAAAACAATAGTAAAAGAATACTCAGACCAAGGAAGGTTTGTAATGTAGGAACACAAGTGAAACCAATAAAATCCAACTCACTGCAGGAGAAGCCGAGGCTTGCCAAGAACAACTCTAAATGTTATGTACGCAAGATTAAGTCTGTGCTTCATCAGCAGTTTAAGAATTAAATATATTTTAGCTGATTAAAATAAGAAGACCCAAAGCATTACAATGAACTGAAAATTAACATACGCACACTGAAAACCAGACACTTTTTCTTCTGGCTAAACCAAGAATGGTAGAGAGTTGGGAGTCGTTTCTCTGAACTGTGGCCTGAGACCTGGCCCCAAGACTGCCTCGGCCCCAACTCCACAACTTCAGAGACGGCTTCGCCCATCTGAGTGCCCCCCAAACCCTGGTCACCCTGCCAACCTTCCAACATACAATGTCCAGCAGCAAGCAACATGTGCAAGTGGGAACTCAACCCAACACCTCAACAGGGAGCTCTGTCTGTGAACACTTCGGCTGAAATCAATATGTGTGGCATGTATTCAGGAGCAGCCACAATAAAGAATAAGAATATCCCTCAAGAATAACGTTCAATAGATGTCAGTCCAGGATCCGGGATTTCCTTTTTTTTTTTTTTTTTTTTTTAAGTGTTCTAGTAATCAAACATCCAACATCACAGTAGAAATAGAGTTGAGTGAGACAAGCCAATGTCACAGGTACGGGCACACCCACAACCCTTCTCCACGCTTAATCTAAAGTGTAAAGACACGCCACCTGGCTGGGGAGGTAGCTCAGGGGCAGAGTGTTTGCCTAGCGTGCAAAAGCGTCTGAGTTCAGCCCCTGTCCTGCCAAAGAAGAAACCTACCAAATCCTACAGCGCCAATCAAGATGGTACTTGGATTTAAGGAGCAGGTATGACCACAGTGTTCCTTCTACCTTCTTCCTAAGCTGCCCAAACCACTGTTCCCTTCACCCCGGCCTCCTAGATCATCCCCATTCTGACAGCTGTTGACATGGCTGTGCTGTCCAGCAGCACCAGGTGGGCCTCACGGGACTTCTCCCTCCATGTGGTAACACCAAAGCAAAGCGGCTTTCTTACCTAGAAAAGCCCTTGGTGGTCTTGTGCCTTTCAAGTGAAGCTGAAAAATGTTAAGTCCACATCTGTTTCACGGTCCCGGAAACTTTCAAGATGGAATATAGGCCTGGAGAGAGAAAACTGAGTCTCTAGAGAAAAAACGGCCCTGTGAGGATGTGGGAAGGGGACAGCTTGAGGAGAAGGAAGCCTAAGGGACAGAAAAGGACCAAACTGCTGGACACACTGAACAACCTAGCATATTTTGTGACTTCTCAGCTTCCTACGAGTTTTCTGGAATGTAGCAACAGGAAGAGACCATTAACATGGGGAAGCTGGGACTAACATCTGACTGAACCATGATGCTCTGGGAGAATCACCCAATCAAGAAACATCAGACTTCCACAGACACCAATGTAATGCTTGGTTGGTCCATGAGGCTCTGGCCGGATCACACAATCAAACAACCATCAATCTGCGAGAGACATTGATGTAAGCGGAAACCAAATGCCAGAACAGATCCCTGACGGGAAACATGATTGCTAGTCCCAATCCCGAGGGAAGTCCAGCCCCTTTGGATTGGACATAGCTTACTTATTATGTACCCTAAAACTAGAAAGATAATCTGACGTTAGATCCTGAGATAGCCTACATTCTTCTCTGGGAGAGCAAACCTTCACCTTGGCTTTCGAATAAAGCTTGTCTTCTTTGCTAAAACCTAGCGTGTCCTTAGATTATTTTCTGTGATGTGGCCAAAAGCCAGGAAGATCAGAGTAGAGGTGTCCCCTGCTTCTGGAGAGACCTCCGGACCCCCTTCCAGTCACCCGTCTGCAGAGCCCCTTCTCACTATGCAGCCACCAAGATGCGTATGTTTCAATGGATACGAAGGAGACCCGTGGAAGTCACAGCCATTGCCTTCTCGTGATCTGTACCACGGAGCACTGTGCTAGACTTTGTATCAGACATCTTCAGAGATGGCGGCAAAATGAGCTTATATGTTTTCGGAAATAACGCAATCTCCCAGAACCTAGACATTCCCGTACTGGGATAAATAAATTAAAAAAAGAGAATCATCACTAAAATTTCCTGCCAGTCAAATCTGGTGAACAATTAATACTTCATTTATTATGGCAATTGGTAATGGAAAACTTTGTTTCCTAAAGTAGAAATGTGAAGGACCACTTCCTTGGTTCTAAATTTTAATTGAAAATTAAAAGCAGTTAGAAAAGAAAGTTTGACCGAGACTCCAATTGTTCCAAACAAGGGAGCCGCTAAGCAATTCAGTCACAAAGTGTCAACACAATGTCAGACCAATGGGTGATGTAGGAGGAGTAAGGAACCCTTCTCTCTGCATTTAAAGACAAGGTGATATTTCCAACTCAAAGAACTAGCCTGGTACCACCTTTGGTACAGGGGTCTTGTTTGAGGGTAAAAGCTGTAGCTGCTGACCTCCGGATTTGAACCAGAGGCTTCACTGGTAACTTAGCTTCCTTCTAAACACACCCACAGAAAAATGAGAAGTTGGCTGGGCGTGGTGGCGCACGCTTGTAATCCCAGCATTTGGGAGGCTGAGGCCGGAGGATCACAGTTTGCAGACCTCAACTACTTAGTGAGGCCCTTTGCAAAAGAAAAAAGGCCGGGCGTGGTGGTGCACACTTGTAATCCCCACTTGTAATCCCCGCACTTGGGAGGCAGAGGCAGGAGGATCGCACTGGCTTAGGAGACCCTGTTTCCAAATTTAAAAAGTATAAAAAATAGGTCTGGGAGTATAGCCAGGAGGTAGAAGGGCTTCCAGGAACCCCAGTACCACCAAAAATAAATAAAATAAATAATAAAAAATAGGGCAGGGGGTGTAACTCAGAGGTCAAACGCCCCTACATTCCATCCCCAGACCCACAAAAAAAAAAAAAAAGAAAAATGAGAACTTAACTGAGTTAAAGAAAAAAAGGGCCTAGATGATTCTAGTAAGACACAGTGGGAGAAAAGTATTAAATATAAGAAAATTAAGTCAAGAAAACACCAGAGCCGGGTGTCAGTACTCAGTGATTGCCAACTTAAGGCGCCCTGGAAGTCACTAGTCTTGTTCACTTGGGTCTGAGTGGAAGTTCAGCACAGAAGATGGATAATAAAGTCAGTATTCACACCGCTAGCCACAGGCCAATAATAACAAAAGATCAAAGTTCAGTCAATTTGCTTTGTAAAACATACACCCAATGTTACATGACACAAAATGACTTTCAGTTCAATTTGCATGCAAAAAGAAAGCCCGGTTTTTAAATATCCGCGGGGCAGAGAGAAAAATGTTCAAACATTTTCTAGCTCTTTTTTTTCCCTCCGCTCATTATTTCAATACCTTCTACAAAGGAAAGACAAGTGTCCTTGACATGTGCCTAGATTCTCTTCAGCGTGCCATACAATGCTGATGAAATTAGCCCCGTTTCAATCAGGTGGCAGGTTTATTCAAAAAGTAGCTAAATAATACCCTTTATCAAGTCTTCATTAATGTAACCGGTTTAGTGATGTTTCTACACCCTGAACACAAAATTCTCATTGCATGTCAACTCTCCCCACCTCCATACCTAACAGGTTTAAAAAAAAAACATAGAAGTTAAATGTTTCCCCAACCCACAAATCATTTTAAATACTAAAATTTAGTACAAATTTTCTGGAAGGTAAATACCATGTAATGGATTTAACCAAGCACCAAAAATTAAGTTTAAATGTATTTTGAAGTCTCTTTCATCGGCTGCACCCACAACACACACACACAGCTGGCCCGGGCCAGTCGAGGGGGTGTCCCTCCGTCCTGTGGTTGCAGCCACTGGGCTCACTTGGGATCCCCACCAGGGGTCCAGGGGTGACGGCCAGTTGGGGGCTCCTGGGCGGTTTCTTCAGCTCACTGGATCAGTATAGTTAAAGGAGTCACCTCTGCTGTTGATTTAAAGATGACAAACTGCTCCTAACAGTTCCCGCATGCAGCAAGCCCATAATAAATGCTGGCGATCAACACATCAGTAGAGAAGTGTGGGAGCCACGGGAAGCCTCAGGAACTCCACCCAGCAACTGGCATCTGGGTTGCACACCAGCGTACTTGGCATTTATTCTGCAGTAGGTTTCAAGGGGCGAAGGGAAAGAAGCTAAAAACGCATGGAGCTTTAGGCCAATAATGAAGTCGTGATGGCCTACACAAAGAGAGGCTGCAGTGACGACAGACAGCTAAGATGCAGAAATAGGGCAGTGCCCCGGGAGACCTCCAAGACAGGCCTGGGAGGCTGGGCAGAGGAGGAGCTCCAGGACAAGCAGGCCTAGGAGAAGTGGACCGATCCCACACACCGACAGCTGTGGGCGGGAGTGTGGTGCAGCCGGGAGCTGGCAGCTAAGGACACACCAGAAGAGATATCACTATTGAGGGAAGGTTGGGGCTATGAGCGTAAGGAACCCGATGTAAATGTGGTGCATGTATAGAAATTAGGACTACAGCTGAGATTGTGGGTTCTCTTTCTTCCTCCCATGTTCAAAAGAACTTGAGAAGAAAAAAAGATTTAAGTTACTCAAGGAATGTGGTTTCATAGAGTAGGAAAAGGAAACTGTCATAAAGTACAACCACCAGTAACTGCACCCTTGAGGACACACGTCAGCCCTTTCTCATGAAAAGTCATGTCATTCTCACCACCATAACACAAAATAGCAAAAGGAAGATTCATTTGCTCACAGTTCTTGAGATTTCAGAGGTTCAGTCAATATTAGCCCAGGTTATGTCAATACATATTTGCAGTAAGTGGGGCCTAAATTATTTCTCACTGGCCCTAAAAGAATATCAATAATTGAGAATGGATATTTTTAAAAATACAAATAAGCAATTTTAATGTGCAGAAATTATATGCACAAATATTTGTTCAACACTGAGCAGACAAATTCATCTTCACAATATGCTTAGCACATGAAAATTTTGCAAACAGTTCTTGATTTCCTTGTGAAAGGGTCCATTTCATTAAGTTGGGTGCCCTGCCCCTGCTCCTGCCCAACAGGTGCCCAATAAATAGATGATGAATTAATATTAGAGCACTTTATAATCCTTTAGAAAAACACAGGCAAGTCAATATAAGCATCCAATACACTTGAAATCCGCCAGACATTACAGTCTAAAGCCACCCCTGCAGGGACCCAGGAAGCCGCGTTCTCCTTGTGCACGAGGATGCCTCAGCACGCTCCGCGGTGAGGACGGACACCAGCCCCCACGTCAGTGTCTCCTGTTCTTTAGCCCGCTCAGTAAAACCCGGATCTTGCTTTTTCTCTCAACACCAAGTAGGTGTGAAGGATTCTAAGCCCACAATCTGAGGCAACAGTGGGGAAATGCAGAACAAAGACAGCCCGTGTTCTCGGGACCCCAGGGCCTGCATTCCTCCTCTCCTCTGGCACCAACTCTCTCAGCTCATGTCACACGGCTACAATGTCCCAGCGGCTACTAAAACGTAGGCAGACACTATGTCAGTAGTTTAATAAAGCTACACGTGAACTTGCTCCACAGGGGGGAAAACACAAAGATATTTAATCCACGTGGACTTGGCAGGTTCACAGATGCCAGCCCCAAGAGAAAGGAGAAGAAAAGCACTTTCTGACATCCAAGCGCCGATAAGCGGCCCCAAAGTCCTATCATCTTGTTCTGATATCAGAAAGCTACGCAGTAAAAGAAGCAAATCTTTTCTATCTTCTAAATCTTCCCATGTCCACACTAAAGACTCTTCTGATATTGTCCTCTCTGTTCACATTTTACCCTAGGTGTAAGCAGTCACTCTACACGCATTACAAGACTCATAACACAGCATTCCTGAGCATTAGAGTGTGACTGAGGCAACAGCAGCACCAGTACTTGGGAGGCTGAGACAGGAGGGTCACAGGTTCCAGGTCAGCCTCGAGACCCTGTTGGGTTCAACCTCCCCACCCAGTGCCAAAAATAAAAGGTAACAATCTTAACAATAGAGCCACTTAATATTTCTTACCACCGCTATGGTTAGACCTTTCAAACATTACCTTGTTTAATACTCAAAATGGAGAGTACCACTGGCCAGCTATCTTAAACCCAGAAAACCCAGAGGACCCAGGCATTTGGCTATGGTCCAAGCAGATCCTGCGGGACACGGCCCCGCACGTGGCCGCGTCATGGCCCACAGACGGGCTGATCAAGTCCCAAGACTTAAGGAAAAGCCATTCGTGTTCATGGAAAATACAATATAAACAAGAACTAGAGCTGAGAGTCTTCCCAAAGCACACCATCACCCTCTGATGAACTAGTTTTCAAAAAAAAAAAACCACAAATCTGAACCACCAGAAAACATCTGCATTCCCAGAAATGACAACTAGGTTCGTAGAAGCCCAGAGTGACTCTGGCTCTGCACTTCTCTTCCTAAGCTGAGGTGACCGCTGGGGAGGAGGCATCTTGCGGACATTCCAGGCCTGAGCAAAGCCTGAGGCTCTGGCCGATGTGCAAGACCTCCGAGACTGAGCTGCACTCTGAACATCCATCACCCCCAAAGATCCCCGTGTAAGAGTTCGGGCTCAGTGTAGCACCATGGAGAGGCGCTGAAACCTCTAGGAGATGGGCCCCAGGGGGAAGTTTGAAGACATAGAGGCTCTGCCCTGCGAGGGGACTGTGGGACCCGGGTCTCTTCCTCCTCCCTGGGGCCTCGCACCCTGACCAAGAGGTGGGCGGTTTTGTGCAGCCTGCCTACCACACCACAGGCCAGAGCAACAGGCCAGCACAACACAGGCTGCAAGCACCAATTAACCTTTTCTCTTGATAATTTGATTATGCCAGGTATTTGTTATAGTGATGAAAACCTGACTTATAGAATCTGAAGAAAAGTTAGGGTGGGGCACAAGTGATAAAGGTCACAGTCAGAAGTAGAAACGAAGGAACTACCCAAGTTTTTTATTCCTTCCTTTACTTCAAAGCTCAGTCCATCCTGAATCGGGTCATATAATGTGTAAAGAAAATCAGGAACAAAAAGGTAAGAAGATTCAGAGGAAAGGAAGACAGCGCTGTAGAAGGATATAAGGATGGGACCAGAAGAATGGCAAGAGCAAGACGAGCTCCCCCAGCTGGGGAAAGACCCTGTGTGTTCACAAAATCCACGGCAACCAGCCCACCTCGCCGGCCCTGGGCCCACACTTCTCATCAAGAATTCTCTCTGAAACCACAGAAAATGCTGGAGATACTATTCTGACCCAAAGCTGAGAACCATACAGAGGATGGAATTCAGTTTGCATAGACCACAATTTTAAAGAAGAGTGATAATACCAAAAAAAAAAAAAAAGACACTGCAGAAACTTTTTTTTTTTAAATGTTGAACAGGTCTTGCTAAGTGAACAAGGATCTCCCTAAATTACTGTGGCTGGCCTCAAACCTGATTCTCCTGTCTCAGACATCCAAGTCCTGGGATTCCAGGCTTGTCTTTAAAAGATTTCATGTCTTTAAACACTAACCTAAAAGGAAATATAGCTGCAAAAACTAGCCAAATTAGTGTTTATTGTAAAACACAGCTCTGATCAGACAATCAACAACATCAAGATTGCCTAAAAATAAAAACAAACCTGAGACATAAACAAACCACTAATAGGCTGTTGCTTTTGCTTCGGGTAAAAGAACATTATTTATAAACTGCTGCCACCTGAAACCTGACCCAATTCGCTACTGTCAGATGGAGAAGCACACTTAGGCAAGTGTGGAAAGAGGAGGAGAAGAGGACATCGCGAGCTGTGACATCTCATTACAGGTGTAATCAGTGTACCAGGGAGAATGCCACGGGGTAAGACTGCGAGGCCTTCACGCACAATCCTGTTACCCAAGAAAGGTCTCGGGCTGAGTGAAACTCGTATACGATGTGACGCAAATTGTTACGGTCTGGATACAGGATGTCCGCTGAAGAGCTCGCTCACTGATGTTCAGAGATGATGTGACTGAATTACCAACATCAGTGGGTGAATCCATCGTAACATTTAGGGCTGGTAGCCTAGGCAGGTGGGGTAGGGCCTTGGGGACGACACATATGTTCATGGGCCCCTTCTCTGAGCTCTTTCTGCTTCTGGCCTTGTGAGCTGAGAGCTCTTTCCCACTTTTATCTCTGCTTCCTATCTCCCTCCCTGAGCTTCACAGACTGCACCTGGGCTAACGTAGACCGCACCCCTGAAACCTCCAAAGCTGTGAGCAAATAAATCTTTCTTCCTCTAAGTTGTGGTCGTCAGGTATTTTGTGTCACAGCAGTGGGACCGCTGGATGAAAACAAAACATAAGTTAGATTGCTAATTAGTCCCCCCCATAGAATGATAAAACCCTGAAAAAAGCATTAAGTCAGAAGTCCTATTATCAAATATTCCTTGAGAAGCCTTAAAAGCCATCAGAGAATACAGAAATTTAAGTGCCTAGTAAGAGCAGGCACCGGGAGCGGCAGGCTCACTGGCTCCTGTTCCCTCATGGAGCTTGGTTTCCCAGTGGCAATGCCAGCTAAAGTTCTTCTGATGTATCGGACACAGTGGGTGCATAAGAATGTGGGTAGTGACAGCTTAGAACCTCACCTGGGCCATCTCAATCCTAGAAATTAAAAGCAAAGAAGCCTTTGAAGACACCAAGACAACGTGCCAGACAGGCTGGGGTACACCACCACACTGAGATGCGGGGATCCGAGGGAGCCCAAGGTCATTCCCTCGTTCTGTAGGAGCTCAGGAGCGGCATTCTCACGTTGAGCCCTCTCGATCAGCATCGGCGGCTGGCAGTATCCATCACACATGCATGAGAGGAGTAACTACAGAAAGTTGTATGGAGAAAGGAAACCTGAGTGGATGGGCGTGGGGCACCGGGAGGGGACCGGCCATGGCGTCAAGAAGAGAGCAGCCAGGTGTGGGTCTCTGAGGAAGCAGGAGTCTTCTGGAGGAAGGGGCTGCAGAAAGGTGCAGTCAACACTCTCCTGCGAGTGCACAGGTTCTTCTAGACTGGGATACCAACTTGACTAGCCAACAATGATCTGACTGAGGATGGCTTATCCACAAATCCAAAACCAAATAGCACAAAAAACCGAAGCGATTTCCCCTAAGTTTGCAAGAAACACATGCGGTGTCAAGGCCAAGGCAGAATGAGGCAGAGCTACTTGTGTTTCTTTCCTTGATGAAAATGCGCAGGCTTTGCTGCTGAGATCTCCGCATTCTGATTGGAAGGCTCTGGGTCAAACGGCACAGGCGGTGCTCCATCCCTGGACATACTGATCTTTTTGAAACTTGAGCAACTCTAGAAATCAGTAGAGCTGCCAGAGTGGCTGGAGCCAAAGACGGATGAGCAGGCGCTAGAGCTAGATTACCAGGAACCGGCAGCAACCCATTTTAGAGCACAGAGCCCTTCCTGGACTGCAAAGGTGAAAGTATAGATTTCCCAGGTAGCCTTGAATTATGATGTAGGTAAAACTGTAAAGCAAAAATCAATACTTTTAAAAAGTAATCAAAATATGCTATATAAAGATATATTAAAGGCAGACGTGGTGGCATATATATATCTATAATCCCAGCACTCCGGAGGCTGAGACCGGAGGATCATAGGCTCAAAGCCAGCCTCGGAAACTTAATAAAACCCAATCCTGCTTTCCCTCCCCTCCCCCCCCCTCACACACACATATACACATAAAAGGCTTATTAACATTTTCTAAAAAGTCACCATATATGTATGTGTATATATATACATACATGGTATTTTTTTAAAAAAACAACATTAATAAGCCTTCATTAACATGTTATTTAATAAGGCACTTGAAGGATTTATTGCCTACAGAAAAACCTTCATCCTTACACATAAGTGTATTACAACTGATATTTCACACATGGTATTTGTATAAGAAACACAAATGCAGAAACAAGGAGAGGATTTCCAACACTCAAGCGTCTAACTCATAAATACTTCCTTTAGAAAAATGAGAATTTAAATCTCCCTAATCTGTCCTTTAAGACGGCAAAGCCATCTGCACTGAAATCCAATCCAGATTCCTAATGGGACACCCAGATTCCCTCTGAGCCATCGACAGGAGCATTCTGAACTAACAGGAACACTTCCCTAGGAATCTCCCACAAAGCCCCGCGGCCCCGAGGAGATTGTGACCACGGGCTCCTAAACAGAGGCAGCCACAGGCTTCTGCCACTCCACGGACCACCTGTCGCCTGTGTTTGATCGCGACCCACGGGGAGGAGGGCGGTGCAAGTCTGGGCCTCAACTGCAGCCAGGTTCCGGGCCCCCAACCCCAGCAGCTGCAGCGGTCCCTGCGGGAGAGGGCATAGGTGGCAGTCCCTGGGAGCTCGCACTAAGAAAACCCAGAGACTGAAAATGGCCACCTTAGGCCACAGCAATCCTAAGACACTCGGCACCTTCAAGGTCGCCCAAGCCACAAAAAGAGGCTTCCCATGGTTTCCAGTTACAACGGTATGGCGGGCGTGGGGAGCAGAGAAGCACCAGGGTACCAAGTTCTGCAGGCGCAGTGCGTGGGGTGCGGGGGTGTGGGAGGCACAGGCACCGTGGGGCGGGGTCTCGAGGAGGAGGGAACCCCCCCACCGGGAACAGTGGTGATCACTAAAGACCCAGGCAGCGGTCACAACTGGAGGAGGGCCATTGGCATCCCGCGGGCGCCCGCCAGGGAAGCGGCAGACGCTTGCCCAGCATACAGGGCAGCATACAGGGCAGCAGGGCAGCGCGGCCCAGCCCGAGCGCCCGGAAACCCTGCCGCAGAGACCGGCAGGAAGGGCTGAGCACCGGGCACGGCCCCACTCGGCTCGGCGCCGCCCTCCCCTCCTGGATAACACACGTGGGTCCAAGGCCACGGCCCCCAGCGCCGGCCACTAACATTTAGAAAGAGGCTCTCGGGAGGCACTGTGAAGACTTTATTATGAGAGGAAGGTTTTCCTGGTCATAAAAGATCGTGGGTGCTCGCCACAGAGGCCCAGCTGCGGAACAGGGAAGCGTGCCGCCACCGCCTGAGGAACACTGCTGTCGTGCGCAGTGACGACTCTTACACGATCTTCCTCAAGCAGTTTTATTACCCCAGGTTCTTGTACAGTTCCCGCAAATCTTCTTCCCGTAAATCTTCTCTTCTCTCTCTTTCCCCCCAGAAATCTTCCCCTTATATAGAGCCCAACAGCCAATCAGCAGACTGTTCACGTGCACAACTCATGGCAACAGCCAGTCCATTGGCTGTTGCCCTATGGCATGCGGTGTTCCCGTGTATCTCATGCTCTTGTCGTCACTTCCTGAAAGCTGTTTACCACCTAAGTGCTCTGGGGAAGATTTCCGCTCAGCGCCATCTTAGCTCTCGGACTTACTGGCTGATGGGCGGGGCCCGTCACAGTTCCCCCTTTTTTGTTTTTTCAGACAGGAGAGGACAGAGGACTCAACCCCTGTATGTTTGGAAGGGGCTTCTAGGCCCACCACCTTTTGCCAGGGACGGGACAAGAATCAGTGGCAACCCGTATGCAGTTGAGCATGCCCTCCTCGGGATGCACCCTCCCGGGGTCCCGAGTGCAGTCCTAGCTGGCATCCTGTCATTAAGACTTTCCCATCGCCGCAAGCCATATTTGAGGGGATTGTCCCAACTCCATGGCTGCAAATGCCTGAGCTATGAGCACTTGATCTGTAGCGCGCTGACGGATTAGTTTTCTAAGACAGTAGAGACATAAGATACACAGTAAGACCAGACAAAGACCAAGAGCACCCAGTCCAGCCCACTCTTTTAAATGACGAGCTGCTTGTTGGATCCAGGACATCAAGGTGCGGGCCATCACCGGGTCAACTTGAGTAGTATTGGTTTTGATGATCTCCAACCGCAACCGTCTTGTCAAATTGTCAAATTTCGATGACCGGTTATCTGTAGGATATGCAGAAAGCTCGCAAGAAAGATTAGCGGCAATAAACGCATTATCATTAATCATGACAAGGGGAGCTAAATCCGTGCAACTGCCATTTATCCCACAAAGAAGCCACAGATCAAATAGGTTAGAATGAAAGGCCATGGTCAGGCTCTAATAAGTAAAATTATAACCTGCAAAAGTAGAATTTGCTCCTGTGCCAATTTTAAGGGGAAAAGGTAAAAGGATTAAGCGGGGAAGAACTTGAGCAGAATGACTCAAAGGCAATAGAAAAGAAAAAGCAGTCAAAAGCCCCCATTGTGGATCACTTCCTATCCTTGGAATTCCACAGTATCATGGTCCCCAAAAGAATCAGTCGATGGCTCATCATCCTTTTGTTTCACCAGACGAGTCAGCCGCTCTGGAACCCAGACAGGATCGGCGCCGTTCTGTGGAAACACACAAACAGAGCCTCTGGCCCATGTGAGCACTGGGTCAGGTCCCCTCCATTGCCCTGTGAGGGCATCCTTCCAACGCACGAAACCCTGGCTCGTACCCGAGGGGGCAAAATGACGATCGGCAGCAGTCTTGCCATTGACATCTAATTGCAAAAAATTCAAAGTAAAAAGGGCTAAGGATAGGCGCTGCTTCGGTTTCATATTGGTTCCAATTCCCTCTTTTTGTTTTATCAAGCATTCTTTAAGAGTACGATGGGCGCGTTCCACAATACCCTGTCCCTGAGGGTTGTACGGAAGGCCATGCTTTAGAGTTATTCCCATCTGTGAACAAAAAGATGTGAATTTTTGGGAAGTATAAGCCGGGCCATTATCAGTTTTTATTTCTTTAGGCATATTCCATGCTGCCCAGGCCTCAAGGCAATGATTGACGACGTCATGTGCCTTTTCCCCGGCATGAGCAGATGCATGAATAATTCCAGAGACAGTATCTATGGAAACATGGATATATTTCAATTTTCCAAATTCAGATATGTGAGTTACATCCATTTGCCAGAGATGTAGAGGGAGCAAGCCTCGTGGGCAAATGCCCACATGTGAGGGGTGTAAAAAAGGGGCACAGGCATTACAGGTTTTTACAATTTCCCGAGCCTGATGTCGAGGGATTTTAAATCGCTGTTGTAATGTTTTAGAATTTACATGATATTGACGGTGAAATGCCTGTGCCTGTTGCATTTGAGTAAGAGAAAAAATCATATGTATCTTGGTGAGTTTATCTACTAGATCATTTCCATATGTAATAGGGCCAGGTAATCCAGTATGTGCCCTAACGTGCTGGATAAAGAATGGTGTCTTTCTTAAATGTATATAAATCTGGATTTGGCTAGCCATAGAATGAATAGGAGTATGTAAAGAGAGTTGACCCGCGCATTCAAGCGATCTAACCAGATTAACCACATATTGTGAATCTGATAATAAATTGAAAGGAGAAGAAACTCTCTTAAAAATTTCTAAAACAATATTTAATTCAACCAGTTGTGGAGAGGTATGTGAATATTGGATGATAACAGGATCGCTTCCCTCTATTAGGTAGGCCCCCACACCAGTTTTGGATCCATCAGTAAAAATGTTAATTGCATTAGCTACAGGTTTGTTTTTAGTGACCAATGGGAAAATGAGAGGATGTTCCAGAACAAAATGTAACAATGGATCTTTGGGAAGATGATTGTCTATTTCACCACTGAAAGAGCACATAAGTATAGCCCAATCATCAATAGTGGCTACCAGCGTTTGTACTTGCAGAGCAGTGTACGGTACCACCAACTTATCGGGCGTTCTGCCAAAATGTTGGATGCACTGCTGAATGGCTTTAAGGGCAAGGCTTGCTACACTGGTGGGATAATATTCAACTACCTTTTGAGGGGAGACTTTGGGGTGAATCCAAAGAAGGGGTCCTTGTTGCCAAAGAACACTAGTAGGCTGTTTTTCAGTGGCCAGGATACAAGCCCATAATGGCTGTCCAGGGGTCACTCGACGGAGAGACGCTTTCGTAAGTGCTTGTTCTACTAATTGTAACGCATGGCGGGCCTCATCGGTAAGGACGCGAGGAGAATCTAATTGAGGATTGCCTACGAGCAGATTATATAAAGGTTTCAAGGCATGGTTAGGAATTTGTAAAAAGGGTCGAACCCAATTAATGTCTCCCAACAGTTTTTGGAAATCATTGAGGGTTTTTAGTTGATCAGTGCGGATGATTAATTTTTGAGGCAGGACTGCATGGGGGAGAACAATGTTGCCAAGAAAGTGTATATTTTCTCCTCTTTGTACCTTTTCTGAGGCGATGAATAATTGATGAGTTTCCAAAATCTTTACAAGGTGACAATAAGCCTCCTCAAGTATGGAGGGATTTTTTGTGGTTAACAAAATGTCATCCATGTAATGAATACACCGAATTTCTGGAAATTTGGTTTTTACGGGCTCAAGAGCACTATTTACATATAATTGACAGAGGGTAGGGCTATTGGCCATTCCTTGTGGGAGGACCACCCATTCATATCTACTGTCAATTTCCTCTTGATTAATAGAGGGAACAGTAAAAGCAAAACGAGGAGTATCCGCAGGATTTAAAGGGATGGAGAAAAAACAATCTTTTATATCTATGCTGATAAGTGGCCACTCCTTCGGAATAGCAGAGAGGAGTGGAAGCCCTCGTTGGACTGGCCCCATAATCTGCATTTGGCTATTTATGGCTCGGAGGTCGTGTAATAACCTCCATTTTCCAGATTTTTTCTTTATCACAAAAATCGGGGTATTCCAAGGAGAGGTGGATGGCCGGATATGGCCTAACTGTAATTGCTCTTGTACTAATTTCCTTGTTACTTCAAGCTTTTCACGGGAGAGAGGCCACTGAGGAACCCATACTGGATCTCCCGTCTTCCAGGTAATGGGAATTGCCTCCTCAGTGGCTACTGCACAAAACCCAGTTCCTCGCGACCACTCTTTTCTTTAGTAGGAATTGGGCTTTTACGTCCCTGGAGGTGTTTTCCCAGCCCGTAGGAAGGGTGGTAGCCCTGGCGAAGGAGAATATTATGGGCTTGGGGGAAATAAGATGTATTTTGTAAGGAATATCCCATGTCCACTAATAAATCTCTTCCCCAGAGGGAAACTGGCAGCTCCAGCACATAGGGTTCAAACTGCCCCTTATGTCCCTCCTGATCTTTCCAATGTAAAGCCCTAGCACTGAGGTCAGGGGTTTTAGCATAACCCAAACCTCTAAGTTCTCCGGTAGCCTTTTGAGTGGGCCATGAAGATGACCAATCTTTACAGGCGATGACACTTTTATCTGCCCCAGTATCTAAAAGTCCTAGGATTTGCTTGCCTTCCACGTCCAAGGTTATCAAGGGACGAGTTCCCATATCAAAGGCAAGAGATATTAACTCATTTCCTGAAGAACCGAACCCACCAATACCGCGTCGTCCCTCTGCTGAAGGAAACATACCATGTAGACTGGGAAGCAAAAGTAACTGTGCCACTCTATCCCCAGGGGAAATGGCAACGATACCCCGGGGCGCTGAAACCATCACTTTGATAATACCGGTATAATCCTCATCTATAACCCCCGGATGGACTACAAGTCCTTTCATGGTAGAGGAAGACCTTCCAAAAAGTAAGCCAACAGAATTAGGTGGCAGAGGACCTTGAAAATCTGTTTCAATAATTTGAACCCCCATTTGTGGCGTTAATACCAGCCTGGAGGTGGCACAGAGGTCCAATCCTGCCGAACCTGGAGTGGCTCGCCGGACTGTTCCGGAGGCTGTAAATTGGGCCACTGAGGTGGCTGTGTCTCCATGGCCCCATACACCTGAGGGTTCCCATATTTTTGTGGGCCCTGGGAACGAGGGCCCGCCCTCCCGTTTTTTGTCTGAGTATTTGATGATTGCTTTCCAGTATAGGGCAAGGGGTTGCCATCGATATCTTTAACCGAACGGCACTCAAAAGTAGGATGCCTTCCTTTTCTACATCGACGACAATACTCAGGAGGAGAAGGATAAGATTGGGACGCCCTACACTTAGGACAATCTCGTTTTAAGTGTCCTGTCGCTCCACAGGAAAAACAATTGCCATTTTTGGTACTATTCTTACTTTGTTGTCCGGAGGCCTGTATAATGGCTGCAGCAAGTCCTGAATTGGTTAAGGGTCCTCCGAGTTCCCTGCACACCTTCATCCACACCTCTAGGCCTTTGTGTTTGTAAGGAGTGATGGCCTGTCTGCATTCTTTAGTGCATTGCTCATAGACCAATTGTTTAATGAGCGGCATGGCCGCGTCAGAATCCCCAAAAATTCTTCCCGCAGCCTCTACTAGACGGGCAACGAAGTCTGAAAAGGGTTCAGTCAATCCTTGAGTAATCTTTGTAAGGTTACCAGATACCTCTCCTTTGTTAGGGAGGGCCTTCCAGGCCTGGGTAGCGAGTCTGTTGATTTGTTCATACACCTGTTGTGGATACCCAAGCTGTTGATTAGCAAATCGTCCTTGGCCCATCAGCATGTCTATATCCCAGGCTGAATTTCCTGCTGCTCGATTACGTGCAGCTTGTTCAGTGGCATATTCTATATAATAAGCTTTCCAATCCAAATATTGGCCAGGATTTAAGGTGGCCCTAACCAAATTTTGCCAGTCTCCTGGGGTCATGGCATAGCGATGTAAACTCTCTATTATTGCTATAGTGAAAGCAGCTGACGACCCATATGTGCGAACTGACTCTGCGAGATGCTTAACTATTTTAAAGTCCAAAGGCTCATGATAACGATTTCCCCCCTCCTGCAGCTGGAAAACTGGGAAAGCTTGATTTGCTAAAAAAATTCCCGCATCTCTCCACATCTGACTACTAAAAGAGACACCTTCTCCTGCTCTGGGCGCAGAAGGGTTATACGGAGGAGGCGAAATTTCCTCTTTAATCAGTTCAAAAGCTTTCACTTGTTTACAAATGGCCTCTAATTCCTCCTCAGATTCATCCTCCCCCTCTGACTCTGAATCCTCCTCACTGGCCACTTTAGAGGAAGTTGAACGTTCCTCTTTTACACCGTCTAAAGCTGCCTGGCCCTCCTGCACAAATTTTCTAAAGCGCCTTTCTTCCAAACAGGCACGAATCAGCCGACAAAGCGGCCGAGTCCCTCCTGTGACAATACCTTGTTCTTCGGCGCGTTCTACGTCTCTTCCCAATTTATCCCAGCTTGCTAAAGAAAGATTCCCTGATACTGTAAACCATGGCGCTACCCTATCTATTTGTTCGAGAAAATCTTGTATTGTCTTGTCCCTAAGCTTTAGGCCTCTACTTTTCAACAAAGCTTTCAATGCTTTATGCAATGGGTGAGATGGACTATTTCCCATCTTGTCGAATCAGGACCAGCCCGATTCTCTAACTTACTTACACTAAAAAATATCCTCCTTAATGGAGCCCCCTTTGATCGGGGAAAATACAGCGCTGTTCCTCGCTTTTCCGCGAGCCTCGCTTATCCGCGAGCCTTATTTACTAAATATCCTCCTTAATGGAGCCCCCTTTGATCGGGGAAAATAACCCTCCGTAAACGGAGCCTCCTCCTCCCTTTTCGGAGTCAAGGAGTACTTACCAGCCGGCTGCCCTGGACTGCCGAGGTTCTGATCAAAGCGAAGGTCCCCGTACGGGCCAACCACTTGTCGTGCGCAGTGACGACTCTTACACGATCTTCCTCAAGCAGTTTTATTACCCCAGGTTCTTGTACAGTTCCCGCAAATCTTCTTCCCGTAAATCTTCTCTTCTCTCTCTTTCCCCCCAGAAATCTTCCCCTTATATAGAGCCCAACAGCCAATCAGCAGACTGTTCACGTGCACAACTCATGGCAACAGCCAGTCCATTGGCTGTTGCCCTATGGCATGCGGTGTTCCCGTGTATCTCATGCTCTTGTCGTCACTTCCTGAAAGCTGTTTACCACCTAAGTGCTCTGGGGAAGATTTCCGCTCAGCGCCATCTTAGCTCTCGGACTTACTGGCTGATGGGCGGGGCCCGTCACACACTGCCACTTGGAAATCTTTACCAGAAAGTGAAAGGTCCCTGTGAGACGCACTTTGGGAATAAACCGTTTATTTGAGAATTCTTTAGAGGCAGCAATTCTCACACAACATCAATGATAAAACTACTCTCGAGCATCACAACGGGCCAAAGGGGTAGATGTTCAAACAACAAGGAAATCTAAAATTTAAGAAAATAGGGAGGACCAAAAAGGAAAAAGACAGGCAGAAACCCACTTCCTAATCACCATACATGTTGGCTACTTTTGTTTTTGTTGGTGGTTGTCGTAGAGATTGAATTAAGAGACATTCTACCTCGAAGCCACACCTCCCCCCAGCTATTTTTATATTAAAACACGGTGTATGCTGAAGGTCTCACTAAGCTGCTGAGACTGGCCTCAAATCTGTGATCCTCCTTTCTCAGCCTCCCAAGTACTGAGATTCCAGACATGGACCACCACGCACAGCCACAACAGTTTTTGTTCGATCTGGCGAAACCAGTGTCCAATTGTTCCAGACAGGGCGACAGTAATGGGAAGCCCCAGACTGAGGCAGGAGAAACCTCAACATGCTTCTCTGGGCTTCCAGAACAACTGAGAGTAACCACCCAGCAAAGGAAAGAATAGGAAGTGTAAGCTGGGAATTCTGTCAAAAATATGTTTTTATACACAGCCTAATGAATGTTAGTCATCATACTTAAAAGAACTCTAATCACATACACCCTAAAGAAAAGTGGCTGCAGGCGTCGTTACTAAGGGGATCTGAGGGCGTGTGAATCATTCCAGAAAGTGGCAGCCAGGATTCTGGGATCCATTTTCCTCGCCATTTGAATTAAGCAAAAGCTTTATCAGAAAGCCGATCAATAAGTCAGGCGCAGTGGCGCGCACTTGTGATCCCAGCATTCGGGAGGCTGAGACAGGAGGATCGTGGTTCGTGGACAGCCTCAGCTACTTAGTGAGGTCCCTTGCAACTTAGTGAGACCCTGTTTCAAAGTAAATAAAAAATCGGGATGGGGGGGGGCGCCTCGGAAGTAGAATGCCCCTGGGGGGGTCCATTCCCAGGACCGCAAAAAAAAAAAAAGGCCAATTAATGGTCAATTTGGAAGTTCTACGGAAAAAGTATGAAATTCTGTGTGTCAACATCACATACCCAGTATCATTTATGAGGGAAACCATGAGGCCAGTTCTCGGGACAGCAGACACCTGACATGCACAGCCACACTGCAATGACAATTCCAGGTGTTTTAAAACAAACATCTGGCAGCCAGGTGTGGTGGTGCACACTTGTGATCCCAGCATTCAGGAGACGGAGACCTGAGGATCGCGGTTCTCGGACAGCCTCAGCCACATGGCAAGCCCTTCGCAAGTCAGTGAGACCCTATTTCAAAAATAAAGGACTAAAAATAGGACTGGGGGGTGTAAGCTCAGAGGTAGAATGCCCCTGGGTTCCATCCCCAGTACCAAAATAAATAAGTAAGAAAAAATAAAAATTTGGCAAAGACAAAAAAGAATTATCCAAGTTCAGTCTAAAACTTTTCTTAAAGGGCATGAGGGGTACAAATTTAAAAATATCACATCCCTTTGAAGTGTATGTAGAAGGTCTACGTAAAAACCTTTTATTTGACTGCCATTAGAATCAAGCCAATATTTCATGCCTATATTTAAATATAATACTCCAAATCTTAAGTCTAGAACATTCTAGTCCTAAAATAGCTAGGTAATTCTAGGCCTACAGCTCCATTAATCCAACACCATTCAGATGAGACTATTTGAGAGAAAGGCCAGTACATGTTATCCACTTTAAGCATCTTGGATGTTAGCTGCTCAAGGAGGCTGAGACAGGAGGATCGCACAGGTTCGAAGCCAGCCTCAGCTACTTAGTGAGGCTCTCAGGAACTTAGTGAGACCCTGTCTCCAAATAAAATAGAAAATAGGTCTGAGAGTATAGCCCAGAGGCAGAAAGCCTCTGGGTTCCACCCCCAGTAACACCACCAAAAAAAAAGCACAAAAATAATATTAAATATTTAGTATTATAAAATCGTAGAGTTTGTATGTTCTGCTTTATATAAACTTCCATTTTTTTCCAGTTCTTTACATGATGAGCCCATTTTAATATAAAAGTATATTTACAATAAAGTTAAAAGTACTACGTTCTATGCTTTTAGAACCTAGCAATTTATCAACGTATAGCAAATGATAATATCAAAGTAACGGTGAAAGGTTTTTTTTTAAAACTCAGCTGAGTTAGCCACTTGAGCATGACACATTTAACGGCGCTATTGTGAAAAGCTGCGCCCACAGGTTGAATACATTTTTGTATAAAGGAAAATAAGCCTGATACAGGTCACAGCAATTATCGATAGCCATCTCGTCGACATGTCTCCGTATTCTTCTGGGAATAAATATGGCTTTTATTTTCACTGGAATTAACCGAGCTGGCTTTCTTCCTCTCACACATTGTTTCAGACATTTAATATATTCTTTATGCTCAACACAATGAACAGGCAAATTAGATTTTAAGACCATCTTAGAAGGACTTTTGACAGCCAGATAAAAGTTATTCATGTCAGAACACAAATGAATTACCTGAAAAAGCAAGAATTATAGGCCTACACTCTAGTTTTCAAGCACACAAAAGAACTATTTTTTAAATGTTTAAGTTTGCTCTAACAAGTAAAATGAAATTCGGTTATTCATTACCTGATGATAACAAATTTTCCTGGGCCATGTGGCTAATGAAACTTTTAAATATTCATGTGGATTTATGGAGCTGGAGGGGTCCTCGAGACTGGACAGGGAGCTTCCTACTGTCGGCCTGATCCCAGGAGCAGCTGAGTTCAAAACACCTCAGCCAAGAACAGTCATTACACGAGGAAATTCCTGGTTTGGTTTTGTCTCTTGTGGTATTGAGAATTGAACCCGGAGGCATTCCTCCCCTGAGCTACCCCTATCCCTACACCTTTTTATTTTGAAACAGGGTCCGTTAAGTTACAGGGGGTCTCGCTCCATTGCTGGGGCTGGCCAGGAATCTGCGTTCCTCCCGGCTCAGCCTCCCGAGTACTGGGATTATAGCCGTGCAGCACCTCACGCGGCCACTGGAAATTCCTACAAACAGAATCTCTTACTGTGTTTGCTTTACTTTCACGGTACCCTTTGAAAAAAACAACAATGGGAATTTCAAAGGGCGACACAGAACTCTTTACAGCACACATTAAACACCCGTGAATGTCAGAATCATGCCACGTCGTTTTCTCCTTTGGGAAGATCATAAATGTTACACACACCATGGAAATTAATCATGACCGGAGGTAATCATGGTACACAAAACACAGGCATCACTGCCGAGAATTCATCCAGAGACTTACTATGCTGAGACGCGCAGTGTTTAAGCTCAGACAGGATACCACATGGCTAGCTCTCAGCCTTACATAGAAACGACAAGACCGGGGGATGGAGCGATCCGTACCAGGAGCATTCCCAATCAGAAGCATCAGCACTGACAGCTTTCCGCTTCTGTCAATGGCGGGACCTGGCATCTCCTGCTTTAGCGGCCAAAACAGTGATCAATAGTCAGAGAAATGCACTGTGTGCACTGGAAAAATATTTGGGGGCAATGACTATGCTTAAGAATGGCTAACGAGGTAGAGCATTTTAACCATCAGTTTTAGAAACTATCAGAAAATTAGCCTACAAACTCCACGTGAGACAAGCTGCCCATGATGTCCTAAGTGGTGGTGCGCTGCTACGAGCTTCAAAACTAGCGCGACGGCGCCCATTAAGAGTGGCCCGACGGCTGACTCGGCGCCAGCTCTCAGGTGGCCCCAGAGGGCAGGACTGCACTCGGAGAGCTCGCTGGTAACCAGTGACGCACCTTAATCCTAGAAAGGGATTTCTGTAGACACCGGAGTGTCTACAGGTCACAGGCAGTGTTTCAATCTGTCCATCTCGTTTCCCATAGAAACCTAGTTTTACATAATATCTTACATATTGTGTAGAATAGTGAGACCATCATCCAAATAGTATGAACTATTCATGCAAGGACACTGCTTAGGAAAATCTCAACACCACTCTGATTTTTACACTAAATGTATTTTTATATACTTTTGTTGGTGCATTTAATCACATACCACAGTGGGTTCAAAGTGCAGCACATGTGCACACAGCACCTGGTGTTGCCCCGAGTCCCACCAGCCCCACCCTGCTCCCCGCACGCGTGAGACTGGTAGTGATACCCTCGTAGATGGACATTAACAGTCTTTAAACTTTTAAAGCTTCCTTTTCCTCTCCCCAAACTCCCTTCCCCAACCCCGTTCTACTAATTCTCCTGCTTTTTCTTCATTTATCCGAAGTCCTTTTATTTCCCTTTTTTTCTCGCTCAAGATTCCACATATAAAAGAAAACCTACGAGCCTCAACGTTCTGAACCTGGCTGCTTTCACACACAACGATCTCTAGCCACATCCATTTTCTTGCAAGTGACCTAATTCTCTTCTTCCTTACGGATGAGTAAAATTCCAATCATCTGTTGACAGACACCTAGGATGGTTCCATAGTGTGGCCATAGTGAATAAACACAGAAACTAGGATGGTTCCACAGTGTGGCCATAGTGAATAAACACAGAAACTAGGATGGTTCCACAGTGTGGCCATAGTGAATAAACATGGTGCCTTATAAGCATGGGTTCGCATGGATCACTGCAGCATCTAACTTGAGTTCCTTTGGAAAGACATGGACAAGTGGTAGCGCTGGTCACGAGGATGGATCTCATCCTGGGGTCTCCCAGGAGCCTCTGTACTGGTCTCCGCAGTGGTTGTGCTGATTGAAAATCCCACCCACAGTGTCTAAGGGTTTCTATTTCCCCACATCCTCATCAGCACTGGTTATTTCTATTCTTGACGACTGTCATTATAACTCAAGTTAGACAGACTCTTCGTGTAGTTGTGACTGGCACTTCCCTGGCTGTCAATGAAGCTGAACATTTTTTCATGTATTTGTTGGCCATTTGTATTTCTTCTTTCGAGACGTGTCTGTACAATTCCGTTGCCCGGTTTTGGATCTTTGCCATTGAGAATATCATTCTTCTGATTCCTGGAGCAATGGCAGGAACTAAAGTCAAGGCCACCACGAAAGCAGACTCTGATCAGCTTCTCTTTAGCCAACACTTCAAACAGAAATGCCAGTCACCTCCCACACGTCCTAACACGCCCCAAGCCCAGACCCTGCTCGCCACTATCAGAAGCAGGCAGCTTTCAGTTACGAGGAGAGGAATAACCCAGGTCCGCTTGCTCGTAAACTCACTTCAGCTAGGTCCAACTCAGGAAAGGTAAGTAAGTACCCAGCGTTGCCAAGGAGGGGGCCAGAGAAAAGCAATGGCGCCGTGAGACCCCTGCCCCAGGGTCTCGTTTTGTATGTTTTAGCTGACTTTCCTCCAACAGAAGAAATTTTGATCCAGAATGTTTTTGTCATAGAAAAACTATACTGTCTTTAAAATTTCAAGCCAGGCATGGTGGCAGTCTCATAATACTAGTACTTGGGAGGCTGAGATAGGAGGATCTAGGGTTTGCAGCCAGCCTCTGCAACTTAGTGAGACGCTGACACATAAAAAGAATAAAATAGGCTTGAGGGTGTAGCTCAGAGGTAGAAGGCCCTGGGTTCCAGCTCCAGCGCCACCAAAATTAAAAATAAATCAGTAGCTTACAATTGCAATCTTCAGAATGAGGAGCTCTGCTGGGACAAGGGAGACTGCTTCAACTGAGCTTGGGTGGCCGCCCTTAGCAGGAAGGACCCGATGAAAAAGACGAGCAGCTCTGGTGTAAGTCATGTCCACGAAGCGTTCTGAGTCCAAATGTCACAAAACGTTCCCTCACCGCAACCTTCCTCTTCATTTTGCAGAGGTGAGAGCTTCTTCTCTCCCGAAATTGTACAAAATAGCTAGCGGTCCTTCTGTGACTTGCAATCCTTTCTACAGGTGAGATGGGCTGGTTTCTCTGGCCTCTCCGTAAGGTTGGTTTGCATTGTGTTGGTGTTTGTTTGTTTGTTTGTTGTGGGATAAACCCCAGAGCTTTGTGCATGCAGGCAAGCGCTGTACCACTGGGCTAGACCCCCAGGCCTGAAAGAAGGTTCTAGCGCATACACTGTGACAAATAGCTGAGCCAACCGGAGCTCACACTTCCGACAAGGAGACCGTGCCCAGACCACTCAGGTGGCCCGGCCTGACCCACGAGCCCAGGCCAATCAGCAAGCAACCCGCTAACTTCAAATCAAGTCACCATGAGCGTAACAGTGAGCGAGCGCTCTCCTGGACCTCCTCACTGCCAGGCCAACTTGGTTAAGAGAGAAACCAAAGGCTCTGAACGCGGCGTGGCCCTTGGAGCACACAGCTGGCGCGCCCAGCGCTAGGCCTGCTCAGCACCGGGCCCGGGGTACGTCACCATCGAATATGCTCCACCTTTAACCTGTGAGCCTGAAGCACACACACAAACGGAACCCTTCCTTGTGAAAAAAATATTACGGTGCCACATAAGTTTCGAGGAAATCATGTTCACAAGAGCTTACGAAAACCAAATGTCCCTCCTTGGGGGCATATGTGATTTTATAGTGACTCCATTTGGGGGATAATTAGGTTTTTCTTCCAACCTGGAGGGGAAAGGGGGGAAACCTTTGTTATGCACTTTTAAGTATTTTAAAAATTAAATGGAAGGAGTATGCTATTAGAAGTTATCACTTCGCCAGGCGTGGGGGCGCACGCTTGTAACCCCAGCATTCGGGAGGCTGAGACTGGAGGATCGCGGGTTCACGGACAGCCTCAGCTACTCAGTGAGGCCCTCCGCAACTCAGTGAGACCCGGTTTCAAAATAAAGAATGAAAAATTGGGCAGGGGTTGTAGTTCGGAGGTCGAATGCCACTGGGTTCCATCCCCAGACCCGCAAAAAAAAAAAAAAAAAGACATTATCACTTCAAAAACAATGTGTTTCACATTTTAAGAAATCTATTCTTTTGTACCTATGCACTCTTTAAAGTCAACCTGCCCGCACAGCGCGGTCCACACCACCACACCACGAGCCGCAGTGCACACCACCTGCACCTGCCCGCACAGCCCGGTCTATACCACCACACCATGAGCCACAGTGCACACCACCTACACCTGCCTGCACAGCGCGGTCCACACCACCACACCACAAGCCACAGTGCACACCACCTGCACATCAATACACCAAGACTCCCTCTTCCGAGTGCTGATTTAATGCGGTTAACACTTGGGCAATGGCCTCCAATTTAGCTGCCTCTCCTGAGTCCCAACTATAGGAAGAAGCTAAAAATTATCTTCTTGAAAATGCATGCAAAAAAGCGACCTAAATCAAATGGAATTGTAAATGAAACCCCAATATAAAAGTGGCAAATGGCTTGGCTAGAAATACTTGGATGTGAACAAAGTCACAAAACTTTGCACATACACATGTCAAGGGGTGAGAAGAAATGCCTGCGGTTCTTCCAGCGTGCGTGGTGGGAGGGCGGGAGGCCCGGCCACCGCTGACGGCTGCCCACGGGGCTGGCCGGGCTCAGGGCTAGGCCGCGGCGCTCCGGTAGGCCAAGCCCTTCGGACTGAACAGCTTGGGGTGGCCTTCAGAGCCATCTTTATGTGACCTTCTCCTGCTTTTATTTCTCCCCAGAGAAACCACAGCTCCTCTCCCCCACGGTGAGCCACAGAACCTTGAATCTTTCTCCCCCAAGTCAGCCAGACACCTGGACGAAGGCCCCGCTCTGTTCCTTCTGTGGAAGAGCTGCCAGGAAGAACTTCCCTGACCTACCTACCTGACAGAGGGCACAGCCCTGCGTGCCTGGCGGGCCAGACACCGACCTGACAAGCTCAGCCCTGTGCGTTTCCTCTGGGCCGCTACCGTTTCCTTTGCTCCAATGGCAGTTCTATATGACTGGCAGCTCTTCATCAGACCTAAGCGTAAACAAGGACAAATTTCCCTGTGTCTTGGGGTCTTCATTTCTGAAGGCTCCCATATCACGTAGAAACTTAGATAAGTCTCAAATTTTTCTCATTAGCTTGTTTCTTATTAGAGCGTAGACCACAGCCCTCACGATGAAAAGGGAAAATATCTCAACTTTTTTGGCTCCTACAAACTCATGATTTTTAAGCAGCTAATATAACGACACCTCCATCCATCCAAACACCTTAAAAGCCGCACACAACATACATGTGAACAGCCGCTTCCCCGAGGCCACAGAGAACAGAACGTCCCAGGCTGCTTCAGTGGGAATGAGCCGAGGCCAGGGCTGCACGCGCTTCCCAGCCCCCCGTCCCTGGCTGCAGACACAGCAGCGGGGCTGAGAAGCGGCTCCTGCACCTTCAGAGTGCTGGGAGCCCAATCCAGGGGGGCTGCCTCCTCTGCTCCTCCAGACTAACCCTGGAGAATAACCCGGGCAGGAGCTCAGTAACGGCCAAGGGGGCGAGAGGCCCCCACAGCACACACCTGAAGGGTGTCACCAGAGCACTGGGGGAGGAGTGTGCTCCTTTGACAGAACAGGCTAAGAACAGCACACTGCAACGACCGAATTTAAAAAGCATAGACCGGGATGCAGGTGTGATACAGAAGAGCGTGCGTTGCTCAATACCGGGATTTTTCTCTTCTTTCGGTTAGCCCCTCTGGACCAAATGAGCTGCACTCACCTAACTGTGCAGTGCTTTTGTTCTAAAGAACGCGAAGGGCCTCGCCATCACAGTCCCACAGAGACGCCACCCAGCGCTGGGGCAGCCCGAGGGCCGGCGGCCTGTGCTTTCCAGGCAGCCACTCCTGTGCCTGCTACGGCGGGCGTTTGGCTGACTGAGGATGCGCTCAACGCGTGCCTGCCGCAGTCCCAGGCCAGGACACAGACACGCACTGCGAACGTGCTTTCAGCTAATGCTGACTCCGAAGGTTTAACATCCATCAACTATTCAAGTGCCAATTAGCACCTTAAAAAATTGCGTGTAAATATTTGAAAAACATGTTGGCAATTAAAGGGAGGAAATATTCCACATTAAAATCAGGAAGAGACTTTGGGTGAAAGTCTACAAGGTAGCTGCACTCTCAAAACAGAGTTTAAAAAAAGTTCTCACAACACAACATGATGTGTGCTCTAAGACAGAAATACAACACGCAGATCCTAGTTAAATCCAGTAAGTGCCAATTACTGCTTACTGCTTTCAAAGCCCACAATTCCTCTAATTGAACAGAAATGTTTGGAACGCGGTGCCCCATTAACTCATGTTCAAGGTCACTAATGAAACGCTGGCAAACGCCTTTATTGCTCAAGACTCAATTCTTTGTACCAACTTTTAACAACTGCCTCAAAAAAATGGTAAAGTTACGATGTCCACCGTATGGCTGAGCAGGAGTCAGATCTCATTGTCGGGCTGTTGTTTAAACTGAGCTTTAAAATTGAACCAAAAGAACCAATAGGAGGAAATGACACGTTTTTATTAAGATCTCACTAACTCTTCTCAGTTAAAAAAAAAAATGTAGCCAAAGGCATTCTTACATAAATATAATGAGCTGGGCGTGGTGGGCACGCTTGTCATCCCCGCGCTTGGGATGCGGAGACGGGGGACCGCGGTTTCAAAGCCAGCCGCGCTAGCGTAAGAGACCCTGTTTCCAAAAATTAAAAAAAGTATAAAATAGGTCTGGGAGCGCGCAGTTTCGAAGCCAGCCGCGCTAGCGTAAGAGACCCTGTTTTCAAAAATTAAGAAAGTATAAAATAGGTCTGGGAGTGTAGCCCGGAGGTAGATGGGCTTCCAGGAACCCCAGTACCACAAAAAAAAGAAAATATATATAAAATCAATAATAAGATACTGAGACATTTGGCCCAGTGTTTGAGACTCTATTAATTGCATGAAAGGAACCCCACTTAGCCTTTCACAGGTAGCAACCCAGGGGTGGGTGGCAAGAGAGTAGGTAGATCCCACAGGCTTTGGGGGCAATAAGAGTCCTGTAGGCTACCGTAATGGTGTCGTTTCAAACCTACAATGGACAACACCCCAAGTGAATACCCATTTAAATCATAAACTCAGTGGAAATGCAGTTACTCTCCGTCCCAAGTGCCCCGCCGCTGGGGATGTTTACAGCGGGAAGGCTGTGCTGAGTAGTTGTAAGGGCAGAGTCCAGAAAGCTTTGTAGCTGTCCCTCAATTTTGCTATGAATCTAAAATTCATCTATAACTTAAACTTTGTAAAAAATAAATAAATAAATAACAGGTGAATGTCAGCTTTTAAGAAACATGAGATGTGCGCTGCAGGCTACACCAATAGAATGATGCTGTCACGTTTCTACAGGAAGGAAATGAGAATTCCTTTTTTTTTTTTTGGTGGTACTGGGGTTCCTGGAAACCCATCTACCTCCGGGCTACACTCCCAGACCTTTAAAAAAAAAAAAAAAAAAAACAGGGTCTCCTAAGCCAGCGAGGCTGGTTTCAAACCTGCGTGATCCTCCTGTCTCCGCCTCCCAAGTGTGGGGATGACAAGCCTGTGTCACCACGCCCGGTGAATTCCTTCCATTTTAAAATTCATTTTGAAGACAAAAATCATCGATTTTTGCATGCCAGGGAAAATAATCTCCCCAAAAGTTATTGCTAGAAATAATTGGGAAAATGACAATTTTTATGACCATAGAATCGTGAATATATCCATTTTTCTTTAGCTATTAGGATGCATGGAACCAAGAAGGTAGATTATATAACTTCTGTGTATGACTGCTTATATTACATTACATTTAGTCTTTTATAATCATGAGTACCTCAAAAAACTAGTTCCTTCACATCGAGGTGCTATCCCCCATTTTCAAAAAATCTCTCTGCCCACACCATACTGCCTATCTGAAGGAGCGGGCCCTGGTGAGAAAGGCTTTCTGTGTGGCTCCAACCACCAACTGCGGCCACGGCCATCAGCACACGCCGCGCCTCCACGCGTGCTACTGAGATCGAGGTCATTCCACCCACGCTCCATTAACTGGAGTCTCTCTCCAGAGACTCTGGAGTGGAACCGAGAAGGGCCGCTCTCCATTTGGAGGTGGAACTCTCATAGGGAAATTCAGCAACATGAGACAGACAGATTTAACACAGAAATCGAGGGCACAGAGGAACAAAAGAAAAGCCCCGAAGCAAGCAGGAATCCGGAGATGGAGTGGAGGCGCTCTGGCTCCGGATGCCGACCAACAGGGTCCTTGCTTCCAGTAACTTCCCTTGCTGGCTAAGGCTGCGGAGACCACCGGGGCGTCCTCGCCGCCACACTCTTCTTTTATTCTGATGCTAAAATTATTTGGCTTCTGCGAGGTGAAACAGAAGAAACTTAGCTGAACATGCTCTGACATTCTATTTGCAAAACAGGTTTAACACGGATAGTTGTACTACGTTTCTCCCGTTCTCTAAGAGGATTTAGATGAACACGAGTTTCTCTTTCTGTCCATGGCTGCTGCGGTCGTGACATCCAGCGGTAACTAGCCCCCCGCACCAAGGCTTTCCTCGCCCGATCTGCTCTGTTCTGCTGCGCTAAGCTCACACCCTAAATAGCTTTAGAAAGATATTCCTGGTCTGCAGGGCATGGATACTCTCCTACAGAATCTTTCTGGACACACAGATATACCTGACCCTTTCTCTCCCAAGCCAAGCAGGATTCCTTCCCCTTTAAAAGCCCATGAGTGGTAAAGATAGGTACCCAGTGCTTGGGAGGCTGAGACACGAGGGTCGTGGGTTTGCAGTCAGCCTCAACTACGTAGTGAGACCCTGTTTCAAAATTTAAAAAAAATAAAATAAAAATAGGGCTGGGGTTGTAGCTTAGAGTTAGAATGTCCCTGGGTTCCATCCCCGGTACTGCGAGGAGGAGGAGGAGGAGGAGGAGGAGGAGGAGGAGGAGGAGGAGGAGGAGGAGGAGGATACAAAGGTCAATTACTTATGGAGCTTCTTGTTGTCAGCTCTGGGATCTGTTTTTGCATCCTTTTCTGATGAAGGAGGTCACTGTTACTGTTAGAATGTGTGTTTATTTCCAAGTCTGTTGTCTTGGAGAGAAGAATAGGTTATACTCAACCAAAACTATGTTCATAAGCTAAATGCAACATATAGAATATAGTCTACACCCAGAGATTATAAATATTATTAAGAGGGTAGCTGGAACATACAAAAGGTGTAATTTATTTTGTTGATGATGGTTACTATTTTATCAGGACTCTATTTACGGGTCTGGGGATGGAACCCAGGGGCATTTGACCTCCGAGCTACACCTCCTGCCCTATTTTTTATTCTTTATTTTGAAATAGGGTCTCACTGAGTTGGGGAGGGCCTGAGTAGCTGAGGCTGTCCACAAACGTGATCCTCAGGTCTCAGCCTCCCGAGTGCTGGGATTACAAGCTTACAAGCGTGCCCACCACGCCCGGCTTATCAGGACTGTTTTTTAAATCAAAGATAAAGACAATTTTGGTGTTTCTTGTTACATATGTAACAGGGAGAGATGTCTGCACTCCTCTCTAGAAGATGCCAAACATTTCTTAGCTCCTGTTTACTCTGAATTGCTGCCATTACACCCCCTGCTGAGCCGAGGATCCCTAGTCGTGCTCCTCTAGGGGCTTGTACGCGTGCCCCAATCCCAACACCAACTGGAGTAGGTGCTGTTACGTAGATGTTGCTACAGCTCTCAAAAGAAACCCGACTCCATCCCGCTGGCCACCGTATGGACTCTGGCAGAGTCCACCACCATGGCTGCTTCGCTCTCTAGAATAAAAAAATACTCAGCATTTCGACCAACACCCGCAAGTGTTGAGTGATACACAAAGTGGGTCGAGTCCCACCCCCTTTCACAAGCCCTCCACTCGTTTCGAGCTAATCCAGCAAGAGGCTGGAGGGACGCCATTCCCAGGAGAAGCCGGCGCAGCCTCTGCTCCTCCATGACGCCGTCCCGAGCACCTTCCTTCGGCCTGCTTCCTGGCCTCCTCCTTTCCTTCCCACTGGGAATGAAGCCAGCCCCTCGCCATGCTCAGCAAGCGCCATCCCCCCGCACCGCGGCCCGGCCACACAGAGCTTTCAAACCCACGAGTACGGCCTTCTCTGCCCAGGATCAACTCCCTTAGAATCCAAAGTCTACCCCAAAAGGAAGATGCGTCCTAAAACCACCTCCTTTTATGTCTTGGAGCCCCTCTTAAACACTCCTTTTTAATTCCTTTGTACTTCTCCATGGAGTAGTGTTTTGGTACTGGGAATTGGACCCAGGCCATTCTGCCTCTGAGCCCTATTTTACCTTTTACTTTGCAACAGTGTTTAAGCTGCAGAGGGACTCACTAAATTGCCGAGGCTGGCCTCAAACCTGCAATCCTCCTGTCTCAGCCTCCCAAGTACTGGGATCACAGGTATGCACCACCACCCCCGGCTCTGTGTCTGAAACACAGGCACCTTACTCTGCATTCTATTTAGTTAATGGTGAACGAGTCCTACAAGAGCTGCACTTGATTAAATTGATCTTATTGGCCAAGTAGTGCTTTTCATTGATCTAAGATTAAAAAGGCTTGTCAGCTAATTGATACAAAACTGTTCTGATGTTTTTCACCCAGGCCCGAGGTGGGAAGGCCTGGCCCTCTTACTTGTAACCACGAAGTGCCTAGAATTACCCACGCATTGCTGGGCCAAGGTCATCAATACACACTGGGGAAGGAGCCAGAGAAGCTTTATTTTTTAAAAAGCCCCATTTCATTATAAGCACTAGAACTCCAGGCCTTTCAAGAGACTTTCTAAAAGAAAACCTGGAATGCTGAGACAAACACTGCCTGCATCACATCAGTGAGGAGTTAGACATAGGAAAGAGGAGAGGGACTGCTACGGGACAACACCCACTCACCAAGCTTCGGGTATGAATGTCCACTCGCCAACACCCGTCTCCACAGCTTAGAAAAGAGAATTCATCGCCCAAAAGAGACATCCGCGCACAGCACAGATGACCCACGAGAACGGAAGCGGCCGGCAGCCACGCCGCAGCTCCCAGCTGGCCCTGCCACGCGTCTCCCCTGGAGCAAGCGGACAACGCCCTAGGGTCCCGGGAGCTGGCCCAGGGCTCTGCACCCCAGCAGCAGGCCTTCATGTGAATCCAAGGGGGGAGAAAGGGTTTTGTTTGAGCAAAATATTTTAAAAGGCTTAAATAGCCGGGCGTGGTGGCGCACACCTGTGACCCCGGCATTTGGGAGGCTTTGGTCCCTCCACAGTGAGTACTTGGCAATTGAATTTTCATAAGTGGCTCCAGTAGTGATAATTCCTGCATCTGAAAGGTGGCTATCAACAGATACAAGGATTATGTTTTAAAAAGTCCCTTGTGGACAAAGCCTTCTCAAGAATGGGGGCTTGGATCTCACAATCTGCACAGAGAAAGTAGAGTAGCAGGGAGTGACAGCTGCGAAGTTCACTTTGAGGATTTTTTCTTCTGAGGCAATGTTAGCGTGGATCTCATGCTCAGAAGCAGAAAGCAGGCGCTAGGAGGATGCGGATCACCATCGCAGCTCGTCCTGTGCGGGTATTTGGAAATAAGTCAGCACCTTCATGCAGAAATAAGGAAGAACTAGTTCAAATGATCTCGGTCCAGCCGTATAGAGTGGTGCACACTCGTAATACCAGCATCCGAGAGGCTGAGACAGGAGGATCGTGGTTCTTAGCCGGCCTCAGCTACTTAGTGAGGTTTCTGCAACTTAGTGAGATCCTGTTTCAAACTAAAGAATAAAAAATAGGGCTGAGGGTGTACAACAGAGGTAGAATCCCCCTGGGTTCAATCCCAGCACAAAAAAGTAGTAAACACATGTTACTATCTCATTCTATATTTGCAAGTCATTAGTATGATCATTTTAATCTATTTATGAAATAAAACACTTCTAAAAATTTCATGTAAGTCGTTTAATTATACAACAACGGCTTACGGTAGTTATATAACATGTCTTCATTTGAAAGATGGGTAAACTCAGGCCAGGAGAGCTAAGTGCTTGCCCACATGCGCAGAACAGCGGCCTAAGGAGCCCAGGCTGAGCTGAGGCTGCTGTCTCGGGCCCACAGCCCTCGCTCACAAGACTGCCTTGCTAGCGAAGGCAGTAAGTGGAGACCATCAGTGATATGAATCGCTGCCCCAAAAAAAGAGCTACGATAGTCTGCTGCCCAATTACACCCAATTATGAAAGCTAGTTTAATTATATCAAGACAGTTCTTCATCTGGTCACTACGGAAGACCATATGGCCAGATAAAACGCATGATAATAGAAGAATTAAGCAACTTCACTCAGGAAACAACCTGCTCTTTAACAACTGGCCACTGCAAGCCATTTGCTCCCAATTCTTTTTTTATGCCTTTTTTAAATATACTTTCATTGGTGCATTGTAGTCAATCACAATGGAATATAAGACTTATGAGGCTATCCAAGTACACGTCATCCAATTAGCCTTTATCCAGTCCCCGTCCCACGCCCTCCCCCTCCCTCGATCCCACACTTGATCTAGTGTTTAACACTGATGTATTTGTTTACGTACATCATGTTTGCAGGTCTGGGGATGGAACCCAGGGGCATCTGACCTCCAGGCTACATCCCTGCCCTATTTTTTTATTCTTTGTTTTGAAATCGGGTCTCACTGAGTTGCAGAGGGGCTCACTAAGTAGCTGAGGCTGTCCGTGAACCACAATTCTCCAGTCTCAGCCTCCCGAATGCTGGGATGACAAGTGTGCACCACCACGCCTGGCTCATCATGTGCTTTAGAGAGATTCCATCTTCCCCCATCCCATCCCCTCTGATTGGTCACCTTAATTGCTCCTCCATAATTTGAGTTGTACTTGTTTTTTGTAGGTTGTACTTTTTTTTTTTTCCCCCAGTACTAGGGAATGAATCCAGGGGCACTCTACCTCTGAGCTACACCCCCAACCCTATTTTATTTTTATCATGAAACAGGGTCTCTCCAGGTTGATGAGTCTCACTACTTGCTGAAGCTGTGCTTGAACTGACCACGGACAATCCAACTGAACATATTCTATCAAAAGAAGAGAGGGAACCGGACGCAGTGGCGCACGATTGTGATCCCAGTACTTGAGAGGGTCACAGGTTTGTGGCCAGCCTCAGCAACTTGTGAGGGCCTCACAACTTGGTAAGACTTTGTTTAAAAAAAAAGTAAAGGATAGGGTTGGGGTATAGCTTAAAGTAGAATGCCCTTGAGTTCAACCCCTAGTAAAACACACACACACACACACACACACACACACACACACACACACACACGGCGGGATCTTTCTTACTGCGGTGGGTCTGGGGCTAGATCAACCATGCTTTGTGGGGGACAAATGCTGTCAGATTCTACTGCAGCCACCACCAGGAAATCTGCTTTGCAAAAAGTCTTATATTTCCTGCCAGAAATGGGAAGCAAAGCCTGTGTACTGGTGCGAGTTCCCTGAAAACAAGCCTTAGCCTCCATGAGACGGTCCTAGAATCACCTGTGAAGGGGAAGAAACTATCCAGAGGGAGACTCGGGGGACACTGGGAGGTGTGGTAAGCACATCAGAGCAGATGAGACACAGGCTGGAGACTCGGAGACATTTCCCAAGAAAGCGGGGCACAAATATGAACTGGGAGCTTCCTCGAGCACCACGTTCTGCTCTTATAACAAAAAAAGTGACCTGATGTTCCCACGATGGCGTCTCACGGTGCCCAGGAGCCCGGGTGGCAGCTCCCACAAGTGCTGGGAGAGAAGGACCTTTCCTGAAATGTTTTCATCAAAACTTTCGTGAATGTGCTCTTTTGAGGGATGAAGAAAAACGTTCCTTCAACTGTTCAGATTGTTCCAGGGTTTTTATGCAAATTTTAGGATACAATTTAATTTCTCTATTTACATGCACTTCCTCCATAAAGACTCGGACATAAAGAGTATTGACTAGTTAAGGAAGACAGCTACACAGGAAGCTAATAACAGGAAATGCAATTTAGAGCCGTTAACTGAGTGCACCACTCAAAACCTGAGCCTAATGAGATCTGAGCAGGAGCCAACCTCTGCTGCCAGGATCGCTAGGTAAAGCACAGAAGAGAAAAAGCCCAAGCGTTGATAGCAACGCTTATCATATCTACAAGACTGCACACTGGGTTATTTTATTCGGAAAACCAAATACTAATAAGTCACTACAAAAAAAAAAAAAACAATGTCAACACATTCACTTATAAACTCATGAAATTAGCCCGTTCTAAATAATATTCACTATATGGAAGTAAAAGTTGACCTGAGTGCATTGTATATTGTCAGTACTGTAAATGTCAATCCCCAAGTCGCTTCTGAAATAAGGACTTTAAGGAACCCTATGCTCTGGCAGTGTTTTCTTTTTGTATGGGTTTAACTTAACAAACAACTGGTCTGTTCAGAATTTCCAGCCGAGATTGGATTCATCCACAGCACTTCTTACAAAATCTTATTGAACACAAAGACGGAGGGCCACCGATGTCAGCTATGTGCTTTGACAGACTAATTTAAAAACTTTCGGTGGCTTTTAAAATAGTCATGACATTATTCCTTTAAACAAGAAGATAAAAACAGGAAGACCAGAAACCAGCAGCTACAGCTGGACATTGAGCAAATACCACGTTACCAAGATGCTGTGCACAATACATCTGACATTAACATTTTTAAGCTTACGCTCCGGCCATCTGTCCTCAAACCATGTGAAAGCTTCAACTATCGTAGGACTGCGCTACCCAACAACCAGTTTCCCCCAGGCGCACAATGTACACTTCTGCACCAGCAAACTCACTGAGTTTGTCCAGTGGAGAACCACCACCAGGAGGCAAGCAGAGAAAGAGGAGGAACCGTCTTCCTGCTCCTCTCCACTCTCCTTCCTGTGGGAGGTCCTCTGCAACCACCCTACGCAACACTCAGTTGTCTTCTTTGGGTGGTGGGTATGCAAAGAGCTTTAGCATCTGCCTTCAAAAACTTGCAGTGTATCCTGCGAGGGCTGGCACTGACCTTAAAAGCTGGACCACGACTCGCCCAACTCAAGTGATGGTTACAAATGTGAACAGCTTCCTCCCGCCATGAGGGCTGGGCATTTACAGTCAACCAGTCTTAACAGAGTATTTCCTAGGTTAGTCAGCTTTGCGGGACTAGGACAAAACACCTGAGTCAACTTAAAGAATAACGGTTTGGGCCGGACGTGGTGGCACAGGCTTGTAATCCCCGCGCTTGGGAGGCAGAGACAGGAGGATCGCGCAGGTTCGAAGCCAGCCGCGCTGTTTCCAAAAATAAAATAGGTCTGGGAGTGTAGCCTGGAGATAGAAGGGCTTCCAGGAACCCCAGTACCACCAAAAAAGAAGAAGAAGAAGAAGAAGAAGAAGAAGAAGAAGGAGGAGGAGGAGGAGGAGGAGGAGGAGGAGGAGGAGGAGGAGGAGGAGGATTTGTTCTGGCTCATAGGTAGACGCAGGGAGAAGAGAAGCTGGGCCCCAATATCCACTCTGAGGACACACCCCCATGACCTTACTTCCATCAGGCCCTGCCTCTTAAAGGGCCATTACCTTTCCATGGGACCAAACTGGTTACCCAGCCCTTCACACAGAAGCCTTTGGGGAACACTCAAGACCCTCAGTGTAGCAACATTACTGGCAGATGAGACATTTACCTCATTATTATGGTCTTAAGTAATGTTGTTTGGATCAAATCGTGTTTATTTTTTGTACAGGGGACTGAGCCCAGACAAATTCTACCTCCAAGCTACATCCCCAGCCCAATTTTATTTCTTACTTGGGAACAAGGTCTCACTGGGTTGGTAAAAGCCTAAGTTGCTGAGGCTGGCTTGGAACCTGCAATCCTCCTGTCTCCGTCACTCTGGTTTATAGACTCTTAATAGAGTCTAGAGAAATAGGGGGGAAAAAACGGAAATAAAAACAGATTCTAAAAGCTTTCATATAAGTAAAAATAAAAAGCCTATAGACTTCATTGAAAAATCAGAGACGTTTTACTTTCAGAAATAATAAGCCCAAGTTCTAAGAACAATGCCTTACCCAGCATCGTGCAGGTGGGATGCAGAGGCACTGCGTGACCGCCGTGCTCAGAAGCGGCAGCTGGAAGGTCAAGAACAGACAGAGATGCTGGCGCCGAACAGCCAACAGCCGCGGCCCCGCGCAGAGCTCGCACGTGTGGCGTCAGCAAGTGAGCCCTGCACTCCAGGCCCCAGTGTGCGTGGGGCGCCTCCGATCTCAACCGCCCAACTGCTGCTCCTAACTTGTTCCCCTAATAGTGTTGACTATGAAGCACGTCTACTGATACAGGCTGATTACATTTACAGTGCAGATTATTACATCCAAATAAAAATGCTAATGAAAACATCCAAAGACAGTCGCAAAGGCATTAATATTCAAATTTAAACTCACATTGCCCACAGCTCTCTTCATATTTAGGTATGTGTGTGTAATATGTGTAATATTTAATAACATGTCTATTTGTTGTTTGGCTGGTGCTGGGGCCTCGTGCATGTTCAACACACACTGAGCTACAGCTCTAAAAGATTCTGGTAATATCAGATGAACAGCATTTTTATAAATAATTATTGAGGAATAACTATATTTTCCTTCAGAAGCAAAGCATGGCAAATATCTTTGGAGTAAGCAAAGAGAGTAAATTGCAAAATCACACACACACACACACACACACACACACACACACACACACAGATATATTGGAATAATATCTAAACATCAGCGCAGAGAGCCTGCAAAGAAACGTCATTCTGTAGAACAGCAGCTCGGGGAGCAGCTGACCTCGTTGCCTCAAGAAAATGTACATGGGACATTTGTCTTGGATTCTAAAATATTTTTATATTATGAGAAATTATTTACAAGATAATCTTAAATGTTTAAGTATACTGCGTTTTAAGTCACCGTATTTTTTTTTCTTAAACCACTGAGCACGATCACGCACAGCTATAACTCCACTACTCAGGAGGCTTATAAATTCGAGCCCAGCCTCTGCAACTTAGACCCTAAATTTAAAAATAAAAAAACGAGGGATGTAGCTCAGCTAGGTTCAATCCCCAATACTGCCAAAATAAGGAAATAAACAACCCAAAATAAGCTGTCATGCCGAAATGCAAACAAAACTTTTAGAAAATTTCTACTGACATAGAAAAAAGTGGTAAAACTCGGGTTATCCATGGCTAGGTGAATGAGAACTAAGGGGCCACGTGAAGCAAGTCTGCCCTCCTCATTCAAGCAGCTGTCAACAGCAGGATTATAAACATCCCCTCGTTCATTCTTGAAGTCTTGGCATCTTGTTGAAAATAGGAGGTGGTGGTTCTAATGATTCCAGTGCCACCAATACACTTTTAGCTTACCTCACGCAGACACAAATGAGATTTTTCTGAAATGGGGGGAGAGTATGTATTCCCATAATGAGAATTTTTATTTTTGCTTTCCAAATTTGTTTATTCTTAGTCGCGGTTTGAATACTCAAAAACATCCTCAGCTTTACACCTGGTGGGTTACTTTCTAGGCACAACGCTCACGCTGACGACAGGGATGCACAGCTAGCCTGCCTCGGGCTGGCGGCGGGGAGAATGCGCTCGTCTAGAGAAAGGCATTGGTAATGGGTGGTTATGTTTCTATTCAAAATTCCAACAGTTAATTATTGAGTCCCACGTTGAGGGGGGTATATTAATCGTTACAAATAGAAAAGTGTGAGCTTAAATCGGCCTTCTTTTGGTATTAAAATGCTTTGGGGTGAAGGCCAGCGGCACAGGATAGGATTCTCCTTTTCTCCTATCCCTCCTGTGTGCAGGATGGAGACCTCGGCTCTCTCCAGGGAGGGGCCGAGTACTACATGCAGTTTCTCGGATGTGGGCCACAGCCACCAACACCGCTCAGATCAAAAATGAGAGCTTCGGACCTTATATGAAATGTGTATTTTCACACGCACACTGTCGGCCAAATGTCACCACACATCAAGGAGCCTCTAGAAAAACCCACTTTTGCTCTAGAAAGAATCAAAGGGAAAAGACCTGTGGCATCTTAGCATTGTTGCAAAAGTAGCTGCTACCTCAAGAACCCCAGAGGAGGACCCCGTGAGGGCCGCAGGGGAAGGGACCCACAGCCCGCCCACCTGGGTGGAAGGCCCCCTCCTGCAGCGGGCCACAGCAGGATGCCCCCACGAGCATCTCTGCTCCGCCCTGGAGCAAGCGTAAAATATCCAATTGGTTAGATTTGGGGCAAAAGCTTTATAATTAGAGCAATGAACTCTCTCTTCCTGAGTGGCGAGGAGAAAATTGATCCATATTGATTATATTAATGGGATGCTGGTGATTTTACTGGGGCGGCGATGTTATCAAGTAGGACGATGGGGATCACATTAGGATGGAGATGACATTTGAAGGACAGCGGAGAGCAGCAGTCAGCCTTTATGCGGCACTCAGGTAGCAAAGGCATTTTTCTAACATTTCCTCTAATTCACTGTCTCCTTCTAGCCCTGAAAGGTGGAGTTAAACATTGTAAATCAGCTACTCTAAAACATAAATAGCACCAGGCTTCCTCTTCAGCACGAGGGAACACCACCAGCAATAAATCTAAACGACAAAAGCAAAAATCTTACATATTTGGGAAATAAAGCAAATGGCACGCCAAAGAATAATAAACCAGAAGAACAGATGGAATATAAACTTTCGTTGAAGAAAGCAATGATTCATTCAATTAAAAATGCTAATGAGGCATGCCTGTAGGCCCCTATCACAGTGATGGGAAGCTATACTGCACCAGTTAAAAGTATTGAAAAAGTGCTAATGGAAAACCTGGGTTTGGGGCACCTGCCAGTAATCCTACACTGGGGAGGCTGAGGCCAGAGGCCAGCCGGCTGGAGGCTAGCCGGGTGACAGAGCCCTCGTCTCAAAATAAAATTAATAAAACTAAGAGCTGATGGTTGGCTCAGGGATTCAACTTTTCGCTACACTGTGTGGTATTTACATGTGAGAATTCATATGGATACCAATTTGATGCGCTTCACTTGTACCGGTTATTCAGGTAAACAAAAATGTTTCCTAAAAAATAATAACAGGAAAAAATAATAACAATGTAGGAGTCCGACTTGGTGAGAGAATGCAAACAAGTATCATTATGCTCCAGTCGGTAAGCAATTATTTGCTCTTGCGTTACGAGCAACTCAAATTTCCACAAAGAGAAATCACTTCTCAAATTATGATAAATATGGACACTCGGAGCAATGAATTACTAAAGCAAACAACTATTAGCTTTAAATGCTTTCCACAAAGTTGTTGATATCTTGAAAATATTACCGAATTGCACTGAGAAATAGGTTTGTTTACTAATGAAAGTTTGGGATACAAAGATCAGCCCAAGGAAGGTCGCTGTCTCAAAAGAGCGGGGCGCACTCCCATGGCGGAGTTCAGCCGGGCTTGAGCACCAGCACAGCTCAGCAGGTGTTGTCTACACTTGGCTTCTACACGAGACCTCGTGAACTCACGTTGTGCTCTACCAAGAAAAAGTAAGCCAGGCTAGTAAAATCTAACCACTGGACGTAGTGTATTCAAAGCAGGTGATGATGAGTGAGGAGTGGGACGCACACCTATGATCCCAGCTGGAGGGAGGCTGGGGCAGGAGGCTCGGGAGTTCGAGGCCAGGCTGGACTATGGGCAATGGGCTGAGACCATGTCTCAAAAAGAAAGTAAACTGTACTGAAGACGTCCAACCTAGGAAAGAAAGGTGATGTGATTTTAATTTTCTTTTGGTAATTAATTTTTAATCAAAATGAGCTGGGTATGGTGGTACACACTTGTAATCACAGTTCGCAGACAGCCTCAGCTACTTAGCGAGACCCTTCACAACTCAGTGAGACCCAGTTTCAAAATAAAGAATAAAAAAACTAGGGCTGGAGGGTGTGGCTCAGAGGTACAAGACCCTGGGTTCCATTCCTGGTACTGCAAGTTTTGTGTGTGTGTGTGTGTGTGTGTGTGTGTGTGTGTGTGTGTGTGTGTAGGCACGCACGCGCATGTTCTCCTATAATTCATATCCTAAAAGAATATTTTCTACCTTGACATATAGGGGTGAGTATATAATAAACTAGCATTCAAAATTCTGGAGACTTAATGTAACCTTTGTATTCAGCATCAAGAATTTCAAGGCTATATTATTGTATTCCAGGCTAAAATAACTCAGTCAACTTCAACGTGTTTTATGAGTGTCCTACATAGTGGGTAGTGCTTTGACATTGCACAGGCATTTACTTCCAGTTTAGTTGTGCCTGAGCATTTGGATATTCGAATAATATTTTTATTATTCTAAGTTATTTCTTTTACATTTAACTTTAATTTCGTAGTTCACTGATTTGCCTATAATACAACCTATAATGTTAGCATAGATTAATATACTACAAGAACTCATAAGTAGACAGGCAAAAAGAAACTACATATTTATAGATAGCCTATATGATCAATGAATGTCACTTCAGGATGCCAAAAAAGGAACAGTTTATAAAGTAATTATTAAAGCCAGGTGTGGGAGCGCACGCTTGTAACCCCAGCATTTGGGAGGCTGAGACAGGAGGATCGCGGTTCGCCGACTGCCTCAGCTACTTAGGCCCTCTGCTAGTGACACCCTATTTCAAAAAAAGAATAAAAAATAGAGCTGGGGGTGTAGCTTGGAATTAGAATGTCCCTGCGCACACTTGTAATCCCCACTCTTGGGAGGCGGAGACAGGAGGATCACACAGGTTCGAAGCCAGCCTTGCTGGCTTAAGAGACCCTGTTTCCAAATAAAATTATAAAATAGGGCTGGGAGTGTAGCCCAGAGGTAGAAGGGTTTCCAGGAACCCCAGTACCACCAAAAATTATATATTAAAAAAAAAAAGAGGAGTTATTGGGTCTAAGGGTTAAAAACTACTTTCAACAATAAAAAGCAAAAGTTTCTAATTAGTTATTTGTAGCAAGCCTTCCTACAGATCGAGTTTCACTAAGAGAGACATATATTCGGAGATTCTGAGCTGACCATCAGCAGATGCAGGGGCTTGTCCACAATTCCTCTGGGAATCTGTTCTCTGGCTCTTTGACCACATGATACAGCATGACCTCTAAGTCCATGTTCCTACCACAAGGAGGATCCGGAAAAATCCTCAACATCTTCCAGGAATCAAAGGCAAACTCAAAATTCAAAGTCATGCAACTCTAAGATGGGATCACCCTCGTGAAAAGGTAGTGTATTCCAGAAAAAAGCTCATCAAGAACAGCATGGGACCCCACTTAAGACTTAGCTTCCTCAAATGAAGAGTGAGACAGTGAAGCCAAATTAGCTATGAGATGTCCTTGGGCTGAATTAAACTGTAGCCCATTGAATACAGCATCTGCATCAGGGAATCACAGAGCCAAGTCTTGGCATACCTTCCCCTCTTACCTCAGGATACACCTGGGAAAAACCAATGCTAAACCTCAAGACCTCCGTGCAGTTTGTAATAAAAACTGTCAACAACAAAGGCCAGAATAGCCAGGTTGCTAGGCAGCCATTCAGAACCATCCGCCATGCCGGTGTCTAGGACGTCCAGAGCAGCCGATGCAAGACTTCTCTACAAGTGCGCACCTTCGTAATGTCAAGGGGAAGGTTAGAGGACATTAAGTAAAACAAAATCCCCAGGATGCTCAAATTCCCAAATTAAATTCCACTTTGACGATATTTGTTTTAGAAGATATTATATGAAGCTTAATAGTGCACAAAAATGCACTATTCCTAATTAGGACCAAGAACCAATGATTTTTAAATTATCTAATTAAAGAAAATTGTGATTTCAGTATCAAATTTCCACTAGAGTTTAAACCCTTAGGACATAGCCATTAGGTAGTAGGCATTTTCTTTCCAACCCCCCCTTCAAAGTAGTCATTAATGGAAAACTGACACAGAAATAACTCGAGATCCCATCCTGTATTTATGTGCAGTCTGAAATCTCTGCCTCCTAACTTAAAAAGCAGGGCTGCTAGACAACCGCCAAGCATGAAGGGAACCAGCGAGTCTGTCCAGTGGGTTTGACGGGTGAGGCCTGTGATGGGCGCTAAGCACCTGCTGCAGCCCAGAGCAGTATCCTTCATCTCCAGGAACAGCACTGTCCAGAGGTGCTGTGGTGCTTAAAAGGCCTCACCTATGGGAGGTCCTCAAGTCATGGGAGCATGTTCTTGAAGGAAAGTGTTCCCCGATACCTCTTTTCTGATGGAAGCACCCACTTTTGCGGTGATATGCACCTCGACAAATGCTCAGACCAAGGGGACCAGCCAATCTTGGACTCGGGCCGTGAGCCAAGGTAAACTCTTAATTCCCTATGTAGCAAAGGAACTGTGAAAGGTATTTTGCCACAGCCACACCAAGCTGACTAGGTATGGCAGTTTGCTTTTCTAAAAAGGCAGAGTAAACGGTGCCAGCCAGGACCCTGCTGTCATCCGTAAACCCCGCCGGTGACTTTTATACATCATCCTCAACAAGGAAGAAGTAGTCTTACAGGTATTTGAGGAGGAAGCTCCAGCAAAGCCTCAAAACACGTGATTCAACAGGCGTGACTAAGAAATACATCACCACTAAAGACATTGTGGAGGTGCTGTAGAGGGCCAGAGCTACGCTGTGAAACCAAGGACCCAGCTCGACTCACCTCTGGGAGGTGGCGTGTGTGTCTGCTGGCAGAGCTTTCCCTGGTCAGCACTGCTGGCCATTTATATCTGCCTCTCAAGAACTATGACAGCCAAGGACTCTTCAGAAGACAAATTCAAGAGCCGGGCGTGGTGGCGCACACTTGTAATTCCAGCATTTGGGAGGCTGAGACAGCAGGATCACGCTTCGAGGACAGCCTCCGCTACTTAGTGAGGCCCTTTGCAACTCAGTGAGACCCTGTTTTCAAAAATAAGAATAACAAAATAGAGCTGGGGGTATAGCTCAAAGGTAGAATGCCCCTGGGTTCCATCCCCTGTACCACAAAATAAATAAATAAATAAATAAATAAATAAATAAATAAATAAATAAAAATAAACAAATTCAAGTCCAGTGAAGTCACCCATGGAAACACGTATTCATTTCTTTACATTGTGGGGCAAAATATCTTTAACGCGGACTATTGGACAAGAACTGGGGGAGGGAGAGCAGCAGTATTTTTTTTTTTTTTACCACATAAAACTATGGATAAGCCGGGCGTGGTGGTGCACGTTTGTAATCCCCGCGCTTGGGAGGCTGAAACAGGAGGCACAGGTTTGAAGCCAGCCTCAGCTTAGTGAGACCCTGTTTCCAAATAAAATAGAAAATAGGTCTGGGAGTATAGCCCAGAGGTAGAAAGCCTCTGGGTTTCACCCCCAATACCACATACACGCACGCACGCACGCACACACACGCACGCACACACGCACGCACGCACACACACACGCACACAAACTATGGATAAACCGGTTGGCGCTGGTTTTCATTTTACCCTTCTCCCTGCCCCTAATTTAGTGTGTCACCCCTGACCGCACTAATCAGAATTCTCCCGAAGGAGATAGATGTGAAATTTTACCAGAAACTAAATAGAGCACTACAGAAGCCATCTCCAAGACCCAAAGACAATGCTGGAGGCTGGCCGGTGTCCGGACCTGCACACTAAAGCACCAGCACACGTTTAGATACTGCCGCAGCTCTTCGAGCCACCGCAAAACACATCGTTGCATAGCTCCCTCTGCGTCTGATGCATAAAAACGAAAGGGAGTCTAGTCTTAAACAACTCGCGATCAATTAACGTCGTCAGTGGTGAGACTCAGTCTTCTCCCCTGCGTGTGGAGGTGAGCACCGAGAACAGACATTCCGGCTGAGAATGTGGCTGTGTTTCTAAGCAGCCTGGCTCCGTCATCTTTCCTGACAAAAACAAGGGAAAGAACCAGTGAGTGGCAGGCTGACGGCGCGGGGAATGACGACGAGGTGAAGTCGGCGGGCTCGCCACTGACTTCAGGGAGAAAGCCAGGCGCCGGGCCTCGCCGTAAGTAAATCCTAATTGAGACTTAGCACGGGCACGATGGCAGAGCCTAAACCTACACGGACGTCCCTCCAGCGCCTGTCCACTCGTGTGAGGTCAGCTCGTTAATAAGCCTGTGTAGTGAGTTTAGCAAATGACTCATAGATCTTTTCTGGAAATTACTTGAGAGAGGAAAAAAAATCTCAAACATATCCACTTATTTGCTGTGGGATTTGCTTAATCTACTCCTAGGGACATTTTGACTGACAGCAGACTCTGTCTCCTTCTGTGATTTGAATCCAGAAGCATTCTACCTACAAGCCACACCCCCAGACTTTTTTATTTTGAAACAGGGTCGAGGCTGGCCTCAAACCTGTGATATTCCTTCCTCGGCCTCCCAAGTACTGAATTAATTTGGAGGTGCCACCGTGCCTGGCTCTGACGATAATCTTAAGTGAGCGACTCAGCCAAGAGACCTTGCGCTGAACCACACACACCGAGCTACGGGTCAACCCAGAATCAGAAGGGAAGGCGCTTCCGAGGGCGGCCGCTCCACTGACGACAACGCAGCCCAGCCAGTCAACCCAGGGCGAACGACACCAAGAACTCCTCTCTTCCACCCGCTCCCCACACAAATCCACCGCCAGTAAAACAAGCCATGTCTGCTATCTGCAAAATGTCAATGAAAAATAAATTTTCCAATAAGAATTCCACTGGACTACTAGAAAATAGTATTTTCCTTTAAGTTTTAAGTCAAAGCTTTATGTTTTTTGTGGATAGGAAATGTTGTTCTGCTGTGTGGATTGATGCTAGAATAAACGTTTTTAAAATAAGGCACCCTTCTCAAAACACTCCGACCACTGTTCTGTAAGTCATCACAGGAATAAAAGGATTCCTGTTTTATCCAAAACACAGCAAAATCTTATTTTGAAATCTAATTTTTTTAAAGATACTAGGGATTATACCAAGGACGCTTCTCCACTGAGCTACGTCCCCAGCCTATTTATTTCCCTTTTGAGACAGGGTCTGGCTAAGTTTCTCAGACTCGCACACCCCCACCTCTGTCTCCCAAGTCGCTTGGAGTAAAGGCGCGCACCAACACACCCGGCCTGAAGAACTCTAACTGAATCATATCCGAGCACACTGAAAGCAGTCATATTTAGGGAAATTCCAAAGTGCTGTTTTTGTACAAAGAAGCTATAAAAATACCCTGAGTATTAACTGGTAAATCTTCCTTTCTTATTTTAAGAATTCTTAAAATAGGCCATTTTTCACAAACCAAATGAGGCAGTATTCTCATGCCAATGAATAAAATAATTTTTCCCTTGCAGTGCTGGGGATTGTATCCAGCGGTACCCTACCACTAAGCTACATCCTCGGCCTTTTTCTACTTTAATTTCGAGACAGATTCTCACTAGTTTGCCCAGACTGGCCTTAAACTTGCAATCCCCTGCCTCAACCTCCAGAGTCATTGGGATCACAAGCATGCGCCACGGTGTCCAGCGCAAATAATTCTAAGGTTAGCCAGAGCAACCAGGGTTCACCAGCAACACGGTGGGTCCGCTGCTACGCCTGGTTCTTTACATACAGCACCTCCGTGTAACTCAGCCATCCTAAGGCGAGCTCCATCAGCCCACCTACATATGGTAAACTGAGGCTCAGCATCTCCGTGTAACCCAGCCATCCTAAGGCGAGCTCCATCAGCCCACCTACATATGGTAAACTGAGGCTCACGGGAGTCACCAGGACAATTGTAGAGCCAGGAGTCAAACCCAGACTCTCCGCCTGCACAGTCTGCCCTCAACACACACGAGGCTTCCCACTTGCCAAATAAGATCATTATACAGTTACAGAACTCTGGAAGTAGAAAACAATATTTCAAGTCAACCCTTTGTTTTAACTGTGAGGACATCCTGGGTGTCCTTGGGAGGCTGAGACAGGAGGATCGCAGGCTTGATGGCCGTCTGAGCCGGTAGTGAGACTCATCAACCTAGGGAGGGCCTTTTTCAAAAATATAAAGTAGGGCTGGTGGTATAGGTCAGAGGTAAAATGCCACAAGGTTCAATCCCCGGTGCCACAAAAAATAAAATAAAATAAAATAAAATAAAATAAAATAAAATAAAATAAAATAAAATAAAAAAAAAATCAATGTGAGAGCCGGGCATGGCGGCGCACACTTGTAATCCCAGTGCTTGGGAGGCTGAGACAGGAGAATTGCAGGTTCACAGCCAGCCTCAGCTACTTAGTGAGACCCTCTGCAACTTATGAGACCCTGTTTCAAAATAAATAAAAAGTCAGGCTAGGGTGGATTAAATGCCCCAAGGTCCAAATCCCAGTACCATAAAAAAATAAATAAATAAAAAGGACACTTGCTGGCCTTGAAAGACCCAGCAATTTGGTGATGTCAAGCACGGCAGACCCAGCACTAAGATCCAGGTCTTTGGGAAGGCAAGATTTGTCTCACTGGGCGTAGAGCTTAGTTCAATGAAGAAGCCCGGTGCTGGAGTTGCCTTCAGAGGCAGGGGATTTGCTGGTTGCGGATAGGAAACAGCCCCACAGTAACAGTATCGCAGGCGGTATCTCAGGGCCGGGAAAGTACTATTTAGCACGCCTGACAACTGAGGCACACAGGAGCTAATTCACTGGGCAACGAAAGCAAGCTTTCAATTACAGCAAGCTGCTCCCCATCAGCACTACAACCAAAGGATATCAGCCATTGACAGACGTCCACCCAAAACAAGGAATCCCCAGGAGGAATACAAAGACTTGCTGTAAGTTTCATTATGCAAATTTATTGCCAACTCAGAGGTCTTAAACATTGTGCTATAAAACATATTGTCTCCTGCTATCCCTAGTAACATTTGGAAAAAATAATGACGGTCTTAAGACCGTGGCTAGAATGTTCTTCCATTCTCTAAAGCCAAGTCTAGCAATGGTAAGCTAGAATTTTAACCCACTAGAAGTTCTCCAGGCAGTATTAGGTCCGTTAAAGAAGGGGCGAGCCGGCGAGGCCGTTCATGCCTGTAATCCCAGCACTTGGGAGGCTGAAACTTCTAACATGTTCAAGCTGCTGCGATTACCATTTGGGGGATGTGGGTTCCTAAACCACATTTACTCTTCACTAATAAAGCAATATACATCCCAAACTCCCCAAACACTTAACTATAACTAGGACATAAATGCAGGCATGTTAGTGTGCAATGCTACAAAATCTAAATCAAGTTTATGGCTAAGCCAGCAGGACAGCAAATCACTAAGGAAAAGCAAAGCTGTCTTTATAAAAACACGATACCTGGGTTTCCTATCCTTGCAAACAGATCGTCATGAAAGACGCTGCTCTACATAACAGACCAGAGGCACGGGCGCTGTCTGCTCTCACTGCAACCGTCGGGCTGCATTTTCATTTTTGTTGTGTAGCCTTTGGGAAAATGAGATTGCTACACAAATCAATTCAGGTGTGAGGTTTGTTATTTGGAGTCCTGCCTCCTCTGTTCCTCTGTCTTCTCTAATGTTTTCTCAAACAGCTAATCAGTCCAGCCTTCTAAATTGAGGAGATGGAACTCACTCAATCTGCTTTTGGACAGAGTTAAGAAATAGACATTAAAAAACATAATTAGGAAATCTTGTCTTCCAGAGGTCACTGCACAGATGAAAGATGAGAATGTATGTGAATCTACTTTGTAAACACCAAAGCACAATGCAAATGATATTAGTATTGACTGTATGTTGGAATAATCAAGATAGAAAAACAGGCCATTTTCCTCCCACAAGCAGAATGTGCTTTGCAATTTTCTATCATTCTAATGCTCCAAAATTGTCTATAAAACTGGTATTTTTGTAAAAAAAAAAAAAATAAATCAATGTGAATCAAGGACTAACTTCCTTCATCTCCACCTATCCAACTCACATCGATAATGATACAATTTCTGTATGATTTGCTTATTAAAGCCTTTGCTATACATAAATCACATCATGGCACATTCTTAGCACAGCTCATCATAAAACCTACCCCCGATACACAAATGTGAAGCTATGTCACCTGGCCTGCGCTATTGACTCTTTTGAACTGTCAGTTCTTCTTGGTCCAAAGTAGACAAAAGCATTTCCTGGTGTGAGACTCTGTTACGTCCAAGGGCAGCCCAGGGTACTGCTTTGGGGACAGAAGCTTACCTCTCCTCTGTGCATGTAGACAAACCCTCCCTGCGTCCCCAAATGAAGAAGGCACAGCCATGTGGTCTGACGGTACTCCGAGGGCAGGCCTTCCTAATAGATTCAGGAAGAAAGCCGTTGCTTGGTGTGAGGGGTCAAGGGCTTCAATTCTACTGCAGCGGGGCGCTGCCCGTCACATCTGTAAGGCACAGCAGCCTGTCCAAGCCCGAGCTCTGCGTGCAGCGTGGGGACCGTGCCTAGGTAGGGTGCACCGGAGGCTCCCCTCTGCCCATTCGAGCCCTTGAGGAAAAGAGGGAGGCGTACTCACCCCAGAAAAGGGCTGATGGTCCTCAGGTCACCTGACGGCCAACTGTCATGTGTCTATACAATGTGTTTCTACTTCTGTATTTTTCCCCCCAACTGAAAGACACACGCCTTTTGATCCATTATGTGAGTCAAAGTTATTGGGTGCCCCATCTTGATGCCATCAAATAATGGCTGGTAATTGGACTGAGCAGACAGAACGTAATACTCCAAAAGGACTGCTTGACATTCTTTCACTATTTGGACTGGAAAACTTTCGAGTAATTGTACTTGGAGCCCATATCCAATTCATGGGCTAGTTCAGTGCCATTTTACTGTCATCTCCTAAAACGTGACCATCAGATTTTCCCTCCCTTCATCCCACGGGTTTGGTATCTCTTCTAGACATATTAGTGATCTTTGTGAAAACGTCTTTGTCTGTCTGGTAAAGTAAACATGCATGTCTGACCTCACTGCTAATACTCATAAAAAAAAAAAAGCACCCATTCACCATTACCCACAGATTTCGTTAATACACTGCTGAACTAATTCTTCCAGATCATTAAAGAAAATATACACATTATCCTGTGGGTCTCTTCAATTTGATATGTTTTCAATAGTCACTACCTCTTGAACAGTTTATTGCACACTTACCATTTTTTCATTCAATTTCGCTAATTTGGCACGTAAGAGTTCAAAAATATTGCTGTCTCAAAATCATGATATCTAACCACGACGGGCTTGTTTAATCAAGTAATTCTATAAAGCTATCAAGGAAAGCAATCAGGTTTTTGTATGATGATTAGTACTTTAAAGTCTTTAGTCCTGCTTCCATTATCTTATAGATGTTTACACATTCTTGTTAATGTTTATTTCATCAGTCTATTAGGAATTGAAATTAAACTAACTGGATGCTAATTTTTCCTTTAAAAACAATCTACTAAGTTTTGCCTGCAAACTCTTCACCATTTCTAGTACTGAGGCCCACCCATCAATCTTCCCCCTTTTTTGGAGGGTGGGAGGGGGCAAGGCTCTGGGAACCTACAAACAGTACCAGCTCCATAGGAAGAAAAGGCCCGCGTGGGACACGGGCAGTACCAGCTCCATAGGAAGAAAAGGCCCGCGTGGCACACGGGCAGTACCAGCTCCATAGGAAGAAAAGGCCCGCGTGGCACACGGGCAGTACCAGCTCCATAGGAAGAAAAGGCCCGTGTGGCACACGGGCAGTACCAGCTCCATAGGAAGAAAAGGCCCGCGTGGCACACGGGCAGTACCAGCTCCATAGGAAGAAAAGGCCCGCGTGGCACACGGGCTGGACTGCAGAGGGGCCAGGTGCACACACTTCATCTCCTTCTAATGCTATCTTCCGCCCTGAAGGCCCCGCCCTTCGTTAAACCCCAGAATCTTACAGTTTTGTAGACTTTTACAAATTGCAAAGTAAGGGTAGGCACTGGCTGACGTGTGCACAGAAACAGACTGGACAGCACACACACAACAACGCTGGCTTCTAAGGCGGGAGCTAAATGGCTCGTGGAGACTGTTGTCGCGTGTGCATTTTGAATGTGGAATCACTTATTCAAAAAGTGGATGGTAAGCCGGGCGGGGTGGCGCAGTCTTATAACCCCGGAATTTGGGAGGCTGAGATAGGAGCATCGCGGTTCACAGCCAGCCTCAGCTACCTAGTGAGGCCCTCCACAACTTAGTGAGACCTTGTTTCAAAATAAAGAATAAGCCAGGCGTGGTGGTACACGTTTGTAATCCCAGCATTAAGGAGGCTGAGATAGGAGAATCGCAGTTCGCAGCCAGCCTCAGCTACTTAGTGAAGTAAGGTCCTTTGCAGCTCAGTGAGACCCCTTTTCAAAATAAAGAATAAAAAATAGGGCTAGGGATATAGCTCGGAGGTAGAATGCCCCTGGGTTCCACACCTAATACCACCCAAAAAAAATTTATTTTAATAAAAAATAGGACAGGGAATATAACTTGTAGATAGAATGTCCCTAGGGTTCCATCCTCAGTACTGGAAAATAAAAAGTGGAGATTAGCAGCCAAAGACAGAGAATCAGAATCCTTCAAAAAGATTTTTACTGATTTATTTCAATAACCATAAGAAAAAACAGATCAGTCCTATAAAGTAACTATTTTTAATACCTATCAGTTTTAAGCATCGACTAACGGCCATACAAATAAGACACGTGAAAGCAAGGCTCTGGGAAATCACAAGAACCCAGAACGTGAAGAGATGGGCCTGCGGGAACCCGGCCAGGTTCTCCGAATCCTGACCTGCAGAGGTGTGGAGGGCCCAGAAGCACCAAGACGCAATCTGTAGGTGAGGCAGGGCAGGCCTCGGACCCTGCGGCAGACCTGCACTCCTCCCCAGACCACTTTCTAGTTCCAGAATTAAATACCCACATAGCTCCTTTAATGTGAAGTGGGCTGCGGTGGAGGAGGGAGGCAGAGACACGGGGGAGGTCTAAGGACGGCCACGGAGCCTAGCAGAGAACGAGACGGGCGTCGACGCTGCTGTCGCTGAAAACACCCTTCCCAGGGCTGCAGGTGCCCAAGGGGTAAAGCAGGACCGACACTGGGCATCTCGGCCTTCCTTTTTCTTGTCTGTTCTGGTTTGGTTGTTGGTTTGGCTGCTGTTTGGGGAGAAGGAGGGTTGTCTGGTGCTGCAATTTGAACCCAAGTGCACTCTAACCCTCTTTTAGAAGCAGCATCTCCCTAAGTTCCTGAAGCTGGCCTCGACCTTGCTATCTTCCTGTCTCAGCCTCGCTAACAAGAGCCAGGGAGGCATCTGCCTGGACGCTGTGGGCCACTCAGCCCCTCTGATGAGTGAGACTCAGCCCAACGCTAGGTAGATGGAGCAAGTCAACACGGCAGGCACGCCTCTGCTCTCAGGACACGCGAGCTGCTGCACCTGACGTTTGCCCCACCCTCATTTCCAATTTTCCCTCTGAGACAGAAAGGGGGAGAAGACAATAGCATTGACTTGAAAACCGTGTGCGCGCAGACCACACGGTTGTATGTTCATTGATTCACGTGCATCCTGCTGCTCGGTTTCTAAGGGTGCAGGAGGCGTTAGAAGCTGCTGAGGAGGCCGGGCGTGGTGGCGCACGCTTGTAATCCCTGCGCTTGGGAGGCAGAGACAGGAGGATCGTGCAGGTTCGAAGCCAGCCGCGCGCGCTGGCTTAGGAGACCCTGTTTCCAAATAAAAATGTAAAAATAGGTCTGGGAGTGTAGCCCAGAGGTAGAAGGGCCTCCAGGAACCCCAGTACCACCAAAAAAAAAAAAAAAAAGCTGCTAAGGAAAAGGGAGGAGAGTGCAGCAGGGCTCGCTCAGGAGCCCCTCCTATCCTACAATCCGCGAAGGCTCCCTGGCCAGCAAGGGCAAGTTCAGGGCTCTCTTCCTGGTTTACAAAGACAGTTCTCCCCAAGATGATTCCTAAAAGCAGACACTACTGAAAAGTCTAGGTGTGCCTGCCCCTTAGGGCATCTCCTATGGAAATCCTGATTCTTGAAAATGTATGGGACCCGAGGTCCCAAAATCATTTTTAGAAGTAACTGTGCAGAGACAGGCACCGGCTAAGTAAAAACAAAACCTTTCTGTCCTTATTGTAACCATTTAAACCCCCACGTTTTCTCCCCATAGATCTAATGAATGCCTTTAAACTCCTGCTTCTGTCCAGAGAGAAGTCTGTCTGTCCAGGGACGGGAAGGAATGAGAGAGTGAGGCCTGTGCACCACCGCGCCTACCCAGAGCCCCAGCCCCATCACATGGACCAGCCTGCGGGCAGGACGCGCACACCCACGGGCCATCTACCTCCCGTAGCAAAATGGTTGTTTTGGAGCCTGCACCTGCAAAGGCCAAATCATCCTACTTTATGTGCACCTAAACAGAGGTTCTCCGTTACCTAGCGCTCGGCAAGTGTTGGGAACCAGCGAGTGTGGTCCTTCTGGTTTTCTACTCGATGGTGTGAAGCGAAGGAAGATACGAGAATTACAGCTCAGATTCTCTCTCTCCTTTGATCGACATTTGAGAATGAGAGCAGTGATAAGCTGGAGGACAGGCCAGCTGAAAACAGACACATCCGAGGCCATGCCGCACGTACATGCACATATACACATATATAGACCTGTGTGTGTGTGTGTGCGTGCGCGAACGCATGTATGTTTAAAGGGCATTGGTGGGGGAGGGACTCTGGCGCTGAAACTCAAGGTTATGAGATATTCAGAGATTTACGGGCTTCAGTGCCCAGCGTGTACACCGTCACTGAGCTACACCCCAGGCCCTCACGCTTTGCTAAGCTGGCTGGCTGGCTTTTCTTGATCAAGGGACTGAACTCAGGAGCTCTACCAATGATTATGCCCCAGCTCTTTTTTTTTTTTTTTTTTTTTTTTTTCTTTTTGTGGTGCTGGGGATGGAACCCAGGGGCTTTCTACTTCTGGGATACATTCCCAGACCTATTTTGTATTTTATTTGGAAACAGGGTCTAAGTTGCTGAGAGCCTAAGTAGCTGAGGCTGGCTTCAAACCTGCACAAGCCTCCTGTCTTGGCCTCACAAATACTGGGATTGCAAGCGTGTGCCACCACACCCGGCTTCTATTTTTTAAATTTTGAAACAGGATCTCACTAATTATCCCACACTGGCTTCAAACGTGTGATCCTCCTTACCAGCCTCCCATGAACTACGACTTCAGGCAAATACCACCCTACCCGGTCCCTATTTAAAGGTTTTTGAAAATACAACAGGCATTGTTTCATCGAGCCCCCTTTGCACTGAGTGTACAAAACGGTGGATGAGCTACGGCTGAGACAAGCAAACCTAGCTACTCTGCCAGCCAGCGAGTTAATGTGTGTCTCTATGGCCTAGACTGCGTACCATTTCTAATCACTTATTTACATTAACTAGCGCGTGTGTTTACACACACCTGCCAGCATCGAAGCCCATAAATCACTGAATATCTCAGAGCTATTAGAAAACAGTAATTCAATTCCTCAAGCTAAATTGCATTTCGCAATTTCCATCAGTGGACTTGAACGGAACCTTGAGATGACTGGTGCTTTATCAGAGATCGCCCAGAAGGGAACAGGAAGCCCGCCGGTGCCGACTCAGAAAATTGGTTCAGTACCACACAGGAAGGAGGGCTCGGCAAGCCTAGTCTCGGCGTTATTATGTAGAAGTAAAAGACACGTTTGACTTGGTGAGGAATTCACTTCTGTCTTTTGAGGCTTGATACTGTTCTCTCAGTAGAAACCAAGAGACCAAAGGGTTTTGAGAAGGCTGAGAAACGTCACGTTCAGCTGCAGCCCCCCACTTGGGAGGCTGAGAGAGGAGGAGGGTAGTTAGAGGCCACCCTCAGTAACTTGGCGAGATCCTGTTTCAAAATGAAAAGAATACAAAGGGCTTAAGGTGTATCATGTTGGTAGCACACCCCTCAGTTCAACTGGAAGAAAGAAAGGTCTCCTTGTTAAAAAGATGAAAAGCGCATGTGATTTTATAAGCCTCTGCTCCTCGGCTAGTTCAAGCTCAACCACTTGCCGTGGATTTGCACTCAGAGCCTCTCCAATGATGACTTCTGCCCCCAAGCACGCAGACGACAGCTTCCTGTAGCACCTCAGAGCGACGAACGGGCTCAACGCTCCAACAGCCAACCACAGGCTGAGGACAAGGGAGCAGAGGCCCGCCCGTGCTGGACGCCCCGTTCCATCACAGCACGCTCCCTGAAGCAGCCGGCCTGCGCTTCATCCGTTTGTTAAAAACAGCGGCTTGGAAATGACCCACAATTTACACTTAATTTAATGACTATGACTTTTAAACTTGTCTTTCCAACCACTAGAAAGACTTAATAAAATTGCACAGTCATTTCCGTGATCAAGAAGTGGCCTAAATGGGTTTCTCCTGGGGTTTTTTCCTTAACTCTGGTCCATTTACACCAGTACCCATGTCACAGAAGCCTGTAGGGAAAGGCCCGCCCTCACCTGGCTTTGCAAGTGACCAGGGACTCCGGGAGTCACATCCCAAGACTATGTTCCATCAGGCCCTCCTGACAGCGCTTTTTAATATAGTATCTAAATCTTGAATAAATCTGGAGAGACACTGCTGGAGAGGGTGGGATCTAACTAGCTTTCCACACACAAACAGGGAATTGCTTCCAGCTGTCGAGTTTAAATATTGGGAGGGGAAATTATACAACCCCACAAGGCTCTGCCTCATCAAAGACGCACAGAAAACCCCGCAGAAGTGTCTAGGTTCACAACGCAATGGTCAAGGAAGAGGTCCCAGGGTCCTGGGGGCAGGAACGAGTTAGTAGCCGACGGGTATTATCACAAATATGACTCAAAGACCAGTGGGGAAGGGCTTGGTGTTCTTGGCAGCCTGGATCTGCAGATGCAGGAGGCCAGACAGCACCAGAAGGCAGCATCCCGAGGACAACCGCACCTCCTCCACTGCGAGTTAGGGATGGGGCTTTGGCTTCTGTTTAAAGAGGGGGGGGGGAGGAGATATTCCACACATATTTGTAATCCCAGTAATTTGGAGGCTGAAACAGGAGAATTACAGGATCACAGCCAGCCTCAGCAACTTACTGAAGGCCCTCCTCAACCTAGTGAAACCCTATTTCAAAATAAAGAATAAAAACATGGCTAGGGGTGTGGCTCAGAGGTAGAATGTCCCTGGGTTCCATCCCCAGTACCCTCCCTCCCCCCCAAAAAAGATCCATGATAAGTGTCAAATATATTCCCTTTGGTATGAAATAACACCAATTCAAAGCAGTGCAGGTCTATCCACAGTAGACTGAATTATCAAGATGGCACCATGAAATGTTGAAATTATAGAATACTACATAGAAAGAATTCCTGCTACACCCAACACAGATGACTCTCAGGGCCATAATAATGAGCAAGAGAATCCAGAAACAGTTGTTCACAGGGTCTGCTTCCAGTTTTATGAAGTTCTACAACACCAGGGACTTAATGTCTAGTGATGGGTCAGAGCAAGAGCAGAAGCCAGCCCTCCAGAAGTTCTACCTCCTCGTCTGTCTGGCTTCATGGTTTGTCAGCCTCATGGCTCAATACACATTTTTCCAAGTTTTCCCTATATATCACATTTGAATTATTTAAGAAACCCTTTCCAGGACGTCCGGGAAGATGGCGACCGAGAAAAGCGGGGCTTAAGAGCCCCGCTAACAACCAATCTCCATTACCACAAAATCAGCGCCTTTCATAGCCAGAAAACACCATCACCAGAGAAACAAAAAAATCACCAGGCTCCAGAGAGAAAGCGGACTGAGAACAGAGCTCAGAGCCACAGAGGAGATACACCGGCCTCACCCCCGAGGAAGCGGCAGCAGTGCCATACTGCCGGCGGCAGCGGCGACTTCACCGGACGGCTACAGCAAGCCGAGGTGAGCCGCTGCGGAACAGCCAGGCGGGATTTCTCGGCGAAGGAACATCTAAAGCTCCCAGAGGCTGAGCTCAGCACACGCTGCAGGGATTCAGAGTGGAAATCAAAACCAAGAAGAAATACACCAGCCTCACGGCCGAGGGCATGGCAGCGGCGCCATATTGCCACCGGCGGCAGCAGCAGCGAATTCACCAAGTTCAGTACGGCTACATCTGCGTACTCAAGAACAGTGAGTCAAATTGCGGGCCACAGAGGAGAAATCCCAGTACTGTACTCCCTGGGACTTGACCCAGTGTGGGAGTGGCGGTGGCAGAGATATCACACCATAGGAGAATGCCCAACCTGGCACCCCCCATAGTCTAAAGCAGCCTCTATCGACTCCCTGAATCGGAGACTCTGTGATACAACCCAGTAAAGGAGTAGTGGGGTCTGAGATACTACTGACTCGAGATCCAGAACACCTTAAGTGAAGTCATAGTGACCCAAGGGAAGAACTCAAAGAAGGCACAAACTTCCGAAATTGTGGGAAAGAGGAATAATACTAGAGCAATGAACGCCCACAACCCCACAACATCAGAACCCGATAAAACAGAAAATCAGAGATTTCTAGAAGATCAAATCAGGAAAATAACTGTAGAAATAATAGAGGTGTTTCGAAAAGAACTCAGAGAGAGTCAAAAAGAGATAAAGGATGCAATTAATGAAGTAAAGGCCTCAATGCAAAGCACAAACAACCGATCAGACCACATGGAGAACAGAATCTCGCTCTTAGAAGATGATCATTCCAAAAATGAACACATAGTTTCTAATCTAGAAAAAAATATCCGACAGCAGGAATCTGACATTGAAGGAATATGGGCCCATTTTAAGAGAGCTAACCTAAGAATAATTGGAATAGAGGAGGGAAAAGAAAGTGAAACCAAAAGGATCAACAATCTCTTCAAGGAAGCAATAGCAGAAAATGTTCCAAACATAGAGCAAGAGGTTGATACACAGATCCAGGAAACTTATAGAACTCCCTTTAGACAGGATCGGAGAAGAGGATCCCCACGCCACATAATTGTCAAAATGACCAATGTGGAAGCCAAGCAGAGAATCTTAAAGGCAACAAAAACAAAGGGCCAAGTGACATTCAGAGGCAAACCAATTAGAATCACTCCAGACTTCCCAAACCAGGTCATGAGAGCCAGAAGGGCTTGGAGTAACATATTCCAAACTCTGAAAGAAAATAACTTCCAGCCAAAAATTTCCTACCCAGCAAAACTTTCTATCAAATTAGATGGAGAAATAAGAAGCTTCCATGACAAACAGAAACTGAAGGAATTTATGTCTTCAAAACCAGCACTAGAGAAAATACTCAAAGAGATTAGCTACAAAGAAGAAATAGGTAACACATACCAGAACCAGAGAAACAAGATTTTCCATCCAACAGACAACTAAGATTGGTAATCTTTTACCTATCTCTAAATTGTATTGTTTGCCTTTATTGTTAATTTTTAGGATTTCTAGTTGGAATATTAATATACCTTCAGATAAAGCATTTGGAAATATTTTATCCCATTCTATTAGTAACTTTTAACTCTGTTCACATTGTCTTTAGATATACAATATTTTTTTTTATTTTTTAGGGAGTTTGTATACTCTTCTGTTGCCTGTGCCATTGAAATCATATCCAAGAAATCACTGCCAATTTCAATGTTGTGAGGTTTTATGACCCAGATTTTCTCCTAAAAGTTTATAGTCTTAAGATTTATATTTAGGTCTTTTATCTATTTTGAGTTAATATTTCTATATGGGATTAGGTAAGGGTCCAATTTTATTCTTTTCCATGTAATTATTATTTTTCAACAATATTTAGTTAAAAGATTATTATTTCCACCACCAAATGTTCGTGGAAACCTTGTCAAAAATAACTTGACAATATAGGGAAGAGTTTAGCTCTAGGCTTGTATTTAACTCCAGTGGTTTATATATCTGCCTTTAGAACAGTACTACACTGTTTCAATTATTGTAGCTTTATATGGTTTGAAATCAGAAAATATATATCTTCTAGCTTTGTTCTTTTTCAAGATCGTTGTGGGTATCTAGAGTCCATATTCCTTATTAGGATAGATTTTTTCTGAAAAATAAATATATAAATATATGATAATTTCACCAAAAAAAATAGAAAAAAAATATTCTCTGGTAAGAAAGAAAGTAAAAAGAAATATTGAAATGTTATCTTTAAGTCATCAAAAGCTTGGTATCAGAGAAATGAAACTTATGTGAGATTATCATTTTTAAGTTTGGATAAATTGCTATAATACTAGATGTCAACCACTAAGCCAAGCATGGGAGGGAGGTATGGGGAGAGAATGGGGTGGGGATCGGGTGGGAGCTGACTGGGCGATGTGTGGATGTATGTCTACAAAAGTTTGTATCCCACTATGTTGTATGAATACAGTGCACCAATAAAAAATTAAAAAAATAAAATAAAATAAAATAAAATAAATAAAATTTAAAAAAAAAAGAAACCCTTTCCATTATCCACACACAATAAACAAATAGTAAACCTGAGGTTCAAAAAAACAATCTTTTGAGGCCTCGATACCATTAGTGACGTAAGAAATTGTCACATAGACTTCACGGTAGTTGACAAACAGGCTGTGGTTTGACACACTGATAAACCTCAAGATGTGATGTGTTCTGTGCTGTAATGTGTCCGTCTGGCTGAGACGAGTATTAGCAGAGAAGAGAAAGTACTGTGCACTGTCAGGGTGGCAAAGGCATTCAAAATTAAGGACAGCAAATGGGACCCAAGTGAGCGTCCTAGAACAATACATGCTCTGTTCTGAAAATCATTCTTGGCTGGCAGGTTGTTCAGATTGTTCCAGAATGAAGCAAGGGTGCCTTGATGGGCTGCAGGTGTAAATTAGGAAGGACCACCGGCCTCGTGCTCCACTGCCCTGGAGTCCATGAAGCCACGCTCTTGTCCCTAAAAGAGTTCATCTCTGTCCCGTAGCACCCTGCCCATAGCAGAGAAGACAGGACACAGCCCAAGAACCTCAGGCCTATTACTCTTTCCCCAGTGAAATGCTGGCTTGTGCAGATGGGCCTGCAAGGGCTACCCCTGCGTGCAGACTTCCCAGATCAATGCCAAAGGCAGGCGAACAAGAAACCCACGGAACAGCGGAGGGAGTGTCACCCTGGGCTTGGGGAAGGAGGCTCCCAAGTCCATCCGAGCTCAACACACAGAACGGAACCGCAACTCGCAAAGCAACCAGCACAAAGGGGGCTCCACCAACTCCTCGGGGCGCACAGCACCGCGTGAGGCCGTAATGTCCATTCCAGCGTGGCCAGCAGTTAGCAGCAGAGACAGGACATGAAGAACCAAGTAAAAGAGGAAGTGTGCGTCCCGGCAGCAGAAAATCTCAGCGCAGTCACCACAAGCAAAGAGAAAGGCGGCGGCTGCTGGGCTCCAGGACACAGGCGTGCGGACAGAGGAGCCGGGCGAGTCACGCTTGTCCACTGTAGATATATCCTGCGCTTTGGGTGCTGCTAGCCTCTTGGGGTGGAGGTGGCTTAAGCTGATAAACACAGGCTCCTTGGGACCTTACAAAGAAGAGTAAGAACGCACCCACATCTGGCAGACAGCAGAATGAACAGTGCACGCAGCAGAAACGCCCCAAACCCCCAGCAGCGGAACACCGGCAGTGCTCACTCATGGTCCTTCTGGATTTGAACCCGCCTGGGGGTTTCTACTAACTTCCCTGGGAGACGAGGGCCCTAGTGCTGACCCCAGAGTCATGTGAACCAACCCCTGTATGCATACCCTGGAAGAGGGCGGCACGGGGCCAAGCATCCTTAGTCCCAGAGGCATTCAGATGCCACGGTGAGCTGGACTCCTCTGAAGAAGCTGCTTCACAGCAGCCAGGGCTCCCAACTCTGACCTTGGCAGATGGGGCCCTGGGGGTCCCGAGCCGAGGTCATCCTGGGCTACCTTCAGCCCAAGGGCCGTGCTCTCCCAGCCTGAGCACCTGATCGAGATATCTGCACACAGCACATGGGTGTGTGTAACGTGGCACGTGCTCCAGGTCAGAGGGAGGAGTGACGGAGCGGGAGCACCTCAAACTTCAGCAGAGTGAGTGACCAAGAGCCACAGAGGAGAACTCGAAAGATGTGTCTAGAAAAAGGGGAACTCAAGTCTGATCTGATTCTCTTCATCAGTCTGTGAGCTGCAGAGAATCACGTCCCAGGACTTCTTATGATTGGCTGGCTTCTCAGGGGGTCCTCAGAGACGTAGAAGTGCCATCTCTATAAAATTAGAGCCTGGCGTGGTGGGCACGCTTGTGTCCCAGCATCTGGGAGGCTGAGACAGGAGGATCGCGGTTCAAGGACAGCCTCAGCTACTTAGTTAGGCTCGCAACTTAGTGAGACCCTGTTTTAAAATAAAGAATAAAAAATAGGGCCAGGAGTGGTGGCGCACGTTTGTAATCCCAGCATTCAGGAGGCTGAGACCGGAGGATCGCGGTTCACGGACAGCTTCAGCTATATAGTGAAGCCTTCCATAACTTAGTAAGACCCTTTTTCAAAATAAAGAATAAAAAAAAAAAAAAGGGCAGGGGATGTACCTCAAAGGTCAAATGCCCCTGGGTTCCATCCCCAGAACCGCAAAAAAAAAAAAAAAAAAAGAAAAAAAATAGCAGGATCCCTGGCACCACCCTTCCACAGCCAGAGCACACGAGGACTTGCCAGGACTGGTAGACAGATACACTGAGATATGTGCTCAGCAGCGACTGTAACCTTTGGTGGCCAATCGAAATTCCTGGAAAGGCAGCACCAAGTGTCTTTCCTTACACAGATCCCAAACTGACAACTCAACCCAATCCCGCCCACAAAGTCACTACATTAGAACCATAAAAAATCCCACTGTTTTCCAGATAAGTGCACAGCACGTGCAAGCTGTGTTTGCTAACAGCCCTCCGGGGCGCGTGCAAGTGTGCGCAGAACTGCAGCATTTCACACTCGGATCAGAATGAGACGACGATCGCATTCCCAGGCTGCGGCTGCGGCGATGGGCCTGGGCCAACGATCGGAATTCTTAGCGTGTAACAGCTCAAAACCCAGCTGAATTATGAAGTAACTTCTTGGGACGGCGGGAGAGCGGCAGTGAGCAACGAGGAGTGATTAAGGAGGCAACGCTCCGCATTTTATACAAAATCTAAGGTCCCCACAGATACCCGGTGATACCTGATTTTATAATTCTATTTGTTTCAAATTTGTAGGAAAGGGGAGGTAAAGCAAGCCCACCCTATGGGAACCATAGATGGGTCTGAACGTGACACGGGCACACTCCTCCAGGAGCCATCTACACTCCGCAGGAGAGCCACGGCATCGCCAGCACGCAGGAACCCAGGCAGCCCCTCCCCACGGCTGCTCTGGGGTCAGAATCAAGAACCCATGTCGGGGGGAACGGTCGTGTGTGTGTGTGTGTGTGTGTGTGTGTGTGTGTGTGTGTGTGTGCGTGCGCACGCGCGCATTAACTTAAAAATTATTTTTTAATTTTTTCTTGGAGCACTGCAGTCGTACATCTTAATGGTGTGCAAGATGGAAGAGGCATACATAAACACATCACCCAATCAGCGCCTCCCCAATCCCTGCCCCTGCACGGTGGGCTCAGTGATTGACTGCTCGGTTTGTGAATGTCCATCATGTACACTAGGGAAGTTCCCTCTCCCCCCTCCTACCCACCTCAATTAGGTTGCCTTATTTGCTCATCTATTTTTTGAGAGTAAAAGCACCGGCCTGGAGAAGACCACCTGCCACGGGCCACCCCGAGCCACAAGCTTGCTTTCTAAAGCTCTGTGCTCCATGTCATGAGGTTCCTAGTTTTGAACAAAGTGCCCACCCACTGGTGCCACTGGTCCCTGCCCACCGGCCCCAGCTCTCAGGCCTCTGGTCCCCGGGAAGAGCCGCCTGTGCTCTTGGGGCGAACTGTCTCTGGCTGCACACCCAGCTCTATCTGCACACTGTAGGCCTTCTCTGAGCTACCCCACCAGCACGGGCCATTGCAGAAGCCAAAGCTGTTCTGCAGGCCAGACCAGTAAAACAAACTCCACTTAGCCTCCATCCACTCGTCCCCCACCCGCCATGCCCAACCCCGTCATCACCCCAACACTGTTTATAGCATAAAATGAAACTAGGGAAGAGAGAAATCACTGTCTTCCCATTATAAAACGCAACTCCCTTCCAACAGCAGCTCTTGGGAGACCCTGCCTCCCTGGTCTCCACGGACCTGTCTGTACCCGACTCATCTCTGCAACCCAGGAGCCTCACCAAGACACCCTGGATAAACCCCCAGTTCCAGCATGCGAAAACCCCAGACACACACATCAGCGAGTTATTCATAAGGTGACTGATCTGGGATTCAAGGCAGTATTTCTTCAAAAATGGTAGAAAAAAAACATTTCTAAACCTAACTGTTCCAGCCCTGACTTGGAAGCCCAAGTACATTTTCAACTCCATAGTTATTTCTGGTCAGTTAATTATAACAATCTAACATTAATATTCACACATTAAAGCAAGATTCCTCTACCAACACCAGGCTAAAATTAGCCAATGCATGAAGACAAGCTCTATGAATTTAACAGGATTTAGTTCGGGGCCAGCAAGCCCAGCAGAAGATGTACGACAGACTCACGGCAGACGGAAACCCAAGCGGTGCGAGGCAGCCAGGTCCACCCAAGAGGCCCAGGGCTCCGTGGTCCCCACCGCCTGCTCCTGAGATGGCACGAGATTCCTGGGGCAGGAAGAGATGAAGACCCCAGCACTTTTTTCCCCTTCTCAACAGCGCTTCTCAAAGCATGAAAAGATACCAAAGAGTCACCATGGTGCACAGAGGAATACAGGAAGGGAAAATCCACTGGACATAAAATTGAGCTGGGGGTATATCTCGGAGGTGGAATGCCAGCCTGAAAAACTTATCAAGCCCCTCAGCAACTGAGCACGACCATGTTTCAATAGTAAAAATAGCCGGGCGTGGTGGCGCATGCTTGTAATCTCAGCATTTGGGAGGCTAAGAGAGGAGGATCGCGGTTCGCAGCCAGCCTCGGCTATTTAGTGAGGCCCTTTGCAACTCAGTAAGACCCTGTTTCAAAATTAAAAATGAAAAAAAAATATATATATAGGGCTGGGGATGGAGCTCGGAGGTACAATGCCCCTGGGTTCCAACCCCAGTATGGCCAAAAAAAAAAAAAAAAAAGGAATAAAAATAAAGGGCCGGGTTGCAGCTCAGAGTGGGAAAGTACCTCAGTTCAATCCTGATTACCCAAAATAATGATGATGATGTTGCTGGTGGTGTTTTCTTTCAGTTCATAACCTTTATTGGTTCTGAGCAAAATGAAGCTGACCGCTACTATAAGGAACGACCAACTGGCAGGCACGCACTTCTCTGAAGCAATCCTCCCCTGCAGAGCTTCTGATTACAGAAATGAGCGGCTTCTTTATACCTGCAAATTCAACTGACCGGGGCTGTGTGCACACGACACAAGTGTTTGCACTGAGGGCAGAGCTGGAAACAACGACCGTGCTTCGCTGTTCCTAATAATGGTAGGATTAAGCCCTGTGCCGCAAAATACATCCATGTGCTGACAGAGAAACAGAATTTTGCAAAGTCCTCGTTGCTGGGAACATGCTAGGCCTCGAGCAACTTAAGGAGCTGAAATCAGTCCATTTTCACCATGTGGGGCCAACTCGGCCCCAAGAGGACGGAACGCCCAGAGCTAGAACCAGGTCCACTTGGGCCAGTTCCTGCCGATGCTGAGCAGGCTCTCAGCGCTGGCCCAGCAAGGCTCTGTGGCCGGCAGGACTCGTTAGAGCCTTCAGAGGTGTTCTGTATTTACTAGTTACTTGCAAAACACAACGAATAGAGGTTTTCCATTACACTTGTGTACCTGGAGTAAGACATTGCATATAACTTTGTCTAACAAATGTATTTACTCTTACACAACTGGTGTCTCAGCCTAATAGCAGAAAGGAAGGAAGTCTGGCAAGAGGTGGAATTTTTCTAGAAATAGAAAGCAATTTTATAAGAAAGCATGACCCCTTACAGAGGCGCGATTTAAACAAAAACAGAATAGGTGGGGAGCCGACCGTGGACAGAAGCTCAGAGGCCGCAGGTGCCGAGGTGGACGCACAGAAGAAACAGCACGGGACCTCGGGCTTCCAAAGCCCTTTCAGATCTAACACCAAATACGGCCAGAAAAACCCCCTCAACCATTTTTGGGTTTTCTTCCAACGCAAATCAGAATGAAATTACAGGAAAATCTAAAGAACACTCTGCACCCTAGACCGATCACATGAATCCCGTCACCTCGGCGGCGCCTCAATCTTCCATAATAAAATAGTAAGTTTCAAAAGTTGAAGCAAAACTGATAGTTATTTTAAACCCTGTACATTAAGATGAAAAAATAAACTTCATATGCTGAGAATAAAAGAACCCAAATATAGTGTGCCTCTTAAACACAGCCCGTAGGCCACACGTGATACAGCTATGGGCTGGAAATGCTGCCTGTTATTGTATATACACCCAGGTGGTCTAAAACAGGCATGCAAAATATACATGTCAATAAAAAATCTTTAAAGTACACTGGTTCCTAAATATATCCCCAAATCTTTAGATACAATATACTTTAAGTTTCCCAATCAATCAAAAAGAAATTACCCCTTAGGAAAAATAGAACCATAAATTCAAACTATTACAAAGCTGAGCGACGGCCGAGGGAGATGACCAGCCATTGAGTAAACAGTACTTCACGGGTATTAGAAGTTGAACTGATTTCTAGGTGGTTTTCATAATTCTCCAAGTTGTTATACAAAACTTAAACCTACATTGGTGATCACAGACCAACCAAAACAATGCAAATATGAATATTTCTACTTAAAGTCCACAACCAAAAATAACCTTCCCCCCTGAATTTATAGGCAAGAGAGAAGAAAATAAAACTAGCCTATGATTGTCTACTCATCTCAAATTTTTTTTTTTTTTTTTTTTTTTTTTTTTTTGGTGGTACTGGGGTTCCTGGAAGCCCTTCTACCTCCAGGCTACTCTCCCAGACCTATTTTTTAACTTTATGTGGAAACAGGGTCTCTTAAGCCAGTGAGGCTGGCTCCAAACCAGCGCGATCCTCCTGTCTCTGCCTCCCAAGCGCGGGGATTACAAGCGTGCGCCACCACGCCCGGCCTCAAAATATTTTAAAGCACTAACATAAATGCATTTTTTACTTTAAAAACAGGAGAAGATGGGCATGATGGCACATGTTTATAATCCCAGTACTTGGGAGGCTGAGATAGGAGGATCACTGGTTTGAGGGCAGCCTCATCTATTTAGTGAGGCCCTGTTTCAAAATAAAAAATAAAGAATGCCTCGGGGTTCCATCCCCAGTACTGCAAAACAATTACACACACACACACACACACACACACACACACACACACGACAAAATTTCCAACATATAAGCACTGGCCTCAGTAAGATCCCCAAAGCTCAGAAAATAAATCCGAGAATTAATAAATGGGATAGTATCAAATCAAAATGCTTCTGCCCAGCAAAGGATAAGACCAAGAATCTGAGGGAGGGCTACAGAATGGGAGAGAGTGTTTACCAGCTCTTCCTCTGACAGAGGACTAGTATCTAGAGTATAAATAGTAATCAAAAGATTTAACACTAAAAATAAAACCAAACAATCCAATAAAAAGAAAATGGGCAGCCGGGCGTGGTGGCGCACGCTTGTAATCCCCGCGCTTGGGAGGTGGAGACAGGAGGATCGCGCAGGTTCGAAGCCAGCCGCGCTGGCTTAAGAGACCCTGTTTCCAAATAAAATATAAAGATAAATAGGTCTGAGAGTGTAGCCCGGAGGCAGAAGGGTTCCATCCCCAGTACCACCAAAAAAAAAAAAAAAAGAAAAAAAAAGAAAAAGAAAAAGAAAGAAAGAAAAGGAAAATTGGCAACTGAACTGACACTTCACCAAAGAAGAAATACAAATGGCCAACAAATAATTGAAAACTGATCAACATCAGCAACCAAGGAAATGCAAATCAAAAGTATACTTAGGTCCTGTTTAACTCCAGTGAGAATGGCAATACAAACAATAAATGCTGGCAAGAGTGTGGGGAAACAGGAACTCTCTTACTCTCCTGGAGAGATTGTAAATTAATACAATGACTAGGAAATCAGCACAGAGGTTCCTCAAGACTAGGAATGGGACCACTCCGTGGCCCATCTATGCTACCCCTTAGTATTGTTCCAAGAAACACTAAAGTCAGAATATAATAGCGATACACGCACCCTCGTGTTTATAGCAGCACGATTCATGAGCCAAGTTATGGGACCGGCCTCGGTGCCCATCAACAGCTGGACAGATAAAGAAAATGTGGCACATACACACAATGGAATTCCACTCAGCCGTAAAGAGCAAACTAGGTCATGGACGGAGCCAGAGAGTAATACCCTTCGTGACATCAGCCAGGCCCAGAATATCAGTGCTTTCTCTCATCTGTGGAAACTATAGAGGGAGACGGATGAGCAGGAGAATAATGAGTGGATTGTGGAGGCAGGAGGAAGGGAAAGGAGGATGCGGAAGGAGACAGCTAATAACGGCACATCAGCACCACACACACACATGTTATGTCCAAACACGAAGGTATCGCTACCAATCCCACCGGCATGTGTGGGGGCGGGACACAGAGGGAAGCACACTAAGTACCTGCATGTCTGAGCACATCACTCTGAAGGTCAGTGTGGTGTCTAATGGTCTACAGGGCACCAATAAAACTGGTAAAAATAGACGAACACAGTGAAGTACACAGTCCGTCACGCAGCAGCTCTTGGCCCTGGTTAATGCGTGCACACAGGCTGTGACCACCTGTTGGCTTTCTGGGTCAGCTTACACCTTTCTTGGGTAATCTGTGAAATGCAAAAACGGTAATCTGTGAAATGCAAAAACCTATTAACTCCTTATTTTTCATTAGAAAACAGCTCCGAAGTCTTTCTATGGCTTGATATTTGAGCTCCACAACATCTATGTAAATGCAAAGTGTATCTTGTAGGCCTAATAGACCCATGTACCATAAACACAGCCCAGTAGCACAATGCTAAAATCATTACGCTTTATTTCATTACCATCCACTCTGAAATGCACATGGTCCAGCTTACAATTAATCTCAATCATTCAGTCCCCGGCATGGCACCACCACACAGCAGCCAGAGTGTTAGCAAATGTGTGGCTTTCCTCTTCTCCCCACCCATCACAAGAACAGAAATCCAGACAAAACGGTTCCACGGGAAAAGGGCAAACCAATTCATTTCCTGTAGAACAACAACAACAAAAAGTTTAAAAATAATTTTCTGGCCAATATCCTCTGGCAGACAGCCTCTGAGTTTATGAAGGAAAACTGCAGTCAATATACAAAAAACTAGTTTGCACCATTTTCTGAAAGCTTGGTGTGTGTGCGTGTGCGTGTGTGTGTGTGTTTGTAATACAAGGGTTGGAACCCTGGGGCATTTTATCTCCTGAGCTAAACCCCCAGCACAAGTTTTTATTATTTTGAAATAAAGGATCTAAGTTGCAGAGGGCCTCATTAAGTAGCTGAGGCTATCCAAGAACCTGGATCCTCTTGTCTTACCCTCCCAAGTACTGGGATTAAAAGCATGTGCCACTATGCCCACTTTTGAAATCTTAAGTATGTTTCAAAATATTAACTACAGCCTCTCCATAAACACTGAAACTTAGCTATATTCACCAAAAAAAAAAAAAAATCACACAATTGCCACAAAGAACCATCAAGGATCTACTTCTCTAAGCCATAACCCAGAGCTAATAAGCACAAATCCTCTGCCACGTCCCCTCAAATGGAAGCTTCCTAATCTTTATTTAAAATCCTAAGAACATAAGACAATATAGCATTTGCTCACGAAGCGCTCGGTGAGGTCCAGCTAACAACGCCTGCTAATAACCAGCCCAAGCTCAGACGCCTCCCAGCCTGAGGACTCCAACATCCAAAGACGTGCGCATGTCCACGCATTTCAGAAATTCATCTAGCTTTTGGTTAAATTTCACTGACTCCTGCTTTAAAAAAAAAAAAAAATGTGCTCCCTTTCCACCCACTTAAAATAGCTTCCCCTCAACTCTTGGCGACACGGAGTGACATCTCGACCAGCTAAGCCAGAGTTGAACGCACTCCCATAGCACCAACAGAGTCGGCCATCCTCTAGAAATCTACGCTGGCCGTTCCACCACAAAACCCCTGCACCTACAATGTTTACTGGCGCTCACATCTTTACTAAACAAATGGAGAGAAAGAAAGAAATGGTTTAAGCACCCTGGGTTTTATTGTGTGGATTTATCATTTATTTGTCTACTCTCAGTGTCTTTGATTTTCATTTTACCACCACCATGAGACTGAGGCTCCCTAAGCCCGGGCGGGCATCTAGCTTCACACATTGCTGAATCTCCCCCTGGGGCTCACGCAGCGTGATGGAAACAGGAGGTGCTCAGTTACTAGAGTCTCAGAGTACGAAGAGCACTGGCGTGTCGCCTGGTTTAACCACCCCTTAGAAATCTCTGAGTGCCCTCTGCAATATCCCCGGCTACTACCCTCTGCCAGAACCACCCTGCTTCCTGGGCAGCCTTGGCCATCTGTGTGAGGCCTGACTTTACCAAGTTCTCCCTCGCAGGGACCCCCGGCACCGCACACACACAGACCTATCTGGACGCTGCCAGGATGAACTTCCAGAACAGCCTTCCACCTATTTCTACAGCAAACACACCGAATGCCCACCGTGAACCACTTCCGCCATGGCAGACGCCGGGGAAATGAAGGGCACAACCCACTGCCATCCCATCCACCTCTGCCGGTGCCCTTCCCTGGATCTCAAAGCAGGTAGGAAACGCAGACCTTGTTCAGATGGTCACGCGCCCTAGCTCACTGCCGTGCGTGCAGCACGCAAACTGGCCTCCCTGTCGGCCGCCTCCTGCTCCACAGGTCTCCAAGGTATCAAGGAATCCTCGCTAGCAACGGAGCTGTGGAGAAGTCCAGCCAGGACCAAGGCAGCCCCATCCCACCCGGCCTTCCTGCCTCTTTCCAGTGACCCAGGTTAGCCATCACTGGACAACAGGGCGTTCACAATGCACCAATTCTCCTTACGCCCCCCATCAGACCCAGGAGGAGAACAAACTTTTACAAACAAAATCTGTCACAGAGCACTAACACAGAAAAGAGCTAAAATCAGTATCACAGAAACTTATCCTTTAATTGGGAATGTAGGCCATTTCTTATGAAAAAACAGGACAGAGAAAACCAAGGAGGCAGCATGCTGAATGAAACAGTCACTTGAAATAAACTGGGACTGGGCTCTAATATCAACCTTGGACTCTTGTTTTTGTTCTATATTTCTGCTCTGCTTACACATGATCAGCTTACACCCGCACAGATAGACAGAAGAAAGTTCACCTTGCGATAATTAAGCTGATGGGGGGGGGGGGGGTCCTGACTGAAATTGAAATCATGATAACCTGCTCTCGTTCCAAATGAAAACTACCCACAGGACAAGCAGCTGCAACCAAACCTGAAAATAAGCCCAAAAAACAGACCCAAAAACAAAACCAGAACCACGCAACGGCGCCACCCCCTTCCCACCAGAGCCCTCCGTGTTCACAGTGAGCACAGAACTCCCCGCGCCTTGCTGAGCAGGACAGTGCGCACCAGGGCGCGGGAGGTCAGGCGGAGAGGCTGGGAGCCGAGCCTTGGCACAGAGGAGGCAGAAGCCGCTCTGAGGTTTGCAGAGAAAGGTCACATGAGGCACAAGAACCTCCCGACACTTAGCCGAGGATGACATGTCTGTTCAATTCTAGCACCGCAAGAACATTCCTGAAAGCTTCTAGGACAGAGCCCACAACCCATCATGAGCTGATATGAGCAGCACATCCCCCCCCACCCGTCATAAAACCAGCACATTAAATACAACGCTCTCCAAAGGAGTCATTATTTTCTTCAAGTTTTTGTGAAAATCCATCCCAACAAACACAAATGTGATCACATTATGCACAGGATTAACAATTTTTTAAACATCAGATTTCTCTCTGAGGCTGAAGAGGACTGTGTACCCAAGCATATCTGTGTTTATCATGCATGTTGATAATACAACTACGTAAACCATGGAGCTCAAGTAACGAATCACCCTGTGCAAGACGAAGGAAAGACTTCTCAAATACACGCATGCCGATCAATCGTTTAAATTTCACTTTTCTGACCCGGGCGTGGTGGCGCATGCTTGTAACCCCAGCATTCGGGAGGCTAAGGCTGGGGATGGCAGTTTGTGGACAGCTTCAGCTGTTTAGTGAGGCCTCCGCAACTCAGTGAGACCTTGTTTCAAAATAAAGAATAAAGCCGGCGTGGTGGCGCACGCTTGTAATCTCCGTGCTTGGGAAGCTGAGACAGGAGTATTGCACGGGTTCGAAGCCAGCCTCAGCTACTTAGTGAGGCTCTCAGCAACTTAGTGAAACCCTGTTTAAAAATAAAGTATCAAATAGGTCTGGGAGTGTAGCCCAGAAGTAGAAAACCCCTGGGTTCCACCCCTAGTACCCACCAAAAAAAAAAAAAAGAAGAAGAAGAAGAAAGTTAAGAATAAAAATATATGGCAGAGGTGTGTCTCAGAGGTCAAATGGCCCTGGGTTCCATCCCCAGACCCACAAAAAAAGATAAATGTCATGTTTCTTAAAGTTCAGTAGAAGACCCAGTTACTTCCAAAGATGGCCAATTCCAAAACTTCAAAGAGAATTTAAAAGAAATCAAATCTAGCTTATATCTCGTGCCACATTCGTTGCTAAAACAGCAAACAGAACTCTTCAGAAGGCAATATCCCACATGTATTAGGAACATACCAAAAGAAACACTCTAGAACTAAATCTGGAAAACATTCTGGGGGAAAAGTATCATTTACCTGAAAAATTAATTTTTCTGATTTTTACATTTCATATAAATTTCACATAAATATTAATTGGGGATTTGCAAACTGATGTCGGTTTAAATTAAAATCCAAAGTCTCAAGATATCATGGGTCAACAGGGAAAGGAATATCAAGTAAGCAAATTATGCATCTGAAAGGAAATCATAGGAAGAATTCTAGGTGAAGGAGGAGAAACTACAGACCAGCAAATACGGCGACTGGACTGAGGGCGATGGGAGGGGAGGGAACTCCCCACCATGCAGGGTGTGCGCTCACACACGCAAGCCAATCACTAAGCCAGACGGGGCAGGGGGCGGGGAGGGCGGGAATGGGGTGATGTGCGCCTGCGTGCCTCTACCATCTTGTACTCCATTAAGATGTGCGACTACAGTGCACCAATAAAAATAAGTAAGACAAAGTCAACAGTGTGTTCTTCAAGGGTTCAAAAAAATTCTACTTGGAACCTTTGCCTAAAAACTCCATTTTAATCGTCGGAAGAGGACAATTAGGTAACAATTGCAGCAATAAAATTTTCTTCCCCTTTCTATGGTTGGGGGAGAGGGAGAAAGTCGTCCCAGATATCAAAGTGAGTTTTGATTTGGAAGTAAGATATCAATTAGAATTAGACCGATCAGGCTCCATCAGTGCACCGAATAAATTACAGTGGAATGAATTTATTGGACACATTTTGGTCGGTCATTTTCCATTTCTTTCACAAAGACAAGAAAAAAGACTAGGACAGAGCAGTAAGAGAAACGTCCGGCGTGGTCAAATCGTTTGATGACTGGTATGTTCACGCTTTTTCAGGGCACAGCCGTGTCGCCCGTTACCTCTGCCGCCGTGCCCTGCCGCCCGTGCCCCGGGAGTGCTCACGCGGGCGTGCACGCGGACCCAGCGCTCCCCGCCCGGGCTCTGCATCTGCAGCCACAAGTGCAACTCGGTGCCTCTGGCCCCGGAGGCTCAGGAAGAAATGGTGAAATAGCGAACACCCGAACACCCGTCCGGCTGCGGAAGCCTCGACAAACACACCCGGAGCGGATGGGAGCACAAGTCGGGCTGAAAGAGACAACTGATGCTCGCGCCGTGTTAACCCCACCGAGGCGGCTCCCCGCGTGGAGCCGCAAGTAGCTCCTGCCGGCTGAAGCAGACCCACGCCTCTGCGTGTGAGGCTGAACCTGTGCGCTTGAACTGCACCAGTCGCCGGCCGTGCGCCCAAAACGGGGGTTTTCTTGGCATTTTAGTGGGCCAAACTCTTGCCCCAAATTTCCATGTTCAGCAGTGTATCATTTAATCAGGCAACTTAGCTCGAGGGTTGGTAAGCTTTTCCTATGAAAAGCCAGAGTGGGTCCTTTAGGCTTCAGGGCTCAGGCATCCTCAGCGCCCAGCGCTGCTCACAGCGGCCACAGATGTGGCCGGCGTGAGTGTGTGGCTGTTCCCACCCTAAGGGCCAAGTGTGGCCCTACTTGGGAGTGGGGGCGGCCCTGCTGCCCAGTCTCGTCTAGCCTGAAAAACGGGGACCTGAAACAGGGCTTTGGTGATGGCACCTACAGCATCGCAGGTCAAGGCATGGCTACACCTGCGACCGAAACCCATGACACTTTGGCAAACAAGACTGAAAACTTGGAGAGCATCAACCCCGCAAGAAAGGAAAACAGGCGAAAAGTAAAGAAAAACGTGGGTTCCAGGCAGCAATGTTCACGGAACACCATCGGCGTGACGGTCTACACCAATGGTGGCTCGCCTCCCTCCTTCAAATAGGACTTCTTAACCCCATAAAAAGCCAAGCAGTCTACGAGTGGATAGAAGAGATCTTAAAGCCCCCATAGAGAGGGGGCGCTGGGCCCACTCCCCATGAGCCCCTGGCATCGGGGCTGCAGGGCAGGGCCAGGAGGCGCAGCCAGGAGCCAGTGACCCCGGGCACAAACCCGCTCCGCCCCCATGCGCTGCGCACATCCACTCTAGCTAGCCGCAGTGGGATTTACTGTACCCGACTCTCATATTAAACATTTTCAGTGTCTTTTAGCAGTTTGACAAAACCCGTTAAAATTAAATTCCAACCCCAACTCATGCATCTGCACCTGAGGAAGGAAAGGTTTATACTACTGTGATCACTCTTTATAGCCCTTGCCCAAAAGGAGAGCGGGAGGCAGGCGGGGGGCAGGAGGAGGGTAATGTGTGTGCGCACGCATGTGAAAATGGAGTTAGAAGCCCAAAGGTGGGGATGCCCTTTTCTTTACACAAGTGAGTGGAGGTCAAAGGAGACAGATCTGGGGGTGGGTCCTCCCGCTGGGAGGACCACCGACTGCAAACCCACAAAGAGCGCTTCCAGCGTGCGGATGGAAACCTCACAGGGCAGCTTCTCAGGCCCCGTCCCTGTGTAGATCAACAGGTTTTGTGCACATGGGCTCCATGAGGAAGACCCCAGCTGCTCACTCGCTCAGGACGGACGCTTCACCCTACACCTCACAGCCCTCTGACCAGAACAGCACGCGCTGAAACAGTCGAGACTCTCAACTTTGACTAGAAGATTATTTTTGGACAATTTGTCATTTCCCGAGGTCAGTGGTCCATGGTGTTTATTCATCAAGCAAATATTGCAGATACAGTATATTTAGACATGGAAATATACCGAGAATATAAATAAATATCTGAATAAGGCATGGAATATATTCCGGATATAAATAAATATGACTATAAATAAATAAAAAACTAAACTTACAAAGAGCTAATGTAGAATATAAAAGAAACATGGGAATAAATATCTGACTATAATTATAAAAAATTAAGCTGATTATACATAAATATCTAATGCATAATAAAATAAACATGCGGGCCAGGCGTGGAGGTGCACACTTGTACTTGGGAGGCGGAGACAGGTTCGAGGCCAGCCTCAGCAACTTAGTGAGGCTTTCTGCAACTTAGTGAAACCTTGTTTCAAAAGAATAAAAAGGGCTGGGGAGGGGTAGCTCGGTGGTAGAAGACCCCTGGGTCCCACCCCAGGAGCACAAATAAACGTGGGAATGCACACAGTGGCCCCTGCGGTCAGTCCAACTTGGCCCTGTTACACCAACCTCCCACCTCACCGTACATTAAACCCGAGATGGGACCAAAGGTCTAAAAGTACAGACAAGCAAAGACGTGCCAGGACCTGGGGATCTGCAAGTGACTCAAGTCCTGCAGAGCCCGCTTCCTCGGCCCACCTGGAAAAGCAGGCTCCCTCTGCGTACGTCAAGCTGTCAATCTCCTGGAAGTTTAAATCACGGTCCAAACACCCTGCCCAGACCTGGCAGGCACCCCCTGAGGAAGGCACCCCAGACGCTCTGCTTCCCTCCAGCCCAGGCTGGGCACCTGGTCCATTCCCATCCTCTCTTAAGGAAGCCCAAGGCAGAACGGGATTCTGGGAACAAAGATCTTCACTGTCCAACAACCCAAATCCGAGTGGTCACACTGAAGCCCGTGAGCAACCGTGCCATGGTACCTGCTCGGCCATTGGGCCAGCGTTTTCTCCTCTAAATTGGTGCAGAGAACATTCCCCAGGCCGAGCGGCGGCCTGCCCCAGCGAGGGGGCAGTGGCCCGCGGCAGCAGGAGCACCCAGGGTCCGGCTGGAACCGTGCCTGAGGTCCCGGCCCGCCTGTCCACCCACCGCCTGCCTTGGGTCTCCAGCGCTGTGGAATCTGCCGTACACAAAGGAACGCTGCGTCTCCCAGCGCACAGCGCGAGGGCTAGTATTTGGCTGGAAATAATCAGGCAGTTCTGTTTAAACATCAACAGGAGAGACCTAAAAATTCATAACGCTGTCAGTTAGAGATGAGGAAGTGGGGCTTGTCTGTCAGGCCTCAGAGACTGGGCCTGTGCTTCTGTCTCTAGCCTAACTCCTGCCACCTTCCTGCCCACCCCTCCAGAGGACCCTTGCAGAACCACACCCACCAGATGTCCCAGCTGGACGTGGTGGCGCACGCTTGTAATCCCAGCATTCGGGAGGCTGAGACAGGAGGATCGCAATTCGCGGATGGCCTCAGCTACTTAGTGAGGCCCTCTGCATCTCAGTGAGACCCTGTCTCAAAAAATATCAGGCCGGGAGTATAGTTTGGAGGTAGAATGCCCCTGGGTTCTACCCCCAGTAGTGCAAGGGAAAAAAAAGGTATGAGACAACAGTGGTGGGCAGAGAGGCTGGAGAGTTGGACACAGGTCAGGAGCACCGGCGCCAACGCCGGCCTCCGCCGCATTTACCGCAGCCGGGTAAAATCCAGAAACGCTGCTTTTAGGGGAAATTAGAACTGGGTTCACACAAAGAAAACGTGTACTTTGAAAATCTCATGCAGTCGAAAGCTGATTGTACTAATTATATACAAATACAAATGGTTATTAGCTAGAAAATGAAGCCGTGAGCTGCGGTGTCCTGACGGTGTTACAGCACTCAGGATCCCGACGTGAGCACTCACCCAGCATCCGCACCCTCATCTCTAGACACTTGTTTTTACCTATTAAGTAAAAATAGGGACGCGAACTCCGGGGCCCCTATGGCTCAGGGAGGCGGCGGCTGGGGCGGGGACCAGGCTGTGGCCAGCAACACGCGGGGCCCTGCACCCTGGTCCTCCTGCCTGGAGCTCGGCCCAGCCGGCACGGGCAGCCAGCACCCCTGCCTCCAGCGCCTCTGCCCGGGACCCTGCCGGCCCTCTGAGCTGCCCCAACCACAAAGAGGACCTGGGCGAAGAACTCAGGCAGCCCGAGCTGCCATGGGGGAGGCGTGGACGGCGTTGGAACCTCTTCCCTAAGGGAAGCAGAATTCCAAGCTCTGAGCGCCGGAAGTGGTGTGGGGAGAACCCCCGGACCCTCTTCAACCCAGCTTGTTTTGGAAACAAAGAAATTGGGGACCTGGGAGAAATTATCCCCTGATTACTAAGGAGCTGTTAACAGATGAAGTCGGTGCGCATTTGCTGATGCAGAAACATTTCCGAGATATCCTGGCAGAACAGCAGGTATAGCAGGAACCATTCTGTATGATTGGCGAGGTTGGCGAGTTCTACAGACACGCGAGATTACCCATGCAGGTGCCATAAGCCTCTATTAGATCGGCCCATTAGTCCCGGGCAGCTCCCTCCCCCACCCCCGTGTCGCGGGTGCGGGGTGGGGGTGGGAGAGACGTGGAAGAGAGCCTTCCACGGATGTAGAAATCTCTCTGTCCCACAGGCTTCTGTGTTCCTCGATCCCGCCGTCCCCTTTTTATCAAAGGGGAGTGGCTTTCCATGGGAACATCCTGGGTCTCGCAGGGTAGGCGGGTCAGCCCCGCCCCTGCCCCGTATGGGGGTCCAGAACCTAACACATTCCTGTGGGTGTTTAAAATGCCCGTCCACTTGGAGAGACTTTCTCCAAGCAAGCAGTGGGGTCATTGTATTTTCCCTCCAGGAGAGGGAAGAGGTAAGGTATGCCGGTATTTTTATTTTCCACTGAAAATACTTTTCTAGTTTCTTCTTCCATAAGCATGGACCACTGATATAATTAAACAAGAAATACACAGGCAGGAACAGGAAGCGCTGAGGACGGCAGAGGTGAGTTTCTCAAGAGTTGTTTTCGCCGGGCGTGGTGGGCACGCTTGTCATCCCCGCGCTTGGGAGGTGGAGACAGGAGGATCGCGCAGGTTCAAAGCCAGCCTCACTGGCTTAAGAGACCCTGTTTCCAAATAAAAAATATTTTTAAAAAAAGGTGTCTGGGAGTGTAGCCCAGAGGTAGAAGGGTTTCCAGGAACCCCAGTGCCATAAAAAAATAAAAATAAAAATAATTTTAAAAAAGAGTTGTTCTGTTCAGTAAGAGCAGAACAAACGCATTCCTGCGTGCACGGTGCCAACAGCGAATACAAACCCCTCTCCTGAGACGCGGGGACAGGCGCTTTGCTCCAGAGAGACCCTAAAGATGCCGCCCTCAAATATATTAGAGCCCGAAGCATCTCCAGGAACAGAGCCCTTGCAGCGTGCTGGCGAGTTCTAAGATTAAAGCCATGGAGCTGTGGACGGGTGAACACAGCCAGCAGGCCAAGACGACACTGCTGACCAAACACCCGGGCCAGAAACAGCGGCTTCACGTCCAGTGCCCACCGGAAGGACGGGCCTCCACGGGTCCCGAGGCTGTGGCGCCCAGCGGCAGGCCCAGAGCAAGCTTGCACATCCCACGGTCCAGCGCTGCTCCAAATGGGGCGATAACCGGGGCCCAAGCAGGCCGGCGTGGCCTGCGGGCTGTCAGCTGCGGCAGGAGTGGTAAGACACCCTGTGGGTCTAGGACGCCGGAGGAAGCGGGCCTGCTGAGCCTGCCCTGCTCACCTCCCAGCAGCCGAGCTGTGGGCCCGGGGGCGGGGGGACACAATTTACTCCAGTCCCTCTTCCCGGTGGGGAAAGCTTCTCAGCCTTTCTATTTCTGTTCTGAAGGGCCTCTGGGACACTCCAGTCTCTATTTGATAGGCCCAAGAAAATTAAGGGTGATAAGTCCTTAGTACCTCGTAAGCTTCAAGGTTGTGGCACCCATGATTCTCCACACTTCTATTCCCCTTTTATATTTACTGTATTACTGGGAATCGAGCCCAGGGGCCTCTGCCACCGAGCTACATCCTCAGCCCTTTTTATTTTGAAACAGGGTCTAAGGTATGCGGCGCTGACCTTGAACTTGAGATCGTCCTGCCTCTGGAGTTTCTGGGATTATGGGCATGGCCACCGCACTCAGCTTCAACCAACCAGTACGTGGGGAAAAAATCCATCTATCTTAAAATACTGTTCTTTTCTCTTCCTTCAGTCCTACAGGATGATGTAAGAATAGGAAGGTGTGGTTAAGCCCTTCCTATTGGAAGAGTGGACCCACGGGAAGTGTGGACCCACGGGAAGTGTGGACCAGGTGCCGGATTTTGACACAGTGCTGGCCGATCCTCTTGTGTGGGGTTCAGCCCGGGTCCCTGACTCTGCACAAACCCTCGCTCGGCGCGGCCAGGCACCGCCGGGCCTTCCCGCCCGTGTCCCTCACCTCGGTTATCCGGCCCCCAGTGGCCCCACCCGGCATGGGGCTGGAGCCGCCACCTCTCCCGCTGACCCCACCACCATGCTGCCCTCTGCCCCATCTCAACACGGGGTCCGCCGCGAGAGGCTCTAAAAGTCTAAGAGCGGCTAAGTGTGACCTGACCGTACCAGGACGGCGGCCAGGGCGCAAAATCAAAGCACAGCAGAGCCGTCTCGCAGAGAGTCTCGGTGCCGGCCATGCTGGGGATAAAGAGGCACCTCCCACCAGGCCTGCGCGTATCCACCTACGCGCAGGGTAAATGGACTGGCTTTGTGATGGGCTGCGTCTCTGCGCTAACTTGCCTGGTGACGGAATGGAGGGACGACAGAATGGAGGAGGTGGAGAGGTCCTGTGATAGACCCAGCTGCTGTGACAGCCAGTGCAGAGACGCTGGGGCTCTTGAGAGGTGCGGGGAAAGTTAAAATGAAGAGAGCCGGGCGTGATGGCGTGCCTGCCCCCCAGTACACAGGAGGCAGAGACAGGAGGCTTGCGGACAGAGCCAGCCAGGTAAGGCAACCTAGAGACCCTGCTTCCAAATAAATAAAATCAGGCTGGAGGTATAGCTCAAAAGGTATAATGCCTCTGTGTTTAATCCCTGTAACACACACACACACACACACACACACACACACACACACACACCTGAAAAGGGCTAGAATTTTAATTTTGCAGTCACTTATAAAAACCTAGTAGACAAATGTCTACTTTGCCTTACTCATTTAAAACTATATGAAGCTGGGCGTGGTGGCGCACACTTGTAATCCCAGCATTTGAGAGGCTGAGACAGAAAGATCCCAGTTCGTGGACAGCCTCAGCTGCTGAGTGAGGCCCTCTGCAAATCAGTGAGAACCTGCTTCAAAATAAAGAATGCAAAATAGGGCTGGGGGTGTCGCCTGGAGGTAGAATGCCCTGGGTTCCATCCCCAGTACCGGAATAAAATAAAATAAAAAGTTCTGGATTTTTGCTTTTTTTCCAGAAATCAATAAGTAAAATAAACCTGCTAGCAAGGACCCAATTAGGTGCTAAGAACATAGCTTCTTGCAAGATGAATAACTCATATATCTTTATTTGCATGTATTTTTCCATTCTTCTCAAAAACAAAGACAAAGCCAGTATTTAAGCTTTCTCCCAACTAACACTATTTCCATGCCTTAAAGCCATTCAAGATCATGAAAAGCTCCCTATCCAAGGCCTGCCACCTATCTGGAAAGTTCTACAAGGACAGAGGACCCTGAGCATGGAGCCCAGGCCATCCACAAGTGTCAGTGCTGATTACAAGTGGTCCTGTGTGGGGCCTGGCCTCCGAGAATGTCCCGACCGCGCCTTTGCATTCACGAGGGCGCTGGGCCACAGGGTTTCGGGCATTCAGTAATGGCGAGCTCTGCTCTCACAAGGGTCCCCACGCCAGGCGAAGGCAAGCCTGCACTCCTGCGGGCGGTGCGCGCTTGCTGCCCCCTAGCGGCGGGCTGTCTGAGAACCGCGCAACCCGAGGAAAAACGCCCCAAACTGGAGGCGACCCGGGCTGGTGGGACACAAATGCAACCCCCCAGTGCCAGGAGGGCCGAGGCCAGCAGCGTCGGGGAAGTCCTGGAACTCAACGGGGCTCTCAGCAACCTAGTGAGCCCGCTGCCAGAAAAATAAAGCCAAATAAGGACAGGGTCACTCAGGAGGAGGATGTCCCTGGGTTCAGTCCCAGTCCAAAATAAAAGGGATACCCAAGTGTGGGGGCGCACGCCTGTAACCCCAGCATTTGGGAGACTTAGACAGGAAGGTCGCGGTCCGCAGACAGCCGCGGCTCCTTGGCGAGGCCCTCTGCAACTCAGTGAGACCCTGTTTCAAAATAAACAGGGCTGGGGGTGCAGCTCAGAGGTAGAATGCCCCTGGGTCCCATCCCCAGTACCAACACACACACACACACACACACACACACACACACACACACACACACACGGCCCAGGGCTGGGGAACACAAGTGGACACGCGGAGGGAGGCGCCCCACGAGGCTCCCCGCTCTCCAGGGCTCAGAGCAGGCAAAGAAGCCCCTGGTGTTGCAGAAAAACTAAGAATCAACAGGAGCTGTGGAACTGCCAGCGAGGAACTCTTGCTTTCCTTGTTTGGTGTTGAAATCACACTAAAAATTTTAATTGTCCCTGGACTCCCCCACAGTTGAGAGTCCCTTTCTAAAACTCAAGCTCACGGGGAGGGCGACGCAGGGACAGAGGCCCCGCTGTGAGGTGCTCGGGCGTGAGGGAGGAGAGAGGATCTTCGGAGGCACCTTACCAAGGTCATCGCGACGCGGTGGTAACTTGCACGCAGCCTGCTAGTGCAAAGCCCGTCCACACCCCACGGCTTCCCGGGCTGGGCGGCGGCACTGAGGCTCGAGCGCGTGCCCGCAGCGCCCTCTGCTGGGCAGCCCGCGGATCGCCCGCACAGCCCACAAGTTTCTGGGTCAAAGAACAGAAAGAGCTCAACTATTTATCCTTAATCAACTATTGCAAAAGCCATAGGAATGTCTGTGCTTCCTGGGGTAGTGCTTGAGTTTGGAAGGGAGTTATAAACTGAGTTCAATCATCCACAAACATCTTTTGTCTTTTTATTTATGATTCCCAGTTAGTTCCCCCTCCAAGGAAAACAAAATTAAGCTCTTTCACAATTCTGAGGACTATGAAATATGAAATGTGGCTGGATAAGATTTCAAGAATCGTTTCTAACTAGGCTAGGGTCCTGGCATGCTTAGCATGTCTCAATTTTCCTCTGCTCTCAAATCCATTCTAATCTGTAAAAGAAGGTGTGATTAGGCAATTCTGGGGGGAAAGGTAATACATCTCTTCAGAAAGTGTGCGGGGAACACAGGGCATGTATTATAACGACCACTCTAAAACACACAGGGAAGCCACGTGTGGTGGCGCGGGCTTGTAATCCCCGCACCTCGAGCCTGAGACAGGAGGATCGCGCAGGTTCAAAGCCAGCCTCAGCTCCTTAGAGAGGCTCTCAGCAACTTAGTGAGACCCTGTTTCCAAAAAGTATAAAATAGGTCTAAGAGTGTAGCCCAGAGGTAGAAAGCCCCTGGGTTCCATCCCTAGTAACACACACACACACACACACGCACACACACACACACACACACACACACACACACACACACAGAAATACAAGAAAAATATAACACTTGGGGTTGAGGAGAATTGTTTTGTTGGTACTAGGGATGGAATCCAGGGGCATTTCTACCTCCAAGCTATACCCCCAGTACTTTTTAATTTTGGAACAAGGTCTTGCTAAGTTACGGAGGCTGGCCTCCACCCTGCAGTCCTCCATTCTCAGCCTCCAAAGTTCTGGGAGTACAGGGGTGCCCCACCATGCTCAGGTCATTTAACCCAGGAGAGTGGAGCATTTCACACCCTGGAGCACAGCCCAGTCAGCGGCGTGGGGGCAAGCGTCAGAGCTCAGCCCCTCCCGAGTAGTCTCAGGACCTCGACCCACCCAGGGAACAGGGAAGGGAGAGCTAGAGTGGGGCTGTGCAAATGCATGAGGCTCCGAGCAGTCAGCTCTTAACACACCACCCGCCACACACAGCAGACAGACACCCCTCCACAGAACCTCCTGGGGCCGCCCAACATCAGAAGCCAGCCCCCGCCGCCCGCACCGCACTCAGGGAAGGAAGAGTGAGCGGGGCTGTGGCCTGGGAGGGCATCTGGGAGCCATGGAAGCGCCAACTGAGGCGAAGGCAGCAGACTAAGTCCACTCCGCCCGTGGAGAGGGTCGACGGCCCACGAGGTCCCTGCAGGAGTCAGCCACCTGCAGGGCTGGAGCCCAGCATCCAACGGGCGTCTTTAGGCATACACCGAGCTCACGCTCCCTCTGGCCCATCGATTTTACCACAGTTGCATATTTGTGGCATACATTCCATCAAGTTAAACACAGCATTTTTTAATGAAGAGGGAGAGCGAGGGTCATTAATTCAGTAATATTAAGAAACAGGGAAGCCGGGCGTGGTGGCGCACACTTGTCATCCCAGCATTTGGGAGGCTGAGACAGGAGGATCGTGGTTCACAGACAGCCTCAGGGACTGAGTGAGGCCTCTGCGACTCAGTGAGACCTGCTTCAGAATAGAGGGCAAGACTGGGGTGGAGCTCAGAGGTGGAATGCCCCTGGGTTCCATCCCAGTACTGAAGAAAAAGAAAAGAGAGGAAAAGAGAGGAAAAGAGAGGAAGAAAGAAAAAGGAGGGGAAGAAAGAAAGAAAGAGAGAAAGAAAGAAAGAAAAGTTACTGATCATTTAAAAGAATGGAATGGGCCCGGCATGCGCTCACCAAGGAAGAGACCCAAATTGTACAACAAATTTAAAAAGGGAAAAACCACATAGAGGCGCCAGGCATGGCGCCACACAGCTGCAAGCATAGCGCTTGGGAGGCTGAGACGAGAGGATCACAGGTTAAAGGCCAGCCTCGGCAACTACACATCTGAGGCCCCGGGGGTAAGTGGGTGGATGAATGAGTGGATAGATAATGGATGGGAGGGTGAGTAGGTGGATGGATATGCGGGTGGGCAGGTGAGTGGGCTGGTGAGTGGGTGGGCGAGTAGATGAGTGGACGCGCGGGCAGGCACGGGAATGGACCGGCGGCCCGGAGCCTCCCTGCGCACGCTGAGCCCTCCTTCCTGCCCGGGTGCCGCTGGCCTTGCCTTCCCCTGCAGGAAGGCTGCCCGCCTCGCTTTCCCGCAGCCGGGCCCCCTACGTTCCCTTCCTAGTCTTCACGTGGATCTCCCCCCATTTCTTTGGTTTGAAAGTGGTCGTCACAGCCGGGCGTGGTGGTGCACACCATAAACCCCAGTGCTGGGGAGACAGAGGTTCAAGGCCAGCCTTTACCACTTAGTGAGACCCTGAGCATCCTAGTGAGACTGTTTCAGAAGAAAAAAAAAGAAACAGGAGTATGTTTCTGAGGCAGAACGCCCCTGGGTCCAATCGCTGGTTCAAAATACAGTGATACGGCTCTCATGGTAAGGACAGCTGGCTGGGCGTCCAGCCCAGGGCGCAGTCCTCTCTACGCCTCAGCTGCCGACCACGAGACACAGCAAGGATCGGCCTGTGAGCACCAGTGGGCCGCGCCTGAGTGCTGGGATGTCCCGAGCGCCGCCCACAGCTCGCGCACAGGAAGAGCTCGAGGAGCAAGCGTCCCACAGAAGCCCGTCGGGTCTAAACACACCACGCATCCAGTACCGACAGGAACGAGGACTGGAGCGGGCACCACGTCTGCCAGCGTTTTGCAGTGACCTTGGCTCACAGTCACAGGCGAGAGGCGCTGGGGCGCGCACAGGGACAGGCGAGCGACACTTTTTGATGCCATGTGCTGCCTGCACGGCTTTTTAGGCTGCAGAACGTGCAGCCAGGCTGCCCACGGTGACTGGGATTTGACGCTCAAACCAAAGTAACAAAGAAAAGGCAATAAACAGAATTCAGAACCATTTCTCCTGGCCCGGGCCCCAGACGTCAGTCCAGGCAAGACATGCCCCTGCAGCCAGAAACAGTGTACCGTGGAGAGACCCAGAAGACAGCCTTCACCCAGTGCACTGGGGTTTTTCCAAGCTTGATGTTTTACGACTGCTTTGCAGCAGTGGCAGCTAAATCCCAAGGGCCCCTCGCTCCAGCAAGCCTCTGGCCACTGGGACATGTGGGCTTCCTGGGGTCTGTGGCACGGACGTGGCCCCGGGCAGCTGGAGAAGGGGCCGTCTTCCAGACCACGGGAGGGACATCGCTAGGTCACAGAAGCCGTAAGGGCGAAGACACACCCCAGACAGTCTGAGCACGGTGTCTCCTGGTTGTCAGAGATGACAAAAAAGGTGCAGAGCCAAGCCAGGCATGGTGGCGCACGCTTATGATCCCAGCACTCAGGAGGCTGAGACAGGAGGATCGCGGTTTGCAGACAGCCTCAGCTACTACTGAGGCCCTTTGCAACTCAGTGAGACCCTGTTCCAAAATAAAGTATAAAAAGTAGGGCTGGAAGTGGAGCTCGGAGGTAGAATGTCCCTGAGTCCAATCCCCAGCACCCCCCCCAAAAAAATAAAAGTGCTCACAGCGGTCACATTGAATCCATCTCCGCTACTGGGACTTGGCGCCGGGACACTCCCAGCCCGAGAGCTTCCTGGACACTAGAAGTCCATTTCTGAGAAGAGAGGAGAATTCTGGGATGATGGCGACCAAGGAAGCAGCACGTGTCAGTCCTCCAGACACCTGTCTCCGCTGCCTTCAATACCGCCTTCTTAAAAAGGCAAGAGAGAACACCGTAACTTAAACATAAGGAGAAGGTGGCAGAGGTCAGGGTGTGTGTTTATTCTTATTCTTATTTTGAGGTCTGGGGATGGAACCCAGAGCATTCTACCTCCGAGCTACACCCCCAGCCAGAATTTTTATTCTTTGCTTTGAAGCAGGTTCTCACTGAGTTGCAAAGGGCCCCACTAAGTTGTTGGCTGAGGCTGGCCGTGAACCCGGATCCTCCTGTGTCAGCCTCCCTATTGCTGGGATTGCAAGCATTGCGCCACCACGCCCGGCTTGGCTGTGCATTTTAAACAAGCAAGACCAAGCGGGTGCTGTGCGTGAAGTTGTTTTGCGACACTGAGGTACACTCATTTCCAAAAGGGGCACCTGTTATGACCAGAGCTGCAGACAAACGGAACCCAAAGCGGAGAAATGAAAGGCTCAGCCAAGACATCGAGCATCGGCCCAGAGCAGCTGAGTGGCTTCGTGGGCACCTGCTTTGCTGAGACATTAGAAACCGCCTTTAAGTAAAAATGTAAGCAGGAGGTAGTAATCAGCTGCCAACAGATTTTATGATTGTGCCTGGCATGTTCTAAGTGTCCGCTGATATACATACATACATACATACATACATACATACATACATACAAACATATATTTTTTTCGGGGGGGGGGGGGGCTGGGGATGAAACCCAGAGACGTCTCTCCGAGCTACACCCCCTACCCTGTTTTTTATTCTTTATTTTGAAACAGGGTCTCACTAAGTTACAGAGTGCCTAAGTAGCTGAGGCTGCCCGCGAACCGCGATTATCCTGTCTCAGCCTCCCGAATGCTGGCATTACAAGCATGCGCCACCATCCCCAGCCTATATTTAAATACTACAAGTAAGAATAAAATTCAGGCTAAAAAAAAAAAAAAGAACAAAAAGAACCCCTCTTTAAGTGGCTGCTCTCTGAAGAAGGGCCGGACTAATTCTGAACTTTGATTTTTTAAAAAATGTATCATGGTAAGCCGGGCGTGGTGGCGCACGCTTGTAATCCCAGCATTCAGGAGGCTGAGACAGGAGGATCGCAGTTCGCAGACAGCCTCAACTACTTAGTGAGGCCCCCTGCAACTCAGTGAGACCTGGTTTCAAAATAAAGAATAAAAAATAGGGCAGGGGATATAGCTCGGAGGTCGAATGCCCCTGGGTCCCATCCCCAGACCCGCAAAAAAAAAAAAAAAAAAATAGTATGTACCATGGTAACCTCAAGACACCCCACCCCAAAACAGAAGGCGCTGTGTCTATGCAAAGGCAAGTTAGAGATACTGGGCTAGTGGTTAATATTGAATACTGCAGCCAAAAAAAAAAAAAAAATAGTATGTTTCTTCCTAAATAACAGTCATCAATAATTTTTCATTTTTGTTTTGGATTTTTACAGATGACTGACTACAATTAGCTAAACATTTATTTTTCATTTTTTGTAACCATAATTAAGTCCAGGTACATAAAAAGCAAAGCAGACATCTCCCTCATGAATAGTTTAGAAAATAATATACTTTATTATTGAAATTTTGCCCTAAAGCTTTCTCGGCTGTCCAAATAATTTCCCAACTGCATTTCAAATTAAACTCCTAAGTTTTCATCTCCCTGCCCCCCAGGGGGTTCTTGTGCATTACAACACATTTTAATATGTTTAAATGATAGCAGTGCTATAAAGTATTATTTCTCATTGAAAACGGTCATTAATATCACTTCATACCTCAGAGAGCAGAACAGTAATTTGGCAATAAAACAAAGTCGGATCATCAGCCACTAATAACCCCAGAGAAGTCCTGCCAGGACCTCATTCGACCTCGGAGGGTCTTCACGTGCACCTGCCGCGCAGCTTGGGGGAGCGTCCTCCACCCTCGCCGCTCAATGACCGCCTCTTCTGGATACAAGTTTCCCCCGAATTCCCAACCCCCTCTCGTGGCCCTCTGATCCCCACAAAGCAGGGGGAGCCCGCGTGCTGCAGGCACTACAGGGAGGGGCCACTGCAGAGAGAGGGGCTCCCCTCTCTCTGCCCTTTGTCCTAATGATTAACCTACAGTAAGGATGTAAAGAAAAGTAAGGTCTTTAGCCTTAGAAGCCTTAGAGACAATTGAAGCCTCTGGCCCTAAAAATACGCAGAGGCAGTCAGTGCTTCTGTCTACCTTCTCTCCTTTGTGACCTGGCCGGGTACAGGAAAGGTAAATTCTGTGGGTGCTTCAACGCACCCATAGCTGGTGAGCCCCATAAAATAGAGGTGGAAACAAGGTAGATAATTGACCCCTGCACTTTGGAGACAAAGAGACACCACTTGGCTAAGAAATACATTACTAGCCTATTGCCTTGGTAACGCTGATCAGAAGAGACCAATACAAAATCTATTTAATGGCTGGGATCAGACCTCCATTTGAGGCTCTCCCATGTGCGTACCAGTACGCTGCTTTTTCCTTCTCTTCTCTATTTCCTACTGATTTTATAATAAAGACTTGTTAAAGCTGCACCAATCTGCCTATTAGTTTTAATTTTCCTGTTCAACAAACTTTAGTTGAATAAAGAAAAACAGCCCACAGACCACTTACAACAGTAACAAGAACCACACAACTCACACGTGGGCATTCAGTTTTTTGGAAGTGTGGAAGTATTTGCAGAAAGCATTATTAATTACTCTTTCATCTCTTTGGAAGAGGGAGTACTGGGAATAGAAACCCAGGGACCTGATCACACTGAGAACGTGCCACATCCTTGGAATGTGCCTCGAGCACTCTGAGAACTAGTGCTAGAAGGCTGCGTTCCTCTTCCAGTCATTACTAGCAAATGCTTAAGGCCTACTTGAGCAGAATCCTGGAATGAGCTAGCTCTTCCAAGTGTTTGACCAAAAACTGGTAAGCGCGTTTGGAAGCGCAGCTCTGCGTGTCTGGGGATGGTGGCTGGGTGAGCACTGGAGGCTCCGTGGGCCCAAGTGGAAACCTCAAGAACGGTGGCAAAGAGGAGGGTGGAAGGAGCTCTCCCGAGTCTCTCTCCTTCCCTGGCACATGCAGGCACGTGTGCGCTCCAGAGGGAAACACTGCAGACTGTACCCAAAGTGCCCGTGATACATCTGTTTATAAACAAAGACCTCGTTCCTCCTGACGGTGCCAGGTGGCGCACACATGGTCTGAGGCCTGCGCTCGGCTTATATAAACAGACCCAAGCTTCACGGGATGCTAGAGCGTCTTAAAACGCATATGTGAACCCAAGACTAAAACCCATAAAGCCAAGATGATCTGCAGGCACTGCAATAAACTCAGCAACTTTGAGTTGCTTCAAAGAAGTTTCTGAGAGAGAATCCAGGAACTTCCGTGCATGGTTTATAGTTTAATATTGACTCATTTGTCTTGAAGCCAAGGCCAAGGGCGCGGTGAACAGCCTCTCTTCACACTGGTGATGGTGCCGGGCATTGTGGGTAAGATCCCAGGACACCGGGGACCTAGTCTTGTTTCTATTGTGTTGTACTGGGGCTTGAGCCCAGGGGCATTCTACCTCCGAGCTACAACCCCAGCCCTATTTTATGTTTTTGTTTTGAAACAGGGCCTTGTTAAATTGCTGAGGGGACCTCACAAGGCCGCAGAGGCCATCCTCAAACCTGTGGTCCTCCAGTGTCAGGTGCGTACCGCCACACTCAGCTGCACCCTTATGTTTTCCCCGGAAAGATCGAAGTGAAATCCCTTTACCATCGCTCACCATGCAGTTGCCCCTCCTTCAAACTTCTATCTTTGGGGTACAGTCTCCTGAGAGATCGATGGCTAGACTTCAAAGGGGCAGGTGGGGGTTTGGGGTTTTGAGGTGCCACTGGGGCTGTGGAGGGGAGCCGTTTCCAAGGTCCCAGGCAGCCTCGGAGCAACTCTGGTTAGGCACAGCTCACTCTCTATCAGTTAATGTTGGGGAATATCAGTTTTTTGGCGGGGGGCAGGTCTGGGGATAGAAGCCAGGGGCATTTGATCTCCAAGCTACACCCTTGCCCTATTTTCTATTATTTTGAAACAGGGTCTCAGTTGTGGAGGGCCTCGCTAAGCAGCTGAGGCAACCCATGAACCGTGATCCTCCTGTCTCAGCCTCCCGAATGCAAGCATGCGCCACCACGCCCAGATGAATATAAATTCTTGATCAACAGTCGTCCTGACTGTCTACACCAGCACCCAACCCACAAGCTGGGCATTTCTCCCCCAGTCCTGAGTTGCTGTAACACTCTCCATGGACGATCTGGGAATGCGGAGGCCTCCCTGCTGGTCCCCTCTGGCCATCACAGAGCGCACCAGGAGAGCGAGCGGACCGGGCCGTGGTGACAAGAGAGCCAAGAAGCCGTGATTCTCCTCCCAGAGCCCCAAACGCCAGATGCCAGAACACGGGAAAGGTTAGGAAGTTCTGCCAAGCCGGGCGTGGGGTGCACGCTTGTCATCCCAACATTCGGGAGGCTGAGACCGGAGGATCACAGTTTGTGGACAGCCTCAGCTACTTAGTGAGGCCCTTTGCAACTTAGTAAGATCCTGTTTCAAAAATAAAAAGACTAGCCGGGCATGGTGGCGCACGTTTGTAATCCCAGCGTTTGGGAGGCTGAGACAGAGGATCGCACAGGTCTGAAGCCAGCCTCAGCTATTTAGTGAGGCTCTCAGCAACTTAGTGAGATCCTGTTTCCAAACAAAATATAAAATAGGTCTGGGAGTATAGCCCAAAGGTAGAAAGCTTCTGTGTTCCACCCCAAGTACCACCAAAAAAAAAAAAAAAAAAAAAAAAAAAAAGCCGGGCGTGGTGGTGCGCACTTATAATCCCACAATTTGGAAGGCTGAGACCAGAGGATCGTGGTTCAAAGACAGCCTCAGCTACTTAGGTCCCTTGCAACTCAGAGAGTCCCTGTTTCAAATTAAAGAATAAGAAATAGGGCAGCGGGTGTAGCTCGGACATTGAATGCCCCTGGGTTCTATCTCCAGACCCGCAAAAAAATAAAAATAAAAATACTAAAAAATAGGGCCGGGGGCGTAGCTTGGAGGTCAAATGCCCCTGGGTTCCATCCCCAGTCTCTCTCTCTTTCTCTCCCTCTCTCTCCTCTCTCCTTCTCTCTCTCTCTCTCTCTCTCTCTCACACACACACACACACACACACACACACACACACACACACACAGTTCTGCTGAACAGTGGCAGTGTGACTGAGGCCGGCGGCAGGGATGGAGGAGACGGCGCTGTCCTACACGTGGCCACGGACCCTGGCCGCAGTCACCAGAGTGCACACTTGTGGGATGGGGCGCAGCTCACTGAGTAGCAAGAAAACGGCTGCCTCTCTCGGGAGCTGATCAGCTCCCTAGAACATCCCACCTGGGGGGAAGCCAAATTCCACAGAACAGAAATGCATCGGTCCGAGGTTTATTACAACCATCTCCAGTAACTACCCGAATTCTCTAGGCATGAGGAGGAACTTGAGTATAAAAATAACAAACAGCATGAATTAGACGTTGACCAGTTGCATTTGGAATGGCGCGTCCGTAGCTCAAGCGAGTGGAAGAGTGTCCACCTACGCCCCCGGGGCCTGCGGGGCCAGGAGCGCGCTGCCCGCCCCGCCGTGGGCAGGGGAAAGTGCACTGGCAGAGAGAGGCGGGGAGGGCCTGTGGAGTGCTGAGGACCCGGGCCCCTGCCGTCCGGGGCCGCCCTGTTCAGGAGGGAACAGACTGTCCCAACGTGGAAACAGCACTCGGGAAGGTGCCGCCGCGGCCGAGCTTCCGTCCAGGCGCTTGGGCTGGACACCGGTGCCCACCTGAGCCTGAGCCCGCTGCGGGCCCCTGGTTAGGAGGCGAGGCCGGGCCGTGTCGCCCCTTGGCCCCTGGTGAAGAGGTGGTCACCAGGTCCTTACGGACAGGAAAAACGTAATCTTTTCCTGTTCAGACACACTTTCCCTCCTCTAAGAGCATCCCCACAAAGGAATGTGAAGTACCGGGTGCGGCCTGAGGTGTTAGACCCCAGGACCAGGAGGCGCAGACAAGGGGGCTGGGCGTGGTGCACTTGCCTGCAATCCCAATACTTGGGAAGCTGATAGGAGAATTTGGGGTTCAAGGTCAGCCGGCTAAGCAGAGAAGCTCAGCCACTTAGTGAGACCCGGGTTCAAAGTAAAAGGGCTGGTAGCTGGGTGTGGGGCGCACGCCTATAATCCTAGTACTAGGGAGGCCGAGGCAGGAGGTTCCCAGGATCCTGGGCAGCCTTAGCAACTTAGTGAGGCTCCCTGAAACTTAGTGAGACCCTGTTTGAAAATAAAAATAAAAATAGGCCTTGGGGTACACTGTAGCTCAGGCATAGAATGCCCCTGGGTTCAATCCCCAGTAGCAAATAATTTTTTTTTTTTAATGGTACTGGGGATGGAACCCTTCTACCTCAAGGCTACACTCACAGACCTATTTTGTATTTTTTTTATTTGACAGAGTCTTCTAAGCCAGCAAACTGGCTTCGAACCTTTGTGATCCTGTCTCTGCCTCCCAAGCGAGGGGTTAGGAGTGTGCGCCACCATAACTTTTTAAATGTGTGCAAATAACTTTTTAAAAATTTGGTTAGGGCCAGGCGTGGTGGCGCACACTTGTAATCCCCACGCTTGGGAAGCGGAGACAGGAAGATCGCCCAGGTTCAGAGCCAGCTGCACTGGCTTAAGAGACCCTGTTTCCAAATTAAAAAAAAAAAATATATATATATATATATGAAAATAGGTCTGGGTGTGAGCCTGGAGGTTAGAAGGGCTTCCAGCAGCCCCAGTACCACCAAAAATAAAAATAATAAAAATGAAAATTTGGTTAGGAAAGCCCCTGGGTTCAATCTCTAGTAAAACAGATGAATGAAGGAGAAAAGGAACGGGAAGGAGCTCGGCCAGCACAACGCTACAGAAGACACAGTTCATCTAAGCCATCCCAGAAGCCCTGAGGAAGCTGCACCCTGGGTGCCTGGGCTGTGAAGAGCCTCTGCCGTCTCTGACTCCAATTTCCTGGAGACGCAATTATGGGGCCCAAAGCCGAGAATTCCAGGAGGGAAACATTTGTGCCATGTACAGACATGTACACAGACATGTACACCAGTTACGGCACCAAGCTTATAACTTGCTGCCGTCAACACGGAGGCACAAGTTAACAGAACAATTCACACCTTGTCTTTATTAATTGCTTTAATATTAAGCTGACAACTTTTATAAAAATATGAAAGTGACGGCAGGGCCCTAATGGGGATTAGGTGAGGATAAACACATTTGGTGCTGGCAAAATCGTGAGAAACAGTTCAAAGAACTAGCGTGAAGATCATTTGCTGCGGGCTTATGAGAAATGATCTGCAGATACCAAAACAAAAAGAGAGAAACCAGTTACTGGGCACAGAGGTGCCATCACTTACAAAACTGATTTTACTGTGAAGAGTGCCCTGCCACAGAGAGCCCTGCTGTGATGGAGAGCCGAGCCCCCCTCCCACAGACACATGGCCAACAGGCCAATAAGGAGCTGTAGGTGAAGCCATGCCAGCTGTAGCCCCTTCATAAGCTTGTAGATTACTTTTAATACCTTGCAAGACCACGTAGATGCTAGGTAAATAGCTGTTACACGGTATCACTTAGGCAATAACAAGAAAAGTCCACCTGTTCAAGACAAGCACAATTTTGTTTCCAGAATATGTTTAATCTGGAACCCACAGTTAGGGAGGGTCCACCATATCCGCAGTTCAAGCCTGTTCAGAAAACGGCGGTTTCCCACAGGTAACAAAGACTTGTATGGGCTTCAATGGGCCTGCCTGTACTACACGGGCAACTGGAAAACAGGTTTGTTCAAACAAGTAAACCTAGCCTTGTCTGAGACCATTACAGGCTTCTAATAGGTGGTGTTTGGAGAGCCGGGCGTGGTGGCGCACGCTTGTAATCCCCGCACTTGGGAGCCTGAGACAGGAGGATCACACAGGTTCGAAGCCAGCCTCAGCTACTTAGTGAGGCTCTCAGCAGCTCAGTGAGACCCTGTTTCCAAATAAAGTATAAAATAGGTCTGGGAGTGTAGCCTGGAGGTAGAAAGCCCCTGGGTTCCACCCCAGTACCACAAAATAAAATAAAAGATAAAAGGCGGCATTTGAACTGTTACAACGCAGAGCCTCGTATGAGCGTCTCTGCTTGGGAGGCGCAGGGTCTGCACAGCTAGGGCTCGCCCTGATTTCTTTGTGTCTGAACAGTTTAGTTTCTCCTGATGGTGTGGAGTGCATTCGACTGACTGCACTGCCAGCCTTCAGAAAAGGGAACGCAGAGGATTGGGGCACACAGAAGGACGAGAACCCCAGGAGTGTGACCACTGTCCCTTCTCCAGGGCAGCGATGAAGGAACACACAGCTGGACCGAGGGCCACGGGAACGGCAGTGCGAGGAGCGGGCACTAGGGGGAGCCAGAGGGCCCGGCTTAAAAGTAAGACTGGAAATTAGGTTTTTAAGAACTTTGAATTCCACAAAGACAAGCCACAAGAATGAGAAGGAACCAAGAGTTGTCGTGGGGCTGAGCAAAAGAGATCCCTATGCTCTTTAGAAATCAAGTAAAACGCCCTAAGAAGGCTTCCAGTCAAATACTCAGTGAACTGTAAACCAGATACTTGAAAAAGATGGTGTGGAGACGGACCTCAGGTATTAGCAAAATGGCAAAACTTTCTAGCGTGTGCAGACTGGAGGTTTGAAAGGAAAAAGTAAAAACCAGGAGTAATGTTTTTAAATTCCCTTATCAAGTTTCCTCACCACCGTCCCTCCTAAGACTTGGGATGGCGTTGCTGAGCGCCCAGAGTTCACTCCCTATTCTCCCAGACCTCTCCTACCCGGTTTTAGCTTTCACCAGAAGACCATCTGGAACCATTTTCCTCTTGCGTTTTCCTCAAACTCCAGATAACTGACCTTAATTCCAGGAAATGGCACATGATAAATATATTGTCAGTAACAATCTTCAATATTGCTACTAACGATGTAAGTATACATACTCAAGTTTTCAAACTATTGAAGTATATTAATTAAAACTTGGCACCACGAAAGGAAACCAGGGGAGGCCCAGGCAGACAGGAGGGTGCCGTGGATTACCACACGGCGTAATCATTACCTCTGTCTGACAAGGATGTCAGGGAGAAAAGCACACGCCTGTGATTGCTTTAGTCGTCCTTCAGTACAAAAGCCAATAGACTGAGATCCGCGATCGCTTATTGTCCTGCCCTGAGAACCCGCAGGCACTTCGCAAGGCCCTGAAGGACAGGCACTGATGGTGGCCACCGTGGCCTACTTGTGACTGCCCACCTGCCTTCGGTGGCTTTGCCCGTTAACTATGTGTGCACTGGGGACTGAGGGAGAGCCCGCACTATGAATAGCCGGGACAAGGAGCAGGAGAAGTCAGAAGCAACAGGGACCCCTCCCGCTGGACACAGCAACCTGCCCCACCTGTCTGGGGTCACCCTGGGGTCCGGGAGCAGATGCCACGGGCAAACTGCAAGAGCAGAAAGCAGGCTGCAGGGCTGCATGCTGGGAGAAAATGGTTGTTTTTTGGGATATGTGTGTGAGTGTTACCGTGGATGGAAACCAGGGGCGTTCTACTTCCGAGCTACACCCCCTGCCCTGTTTTTTATTCTTTATTTTGAAACCGGATCTCACAGAGTTGCCGAGGGCCTCGCTAAGTAGCTGAGGCTGTCCATGAATCGCGATCCTCCTGTCTCAGCCTCCCAAATGCTGGGATTACAAGTGTGCGCCACCATGCCCAGCGAAAACAGGTTTAACATTTGAAACAGGGCTGCGGCCAGGGGTGACCAAGCTGCCCCCCACTCTCTCTCTCCCCTGCATGGAGCCATGTTAACTTTGACCCTGAGCTTTCGGCACCTAAAGCCCAGGTCTGACAGTTCCGGCAAGAGTCTGGCTTGTGCCAGACTAAGAACACAGACGCCAGCCTCCAACGCCATGTTCTGGCTCCCTAAGTTTCAGGGTGAAGGAAGGGAACTGAAAAGTGGGAACCAAGACAAAGATGTCTGTGGGAGTGTGGGACTCATCTAGGGATGAAAGAATCTTTGTCAAGAAGGAAAACAAAGTTTACTTGGTCTCATTAAAATCGACGGACGCCATTGATTGTAGTTGTGTTTGCATCTGTCCCCAAAGCCACAGATCTCACTAATTAACACGTCTCTGCCACCCTCGCGCTTTTCAGCTTCATTCCACTTTTCTGGATCCCAAAGCAAGCAGCAGACTCAAGCAGCACTCCACTCTTTCGCTTTAAGGATTGGTACCTACTTTAAGTCACAAAATTACACAGGATGAATTTATCTAGCGTGCTCTCTATCCTGATGTGACTTACTATATACTAAGTACAGTCAAGGATCCAGTAAGGAAAAGAGAAACCACGACACAATTGAACCTAAGAAACAGGGTTTACAGGCAGATCGGGCGAGCCCCCCAGCCTGTGATGGGAACTTAGCAGAGAAGGCAGAGGTATCCAAACCCGGAGACTTGAGCAGGGCACGGGCCAACTCCTGTACTCCCAGCTGTTCAAGAGGCCAAGTTCAAGGACAGCCTCAGACTTAGTAAAACCCTGTTTCAAAATAAAACGTACTAGGGATGTAGTTCAGTGGTAGAGCACCCCTGGGTTTAATCCCCAGTATAAAAAAAAAGTCCCTGGGAGCTGGGCTGCATGCGAACAGAAGGTCACAGCCCTCGATGGAGAAGGAGATGATGGAGATGGGGATGGGGATGGGGATGGGGATGGGGATGGGGATGGGGATGGGGATGGGGATGGGGATGGGGATGGGGATGGGGATGGGGAGGAGTCACAGCCAGTGCTAGGCGGATCTGTGGCTGGTGAGTTATCACTGGGCCTTATCTGTGAAAGGAGAAGGCCATGGACCCATTCAGCAAGGCAATCGGTGGGTGTACTAGTATTGGGAAGAGGTTTTAAAATGTATTAATGTATCAGTATTGGGGAAAATTTCCAATTTTGAAAATATATCGTTTATACTAAAGAAAGCCAGGACTGGCAGGAAGAAGGGACTTGTAATTTAGAAGGATAGAAAGCCAGAGCCAGGGAAGAGGTCTCTTTACATTTCTAAGGAGAGACAGATGGCCTAAGGGATGGGAGGCAGGAAGACAGGGCTGCCCCCCCTTCCGGGCAAATCCGCTGGAGACAGCAGGAAACTGGGCTAGAGACAGGGCAGCGTATCTACAGATCAGAGGACCTGCACGGACTTGATCAGGATAAAAACACTCAGTATACTGGAGTTCTTTGGTATATTCATTCGAATTGCCCCCTTGTGCCACTCTCGGGCACAGGGCTGTGACTATCTCCTATATTTCTATCTTTTTAATAAACTTCTTTAAATCTACAGCAACTGTCCACGCTATGCATATTTATTCATAGCTTAGGACAAGAACCCGCGAATTTTTTCTGTTTTGGGTCGTTTTGGGTTTGTTGTGGTTTGAGAGGAAGTGTGTCCGGGACCCTAGCAGGGGTTCCTGGGAACAGTTTCCCCACAACCATACTCTCCCAGTCCGTAACAGTGGGCGAGTGCACAGACGTGCCAAGCACTGGTCAGCCAGTCCGGCACCAAGGCCAAGCTTACAACACAAAGATTTCCCAAGTGTCTAATTTCTTCAAATTCACTGGCTTTACCCACAAAATCCATTTATTAGTAAGAATTAATGCAATACAGGAGATCAGCAAGCCCGGGTGTGTGCACCCCACCTAAGTGCACCCCAAACTCAGACCCCCAAGCAAGGAAGCAGGAGGCCTGCCCCGCAGGACAGCCTGCAGCCCCCCACGAGCCCTGGGGCCCACACACACCTGCACTCCGCACCTGACCCGGAGTTCCTGCCACCGAAAAGGAGCCAGATAAAATTTCCTAGTGTTCCTGGTAGAGTTTGAAATAATGATTACAAAAATCTTTTCACTTTTCCTATGGCTTTATTTTGGCGATACCGGGGATGGGACGCAGGGGCATTCTACCGCCAAGCTACATCCTTATCCTTTTTTATTATCTTGAAACAGGGTCTAAGTTGCAGAGGGCCTCACTCAGTAGCTGAGGCTAGCTGCGAACCCGCGCTTCTATCTCAGCCTCCCACGTACTGGGATTTTAAGTGTGCCCAGCTTCTCCTATGACTTTTTTGTGTGCGGGTGTGTGGTACTAGGGACAGAACCCAGGGGCATTCTACCTTTGAGCTATACCCCCAACCCTATTTTTCTTATTTAATTTGAGACCAGGTCTCACTAAGTAGCTGAGGCTGGCTGTGAACCTGCGATCCTCCTGTCTCAGCCTCCCAAGTACAGGGATTACAAGCGTGCGCCACCACAACTGGCTCCCATGACATTTTTTAAATGCAACTAACACTGAGAGGATAATTTAACAGACCCCTGTGTATCTCGCACTGGGTGTGTGTGTGTGTGTGTGTGTGTGTGTGTGTGTGTACGTGCCCACTCGCATGTGTGGTGCTTGGGGATGGAACCCAGAGGCAATCTACCTCCGAGCTACACACCTGGGATTATTCTGACACAGGGTCTGAGTTGCTGAGGCTGGCCGCAAACCTGCGATCCTCCTGCTTCAGCCTCCCAAGTACTAGGATTACAAGCATGTGCCGCCTGGCGCTCTCAGTGTTCTCATCCCAGTGTTCTCATACAGGAACTGGTATATGCAGAGGACCCACCAGCTGCCCTGTGGCAGGGCTGGGGGAGGGGGAGGCTTAGCCCCCGCAGCCCTGTGCTAACACGGCAGGCTGTAACACTTGGATCGGGACGTCAAACAGCCTAAGTGAGTCAAGGTACAGTAATGGTCTTTCTTTAAGGATAAATCCGAATCACTTCTGCTCACACACTCACTAGAAATTGCCTATTCAAAAAGCCACACACTGACAACTGTCCTTTCAGAGGCTATTTACTCCAGCTACAAACTAGTACTTTGTAGGGAAGCATTTTGCTCACGTGCTCGTGAATCTTTCAGAATTTACCTAACTCGGGGCTTGAGCGTGTAAACACATATTACTTTTGGTTTCTACTGGGGACTGAACTGTACCGCAGAGCTACGCCCCCAACCCTTTGGTTGCTCTGAATCCGGGTCTCACTAAGTTGCCGGGGCTGTCCTCAAACCTGCAGTCCCATCTCAGCCTCGCACTGCTGGGATCGCAGGCAGGCACCAACACACGCAACTGTGTATTATCTTTAAGCGCATTCCTTTTTTACTCCAAATCTTCCCATTATGTCAAAATAACCCATAACATCAGTAAAAAAAAAAATAGCGGCCCAAAATATAACTACGAGCCGGGTGTGGTGGCGCATGCATGTAATCCCCGCGCTTGGGAGGCTGAGACAGGAGGATCGCACAGGTTCGAAGCCAGCCTCGGCTACTTAGTGAGGCTCTCAGCAACTTAGTGAGACCCTGTTTCCAAATAAAACATAAAAATAGGTCTGGGAGTGTAGCCCGGAGGTAGAAAGCCTCTGGATTCCACCCCCAGTACCACCAAAAACTAAAGTTATATATATGAGATATATTAAAACAACTTTCCCTTCACAGAATTCCTCTTCCAATTCTAATAATTGAAGTAATTTTCCAAGATGAAACTTCTAAAAACTTCCTTGACATTAAATAGGGCTTATGATAGCACAGAAGTTTGGTGAAACACGTAATATCTACATAAATGCCAATATTATATCTGTGCATATTTTGCTAAATGAGATTTTTTTTTTTTTTTTTTTTGCGGGTCTGGGGATGGAACCCAGGGGCATTTGACCTCCGAGCTACACCCCCTGCCCTATTTTTTATTCTTTATTTTGAAAATAGGTCTCACTGGGTTGTAGAGGGCCTCACTAAGTAGCCGGGGCTGTCCGAGAAACGCGATCCTCCAGTCTCAGCCTCCCAAATGCTGGGTTTATAAGTGTGCCACCACGCCCGGCTTCTAAATGGGAAATTTAGAATAACATCGTCAAACCTGAGGTCCACTGGACATGCGGAGGAGTTCAGAGAAGCTTACACAGGCGCATTCTGGGGGCCGTGGTGCCCAAGTCAGAGGACAGGGAAACTCGGGAGCGGAGGCCCGTACACTCAGTACCCGGGACCCGAGTGGGCAGTGTCCCTTGCTTCACTTGCCCACAGCCCCACACACGCTGACCAGCACCGCAGACGGACAGACAGTCCCCGGGGCAGTGCGCAGCCCAGCAACGCTGGCTTCCCCATCTGGAACCGCAGCCCCGTTCTGGATCAGAGGCGAACAGGAGCGATGGGTGCGCGGCAAGCAGGCAGGAAGCTCGGCCCTCCGCAGAAGCGGGCGCAGCGCTCCAGGCTGGGAGAGCGTTTTAAAGCAGGACTCAGAACCATCAGGTTCCATTACAATTTTTAAAGTTTTTGTCATGCCCCAATTTGCCCTCATTCTGGAAGCTGGCACTAAAGAGAAGAATCTACTGACCTAAGGAATTGGCGATTTAAGTAAATGCCAACTTCAAACCCTACATGGATGGCCAGCACCCCTTCACGTGTTAGACTGCCTTCCGCGCAGCAGGAAGGCTGGGAGTATGATTACTGGACGGTTGGTCGAAAGCATCTGTGACAGAGCTTTCCAGTCTTCTACACCGTCCTTCAGGACATGCTGGGGGTTTTTTAATTGGAACTTTAATTACTCTACCTGAGAAAGAGAGAACAACAAGATGTATTTCATGTACCAAACGTGCTGACAAAGTCAGCTAATCTCTAACTAATAAAAGAGCACTTTATTGTACAATAATATCTACTTTCAGATACTCCGAGCCTGATGCACAGAGGACACCTGGGGCTTTCATTCAGGGCCAACACCAAGCTCCTTAGCCTGCCGGCCGGCCACTCCCCACACACGGCTCACTTTGGACGGAGGGGAATGAGTTGGCTAACTACCGCTCTGCGGCCTGGGGTTAGTTAACACTGAGCAAACGAGCAGCAGAGAAACGGGCCAGGCACGTGGGTGTGCAGGGAGGGAGCCCAGAGCATCGCCAGGCTGGGCGGCGCCCTACTCAGAGGTCACCAGCAAGTGCAGCTATTACCGTACCTCAGTCTGCAGAGTCCAGGGAAAGAATAAACATGACCCATTTATTCATCCACAGCTGAAACTGGGCCTGGGTTATGAGTCACCCAGGGCTCCAGCCAGACCCAGTGAAGGAGCACAGAGCAGACAGAAACAGACACCAGGGAGCGGCTCCCAGTGAGATAACATAGAAAGAAGTCTCTGACCTTCAGATAAACCTTACAGAGAGTCCAATGAGCATCGTAAAGGCTCCTTATCACTGACCAGAGCAGCAGGCAAGATGTGAACTCTTATACTGGAGTCGGGCTTCAAAGAAGGCCTAACAGAAAGGCTGGGCGTGTTTGTAACCCCAGCATTTGGGAGGCGGAGACAGGAGGCTCCAGGTTCGCGGACAGCCTCGGCTACTTAGTGAGGACCTTTGCAACTCAGTGAGACCCTGTCTCAAAATAAAGAAAAAATAGTGAGTGCATCGCCTTGTCAAAGTTACTCGCCTTGCCGGGCGTGGTGGCACACGCTTGTAATCCCAGCATTTGGGAGGCTGAGACCTGGAGGATCATGGTTTGCGGACAGCCTCAGCTACTTAGTAAGGCCCTCTGCAACTCAGTGAGACCCGGTTTCAAAACAAAGAATAAAAAATAGGGCAGGGGGTGTAGCTCGGAGGTTGAATGCCCTTGGGTTCCATCCCCAGACCCGCAAAAAAAAAAAAAGTTACTCGCTTTCTGGCTTCAGGTTTTCAGAAAGTGGGAATAAGTGTGGAGAAATAGAAGCTCTAATACATTGTTGTGGGATTGCAAGTTGGTGCAAACACTTTGGAGAACAGTATAGAAGATCCTCAGAAGAAGGAAAACTAACTTACCAAATGATCCAGCAATACCACCTCTGGGTATCTACCAAAAAGAATGAAAACCGAAATACCAAACTAATGCATGAGCAACCATGTGCATAGCTGCACAGATCATCATTGCCAAACTGTGGAGCCAGCCAAGATGTCCTTCAATGGAGGAGTGGATTTCAAAACCATGTGATATGTACACAATGGAATTTTGCCCAGCCATAATGGAGAACAAAATTATGGCATTTATGGTGAAATGTCACAAAAAATAAAAAATCAGATGCTTTTCTTAATGTGCCAAGTATTAGGGAGAAATGGGTAACAGGAGGAACTCTAGATGAAGAAGGGACCCTGCAGAGGAGCAGTGAAGGTGACATATCTGAGGGGAGAAGAGGGGGAGGAGGGAAACTCTAAAGCACACGACGTGCGTAAACACATCAAAGTCCATCAGGAAGCCAAGCAGGGGTAGGAGGGATGGGAGGGAAGGGGTTAGAGATCGGGTGGGGCTGACTGGGCGATGTGTGCGTGTATATCTCCACAAGTTTTTTATCACATTGAGATGCATGACTACAATACACTAATAAAAATTTATTTTAAAAATAGGGCTGGGGGTGTAGCTCAGAGGTAGAATGCCCCTGGGTTTCATCCCCAGTACGGAGGAGGAGGAGGATTAACAGCGTGGTCCCACAGGGACACACCGAGGAGAGGTCAGGTGCAGCGGGCAGGGTGCTCCTGGGGGCAAACCTTGCCTTTTAAAAGAGGAAAAGAAGAGAAGAGGCCGGGCGTGGTGGCGCACGCTTGTAATTCCCGCGCTTGGGAGGCTGAGACAGGAGAATCGCACGGGTTCAAAGCCAGCCTCGGCTACTTAGTGAGGCTTTCAGCAACTTAGTGAGACCCTGTTTCCAAATAAAATATAAAAAAGGTCTGGGAGTATAGCCTGGAGGTAGAAAGCCTCTGGGTTCCTCCCCCAGTACCACCAAAAAAAAAAAAAAAAAAAAGAAAAAAAGAGGAGAAGAAAGGAATGGCTCGGCCATCTGAGCAGACTGCCGACGCTCTCATGGGTCCTCATTCCAAGCCATTGCTTTTTCCTCTTCTGAGCATGAGAGTGGAGTCAGGCCTACCGCACCCAGTGGGGGCTCGCCAAGGATAGCCCCCAAAAGCAAAGGCACCAAAGAGTCTTAGCCAACCTCTCACTTCCCAGTTTCCTTCCAAAACCTGTGTGTGTGTGCGCGCACATGTGTGTGTGTGTGTGTGTGTGTGTGTGTGTGTGTGTGTGTCTGAGGTTTGAATCCTCAGAACCCTCATTCTGCCTCTGAGCTATACTCCCAGCCCTATTTTTTATTCTTTATTTTCAAACAGGTCTCGCTGAGTTATGGCTGGCCTCGCTAAGTAGCTGAGACTGGCGATCCTCCTGTCTCAGCCTCCCAAATACTGGGATTATAAGCATGCATCAGCACACCTGGCTCTTAAACTACCACTGACTACTGTAGTATGCAAATTTTCACCTAATTAGATAGGGCAGAGCTAAGTTTGATATTATAGAAATCAGAAGTTATACTTGAAATATGAGCTGTATGTAAGTTTGGAACTGAAATGCTAAAGAACACACAACTCTCATGACACAGGAAGAAGAAAGGAAGATCTAACGTTTCAATACTGACAGAGCAAAGTAGTATCACAAAACCTAAGAGCATATCGTGTCTACCACGCTCCCAAAGGTCTGGTGAAATGCCAGCTCCCACCAAGCCATGGTTGAGCTCACCTGTAATCACAGTACTTGGGAGGCTGAGATGGGAGGATCACAAACCTGAGGCCAGCCTCAGCAATTTAGCGGGGCCCTGCCTCAAAATTAAGAAGCAAAAAGGGACAGAGATGCTGCCAGGAGACAGAATGCCCCTGGGCTCAATCTTCAGCACGGGAAGGAAGGTGCAAGTTACCTTCCCCCAGAGGCTTTGGGAAGCCGCTGAGCAGGGTTTAGAGAAACCGCCCATCTTTTTCCTTCTAGAGACACCTTAGGCTCTAACGCTGCCCCATAATGAGGAAGTCTAGTTAACTTTACTTAATCCCTGTTAAGACATTTATAAAATGCATTAGAAACCCCGTCCCTTTCTGTGAGTGGTTACACGTGTAATAAGTCATCTGTCCATCTTGCTTGCTTCTAAGCTGGAAAAATATTTAAGAGCGTCGTTCTAGGATATAATAGTGGACTGAGTTCTAACTGTGCAAGTTCCCGTGTCAGAGTGAGGTGACTTCGCAGCTCTTAACCGAGAAAGAGCATGTCGAGCGTTCCCCGTGCGATCCAGACAACACAGCGCCTCTCCTCCTGCCGCGGGAAACACAAGTCAGCCACAAGTCAGCCACGCCCGCCACGCCCGCGCACTCCGAGTCACACTGGATACGGCACCCCAGACACGAGGGAGGAGACGGCTGCTCCCGCCTCACGACAGGCCCTTCCCCAGGGCTCCGGCAGCACTCAGAACACGCGTGTTTTAGGGTTTCATGACAAACTGGCGCGTCCCGCTTCTGCGAGCCAGGCCTGCGTCTTTCTCATTAACAAGAAGCGTCGGCATCACCGTGCAGAGGAAGCGGGCCTCAAGATGCCGCTCTGCTGCGGCCAGCCGCGCCCTTCACGGGGATGTGAACTCCTGAGACAGCACCGCTCAGCACGTGGCCCTCACGCACACGCACACGCGCACGCACACGAGACGTGCCGAGCCTCCAGGTCCTCTCCATTCCAAACCCACCCGGGCGCCTCAGCCCCAACATTTGGACTCGGTTCACAATGACCTCGGCCCACACGGGCAGGGCAGTCCTAGGATGCCGGGCCCTGTGCTCTCTGCACACTCCCTGTAGAGGGAAGGTTTCCAACAGATGAGCTATATTTTAAACTTACTGCTTTCAAAAGTTCATGTGTTGATTTTTGGGTTCTTTTGTTTGTTTGTGTTTGCAGCACTGGGGATGGAACCCAGGGGCATTCTGCCTCGGAGCTACACCCCCCGCCCTACTTTTTTTTTTCCAATTATTCTTTATTTTGAAACAAGGCCTAAGTCCTGTCTCGTACTCCCAAGTACTGGGATTACGAGTGCGCGCCACCACACCCAGCTGTTTTGAGTTCCCTAAATTAACTTTGGGCTGGCGATCCTGCTGGTCCACTGCTCAGCAATCTTGTCGGGATAGCGTTCTAGGGGAGATTTTCTACATAATCAAGATGGAGACTTGGATATGTACCTAATCACCACCCAGGTGTCAAACGACTGAAGCCCATGGACTGACTAGACCGTATATGGCGTGCTATGTGGGAATTCAAACTTTTCAGAAGCCATGTTATGATTTTTGTTAAGATAGGGTTAGTCACTCTGGCTAGCGACTAAACTCCCACTGAATGAACCAAAACTGCCCAATATTTGTTTCAATTTTCTTAACCCCTCCCCATTTAACACCTGACCTCAAGTAGATCTCAGCTGGGCGATCATAGCTCAGTTCTAACTACATCCCCCTGCCCCCACCCCCGGCCCTGAAAGAGCACTCGTGCTGAATTACTGCTTCTAAGGAAACCTGTCCTCGAACGTCAGGTGCACACCTGAAGTCATGTGGCTGCTACGGCATCACCTGCTTCTAGCACCCAGAGGGACGAGTCGTGCTTGAGAAAAAGAGCGACACCTTCCTTTTCCATGGGCGTCGCTAGGACCTGCCCCCAGGAGCACACCTCACCTGTGCGGCTCCCGACTTCCTAATTTAAAAGCGTGTTTGCAAGAGCTGAGTATCGCTGGTCTCCCTGCCAACGCTAGGCCGACAAGCGATCAGAACCTCTTCGGGCAGGAAGTTAGACACGCCCTCGGAGTTTAGTTAAAGTGGGTTCGGGCAGGGCCCGCAGAGGCCGCCTTTTGGGAACCATGCTGCGGACTCCTTAGCAACAAGGCGCTCCTGCTGAAACTCAAGTGTCACATAGGACGCCGGTCCCACCCTCAGACGCAGGGCTTCACCTCCTGCTTCCCCACAGGAGCAGATTCCACCACCCACAGCAACAGCCATGCTGGCAGGAAGTTCCTTGCGATCCTCCTCGTCTCTGCGTTTCCACTTCCCAAACTCTCTACGTGGAAGGGTTAATTTCCCAAAAATAAGTTTTACTGTGTCTGTAATCAAAGTGCACTGGTTGGAACAAAACGTTTTCACACTCAAGTAAATCAGGATTTGAGAATTTTTAATCAGCAAACACCCAAGAGCTGTCACTTGTGGAGGTCAGGGGTGCTTCCGAAATGGAGGCCCAGCCTGGCGCAGCTTTGATTTTCAGTGCGCTCGTGTTCTCTGCGGCGATAAGGAAATAGGGGAAGAATACTGAAATAAAACAAGACTTAGCAGACACGCAAAGCCCAAAGCACAGAACTGATCGTACACATTCGTGTCCACTGCCCTAAACCTTGAAAGATAACCATCCCTAAGCAAGTGCCAGAAGCCTGCCACTCAGCTGGGCTGATTTCGGGTTGTAGGAGGAGATGGTTCAGAATCATCAGTGTTCGCGACTCAACAAAGCACCCTTCTATCCAGAGACCACAGGGGGCGCACAAAACCTACGCCACTCACCCGAAAATAGTTTAAGGGCCGTCACGGTGAGGTTTTTCCTGTTTTGTTTTCTGGTAGTAGAATTTTAATCCAGGGGAGGGGGAAGCTTCAACCTCCAACCTACACCCTCAGCCCTTTGTCTTACTTTATTTTCAAACAGGGTCTTACCAAGTTGTTGAGGCTGACCTCAAACCTGCAATCCTCCTGCCTCAGCCTCCCATCCACTAGGATTATAGGCAGGTGCCACCAGACCTGGCAGGGTTTTACTTTAACCTATTATTTGACTTGGGTGATTAAAATAGCATAAAAGGTATTAAGAAGAGTAATTTAACTTGTAACCGATGGTGCTTTTAAATATATGTGTGTGTGTGTGTGTGTGTGTGTGTGTGTGTGTATAGTTTTAACAGCCTAAAGAGATCCTACATACAGACAGTAAAGCAACAGACCAAGAAGGCGCAATCAGACTCACCTCCTCTCGTTTCTGTCTAGTAGCCTACCAGTTCCTCCTTAGAAAGGCACGCTACTCCAAGCCTATGGAACAATATCCCTACGGAACTTACATAAACACTAATTTGCTTTAATTCTACTATTTTGTCCGCTCACAAAAGTCAACCCATCTTTTACTGGGATGCCTGGGTTCACGACCTTAGATAACACAGCAGATGTTAGCTTTGAGACGCATGTGTTAACACCCTTGTAATAAATAAACACACGTGAATACTCCACTCCTCGAGTAGACTGATGTTTCAAACAACAGAGAAATTTGAAGCCACTGATCCCGAGACTTTTTCAAGATAATCCTATGGAATAAACGCGAGGGCGGTTACTTTCCACCCCTAAGAAAATGTCAAGTTTCAGTACCAACCTGCCTTCTGCTGGTTTTTGAAGTGGCTCTTTTGAGGTTCAGGGACCGTGAAGCCCTCAGGGCCTTCACCGAGTCCTTCCTGGAGGTACCAGAGAAGGAGTGGTACCTCTCTGCAGGCATCCTCTTGGCCCTGTCTGCCGCCTCCATCCCTCAGCAAGGCCGCATCCACACTGTCCCGACCTCAACACTAACCAGACTCAAAGGATCCCAAGAAACAGTCCTCACTGTCTGGCTCAAGCTCCAGGGAAGGGCGACGGCCCACGGGCGGGCGGAGACTGGGAGAGCCGGCGCCACGGAAGCCTCCACGGCCCACAGAGCATATGGCAGCCCGTCCCTCACCAGCCCAACAGGCCTGGAGAAAAACAGGGCGTCGCAACACCTGGAGTCAGCTGGGTGTGAGTAAATACCTCGGGTTCAGAGACGTCTCTTTAACCCACTCGCTGCCAGACAGATGGCGGCCACGGGTCAGGAGCCAATCGTGGGACTGGCTGGTTACGCTCCGTGACTCTCTTCCAGTGAGAGGAGTGGTGGAGCCGACGCCCAGGTGCACACAATTTACTCAGAAATACACAAAAGAACCTTCCCGCGCGTCCTTCCCGCTTCCATGCCCTTCCCAAAGGCAGCAAGAACAGCCTCCCTCTACTTCTGGGGGCCCAGGGCGCCGCTGGTAGGGGAGAGACGGTGGGAAGGGGACCCAGGATGGCACGGCTGGCAGAACGCGTGCACGGCGTGCGCAGGGCCCGGGCTCCACCCCTAGCACACGGGGGAAAGAAGTTTTCTGAAGACACAGGACAGTACAGAGATGGGTCTCGGCAAAGCATTCTGTGAATATTCACAGTACAGCACCACCAATCCCAGAGCCACGCACTGACCCTAACCCAGGAATTGAGGCACAGCACACTTAAAAGGAACATTCTTTCAGCCGGGCACGGTGGCGCACACTTGTAATCCAGGCGCTTGGGAGGCAGAGACAGGAGGATTCCGCAGGTTCAAAGCCAGCCTCAGCTACTTTTTTGCAATGAACAGTATTGCCCCGCCAGAGGTTGGAAAAAAAAACAAATTCAGCCCTTTGCAAAGGCAGCAGGAGGAGCACCTACCAGGCGTGTTCACTGAAGGAGGAATGTTCCAGGCTGCACACAAAGGCTGGCCTCGGAGCCAGCCCCAGGGGTCAGGGAGCACTGCACACCTGGGCCGGCCTGAACTCACCTGCCAGGTAGCCGGCCTGCATGCCCCACCTCCACACAATTCTCTTTAAAAAGCATCTGGAATTAAATTATGCTTCCAAAATAAAGAATAAAAAAATAGGAGGTGTAGCTTGGAGATAGAACGCCCTCAGGTTCCATCCCCAGTACCAAAAAAAGAAAAAAGAAAAGAAAACTAAGCACCCGAGAGCAAGCACTTGCCACCGGACTGTGCCCTTGGAAAGGACAATCGCTCAGTAATCTTGTGAAAGAACACAGGCCGGCCTGTACTCTATGCACTGACACCACAAACCTCAGAATCCTGAAGAGTCATCTCCCGCTCTCGTTCTGGAAGAGTCTCTGCTTTTGTCCCATGTTTTGATTACATTAATTAAGTGCTCCCTGAGCGGTCAGCAAGCGCTTGCCGCTCTCATACCACAGGCCGACGGCTGCCGCAAATGCCGGCTGGCTTTCTGAACGTCATCGTCAATGTTTCAGTAAACCTTCAGTATATATCTAAAATATATTTTAGGCCGGGCCTGGTGGCGCACGCTTGTAATCCCCACGCTTGGGAGGCTGAGACAGGAGGATCGCACAGGTTCGAAGCCAGGCTCAGCTACTTAGTGGGGCTCTCAGCAACTTAGTGAGACCCTGTTTCCAAATAAAGTCTAAAATAGGTCTGGGAGCTGGGCGTGATGGCACACACTTGTAATCCCAGCATTTGGGAGGCTGAGACTGGAAGACTGGTTCATGAACAGCCTCAGCTACTTAGTAAGGCCCTCTGCAACTTAGTGAGAACCTGTCTCAAAATAAAGAATAAAAAAATAGGGCAGGGGGTGTAACTCAAGGGTCAAATGCCCCTAGGTTCCACCCCTAGACTGGCCAAAAAAAAAAAAAAAAGTCTGGTAAAGCCCAGAGGTAGAAAAGCCCCTGGGTTCTACCCCCAGTACCACATACATACATACATACATACATACATACATATATATGTTTTAGAGATACAACTAGTGCCTCAAGTCTGAAAGAGTAATCTGTTTACAGATTTTCAAGTTGTTTTTCTTTCAAAAAAAAAACACAACTAAGTTTTGTGCTCCTCATTGGTATAAAAATGTACTAGTATTTTCCATCCTGTCGAGGGCTAGTGTCGAGTCAAGGGTGTGACCGTCAGCGGAACCAAGCAAGCGTACTGGCTGGAGTGTCTGAACTCCTGCCGCGCGGAAGCACCTACGGTTTCCAAACTCAAATCTCCAGCCCCGGTCTCTCCCCGGGCATCAGAATGGCACGTCGAGTGACTGCTTGACACCTGGCCCGGGGTCTCAGCAGCATCTCCGCATCAGTCAAGGTCCCAGCTGAAGGCTCAGCCCCAGCACGAATCCTCGCTCCTCTTCCTCCCATAGAAGGAACGTGGTGGCTGTCCTCGGGGCATCCACTGACACGCGGAAGTCTTCCTGCACCCTCGGCCTCACGTCGGGGCTCCCGTCTCCAACACACTCGGCCCCCTCTGCAGCCCCGACTTCCACATCACCCTCTCCCACACCTGCCTCCTCTCCTGCCCAGCTGCGATGCCTTCTTCCAAGCAAACTGCAAAGCATACATCTGGCGATGCCAGGACAAGCCCACAGGCAGCCCACCAAGTCTAGCTGACTGTATTGCATTTAGTATCAGGGTCCAGAGATCCTTAGCACAGCCTCTGGACGCCCCGGTGTGCCCCAGCTCCCCACCCCGTCCACCCCCTGCATCCCGGACACCCTGGTGCCCCTGAGCCGCCAACCCGCAACCTCCGTCCAGAGCAGGGATTTTAATCTGCTCCTCTCTCCGCCCACAGCCTCTGCCCAGCTGTACTTGGGAGACTGAGACACGAGGATTGCAGGTTCGAGGCCAGCCTTAGCAACTAGTGAGACAACCTACAGAGACCCTGTTTCAAGATATAAATAAGGCTGGGAGCAGAGCTTGGAGGTAAAATGCCCCTGGGCTCAATCCCCAGTACCACAAAAAATAAAAATAAAAAGGGGAGCATATCTCAGAGGTAGGATGCGCCTGGATTCAGTCCCTAGGATACAAAAATAAAAACAGAAACACCACCGTGACAAGATAGGTACCACATTCTACTGCTTTCAGATACGAAAGCTGAGGCCAGAGAGGTTAGGTAATCTGCCTAGCCTCGTAAAGAAGTTATGGGGCCGCGATGCAAAGGCAGACAGCGTGCTCCGGTCCCACCAGAGAAGCCGCGGCCTGTGAGGCAACACCCGGGCCATGCGCGTTACACCCACCCCCACGCCTACGACTAACGCGGCCAGAAAAGCACGATCTGCCCTGGCTCTGGGGAGCACCGGGCGGCGAGCCTCTGAGGCTTCACCCAAGGCAGGTCCAGCGAGGTCGTAGGAGCCGTGCCAGGGGCCGCCCCAGGCGCTCGCCCTTCCCGTCACCCACGCCAGAGATGGTACGACTCCCCCCCGCCGACGCCCGCCTGGCTGCCCGCCCGCGTAGGACGAACTGTGGCCGCAAAAACCTTTCGGGGTTGGGAAATAATCTCTTTGAAATTTGACATTTAGTGTTCTACTTGACAGTGTAACTTCAATATTCTCGCCCTTAGATTCTCAAATCTGTTTAGGAGGAAAGTAATCAAGTCATCTTGCTGCTGAAATTTCTACAAATGATTTCAACTCCAGGTTATCAGACTTAAAATCATCCCCTTCCTATGCCAGCTAAGATTAAAGCTTAAAAAAAATAAGGTTTCTATTCTTTAGGTATATTTAGACCTGCCCAATACAATCTTCATATTGGAATTAGGCAGAACTATTGAAAATTATAAATGGACACATCACTGATACTTTTTCTTTTTATTTTTGGCACTAGGGACTGAACGCAGGGGTGTCACCTCTGGGCTACACCTCAAGCCCTGTACTTTGAAACAAGGCTGGACTCTAAGTGTCCAGCCACCTACGCCAGCCTCTCAAGTACTATAGTACAGGGAAGCCCTGATGGCCTAGCACTGGACACTTCTTAGTTTGACCCTTCAAACTTTCCCAATGGATATGCATATTTCTGTTACAATTCCACCACACTTTTACACACAGTTCCAACCAGCTTTTCAACAAAGCCACCCAATTCACAACTTTACCCACGCCTCCGTCATGGACTAGGCCAGGCCGACACCTCAGAGGCACTGGAGCCACGGAGCGGACCCCGAGCCTGCCGGCCTGGCCACAGAGCTCAGCCCGCCTGGGCAACCAGGTAGAAAACACGCGCCTCGGAGACATTCCCATGCAAGGCATGGTTTCAAGTTGGGTGGGCCTCAAGGGCCACCGGGGAGAGTTTTATAGTGCAGGTGGCAGGAGGGATGCAGTCTCCCTCCCGGAGCTGGGCATCTTCATTTATTTTTTTTTTTATTTTATTTTATTTGCAGTACTAGGGATAGAACCCAAATGTGTTCTACCTCCAAGCTATACCCCCAGCCCTATTTTTTTTATTATGTATGAAACAGGGTCTCACTGAGTTGCAAAGGGTCTAAGTAGCTGAGGCTGGCCACAAACCACGATCCTCCTGTCTCAGCCTCCAGAATGCTGAGGCCCCACACCCGCCGGCTGGAAATCTTCCTTTTAAACCTGCCTGGGGGGTGGGGGGGTCGTCACCAAACAGAATCTTTTTTAGAAGAACTGTATTATCTAGGAGAAGCATAACGCTTTGTTTTGAATTTAAAAACAAAACAGGTGTCAAGATCCCCCTCGCAGTGGCGCCCAGAGTTGAAAGCACTCCAGGAGGAGCTCCTGGGAGTCACGTTTCAGAGCCATGGAGACAGCTGCCTGCCCCACGGTGCTGGCGTGAACCATGCATCTAGCACCTGTGGGAACGGGCGCTGGGTGCGGGTCGGCAATCTCATTACCAGACACGGCAACGAGGTGCGGGTCGGCAGTCACATTACCAGACACAGCAATGAGGTGCGGGTCGGCAATCTCATTACCAGACACAGCAACGAGGTGCGGGTCGGCAGTCACATTACCAGACACGGCAACGAGGTGCGGGTTGGCAATCTCATTATCAGACACGGCAACGAGGTGCGGGTCGGCAGTCACATTACCAGACATGGCAACGAGGTGCGGGTCGGCAATCTCATTACCAGAAACGGCAACTCGGAACAACTCCTCTGTGGTTGTAAATCACTCACGGTATTTTTAATCAAATATATATAAATATTCTCCCACCCCTGACCCTTTGCTGGGATGTGAACCCACGGGCCCTCTGCCAATAAGTCACACCCTTTTGTTTTGTTTTTTTGTGGTACCAGGAATGGAACCCAGGGGCTTTCTATCTCCGGGCTACACTCCCAGACCTATTTTAGACTTTATTTGGAAACAGGGTCTCACTTAGTTGCTGAGAGCCTCACTCAGTAGCTGGGGCTGGCTTTGAACCCATGCGATCCTCCTGTCTCGGCTTCCCAAGCACTGGGATTACAAGTGTGCGCCACCACGCCCGGCTCATCCTAGTTCTTTTTATTGTTTGAGATAGGGTCTCACTAAGTGGCTGAAGTAGCCTTAAACTTACGCTCCTGGCTCGGCCTCCAGGGTACAACCCTCCCCCATATGATCTATAGGTGTGTGTATACACTCGCCAGCCTGCGCTATATTCACAAATGTATATAAGAAATAACAAAATCAAGCCGGGCATGGTGGCCCATGACTGTCATCCCAGGACTGGGGAGGTCGAGACAAAAGGATCCCCGGGGTCAGAGCCAACACAAGAACTGATCATGGTGGCCCAAGCTTGTAATCCCAGTACTTGGGAGGCTGAGACAGAAGGATCGCAGGTTCGCGGCCAGCCTCAGCTCCTCAGGTTCTGTGCGCAAGACCCTGTTTCAAAACAAAAATCAACATGGCTGGAGGTAGAATGCCCCTGGGTTCAATCTCAAGTACCAAAAAAGAGAAATGCAGACATGGATGTGACCCAACAACTGGGCTCTCGCAGCTCTCAGACCCACAGCAGTGGCCGGGGCGAGACAAAGCAGCAGCACCTTGCCTGAACGAGCGTCCCGCAGGCCAGGCCGGTTTCCACCCTCCTGGGGTGGCCAGGCAGGACCAACACCCTGTGCTGCTCCAGGGCGTTACATGAGCAGGGGGATGTCCCAGGCAGGAAGCTCGGCACAGCTGGACGACACACGTCGCTGGCCAGCCTTTTGCAGCCTCAGTCCAGTCAGACGCAGAAGATGAGGCCCACAGCTCTGCAAGCCGGCCCAGCCTCACATCTCAGGGCCAGCAAGAATTTGCTGACCTTCATACACAAAGCCAAACATCCCGCCACAAATGCTCCTCATTCCTTCCCAGGGTGCAGCAGGAAAACCACATCCGCCCTCCTCACGCCAAAGCCTCAGGTGACATTGAAGGCACCGCCCGCCCCGTGTTGAGAAACAGGCAAAGCAAGGGAGAGGGCTGGGAAGGAGCGGCCAGGAGTCCTGCCTGGCCTGGGGCCAGGACTCACACCGTGGACATCCCACGCGGAGACAAAGTCTTCCTAGTGAGGGGTTGAGTGGCCAAGGGAGATAGGGTTTGGAGGAAATGGGGAGGGGGCAAGGAAACCTTTCTGCAACGCTATTTCAATTTTAAAAGCTGCAATTGCCGGGCGTGGAGGTGCACGCTTGTCCTCCCAGCATTCGGGAGGCTGAGGCAGGAGGATCACAGGTTCATGGCCAGCCTCAGCTACTTAGTGAGGCCCTCTGCAACTCAGTGAGACCCTGCTTCAATATAAAGAATAACAAGTAGGGCTGGGAGTGTAGCTTGGAAATAGAATGCCCCTGGGTTCCATCCCCGGTACCGCAAAAATAAATAAATAAAAATACAAGGCTTCAATTTAGGAATTCCAAAACCTGGGGTCTAGGGCCCAGGCATGGAGAAAAGCATTATGCCCTGGCATTCAAGGAACCAGAGATTCTTGAGACTCCCTGTAAAACAAAAGCGACTCGTGGTCAGAGCACAAAGGAAGTCCTCCCACGTGCGCACCCCTCCCTCCCTCCCTCCCAGTCCCTGCGAATGGTGAATGATGTAGCAGCAGCCGCCAGGCTGGAACTCACCCGGTCCTTGTCATCCGCCACGTCACAGAGGATGTCGTCCAGGTCTAGGATGCCGCCATCTCCGTGCTCCAAGCGATGCACCTGAATCCAGTAGCTCGCATCCTACACCAAGAACAGAGGGAGCAAATGTAACAGGCCAGCCTCAGCATCGCCCAGGAAAGCCAACAGGTTGACTGAACTTCCTGCCCCTTGAACAGAATACACCATATCCACAGGATTCAACAGTATTGCTGCAAAGGATAAATTCTGGCAGCTCCCTAACTTTGCTGAGTTAATTTCCCTTTTATTATAGATGAGTGCATCCTCTCTCTGGGCTCAGATACTGATAAACCTTATGACAGGAACTGCAGAAACCAGCAAAATTCACCGCGTAAGAAGTGATTTTTTTAGTGTACTTATGAAGTCCTTCAGTGCAATCTACATAAATATTCTAAAAAGCAAGCAACATGTAGTCTGTCTGAAAACCCCATATCTTTGCTAATCTCTGAAACCTAAGTCGCACATCATGGTAGCTCAGAGTCCTCCTTACAGAAGCACCAGAGATGCTCAGGATGAAGACTGCTGGCAAGACCACGGGTGGACAGAGCCGGACCAGGAGAATGTGCGGCGAGCACCGTCACCACAGGCAAAATGGCATCCATGTTACAAGCACCGTGACAAAATCTGATTAACTTCATTAACGGTAAGTTTGGTTCATAGCGTGCTTCTCAACAGTGTGCTGTGGAATATTATACAGAGTTGTCAACAAATAGTATGGACGGAATACTACAGGATAATCCTGTAAGCATACGTGACCAGTTGGAAGAAAGTGACCTGCTCAATCCACTAGCCAGTGAGAAGGTGAGCACAGAAAACCCCTATTTAGAGAAGCCAGCTAAACGGCATCTAAGCACGCGACTACCACGGCGCCAGGACCCTCCACTCCGTTGAGCCCAGACATCCCGAGGGCACACAGGGAGTGACCATGATCACTGGGCACCAAGAGCCTGCCCCAAGACGCGCAGCCACCCCGGCCCGCCGCTCAGACTAAGAGCTCCATGGAGCCAGAAGTCACCCTCCCGGGGCCAACAAGGACAGCCTGGCCGGGCCAACTGCCTTAGCCTCCCACTTACTTCCAGACCGCACCTCCGACTGGCACGTTGAACTGATAGTGACCTGTGTGAATGCGAATTGAAAATGTGTGTGTTGCTGGGCGCGTGGCGCACTTTTGTAACCCCCGCCTCTGGGAGACAGACAGGAGGATCTGGGTTTGTGGCCAGCCTCAGCTATTTAGTGAGGCCCTCTGCAACGCAGTGAGACCCTGTTTGAAAATAAAGAAGAGAGCTGGGCGTGGGGGCGCACGCTTGTCATCCCAGCATTCGGGAGGCTGAGACGGGAGGGTCGTGGTTCCCAGGCAGCCTCAGCTACTTAGTGAGGCCCTCTGCATCTCAGCGTGACCCTGGTTCAAAGTAAAGAATAAAAAATAGGGCTGGGGGTAGAGCTCGGAGGTGGAATGCCTGGTACTGCAAAATAAGTAAATAAGTATCTAGCAGTGGTCCTCCCTGAGAAGTAGAACTTGGGACAAAGGAAGGAAAGGGGCATCCTCATCTTAAAAACCATAAAGCCCTGTTTTGAATATTGTTGGAGAGGGAGCCTACAGGAGCCCACGCCAGCTGCTCCTTTCCCCGCCACCAGGGGGCTCCCTTAACTCCGCATTTTGTGTATTCCAAGAAGGGAAGCCTGTTAGGGTTCTTTCTCGGGGAAAGAGTGGAAAGAAGATAAACGGTCAGTGAGAGAACAGATTCCTCCAGACCGTGCGCACGGTCCCCGTAGCCGCGCCAGAGAGCGATTCCTCAGGCCAGGAAGGCAGGGCCACTCGATGGAATGCTTACTCTAAAAATGCAGCATAACTAGCTCCTGTCACTTAGCGGAGCACGCGGCTCAGGCTAACATTATTAAATGTTACTATAAAAACTACTAGGTTAGCCGGCCGTGGTGGCGCACGCTTGTAATCCCCGCGCTTGGGAGGCTGAGACAGGAGGATCGCACAGGTTCGAAGCCGGCCTCAGCTACTTAGTGAGGCTCTCAGCAACTTAGTGAGACCCTGTTTCCAAATAAAATATAAATAGGTCTGGGAGTATAGCCCGGAGGTAGAAAGCCTCTGGGTTCCACCCCCAGTCCCACCAAAAAGAAAAAATAAAAGCTACTACACATGCTTATAATCCCAGCATTCAGGAGGCTGAGACAGGAGGATCACAGTTCACAGACAGCCTCAGCTACTTAGTGAGGCCCTTTACAACTCTGAGACCCTATTCAAAAATGAATAAAAATAGAGCTGGGGGTGTAGCCCGGAGGTAGAATGTCCAAGTTGCATCCCCAGTACAAAAAAAAAAAAATGCTACAAGGCTAATAACCTTGGTGCCCCTGCACCCTCGCCCACCCAGGCCTCTATGAGAGGACTTAGGCACCACCGCGCTGAGGGGCCACAAGCACCCGGGCAATCTGCTCTTCTGCTGGACCCATCTGATGGCAGGGAGCTGACATCAACAACTCCAGAGCCCTCAGGGACCCACGGTGGAGGCTGCTCTGAATTGGTCGTTTCTACATTTGTTGAGCTGCCAACGAAAAAACCCACGCGAGCCCCGCCACTTGTGTCCAGCCTTCCCAACCAAATGGAATTCTCCAAAGGGAACGGGAAGCAACTGCCATCTGGGACAAGCGGGCACAGTGTCCCTTAGCTGGCCCCTGAACAGGCCTCTGGCCTCCCCTCGCCCCCGCCCCAGCAAGCTCCGATGAGAGCTGCACACCCTCAACACCAACTTCGCTTCTAAAACACTTCTACAGCCGGGCGTGGTGGCGCACGCTTGTAACCGGTGCTTGGGCGGCGGAGACGGGAGGATCGCGCAGGTTCGAAGCCGGCCACGCTGGCTTAGGAGACCCTGTTTTCAAATTTTTAAAAAGTATAAAAATAGGTCTGGGAGTATAGCCCAGAGGCAGAAGGGATTCCAGGACTCACAGTACCACAAAAAACAACAACAACAACAACAACAGTCTGCGCACCAGCAGACTGGCCCCTGAAGCGCAGCTTTGAAAACCTGGTCCTTCAGACCGCGCGCCCCACAAAGACTCTCATCCAGACTTTCTAGAACATTCAGAGCCACCCCTTGGAGGCTTCCTCTGCTCCACGGTGCCCTGGGGCACACCAGAAGTCCACCTCCAGCTCACTATTAATAGTCCAAAGAACCTTAACAGTGTGCAAGGAAGTCATCAGGGGGCATCCTACCTCTGAGCTGCACCCCAGCCTTTTTCTTTTGTGGTACTGGGGATGGAACCCAGGGGCTTTCTACCTCCAGGCTACACTCTTACACCTATTTCAAATTTTGTTTGGAAACAGGGTATCACTAAGTTGCTGTGCAATCCTCTTGTCTCAGCCTCCCAAGTACTGGGGATTACAAGCAGGCATACACCACCACGCTGGGGTTATTCTTTTTTTCTTTATTGAAGCAGCGTCTTGCTAAGTTGCAGAGGATGGCCTGAGCTGCCACACTCCTGCCTTGGCCTCCCACGTACTGGATTGCAGGTGGGTACCACAATGCCCAGCAACAGCAGCGTCCTTTAGAGAAGTCTCAGCCATCTCCCAGTCCCCTCCTCCCTCAACCCCATTCCTGTCACCACACCCCCAGCACACTCCCGCCGTCCTCTGCCTCGGTCTCTCCGCCCATCTTGCTCTCCCTACTCATGACGTAGCTGAGGCTTGACAAGCCCCCTTGAGCCAACTGAGGCTCTGCTAACTCAGACGTAACCATGGACTCCTGCCCCGGGGTCCCGACATCACCACGCCACCAAAAGGCTGCTGCGCAGGAATGCCACCTATCAACCGTGGCCGAGAGGGATGGCTATTGAGCAGGCAGGGATCCGGCCGTGAGGGGGGCAGAGGGGACAGCTGGCCAGATGGAAACTCACGCCCCCGGCAGCCCAAAGAAACCACAACACATGGGGGGCTGCGTGATGCTGGCTATTCCCAGGCACAAGACACAGAACAGAAGAAAGCCTGGGTTTTGGAAGCTGGGGAATCTTCCAGATGAGTGGGGAAGCCAGGGGCTGCAGGAAGCGGGGCAGCAGTACCATCTCCCCCTAGGAGTCCCCGAGTGCACCCCACCAAAAACAAAGACAGGGAAGGCACAGGGGCCGCAGGGGAGCCCAGTGGCCTGAGACCCCAGGCAGCGAGGTTGCCTCCCTCCTGGCCTCCCAGAGGCTGGTTCCTAGAGGGCGACTGTGGGTCTGAACAGGAAGTTCCAGGCTGCAGGGCCACTGAGAGTCAAAGCTGAAGAAGTGGGTCGGCGCCTGGAAGCCTGTGTGCCGAGCCCCGAGGAATCCAGTCCTTTTCCACCTGTCCCCAAATGCAGGCAGCCTGGAGGGGGAAGAGCTCCCTGGGCCTCTGACCGTCCAGTGAGGAGAGCCAGGGCGAGCGCGCCTGCCCACAGATGCTGCGGGAGCTCACAGCAGTGAGCCCTTGGCTGGACTCCCAGCCTCCAGTTCCCTGGTGTCCCTGAAATCAGAGCCAACACCCAAGACACAGACTTCTGAGGGCCGGCCAAGGATGCAGGAGAAACCAAAACAAACAGCACAACTTGAAAGGCGCAGAGGCTCCTCAGAAGATGCGGTTAGAGCCCCTCACTGGGACCCCAAGGGAGGGCAGGCGGGTGCGCCAGGTGGCAGAGGAAGACGGAAGGGAGAGAGGACGAGAGGATGAACATACTAAGAATGAGAAGCCAAACAAGAGTTGAGAACACTTGAAAATCCCAGCACGTTTGGGGGGAAAAATTATAAAGACAAAAGACAAAATAAAACAGGAAGGGCAGTAAAATTACAAGACAGTCCAGTCAAGTAGCTAAATAAGAGAAGGCACTGGGAAGAGAAAGGCAAAAGCCAGGCGCAGCGGCACACGTCGGTCACCCCCATACCTGGAGGCTGGAACAGAAGACGCAGGTGTGAGGCTCTCAGCAGCTTACCAAAGCTGTTTCAAACTAAGAAATAAGGCACGCTTCTAATCCCAGTACTCGGAGGCTGGAACAGGAGGATCATAGGTCCACGGCCAGCCTCAGCTACTTAGTGAGGCCCTCCACAACTGCCCGGAGTGCTATAGGATTCCTGGGAGAAACAGCTCCCACCCCTCAAGGACCATCAGTGCAGCATGAAGGTAAAAGCGGGTTTAAAGCCAGGCCTGGTGGCACAAGCTTGTCTTTTGTCTTTATAAGCGCAGGGAGGCGAAGACAGGAGGATTGCACAGGTTCGAAGCCAGCCTTGCTGGCATAAGAGACCCTGTTTCCAAATTTTAAAAAAGTATACAAATAGGTCTGGGAGTACAGCCCCGAGGAAGAAGGGTTTCCAGGAACCCCAGTACCACAAAAACAAAAAAATTAATAAATAAATTTTTTAAAAAGCTGGTTTAAGAAAAGCAGATTTCAAAAGGCAGTCAGCAGGGGGAGGCAGCAGCCTCAGTCACAGCGCAGCGCTGAACAATCTCCCGAGGGCCTCTGGGAGCATTAGCCAGCAGGGGAGGGTACGACCTGAGCCCTATTCTCAGGCACGATGGGGCCAAGAGGCTGGTTTAAATGCAGCCAACCAGGGCTCCAGCCCATCCTGCCACTCACCTGGAGCCGCCCAAGCTGACGCTGCTGGTGTATTTCGCTGCTGGTGTATTTCGTTGTTTGCTCTTGCAGTCCGGGAGCTTAAACCCACAGGAGCTGTACCGATGGCTACATGCCTAGTCTTTTTTTGGGCACGGTACTGGGGATGGAACGTAGGGGCATTCTACCTCCAAGCTATACCGCCAGCCCTATATTTTATTTTGAAGCAGGGTCTCATTAAGTAGCTGAGGTTGCACACCAACCGCGATCCTCCTGTCTCAGCCTCCCAAGTGCTGGGATTACAAGCCTGCACCACCACGCCTGGCCCCTAGCCCGTTTTTTGAGACAGTCTTGCTACGTTCCTGGGGCTGGCCTTGAACCTGTGATCCCTGGTATGGCCGGCATGCACCGTAGCCCCCATGAGGCAGAGCCAGAGTGGCTTGTCCTCTCTCTGCCACAATTTTAGACCAGAGCCATCCCCAGAGCCCGGCCACAAACCTCCACTCCTCAGGGCACATCCCCAGGGGAGCCGAGAGACTCCCCCCCAGGACCTCTCTTCAAAGCCCGCCAGGAAACTTAACTACACTGAATAGAAGGATGTGCATCTGGGAACCACGAATGGACAGCGTTTTCATCAAATCCTACTTGACTACAAGTTTATTAAGCTGCCCGTCCATCTCTCTAGATCCAGCCTTCTGTCTTCTTCATCCCTACCGGCAGCAAAAGAAACCCTCCAGGCCCCTCCCAGAGCCCTTCTACTAACTAACCCATCCAGAACCCTCCTGTACCAGCCTAACCCAAAGACAACTCACTGGTCACCAAACCCAGCCAAGCTCTGTCGCCTAACCCAACCAGAACCCTCTAGTCTAAGCCCCCACCCAGTCCTCCTGTAACTGAAGCTACCCAGAACTCTCCTCTAAGCTGCCAGAATCCACCTCTAACCTAACCTATCCAGGCTGTAATCTTGACAGAAAACGGAGAAATCAGGGGGTAGAGAACCAAAGTCGATGGCCACAAGGAAATCCTCAGACAAACCCGGAATCTGAGCTTTACTTTTGGTTTGCTGGTCTTTCTCATTTATTACTAAACTGATTTTTTGGGGGGAGATACTAGGGGTTGAACCCAGGGTTCAACTCTAAGACCTCAGCATGAGTTTTTATTTTGAAACATTTTAAGTAGCTGAGGCTGGCAGCGAACCTGTGGTCCTCCCGTCTCAGCCTCCCAAGTACTGGGATTATAAGCGTGCACCACCAAGCCCAATTAAACTGACTTTTTAAGTTTATCTGACAGCTAAATACAATGTAGGCCCAGAATCTATGCAGCATCTGCAAAGCGCAGAAACTGAGAAAGGCCAAGCGAAGACTTCCATGTTGGGCCACAGAACCGTGTAATGTAAATTTCCTCCTTTAGGAAGTGTTTTGACAGCCTGCTTGGCCTCAGGGCCCCTGCAGTACTCAGGTGCTTAAGTGTTTGTACAGGTTGGAAGAAAGCAGATGACCTAGAACATTAGCAACGGGTGAATCCAGGTCAAGGAATGTCAGGGGTTCATTTCCTAGTCCAGTCTTCAGATTTTATTTAAAAATCAATGGAGCACTACTCTGGATCCAAGAGACTGAGGGGGCACGGCAGAGCGCAGGTGAGACTTGGCTGGCTCCCGGTGTGGGTCAAGACACCCTGGGGACATCTGAGAAGTCTGATAGGGACTCTTTGATTCTAAGAAATTTTCCAGGTTGTGATAATAGCTTTACAGATGTTTAAAGACACTCCTAGAAGGTATGCTCAAAGCACTTGGAGATGAAGTGATGGGTGCCGCTTGCCTTAAAAGGCTCATATTCTCTCTCCACGCAAACATTTATCCACACATATACCATGCAAAAGTGTGACCGAGAAAATGCAAACCACGCAAGTACTTCGGGCGGGAGCAAACAGGAGGAGCTGGTCACAAAGCTGAGGAAGAGTTTAGGCTCCAACCAGGAGAAAGGCCTCAGGGAGCTTCGCTGCGCCCCAGGCTACAGGCGGGGAGCCGCAGAGCCCTGGGCTGGGGACCGTGAAGAAGCCAGCCCTGGAGGAGGCGGCGGAACTGTGTGTAAGTCTCAACTGAAAGAATCTGAGTTTTCAGAACAAATTGGAAGCCAGGTTAATTTTAAATATAACAGACGTGTTCTCAGGAAGCCAGTGTGCACACACGCACACCCCCCACTCATCGCCCTGGCACTGAATTATCACATACACTGGGGGCGGGGTGGGGGAGAGATGGCTTCTTCTCGTCTTTTTACAGTGCTGGGGATGGATCCCAGGGCCTTGTGCACGCTATCCATGTGCTCTACCAGTGAGCTATACCACCAGCCCGTGAGGGATGGATTTGGGTACCATGACCCAAAAGAATAAGGCTTAAAATTGTATATAACCATTTACCCAGTAATTAGAAACGTGAAGAACATGCGGGGGAAATAAGCTTAGTAAATAGGTGCTTTGATGTGCAACAGAATGGGAAGCCAGCTATGTAACAATACGGCTGAATTCGTCCCATCAACGAGGCACCAAGCAGCGATCTAATGCTGTCCACAGGATGCCACAGACAGAATCATCGCATCTTCAGGTCAGAGCAAGTGCTCTCCACGAGCAAGAGGGCCTGTTTTTTCTACACACATGTTCATTTTACCATTTTAACTACTGATTTCCTTTCCTATTCATTTCTTGCTCTCAAAAATATGATAACCATCCAGCTCACCCCCACCACCAAATCCCCAGCCTGCAATCCTGCCCTGCATCTTGCGACCACATAAACCAGCACAAAATATCCCTTTTAGCTGGGCACGATGGTGCACGCTTGAAATCCCAGCATTTGGAAGGGCGAGACGGGAGGATCGCGGTTCCCGGACAGCCTCAGCTACTTAGTGAGGACCTTTGCAACTCAGTAAGATCCTGTTTCATTATATTTTTAAAAATAGGGCTGGGGGTATTAGCTTGGAGGTAGAAAGCCCCTGGCTTCCATTCCAGTACTGAAAACACACACACACACACACACACACACACACACACACACACACACACACACGTACGTTTTTTACATTACTATTCCAAAGGTCAAACTCCAATACCCTCAGCCAGGCTCTTAAAGCTCACTCCAAGCCGCTTTTGTGGCTCCCAGAGCCGCCCCGCGTCCTCTGGCTCGGGCCCCGTGGCCTGGACTGAACCTTTACTCTGTTTACTGATCACCCCTCAGTGCTGGAGAGTGCTGGAGGCAGAGCCACTGAACAATGACCTCCATGGCTCCGTTCTCCCTCCCCCACACATCTGGAGCACATCTTAAGACCACCCAAGGGTGCGTGTCCATCCAGGTCTGGGCAAAGCCGCCTCCCCACGAGAGGTGCCCTAGCACCTGCTGCTGGCCTTGGACACAGCTGCTCACTGCCCGGCCTTTCCCCGAGATGTGTGGCAGTTTTCTCTAGAGAAGATTCTAAAAGGCAGGGACCATCTCCAGCTTTTTTTGAGCAGAGAACAAAGAACAAAGCACTGTTGTATAAATAGTATGTACTGAAGAAAAAATGAAAATCACCCTAGTGGGTGAAGGAAAGACTTAACAAGGCCTTCTCAGAGAACTCCAGCTAACACAGGCTGTGCTCTGCCAACGCAGAAAGGATGGACCTGCTGTCCGGTGCCAGGACAGTGACCCATCACCCTTTATCCTCTGCAGAAAAGACAGACCCGCCATCCAGTACCAGGACAGACCCATCACGCTATCCTCTGTAGAAAGGACCTGGGACCTGCCCTGTGAGGCCAGGATGGAGACTCATGGCCCTTTATCGTCCACCTCTTGGGGCTGGTTCCAGAAAGGCTCCGAGACGTTACTAGCTTACATTCCAAATGACAGATTAGATGGAAAAGGACTTCCAGAAGTGTCCTTTGC